>NC_057795.1:477288274-477888274 GCF_018294505.1 Triticum aestivum
TTATTAAGGACTAACCATTTATAATATGTGAATTATTGAGTATCCCTGGGACGGTTCAACATCCTGGATATCCACTGTGATTATTCTCATATAAGCCCTTTATGTTGTGTTGCGGAGACGCCCGACTATGGCATGCTTGTTATTCATTTACTTTATAAGCCCTTTATGTGGTGTCGCTGAGACGCCCGACTATGGCATGCTTGTTATTCATTTACTTTATAAGCCCTTTATGTGGTGTCGCTGAGACGCCCGACTGTGGGATGCTTGTTATTCATTTACTTTATAAGCCCTTTATGTGGTGTCGCTGAGACGCCCGACTGTGGCATGCTTGTTTTTCATTTACTTTATAAGCCCTTTATGTGGTGTCGCTGAGACGCCCGACTGTGGCATGCTTGTTATTTATTTACTTTACAAGCCCTTTATGTGGTGTCGCTGAGACGCCCGACTGTGGCATGCTTGTTATTCATTTACTTTATAAGCCCTTTATATGGTGTCACTGAGATGCCCGACTATGGCATGCTTATTATTTATTTTACTTTATAAGCCCTTTTTGTGGTGTCGCTCAGACGCCCGACTGAGGCATGTTTTTTTACCATCAATTCAAGATGTCGCTTCAGACATCCGAATGGTGCATTTTATTCCTACTGTGTCATTGCGTATTCATTGTTACATATTAATAACATGCTTGCATGCATCAAGGATTTTATTTTTATGACTGACGTTGTGATCATAGAATATATTTTTTTAGCATGTGTATCGATTGTTATATTATACCTGTGTTCATAATGTTTGCGAGTACATTCAAAGTACTCACTGGCTTGTCCTTGGCTATTGTCTTGGCCAGATTTCTTGCGTGGAGAGGAGCTTGGCGATGACAGCCCCGGAACCTACGCAACGGTGATAGCAGCCTCGCGAAGATAGGAGTTATCCTGGTCAGCTGTTCCTGTGGGAAATGGAGTCCCATAGACGCTGATGATCCACAAACCGCTTCCGCCATCAACCACTAGAAACCATTTGTTGTACTCATAGACCAGAATGGTCTTGTACTACATATTTTGTATTTTGCTTGGAATTTCTGTATCAAGTTGGTGCCTCATCAGCTAACAGTAATCCTAGGGCTGATGAGCACAAGGGCCATTTTTTGGAAATTAATACCCGGAAAACCGGTCGTCACAGACTTGACGAATTGTAAGCAGGGGGAGGGTGAATCCACCACCCATTGGGTACACCGGGTCAAGGAGATAATTGATTCATCTGCTAAGATGGATGCCGGATCTGCAGTCCTCATGTTGGAGAAAAATTGCAGCTTTGAGCCGTTGAGGCAGAAACTGGGGCGCCTTAAGCGTGACTGCAAGGATATGGGTACGCTAATGGCGACTTTAGTCAAATATGTCGATTCTAATAGTACCAAGGATCCTGCGTCTGACGATGAGAAGACAGGGAAGGGAAAAAGGAACGGCAATGGAAAGGGTCAACAGCACAACCCAGTGAATCAAAGCGGCAATAAGCGTAAGGCGGATGGCAAGCCGGAGCTTGTAGACAACGCTAATACACAGGGTAATAATCAGAGACGTAAGGGTAAGTGGCCTCGATCCGGCGGGTCAGGCCCATCTCTTGAGAAGCTACTCAACGAGCCTACCCGAAACACAGCACCCGGGAGCACCCCGCTACACACCTGTGGAAAGATTGCGTGATCATGAAGGCGTTTAAAAATTCCAATACCTTTGATGGTAGTCATGGATCTGGCGGCGGTTCAGGGGCTGGCGGCTTTCATGGCCCGGGCAGCGGTTCAAACTCCGGTTTTCAGGGACAGCCGGGTGGAAATAATCAGCAACAATCTGGTCAGGGAGGACAATAGCAGCAGCAGTCGGGTTATCAAAGCCATCCGAAATAGTTGTGCGGTGGGCAGTACCATGTTTTTACCACTACCTTATGCAAACATGACCAGAAGGTTCATAAGAGGGCCGTAAATTCGATTGAGCCGGCAATTCCTCGTTATTTGAGATGGTCAGAGCAACCCATTATATGGAGCAGAGAGGATCACCCTCCATGAGTCGATAATCCAGGTCAGTTAGCCTTGGTGGTAGCACCCCAGGTTGGTGGATATAAATTCACTAAGGTACTCATGGACGGAGGTAGCATCATCAATATCCTCTACTACGAGACTTTTCAGCGCATGGGGTTGACTGAGAAGAATCTGAGACCATCCAACACTGTTTCCCATGGGGTGGTTCCAGGCAAGTCGGCTTACCCAGTTGGCAAGATTGAATTGGAGGTGGCCTTTGGAGATGAGTACGACTCTAGGGCTGAGAAGTTGACGTTTGAAGTGGTCAAAATCAGGAGTCCATATCACGCTCTGTTTGGGCGACCGGCTTATGCTAAATTCATGGCAGAGCCGTGTTACGTTTACTTACAGCTCAAGATGTCGGGTTACAAGGGCACCATCACTGTGCATGGGAGTCGAAACGTGGCCTTGGAATGTGAAGAAGGCGACGCGGCTTACGCTGAGACTGCCTGTGCCGCGGAGGAGCTCAAATTCTATCAAGACAATGTTGACCCGGCGGATATGACCTCCCTCAAGAAACCAACTACTGAGCATGACCCGGCGTTGAAGTTTAAATCGGCCGCTGAGACAAAGCTTGTTGACTTTACCCCAGGAGACGCCTCTAAGCAGTTCAGTATCAGTGCCAATTTGGATCCTAAATAGGAAAGCGCGCTCATCGAGTTCATCCATGAGAACCGGGACATCTTTGCATGGAAACCTTCTGACATGCTGGGTGTACCGAGGGAACTCGCTGAGCACACTCTCAATATTGATCCAAAGTATAAGCCGGTCAGGCAGTTTCTCTGATGGTTCAACAAAGAGAGACGGAAAGCTATTGGGGAAGTGGTCGCCCGGCTCTTAGCGGTCGGGTTTATTGTTGAAGTTTTTCACCTGGAGTGGTTGGCTAACCCGGTGTTAGTGCTTAGGAAGAACGGCACTTGGCGGATGTGTGTGGATTACACGGACTTAAACAAGGCTTGTCTGGCTGATCCCTTTGCTCTCCCCCGTATTGATCAAATCATTGATGCTACGGTGGGTTGTGAACGTTTGAGCTTCCTGGATGCTTACTCTGGTTATCATCAGATCAAGATGGCAGTTAAGGACCAGGAGAAGACAGCTTTCATCACTCCGTTTGGGGCCTTCTATTATGTATCTATGCCGTTTGGACTCAAGAGTGCCCAGGCGACTTATCAACGATGTGTAGAGAACTGTTTGCACGATCAAATTGGGCGTAATGTTCATGCTTATGTGGATGACATTATGGTGAAGTCCAGAAAAAAGGAAACCCTGATATCTGACTTGAGAGAGACCTTTGACAATCTCCGGGTTTACAAGATGATGCTTAACCTGGCCAAGTGTGTGTTTGGTGTACCTGCGGGCAAGCTCTTGGGTTTTCTGGTGTCAAACAGAGGCATTGAAGCTAATCCGGAGAAGATCACGGCGATTACCTCTCTGGCTAAGCCAGCGTGTATCAATGATGTTCAGCGCCTGGCGGGCCGTGTTACCGCTTTAAGCCGGTTCATAAGCCGGTTAGGGGAGAAGGCCTTACCGCTATATCAGATGATGAAGAAAACAGACACCTTCGTCTGGAGTGATGCTGCTAACAGTGCCTTTGAAGATGTAAAGAGACAGTTGTCTGAGCCACCGGTTCTTGCGGCTCCCATTGATAGAGAGCCACTGTTGTTATATGTGGCTGCTAATTCGTAGGCCGTCAGTGTTGCCATTGTGGTGGAGCGTAAGGAGGCAGGCAAGGAGCACCTGCTTCAACGGCCGGTTTACTACGTCAGCGAGGTGCTCATTGAGTCTAAACAAAGATATCCACATTGGTAGAAACTTGTTTATGGTGTGTTCATGGCAAACCGGAAGCTAAAGCAGTACTTCCAAAGTCATCCTATAACGGTGGTAAGTTCAGCCCCTCTGGGAGACATCATTCAGAACAAGGAAGCCACGGGACGAATCGCTAAGTGGTCTGTTGAGCTTGGGCCCTATGGTTTGAAGTATATGCCTCGTACTGCTATCAAATCTCAAGCCTTGGTCGACTTTATCAATGATTGGACAGAGTCGCAGGCACCTGAGGAGAAGCCGGATAATACGTATTGGACTATTCACTTTGATGGGTCCAGGCAGTTAGAAGGCTCAGGGGCTGGAGTTGTTTTAACTTCCCCTCGAGGTGACAAATTTCGCTATGTGCTCCAGCTCATGTTTCCATGTACTAACAATGCAGCTGAATACGAGGCCTTGCTCCATGGTCTCCGGATGGCCAAGGAGATGAATTTGAGCCGGGTAAGGTGTTTGGGCGACTCAGATCTCATGGCTCAACAGGTCTCAGGCAAGTGGGATTCTAAAGATCCCCTTATGGCGGCTTACCGTTGTGAAGTAGATGCTGTAGCTGGGCACTTCAAAGGGTATCAAGTGGAGCACATTGATAGAAGGAAGAATGAGGTGGCTGATGCGTTAAGCCGGTTGGGATCTCAGCATAAGCCGGTGCCGCCTAACACCTTTGTTGACATTTTGCATAATCCTTCTGTCAAGGTACCCACAGAGGAAGAGCTAGCAGTGCCAGACCAGGAGGCACAGTTGGTGGCCGCGCTTCACGTCATCCAAGATTGGACATTGCCATACTTGGCTTATATGACCCGGGGAGAGCTGCCTGAGGATGAGACCTTGGCGAGACAAATTGTCAGGCGGTCCAAATCTATGACAATTGTTAATGGCGAGTTACATCACCCCAGTGTCACAGGGGCATTCCAGCATTGTCTGTCACCTGCGAAGGGTCAAGAGATACTTCGAGAGATCCATGAAGGAGATTGTGGTCATCATGCCGGCTCAAAATCTCTGGTGGCCAAGGCTTTCCGTCATGGTTTCTACTGGCTCACCGCTCATGCTGATGCGGAGGATCTGGTCAGTAAATGTGACGGTTGTCAGAAGTTCTCACGACGTGCTCATGTGCCGGCTCAAGAATTAAGGATGATCCCAATTACTTGCCCGTTCGCAGTCTGGGGGCTTGACATGGTTGGACCCTTCAAAAGTTCTAAGGATAAAAAGACACATCTCCTGGTAGCAGTAGATAAGTTTACAAAGTGGGTTGAGGCGAAGCCAGTCAGTAAGTGTGATGCGGCCACAGCGGTTCAGTTCATGAAAAAGGTGCTCTTTCATTTTGGTTTCCCACACAGCATTATAACTGATAATGGTACTAATCTTTCCAAAGGAGCTATGGAAGAGTTCTGCCAATGAGAACATATCCGGCTTGATGCTTCGGCTGTTGCTCATCCTCAATCCAATGGTCAAGCAGAAAGAGCTAATCAAGAGATACTGAAGGGTATTAAGCCCCGGCTCTTTGTCCCCTTAAAACGGACTCCGGGTTGCTGGGTGGAGGAGTTACCCTCTGTATTATGGAGCATCAACACTACGCCTAACAGATCTACGGGTTACACACCTTTTTTCATGGTCTATGGAGCAGAGGCAGTTCTACCAAGTGACATCCGACACGACTCACCCCGTGTGGCGGCTTATGTTGAGGCGGACAATGAACATGCTCATCAGGAGGCACTTGCCTTGTTGGATGAGGAGCGAGACTTGGCAATAGCCCGCTCGGCGATTTACCAGCAAGACCTGCGCCGTTATCAGAGCCGTTAGGTCAAGAGCAGAACCTTTCAGGAAGGTGATTTGGTGCTCCGGCTCATCCAGGATCAGTCTGACATGCACAAGCTATCGCCACCTTGGGAAGGACCCTTTGTGGTCAGCAAGAATCTGAACAACGGGTCATATTACCTCATTGATATTCGAGAACACAAGGACTCGTGTAAGTCAGAGGAGGAGACCCGCCGGCCGTGGAATATCGCCCATCTTCGGCCTTACTATACTTAAGCCACCGGCTCTTAAGATGTATATACTTTTGACGATGTACATATTATATAAAGCAATAAAGCAGGACCTCTGTCCTTTTTTCCCATAAAGAATGTTTTTATGTCTTCTTTACCAGGTGGTGGACACTACCAACAGCGAGCGGATCATATCTGAATCCGACTTTCCCTTTGGTCTGGCTTATGATCATATCTGAATCTAGCCATGATCATTTGGGGGCTTCCTATTCAAACATAGGTCGTATTCGAACCAAAGAGAACATAGTTGTCGATACTCGCTTGATCGGCATACTGCCAAACCCACTTGGGGGCTTCTTGATCATATTTGACTCACAGCTTAACCCCTTTGGGTCTGACATGGATCGTATTCGAGTCAGCATCATTAAACAAATCTTATGGTCACTTGGGGGCTTCCTGTTCAAACATAGGTCGTATTCGAACCAAAGAGAACATAGCTGTCGATACCCAATTGATCGGCATCGCCAAGCCACTGGGGGCTATATGATCGTATACGAATCTTAGCTTAACCCCTTTAGAACAGTTTACTGATCGTATTCGAATCAGAAGCCTGTAAATGTTGGTTATTTATAAGCATAAATTATTTTGACTATCCTGAGACCTTGTGAAAGCATCATGAGATGATTTTTGTCTTTCCGGTTTAATATTGGTCACACCAGGTTGTTAAGTACCGGTGAGCATCATATCAGTAGGGAAGATTATCAAAGGATCGCAGGTATGCTATTATGCTTATGCTTAGCAAAGTATAGTCATAAACCAGTCTGTTTATGATGTTTTTTGGTTTGCGTTCTGGGTTATCAATACTTCCCCTGACCCCGGACGCGATAAAATGCCAAGGGAATTTTGCTTGTTTTATGTGTAGAATAAGGCAAGCAAATTTAACACGCCAAGGAAATAAAAGCCAGAAATATATAGCAGTGGCGGCTTACGAAAGTGTTAAGCGCCAGGAACATGCGCGAAGGCATGACAAACATTGGGAGGTTTTTTCTACCCTATTACATGACTCCCCGAGTCTGCATAAATGAAGCATTGTTTTTTTAAAACACCTGGCGATTCACTCCTTCGGTGGGCTTGAAGACTCCGGGTTATCCTTCTCCGCTTCTCCGTCGGTTTTCTTGTCCTGGAAAGTTGACGAGGCCGAGTCAATGCCGCTCAAAGCTTCAAACTCAGCTTCATCATCTATTAAACCGGCTGGGTCCACTTCAGGGGCAAAAGTATGCTTACGAATTGGAGGGATCAGGCTGATTTGATCATATGGAGTGTTTGGAATTCTCTGATTCTCACTTTCATAACCCGGCGCGTACTTGGTAAGGTCTGTGTCGTTTCCAACAAGGGTTGCCATGGGACGTATGGCTTTTACACAGGCGGTGAAATCATGGTCGTCGAATACAGTACCGTCCTCCTTCAGACTTGGGTATCCAAGGGCAAGGTCGGCCGGGTCTAGTTATGGGAGCCATGCTTTAGCCCGACTCAATGCGGCTACAGCCCCGGCTCTTGAGGACGCCCGCCTTAAGTCTTGGATCTGCTGAGGTAGTACAGCAAGGCCCTTCAACACGTCTTGCAGAAGTTGGGGACTGGGATTTGATAAAGCTACAACGGCCAAGGCACGTTGTGACTCGGTGTACAGCTGTTCCACTAGGGTGTAAACAGCCTTAAGCTTGATCAGCATGTTTTGCTTAAGGTTAGTACTCCTGGTGCCTGTGTGTGCACAAGCATAGTGGTAAGCCGGGGGTAACTATTACAATAGTCATTGGAAGATTACAATGTTTGAGGTTTTGCACAGTAACTTACCGAAGATGGTTGAGACCATTTGAGATATCTGCCGTTTTATGTTGGACAGCTCGGTTGTTGCCTCTGCAAGAGATGCTTCTGCTGTCTCGGCCCGAGTCACCAGTGAAGCCTTCTCATCAGTCCAAGCTTTCTTCTCTGACTCAAAAATTTTCTTCAACTTCTCATTTCAGAGACACTGAATTCAAATTTGGAGTTGGCCTTCTAAGTTTCAAGTTCTCGAGTTTTCAGACGACTCTTCAGAACAGTAAGCTCCGATTCAAAACTTATGGTGGCCTGCATTGACACTAGGTTATGGTAAGGATCATAGTAAGGTGTCATTCAAGTCCCAAGCCCTTTACAAGTAAAGATATTTGGCACTTGGGGGCTAATGTATGCTGAAGAATTTTAAACCTATCATACCGGGTCACACATATTAAGTCTCAAGCATTTTACAAGTAAAGATACTTGACCCTTGGGGGCTAATGTATATTGCAAATTTAAAACTATCATTTTATAACCGGGTTAAATATATTCTCTTTGAACCAGATAAACTAACAAGTAAAGCAGATTTCTAAGTCTACAACATATTTATTCATAAGCAATAGACTTGGGGGTTGGTACAGTATGTAAGATTCAGGTAAATAGTATAAGTTATACCTCAGATTTGTGCTGTATTTGTTTTACCATGTCAATTTCCAGGTCACGGCTATTATGCACTTGATTCAGATAGCCCGAGACTATATCACCAATGCTTAAGTGAGTATAATCAGTAATGTCCTGCTTGGCTTTTTGGCGTTCGGCAAGTTCTTCCTTGGCAGTACATTTGGCAAGGACGGTAGGCCGCCTTGGTTCAACAAACTGAGACCTCACAATCTCAACTTCCGGGTCATTTTGTCTTCACCGGGCTAGGAGTCTCCGGGTTATCAGAACTGTTGAGAGTATCTTCGACGGGCGGATCAGAGGTTGGCACTGGAATATCAGAAGCCGGTTCAGGCGGCGGTTGATGGGTAGAGCTGTCTGGAGCAGACGTATTAATCACCGGTTCAATTACAATTGGGTCTTGGGACGGCTTATTCTTCTTTGCCCTCTTGCTGGGTTTCACTTGCATGCTGTTAACAAAGGCAGAAGGATGAATACGCAAGCATGGGTAAAGTAAAGCTCAAGGTACATAAGGTTACATTACCCGGGAGCAGTTTTGAAAGCCGGCATATTTGATTGCATGGATTCGCCGGAAGAAGGAGAGGTATCCTGATAATTGGAGTCAGACAAATTGAGAGGTTGATGAATTAAGCCCGCTAAAGGTAAGACAGAACGTAAATCAGAGATAACCTCAGTCCGAAGCTTCCTGGTTACGTCAGGTAAGCCGGAGGAGAGTTCCGCATCCTTGTTGTTCCGGGTCTGCCTCCGGTTCACAAGCTGTTGTTGCTTCAAAAGAAATTGAGGATCTTGATAAGCAAGAGCATGTGAAAATCTTACTTTCCGGGTCACCCTTCGTATCTTTTGCTTTGGCAAAGGCTCTGAGTTGGAGGAGATTATAGTTACCTCTTCATCGGCTGCTTTACTGTTCCCCGTATCCTCCTGAAGGGATAGAATGTCAGACAGGTAATGACAAGGGAATTAAGAAAATTTAAAGATTACCTCTTCATCATCCGAAGAACTATCATCCAATTTGAGTAAGTCGGAGGTGCTGGGTTTCTTCTTCTTCGAGGTTCCCGTCTTGGCGGCTTTCCTTTTGTTTTTCTTGGTCGGCCTGGCTTGTTTGGCAGCCTCATGGTCATATTTGACCTTCCAGAAGTTATCATCGGCCTGTGGAAAAGGATAAGGAATTATGAGTACCAAAAAAGGTACAATATAGCAAAGAGTATTTATTAAGATTGATAACTTACTGCAGGGGCCGGGTTCTTCTTGCAAAAGGGAAGTAAGCCGAAGGTGTTACTCGTCACAGTGCCCTCCTTCAGCAGCGACTGGGTCGTAGCATCCACCACATCATCTGGTAAGTCGTCAGGACTATGGCGTAACGGGTCATCCTTTTCGCCTGTGTAAGTACACATTAAGCCGGAACGGCGGCTTAAGGGAAGTATTCGCCAAGTGACCCAGACTTGGACCAGATCGATGCCGTTTAAACCGTTTCCCAAGAGAGCTTTGATCTTCTTGATGGTAGGATTGAGAGGCAGACGTTCAACGGCCGTCAGTTTGTCTGTTAGCGGGTGGTTGGACTCAAGGCGCAGGGCGCGAAAGCCGGGCAGAGGCTTCTCATCAGCCGGAGAAGTGTCCTGACAGTAGAACCACGTTTGGTTCCAAGATTTTGGGTGATGCGGCATCTCAGCATAAGGAAAAAGGCAGTCTCTGCGTCGCTGGATCGAGATGCCGCCAAGCTCAAGACTGGGCCCGTTGGCACGTTCATTTTGCCAGTTAATGTAGAAAAGTTCCCTGAACAATAGCAGACTTGGCTCCTCTCCCAGGTACACCTCGCAGAAGACTTGGAAATTGCAAATATTTGACACGGAATTGGGTCCGATGTCTTGAGGTCTAAGGTCAAAGAAATTCAAAACCTCCCTGAAGAATTTTGAGCCGGGAGGAGCAAATCCCCGGCTCATATGATCCGTAAAAATTATTACCTCCCCTTCTTTGGGTTGAGGCCTCTCTTCAGACGGGTCAGGGGCACGATAAGACATGACCTCCTTTTTTGGCAGGTGGCCAGATTTCACGAACTCAGCCAGTTTACTCTTGGTAACTATGGATGGGACCCAATTGCAGGTCACGGGGGCCTTGGCAGCCTTAGGAGCCATGACAAAAATTGGCCTATGACAAAATAAGAAGATCCGGTTCAATTTTAACCCAGAAGAAATATCTTAATTATTCAAGGTGGCGGCTTAATAAGGGGCCTAATGATATAAGGATAGTTGTGTAATAGTGTCTAAGCCGCCACAGGTATCAAAAGCAGTTCAAACCTCTTAAGGTCATAAGAAGCAAGTAAGGTTAACAGATCAGTGTTATTTATTTGAACCAGCTACATAGGCAGTTGAGTTTAAACGTATTCAACAGAAGCAGTTTTCCGGGTGATACAAACAAGTTTCATAATCTGCTACTGTTGTTGGAGATCAAAGATCTGTTCTGATAAGAAAACTTTCTAGACCTAAAAGCTGATGCAGACGTGTTCATAGGCTCGAATGAGGATCTTAGGCAGAGAAAGGGACCTGTTTTATATCCAAAACAAGTGCGAAAACAACTACCGCGGCCATTTTTTATCATTCTCAGATCAGAAGAGGCATCTAAGAAGAGAACTAACCAGGGTTTGGTTCTAATGGTGATGAACCCCGATGAACTCGAAGGTCCTAATGTGGATCTAAGAGGCAGGAAAGAGGAGACTTACGGATGCAGGGTTGCAGCGAAGGCTCGTCGCGTTTCTCTGGTCAAACCAGGTTGATGCAGCGGCCGGAGTTGGTGAAGACGAGATCTGCGACGGCGGCGGCGGCAGAGCTCGAGCGACAGAGAAGCAGTGAGAGGAAGGAGACGACTGGAAGAAGGAGAATGGGAAGACCAGGGTCGCGCCTATTTATAAGAGAAGGATAACTGAGGCGGCGCGAGAAATGAGGAGATAAAATTTATTATCCAGCGGCCCTGACGCCTTGATTCTCGGGATGGTCAGTAAAGGCAAAGATCCGTTGGAAGATATGACGGAGTAAAAATAAGTTTTATTGAAGATGACATCATTGTGATTTAACCCGGATCCAGATGATGACGTCACGGCGGGTTAAAATCTTCGTGCAAGACAAAAGACTGAAGGATAGTTCCATAAGGTATTTTAAGATTGACATGAACAGGTTCAAATCAATCTGGGGCCTAATGTTGGGGATATAACTATTTGTGTCAGCCGCCCAGGAGGGGTCGGGTTACGCAAAGAAGACTTACCAGAGAGAAGCCCAAGACCAAAGGTGAAGATGGCGGTTCATAGAGGGCTTAAGGCCCGCAGGCGACTTAAGGCCCGTTGTAATAAACTGCCATAATAATATGACTTGTATCATAAGGTAGACTTAACTAGTCACCGAGCCGGACACTGTTTATAAGCCAGCCAGGATTCTGTAAGCCGCAGGGCGTCAAACCGTGTATATAAGGGGACGACCTGCTGGCGGCTTAGGGCAAGAAACAACTCATCGAGAGCTGGGCATAGCGTATCTCGCTCCCTGGTCATCGAACATCAATACCAACCCAACTAGACGTAGGCCTTACCTTCACCGTAAGGGGCCGAACTAGTAAAAAATCTCTCATGTCCCTTGTCCCGATTAACCCCTTCAAGCTTCCTAGTTGCGATGGCTCCACAACTAAGTCCTTTCAAGAGGACATCTGACGTGACAATTCCACGACACCCAGGCTCAAAGGGATCATAAGATTGTTCATGCTAGAAACTTCCGTGTGCAGCCACATGCCATTATGGGCTCTGGCATAGTTAAGTAAGTTGTGTGACCTCTTACAGTGGTAGAGTAGCAGATGTAGGGGAAGTAGGTGGTACGGTCTACCCATTGTAAGGTGCTAATGCTTCTGAAAGACCGTGTCTCGGTCATCCGTTTCTCGAAAATCATGTAGTGCGAGAAAAACCAACGGAGGAGATCGAGTCTTGTGGGGAAAAGTGCGCAAACCTCTACAGAGTGTATAAACTAATCATGGTTAGCCGTGTCCCCGGTTATGGACATCTTGAGTATCTGGTACTTGAGGTGGCAACTTGAATACATATCTGGGTGGACTGAGGCACCTGGGGAACCCAGTGATTGCCTGTTTTTATTTTGGAAATCCCGGGGCTACCAGTGATTATCCTATGGACCGCCACCCAGGCTCAAAGAGATCATAAGATTGTTAATGCTGGAAACTTCCGTGTGCGGCCACATGCCATTATTGGCTCTGGCAGAGTTAAGTAAGTCGTGTGACCTCTTATAGTGGTAGACTAGCAGATGTAGGGGGTGTAGGTGGTATGGTCTACCCATCGTAAGGTGCTAACGCTTCTGAAAGACTGTGTCTCAGTCATCCGTTTCTCAAACATCATGTAGTGCGAGAAAAAACAACGGAGGAGATCGAGTCTTGTGGGGAAAAGTGCGCAAACCTCTGCAGAGTGTATAAACTAATCATGGTTAGCCGTGTCCCTGGTTATGGACATCTTGAGTATCTGGTACTTGAATCTATTGATGTGATCTCAACACGTTACTCTAATTAATTATGATGTTGGGTTAATGATGATACTTTTAATTGGGATTTGAGTTGGGGTTACCTTCTTAAATAATGGGCAACATATGAGTAGTTAATAAAATTTATTCCTTTGTTGTAGGGAAAAACTAGCTTTATGCAAAACTATGAAACTTACAGCCTCCACCAGCCAAATATTGCATGTAGATATAGTTCTTGCATTATCATTGCTTTACAGTGTAACTATGCCAGCATATTCCATGTGCTGACCCGTTTTTGGGCTGCAACGTCTTATGTTGCATACTACTCGGACGAGGAATAAGCTGTGATAGGTCGTTGTTTTGCACTCAGCTATGCCGTTGGAGTTGATGGACTCATTTACCTTCGAAGCCTTCCGTTGTTACTTAGTTTAGATGGCCTTCAGCCATGATTCATTTATGTAATCATACTCTTTATGAGGACTCGATGTAATAAGTGTGTGATTAAAACTCTGTTATAAATCCTCGAATACTGTGCGTGTCAGCATTACCGATCCAGGGATGACACTGATGCACAGAGACTTGACCGTTTGAGGTCTGGTCGCTACATGTTCCTGCACAAATTTTACTTTTGCCCGTCGAGCCCATTTGATTTCTTCCTCACACAAAAGCTTGGCCAAGAAATCGTCCGCCTCTCTCTTACCCTCAATATCAACTACACAGAGAGGCGCAGATTCTGCCTTAATGTCCAAAGCATTAACGATTGCAAGGAGACGATCCTTTTCTTTCTTGTACTCACCAGTAATGTGCTTAGTCCACCCCAAAGGAGTTGCCCAAGGTGCTAGATTTTAAATTTTCACTTCTCAATGTTAGTAGCCCTCTAGTCTCCTTTTGACCATTCATGACTCGCAGTATCGAGAAAACCTTCCCCCTCGAACCAAGATGTTTGAAAAGAAAAGGCTTCCTTGTTTCCCGGATGAGAAGCCTCACCGGAATCCAAAAGAAGAGGAGTATTATCGGATATACTTCTCTGGAGAGCACGAACAACCACCAAAGAAAATTTCCTCTCCCATTAAACACTCATCAAGACTCGATCCAACAGTCATAAGTCGGTGAGGGAAAATTGTTAGCCCATGTGAACTGGCAGACCAATAAAGCTATCTTTCTCAAGTCCAAACTCTCAATAATGAACATAAATGGCTATCTCGCATTAAAATTACTGTTATTTTTCTCTTCCTTCCTTCGGATAATGTTAAAATCACCACCCACCAACATGAGCAGGGATTTTCAACCAAAAATCCGAGCAAGCTCAGTAAGGAAGCGGGGTTTAACATCAGGTTGTTGATAAGCCACAAGTATAGGGGATCACAACAGTTTTCAAGGGTAGAGTATTCAACCCAAATTTATTTATTCAACACAAGGGGAGCCAAAGAATATTCTCAAGTATTAGCAGCTGAATTGTCAATTCAACCACACCTGAAAGACTTAATATCTGCAACAAAGTATTTAGTAGCAAAGTAGTATGGAAGTAACGGTAATGGTGGCAAAAGTAACAATAGCAGTTTTGTAGCAATCGTAACAATGGCAACGGAAAAGTAACTTAGCAAAGATCAATATGAAACATGATCATAGGCAATGGATCAATGATGGATAATTCTGTCGGATGTCATTTTTCATGCAACAGTTATAACCTAGGGTGACACAGAACTAGCTCCAATTCATCAATATAATGTAGGCATGTATTCCGAATATAGTCATACGTGCTTATGGAAAAGAACTTGCATGTCATCTTTTGTCCTACCCTCTCGTGGTAGCAGGGTCCTAGCTAGTGGAAACTAAGGGATATTAAGGTCTCCTTTTAATAGAGTACCGGACCAAAGCATTAGCACTTAGTGAATACATGAACTCCTCAAACTACAGTCATCACCGGGAAGTGTCCCAGCTATTGTCACTCCGGGGTTGTTGGATCATAACACGTAGTAGGTGACTATAACTTGCAAGATAGGATCAAGAACACTCATATATTCATGGAAACATAATAGCTTCAGATCTGAAATCATGGCACTCTGGCCCTAGTGACAAGCATTAAGCATGGCAAAGTCATAGCAACATCAATCTTAGAACACAATGGATACTAGGGATCAAAACCTAACAGAACTAACTCGATTACAAGGTAAATCTCATCCAACCCATCACCGTCCAGCAAGCCTACAATGGGATTACTCACGCACAGCGGTGAGCATCATGAAATTGGTGATGGAGGATGGTTGATGATGACGATGGCGACAGATTCCCCTCTCTGGTGCCCCGAACAGACTCCAGATCAGCCCTCATGAGGAAGAACATGGCTTGGCAGCGGCTCCGTATCGTAAAATGCGATGAATCCTTCTCCCTATATTTTTCTCCCCGAACGTGAATATATGGAGTTGGAGTTGAGGTCGGTGGAGGTCCAGGGGGCCAACAAGACAGGGGGCGCACCTAGGGGGGTAGGGCGCGCCCCCACCCTTGTGGCTAGGGTGTGGGTCCCCTTCGGCTGATTCATTCACCAATATTTTTTATTTATTCCAAAAGTTATCTTCGTGTAGTTTCAGGTCATTCCGAGAGCTTTTGTTTCTGCAAAAAATAACACCATGGCAGTTCTACTGAAAACAGCGTCATTCCGGTTTAGTTCCATTCAAATCATGCAAATTAGAGTCCAAAACAAGGGCAAAAGAGTTTGGAAAAGTAGATACAATGGAGACGTATCAACTCCCCAAGCTTAACCCATTGCTTGTCCTCAAGCAATTCAGTTGACAAACTGAAAGTGATAAAGTAAAACTTTTACAAACTCGGTTTGATCTTGTTGTTGCAAATATGTAAAGCCAGCGTTCAAGTTTTCAGCAAAGATTATGAACTAACCATATTCACAATAACATTTAGGTCTCACATTTACTCATATCAATGGCATAATCAACTAGCGAGTAATAACAATAAATCTCGGATGACAACACTTTCTCAAAACAATAATGATATGATATAACACGATGGTATCTCGCTAGCCCTTTCTGAGACCACAAAACAGAAATGCAGAGCACCCCTGAAGATGAAGGACTGACTAGACATTGTAATTCATGGCAAAAGAGATCTAGTCACAGTCATACTCAATATCAATTAATAACAGCGCATACAAATGAAAGTGGTGCTCTCTAACTGGTGCTTTTTATAAGAGGATGATGACTCAACATAAAAGTAAGTAGATAGGCCCTTCGCATAGGGAAGCAGGGATTTACAGAGGTGCCAGAGCTCGAGTTTTGAAACAGAGATAAATAATATTTTGAGTGGTATCCTTTCATTGTCAACATAACAACCAAGAGATCTCGGTATCTTCCATGCTACATACATTATAGGCGCTTCCCAAATAGAACGGTAAATTTATACTCCCCCACCACCAACAAACATATTCGACGGCTGGTCCGAAACAACGGGTACCATCCAACTAACAACAATCCTAGGGGAGTTTTGTTTGAAATTATTTTTATTTGATTTGAGCATGGGACTGGTGATACTCTCCAACGTCTCTATAATTTTTTATTGTTCCATGCTATTATATTATCTATTTTAGATGTTTAATGGGCTTTAATATGCTCTTTTATATTATTTTTGGGACTAACCTATTAACCGAGGGCCCAATGCCAGTTTCTATTTTTTTTGCCTATTTTAGAGTTTTGCAGAAAAGGAATACCAAACGGAGTCCAAACGGAATGAAACCTTCACGATGATCTTTCTTGGACCGAAAGCAAACTAGAAGACTTGGAGATGAAGTCGGAGACGCAATGAGGCATCCACAAGGCAGGAGGGCGTGCCCAGGGGGTAGGCGCGCCCCCACCCTCGTGGGCCCCTCATAACTCCAGTGACCTAATTCTTTCGCCTATATGTACTCTTATACCCTAAAAACATCGGGGGTAGCCACGGAACCACTTTTCCACCGCCGCAACCTTCTATACCTGTGAGATCCCATCTTGGGGCCTTTTCCGGTGATCTGCCAGAGGGGGGTTCAATCACGGAGGACTTATACATCAACACCATTACCTCTTCGATGAAGCGTGAGTAGTTTACCATAGACCTTCGAGGTCATAATTATTACCTAGATGGCTTCTTCTCTCTCTCTCTCTCTCTTTGATTCTCAATACAAAGTTCTCCTCGATGTTCTTGGAGATCTATTCAATGTAATATTCTTTTGCGGTGTGTTTGCCGAGATCCGATGAATCGTGGATTTATGATCAAGATTATCTATGAATATTATTTGGTTCTTCTCTGAATTCTTATATGCATGATTTTATATCTTTGCAAGTCTCTTCGAATTATCGGTTTAGTTTGGCCTACTAGATTGATCTTTCTTGCCATGAGCGAAGTGCTTAGCTTTGGGTTCAATCTTGCGGTGTCCTTTCCCAGTGACAGTAGGGGTAGCAAGGCACATATTGTATTGTTGCAATCAAGGATAAAAAGATGGGGTTTATATCATATTGCTTGAGTTTATCCCTCTACATCATGTCATCTTGCTCAATGTGTTACTCCATTCTTTATGAACCTAATATTCTAGATGCATGTTGGATAGTGGTCGATGTGTGGAGTAATAGTAGTAGATGTAGGTAGGAGTCGGTCTACTTGACACGGACGTGATGCCTATGTTCATGATCATTGCCTTAGATGTCATCATAATTATGCACTTTTCTATCAATTGCTCGGCAGTAATTTGTTCACCCACCGTAATACATGCTATCTCGAGAGAAGCCACTAGTGAAACCTATGGGCCCGGGGTCTCTTTTCCATCATATTAAGTCTCTTTTCCATATTATTGAATCTCGTTTACATCTTGCTAGTTTCCTATCTATTATTTTGAAATATTTACTTTCCAATCTATACATCAAAAATACCAAAAATATTTACTTTATTATCTCTATCAGAAATCTCACTTTTGCGAGTGAACGTTAAGGGATTGACAACCCCTTTATCGCGTTGGTTGCAAGTTCTTAATTTTTTGTGCAGGTATTCGGTGACTTGTGCGTCGTCTCCTACTGAATTGATACCTTGGTTCTCAAAACTGAGGGAAATACTTATGCTAGTTTCCTTCATCACCCTTTCCTCTTCAAGGGAAAACCAACGCAATCTCAAGAGGTAGCAAGAAGGATTTCTGGCGCCGTTGCCGGGGAGACCTACCGCAAGTCAAGACAAGATTTTATCTCCCATCAACTTGCCAATTTTGGGCGCTGTTGCCGGGGAGATCTAGGCCAAGTCAAGCCATACCAAGTACCCATCATAAACTCTTCTCCCTTGCATTACATTATTCGCCATTCGCCTCTCATTTTCCTCTCCCCCACTTCTAAAACGATTTTCGAAAACCTTTGCCTTTTCTTCACCCCTCTTCCATTCGTCTCTTTTCGCTTGCTTCTTGTGTGGTTGTGTGTTGGATTGATTGCTTGTCACAATGGCTCAAGATAATACTAAATTATGTGATTTCTCCAATATCAACAACAATGATTTTATTAGCACTCCAATTTCTCCTACTACTAATGTTGAATCTTGCAAGATTAATGCCGCTTTGTTGAATCTTGTTATGAAAGATCAATTTTCTGGCCTTCCTAGTGAAGATGTCGCATCCCATCTAAAACAATTTCGTTGATTTGTGTGATGTCCAAAAGAAGAAAGATGTGGATAATGATATTGTTAAATTAAAGCTATTTCCGTTTTCGCTTAGAGATTGTGCTAAAACTTGGTTCTCATCTTTGCCTAAAAATAGTATTGATTCATGGAAAAAGTGTAAAGATGCTTTCATCTCTAAGTATTTTCCTCCCGCTAAGATCATCTCCCTTAGGAACGATATTATGAATTTTAAGCAACTTGATCATGAGCAAGTTGCACAATCTTGGGTGTGGATGAAATTAATGATACGTAATTTCCCTACACATGGTTTGAATTTGTGGGTGATTATACAAAAAAATTATGCTGGATTGAATTTTGCTTCTAGAAATCTTTTAGATTCGGCCGTGGGAGGCACTTTTATGGAAATCACTTTAGGAGAAGCTACTAAACTCCTAGATAATATTATGGCTAATTATTCTCAATGGCACACCGAAAGATCCACTAGTAAAAAAGATCATGCGATTGAAGAGATTAATGTTTTGAGTGGAAAGATGGATAAACTTATGAAATTGTTTGCTAATAAAAGTGTTTCTTCTGATCCTAATGATATGCCTTTGTCCACTTTTATTGAGAATAATAATGAAGCTATGAATGTGAATTTTGTTGGTAGGAACAATTTTGGTAACAACATGTATAGAGGCAATTTTAATCCGAGGTCGTTTCCTAGTAATTCCTCTAATAATTATGGTATTCCTACAACAAATCTTATGGAAATTTTAATAAGTTTCTCTATTTTTGAGAATAGTATTAAAGAATTTATGAGTTCACAAAAGAATTTTAATGCTTTGATTGAAGAAAAATTGCTTAAGATTGATGAGTTGGCTAGGAACGTGGATAGAATTTCTCTTGATGTTGGTTCTTTGAAATTCAGATCCATTCCACCTAATAATGATATCAATGAGTCTCTCAAAGCCATGAGAATTTTCATTGATGAGTGCAAAGAAAGAACCGCTAGGATGCGTGCTAAAAAAGATTGGTTTGTGAAAGCGTGTTCTTCTAGTTTTCATGATAATAATGATGAAGATCTAAAAGTGATTGATGTGACTCCTATTAAATCTTTGTTTTACAATATGAATCTTGATAAATATGGGACTGGAGATGAGTCAACTTTAGTTCAAAGGCTTCCCAATGATTCAGAGTTTTTAGATCTAGTTACAAAAATTGATAAAAGTGGGATTGAAGAGATTGAAACTTTAAGTAGCAATGAACCTACTATTTTGGATTTCAAGGAATTTAATTGTGATAATTGTTCTTTAATAGATTTATTTCCCTGTTGCAATCCATGTTAAATTCTCCTCATGCAATCAAAATAAAGCTTTTACTAAACATATCATTGATGCTTTGATGCAATCTTTTGAAGAAAAGCGTGAACTAGAAGTTTCTATCCCTAGAAAACTTTATGATGAGTGGGAACCTACTATTAAAATTAAGATTAAAGATTATGAATGGTATGCTTTGTGTGATTTGGGTGCTAGTGTTTCCACGATTCCAAAAACTTTGTGTGATGTGGTAGGTTTCCGTGAATTTGATTATTGTTCTTTAAATTTGAATCTTGCGGATTCCACCATTAAGAAACCTATGGGAAGGATTAATGATGTTCTTATTGTTTCAAATAATAATTATGTGCCCATACATTTCATTGTTCTTGATATAGATTGCAATCCTACATTTCCTATTATTCTTGGTAGACCTTTACTTAGAACGATTGGTGCAATTATTGATATGAAAGAAGGAAACATTAGGTTCCAATTTCTGTTAAGGAAGGGCATGGAACACTTACCTAGGAAGAAAATTAAATTTCCTTATGAATCTATTATGAGAGCCACTTATGGATTGCATACCAAATATGGCAATACCTAGATCTATTCTTGTTTTTATGCCTAGCTAGGGGCGTTAAACGATAGCGCTTGTTGGGAGGCAACCCAATTTTATTTTTGTTATTTACTTTTTACTCCTGTTTAGCAATAAATAATTCATCTAGCTTCTTTTTAGATGTGGTTTTATGTTTTAATTAGTGTTTGTGCCAAGTAGAACCTTTGGGAAGACTTGGGTGAAGTCTTTGCGATCTTAACTTTTGCGCTCACGAGAATAGCTATAATTTTTTACAGAAGAGTGATTTTAGGTTGATTATTTTTGCAGAAGATTAATAGAAAAATTACTCACGTCCACAAATTTATTTTAGAATTTCTGGAGTTACACAAGTATTCTAAAGTTACAAATTTCTTTAGACTGTTCTGTTTTTGACAGATTCTGTTTTTCGTGTGTTGTTTGCTTATTTTAATGAATCTATGAGTAGTATCGGGGGGTATGAACCATAAAGAAGTTGGAATACAGTAGGTTTAACACCAATATAAATAAAGAATGAGTTCATTACAGTATCTTAAAGTGGTGGTTTATTTCCTTATACTAACGGAGCTCATGAGATTTTCTGTTAAAGTTTTGTGTTGTGAAGTTTTCAATTTTTGTGTAAGGATTTGATGGATTTTGGAATAAGGAGTGGCAAGAGCCTAATATTGGGGATGACCAAGGCATCCCAAGGTAAAATTCAAGGAGAACGAAAAGCCTATGCTTGGGGATGCCCAAGGCACCCCAAGGTAAAATTCAAGGACAACCAAAAGCCTAATCTTGGGGATGCCCAGGGCACCCCAAGGTAAAATTCAAGGACAACCAAAAGCCTAAGCTTAGGGATGCCCCGGAAGGCATCCCCTCTTTCGTCTTCGTCTATCGGTAACTTTACTTGAGGCTATATTTTTATTCACCACATGATATGTGTTTTGCTTGGAGCGTCTTGTATGATCTGAGTCTTAGCTTTTTAGTTTACCAAAATCATCCTTTATGTACACACCTTTTGGGAGAGACATGCATGAATCGTGATTTATTTGAATACTCTATGTGCTTCACTTATATCTTTTAAGCTAGACAATATTGCTCTAGTGCTTCAATTATATATTTTTAGAGCACGGCGGTGGTTTTATTTTATAGAAATTGTTGATCTCTCATGCCTCACTTATATTATTTTGAGAGTCTTTTAGAACAGCCTGGTAATTTGCTTTGGTTATAAAAATTAGTCCTAATATGAAGGGCATCCAAGATGGATATAATAAAAAATTTCATATAAAGTGCATTGAATACTATGAGAAGTTTGATTCTTCATGATTGTTTTAAGATATGAAGATGGTGATATTAGAGTCATGCTAGTAGAGTTGTTGTGAATTTGAGAGATACTTGTGTTAAAGTTTGTGATTCCTGTAGCATGCACGTATGGTGAACATTTATGTGATGAAGTTGGAGCATGATTTATTTATTGATTGTCTTCCTTATGAGTGGCGGTCGGGGACGAGCGATGGTATTTTCCTACAAATCTATCCCCCTAGGAGCATGCATGTAGTACTTCATTTTGATAACTTATAGATTTTTGCAATAAGTATGTGATTTCTTTATGACTAATGTTGAGTCCATGGATTATACGTACTCTCATCCTTCCACCATTGCTAGCCTCTCTAGTACCGTGCAACTTTCGCTGGTACCATACACCCACCATATACCTTCCTCAAAACAGCCACCATACCTACCTATTATGGCATTTCCATAGCCATTCCGAGATATATTGCCATGCAACTTTCCGCCATTCCATTTATTATGACACGCTTCATCATTGTCATATCGCCTTGCATGATCATGTAGTTGACATCGTATTTGTGGCAAAGCCACCGTTCATAATTTTTCGTACATGTCACTCTTGAATCATTGCACATCCCAGCACACCGCCGGAGGCATTCACATAGGGTCATATTTTGTTCTAAGTATCGAGTTGTAATTCTTGAGTTGTAAGTAAATAAAAGTGTGATGATTTTCATTATTAGAGCATTGTCCCAGTGAGCAAAGGATGATGGAGACTATGATTCCCCCACAAGTCGGGATGAGACTCCGGACAAAAAAAAGAGGCCATAAAAAAAGAGAAAGGGCCCAAATAAAAAATGAGAGAAAAAGAGAGAAGGGGGAATGCTACTATCCTTTTTACACACTTGTGCTTCAAAGTAGCACCATGATCTTCATGATAGAGAGTTTCCTATGTTGTCACTTTCGTTTACTAGTTGGAATTTTTCATTATAGAACTTGGCTTGTATATTCCAATGATGGGCTTCCTCAAAAGTGCCCTAGGTCTTCGTGAGCAAGCAAGTTGGATAAACACCCACTTTGTTTCTTTTGTTGACCTTTCATACACTTATAGCTCTAGTGCATCCGTTGCATGGCAATCCCTACTCACTCACATTGATATCTATTGTTGGGCATCTCCATAGTCTGTTGATACGCCTAGTTGATGTGAGACTATCTTCTCCTTTTTGTCTTCTCCACAACCACCCTTCTATTCCACCTATAGTGATATGTCCATGGCTCACGCTCATGTATTGCGTGAAGATTGAAAAAGTTTGAGAACATCAAAAGTATGAAACAATTGCTTGGCTTGTCATCGGGGTTGTGCATGATTAAATACTTTGTGTGATGAAGATAGAGCATAACTAGACTATATGATTTTGTAGGGAATAGCTTTCTTTGGCCATGTTATTTTGAGAAGACATGATTGTTTGGTTAGTATACTTGAAGTATTATTGTTTTTATGTCAATATTAAACTTTTGTCTTGAATCTTTCGGATCTGAACATTCATGCCACAATAAAGAAAATTACATTGATAAATATGTTAGGTAGCGTTCCACATCAAAAATTCTATTTTTATCATTTACCTACTCGAGGACGAGTAGGAATTAAGCTTGGGGATGCTTGATACGTCTCCAACATATCTATAATTTTTTATTGTTCCATGCTATTATATTATCTGTTTTGGATGTTTAATGGGCTTTAATGTGCTCTTTTATATTATTTTTGGGACTAACCTATTAACCAAGGGCCCAGTGCCAGTTTCTGTATTTTTGCCTATTTTAGAGTTTTGCAGAAAAGGAATACCAAACGGAATGAAACCTTCGCGATGATCTTTCTTGGACTGAAAGCAAACCAGAAGACTTGGAGATGAAGTCGAAGACACAACGAGGCGTCCACGCGGCAGGAGAGCGCGCTCAGGGGGTAGGCGTGCCCCCACCCTCGTGGGCCCCTTGTAGCTCCACCGACCTAGTTCTTTCGCCTATTAATACTCTTATACCCTAAAAACAATGGGGGAAGCCACGAAACCACTTTTGCACCGCCGCAACCTTCTCTACCCGCGAGATCCCATCTTGGGGCTTTTCCAGCGATCTACCGGAGGGGGATTCGATCATGGAGGGCTTCTACATCAACACCATTACCTCTCAGATGAAGCGTGAGTAGTTTACCACAGACCTTCAGATCCATAATTATTAGCTAGATGGCTTCTTCTCTCTCTTTGATTCTCAATACAAAGTTCTCCTCGATGTTCTTGGAGATCTATACGATGTAATATTCTTTTGAAGTGTGTTTGCCGAGATCTGATGAATTGTGGTATTATGATCAAGATTATCTATGAATATTATTTGGTTCTTCTCTGAATTATTATGTGCTTGATTTGATATCTTTGCAAGTCTCTTCGAATTATCGGTTTAGTTTAGCCTACTAGATTGATCTTTCTTGCCATGAGAGAAGTGCTTAGCTTTGGGTTCAATCTTGCGGTGTCCTTTCCCAGTGACAGTAGGGGTAGCAAGGCACGTATTGTATTGTCGCCATCGAGGATAAAAAGATGGGGTTTATATCATATTTCTTGAGTTTATCCATCTACATCATGTCATCTTGCTTAATGTGTTACTCCATTCTTTATGAACTTAATACTCTAGATGCATGTTGGATAGCGGTCGATGTGTGGAGTAATAGTAGTAGATGCAGGCAGGAGTCGGTCTACTTGACACGGACATGATGCCTATGTTCATGATCATTGCCTTAGATGTCATCATAATTATGCGCTTTCTATCAATTGATTGGCAGTAATTTGTTCACCCACCATAATACATGCTATCTCAAGATAAGCCACTAGTGAAACCTATGGCCCCCAGGTCTCTTTTCCATATTATTGAATCTCGTTTACATCTTGCTAGTTTCCTATCTATTATTTCACAATCTTTACTTTCCAATCTATACATCAAAAATACCAAAAATATTTACTTTATTATCTCTATCAGATCTTAGTTTTGCGAGTGACCGTGAAGGGATTGACAACCCCTTTATCGCGTTGGTTGCAAGTTCTTGATTGTTTGTGCAGGTATTCGATGACTTGTGCGTCATCTCCTACTGGATTGATACCTTGGTTCTCAAAACTGAGGGAAATACTTATGCTAGTTTCCTTCATCACCCTTTCCTCTTCAAGGGAAAACCAACGCAATCTCAAGAGGTAGCAAGAAGGATTTCTGGCGCCATTGCCGGGGAGACCTACGGCAAGTCAAGACAAGATTTTATCTCCCATCAACTTGCCGATTTTGGGCGCTGTTGCCGGGGAGATCTAGGCCAAGTCAAGCCATACCAAGTACCCATCATAAACTCTTCTCCCTTGCATTACATTATTCGCCATTCGCCTCTCATTTTCCTCACCCCCACTTCTAAAACGATTTTCAAAAACCTTTGCCTTTTCTTCACCCCTCTTCCGTTCGTCTCTTTTCGCTTGCTTCTTGTGTGCTTGTGTGTTGGATTGATTCCTTGTCACAATGGCTCAAGATAATACTAAATTATGTGATTTCTCCAATATCAACAACAATGATTTTATTAGCACTCCAATTTCTCCTACTACTAATGTTGAATCTTGCAAGATTAATGCCGCTTTGTTGAATCTTGTTATGAAAGATCAATTTTCTGGCCTTCCTAGTGAAGATGTCGCATCCCATCTAAAACAATTTCGTTGATTTGTGTGATGTCCAAAAGAAGAAAGATGTGGATAATGATATTGTTAAATTGAAGCTATTTCCGTTTTCGCTTAGAGATTGTGCTAAAACTTGGTTCTCATCTTTGCCTAAAAATAGTATTGATTCATGGAAAAAGTGTAAAGATGCTTTCATCTCTAAGTATTTTCCTCCTGCTAAGATCATCTCCCTTAGGAACGATATTATGAATTTTAAGCAACTTGATCATGAGCATGTTGCACAATCTTGGGTGAGGATGAAATTAATGATACGTAACTTCCCTACACATGGTTTGAATTTGTGGGTGATTATACAAAAAAATTATGCTGGATTGAATTTTGCTTCTAGAAATCTTTTAGATTCGGCCGCGGGAGGCACTTTTATGGAAATCACTTTAGGAGAAGCTACTAAACTCCTAGATAATATTATGGCTAATTATTCTCAATGGCACACCGAAAGATCCACTAGTAAAAAAGATCATGCGATTGAAGAGATTAATGTTTTGAGTGGAAAGATGGATGAACTTATGAAATTGTTTGCTAATAAAAGTGTTTCTTCTGATCCTAATGATATGCCTTTGTCCACTTTTATTGAGAATAATAATGAAGCTATGGATGTGAATTTTGTTGGTAGGAACAATTTTGGTAACAACACGTATAGAGGCAATTTTAATCCGAGGTCGTTTCCTAGTAATTCCTCTAATAATTATGGTATTCCTACAACAAATCTTATGGAAATTTTAATAAGTTGCCTCTATTTTTGAGAATAGTATTAAAGAATTTATGAGTTCACAAAAGAATTTTAATGCTTTGATTGAAGAAAAATTGCTTAAGATTGATGAGTTGGCTAGGAACGTGGATAGAATTTCTCTTGATGTTGGTTCTTTGAAATTTAGATCCATTCCACCTAATAATGATATCAATGAGTCTCTCAAAGCCATGAGAATTTTCAATGATGAGTGCAAAGAAAGAACCGCTAGGATGCGTGCTAAAAAAGATTGGTTTGTGAAAGCGTGTTCTTCTAGTTTTCATGATAATAATGATGAAGATCTAAAAGTGATTGATGTGACTCCTATTAAATCTTTGTTTTACAATATGAATCTTGATAAATATGGGACTGGAGATGAGTCAACTTTAGTTCAAAGGCGTCCCAATGATTCAGAGTTTTTAGATCTAGTTACAAAAATTGATAAAAGTGGGATTGAAGAGATTGAAACTTTAAGTAGCAATGAACCTACTATTTTGGATTTCAAGGAATTTAATTGTGATAATTGTTCTTTAATAGATTTATTTCCCTGTTGCAATCCATGTTAAATTCTCCTCATGCAATCAAAATAAAGCTTTTACTAAACATATCATTGATGCTTTGATGCAATCTTTTGAAGAAAAGCGTGAACTAGAAGTTTCTATCCCTAGAAAACTTTATGATGAGTGGGAACCTACTATTAAAATTAAGATTAAAGATTATGAATGGTATGCTTTGTGTGATTTGGGTGCTAGTGTTTCCACGATTCCAAAAACTTTGTGTGATGTGGTAGGTTTCCGTGAATTTGATTATTGTTCTTTAAATTTGAATCTTGCGGATTCCACCATTAAGAAACCTATGGGAAGGATTAATGATGTTCTTATTGTTCCAAATAATAATTATGTGCCCGTACATTTCATTGTTCTTGATATAGATTGCAATCCTACATTTCCTATTATTCTTGGTAGACCTTTACTTAGAACGATTGGTGCAATTATTGATATGAAAGAAGGAAACATTAGGTTCCAATTTCTGTTAAGGAAGGGCATGGAACACTTTCCTAGGAAGAAAATTAAATTTCCTTATGAATCTATTATGAGAGCCACTTATGGATTGCATACCAAATATGGCAATACCTAGATCTATTCTTGTTTTTATGCCTAGCTAGGGGCGTTAAACGATAGCGCTTGTTGGGAGGCAACCCAATTTTATTTTTGTTATTTACTTTTTACTCCTGTTTAGCAATAAATAATTCATCTAGCTTCTTTTAGATGTGGTTTTATGTTTTAATTAGTGTTTGTGCCAAGTAGAACCTTTGGGAAGACTTGGGTGAAGTCTTTGCGATCTTAACTTTTGCGCTCACGAGAATAGCTATAATTTTTTACAGAAGAGTGATTTTAGGTTGATTATTTTTGCAGAAGATTAATAGAAAAATTACTCACGTCCACAAATTTATTTTAGAATTTCTGGAGTTACACAAGTATTCTAAAGTTACAAATTTCTATAGACTGTTCTGTTTTTGACAGATTCTGTTTTTCGTGTGTTGTTTGCTTATTTTAATGAATCTATGAGTAGTATCGGGGGGTATGAACCATAAAGAAGTTGGAATACAGTAGGTTTAACACCAATATAAATAAAGAATGAGTTCATTACAGTATCTTAAAGTGGTGGTTTATTTCCTTATACTAACGGAGCTCATGAGATTTTCTGTTAAAGTTTTGTGTTGTGAAGTTTTCAAGTTTTGTGTAAGGATTTGATGGATTTTGGAATAAGGAGTGGCAAGAGCCTAATATTGGGGATGACCAAGGCATCCCAAGGTAAAATTCAAGGAGAACGAAAAGCCTATGCTTGGGGATGCCCAAGGCACCCCAAGGTAAAATTCAAGGACAACCAAAAGCCTAAGCTTGGGGATGCCTAGGGCACCCCAAGGTAAAATTCAAGGACAACCAAAAGCCTAAGCTTGGGGATGCCCCGGAAGGCATCCCCTCTTCCGTCTTCGTCTATCGGTAACTTTACTTGAGGCTATATTTTTATTCACCACATGATATGTGTTTTGCTTGGAGCGTCTTGTATGATCTGAGTCTTAGCTTTTTAGTTTACCAAAATCATCCTTTATGTACACACCTTTTGGGAGAGACATGCATGAATCGTGATTTATTTGAATACTCTATGTGCTTCACTTATATCTTTTAAGCTAGACAATATTGCTCTAGTGCTTCAATTATATATTTTTAGAGCACGGCGGTGGTTTTATTTTATAGAAATTGTTGATCTCTCATGCTTCACTTATATTATTTTGAGAGTCTTTTAGAACAGCCTGGTAATTTGCTTTGGTTATAAAAATTAGTCCTAATATGATGGGCATCCAAGATGGATATAATAAAAATTTCATATAAAGTGCATTGAATACTATGAGAAGTTTGATTCTTCATGATTGTTTTGAGATATGAAGATGGTGATATTAGAGTCATGCTAGTAGAGTTGTTGTGAATTTGAGAGATACTTGTGTTAAAGTTTGTGATTCCTGTAGCATGCACGTATGGTGAACATTTATGTGATGAAGTTGGAGCATGATTTATTTATTGATTGTCTTCCTTATGAGTGGCGGTCGGGGACGAGCGATGGTATTTTCCTACAAATCTATCCCCATAGGAGCATGCACGTAGTACTTCATTTTGATAACTTATAGATTTTTGCAATAAGTATGTGATTTCTTTATGACTAATGTTGAGTCCATGGATTATACGTACTCTCATCCTTCCACCATTGCTAGCCTCTCTAGTACCGTGCAACTTTCGCTGGTACCATACACCCACCATATACCTTCCTCAAAACAGCCACCATACCTACCTATTATGGCATTTCCATAGCCATTCCGAGATATATTGCCATGCAACTTTCCGCCATTCCATTTATTATGACACGCTTCATCATTGTCATATCGCCTTGCATGATCATGTAGTTGACATCGTATTTGTGGCAAAGCCACCGTTCATAATTTTTCGTACATGTCACTCTTGAATCATTGCACATCCCAGCACACCGCCGGAGGCATTCACATAGGGTCATATTTTGTTCTAAGTATCGAGTTGTAATTCTTGAGTTGTAAGTAAATAAAAGTGTGATGATTTTCATTATTAGAGCATTGTCCCAGTGAGCAAAGGATGATGGAGACTATGATTCCCCCACAAGTCGGGATGAGACTCCGGACAAAAAAAAAGAGGCCATAAAAAAAGAGAAAGGGCCCAAATAAAAAATGAGAGAAAAAGAGAGAAGGGGAATGCTACTATCCTTTTTCCACACTTGTGCTTCAAAGTAGCACCATGATCTTCATGATAGAGAGTTCCTATGTTGTCACTTTCGTTTACTAGTTGGAATTTTTCATTATAGAACTTGGCTTGTATATTCCAATGATGGGCTTCCTCAAAAGTGCCCTAGGTCTTCGTGAGCAAGCAAGTTGGATAACACCCACTTTGTTTCTTTTGTTGACCTTTCATACACTTATAGCTCTAGTGCATCTGTTGCATGGCAATCCCTACTCACTCACATTGATATCTATTGTTGGGCATCTCCATAGTCTGTTGATACGCCTAGTTGATGTGAGACTATCTTCTCCTTTTTGTCTTCTCCACAACCACCCTTCTATTCCACCTATAGTGATATGTCCATGGCTCACGCTCATGTATTGCGTGAAGATTGAAAAAGTTTGAGAACATCAAAAGTATGAAACAATTGCTTGGCTTGTCATCGGGGTTGTGCATGATTAAATACTTTGTGTGATGAAGATAGAGCATAACTAGACTATATTATTTTGTAGGGAATAGCTTTCTTTGGCCATGTTATTTTGAGAAGACATGATTGTTTGTTAGTATACTTGAAGTATTATTGTTTTTATGTCAATATTAAACTTTTGTCTTGAATCTTTCGGATCTGAACATTCATGCCACAATAAAGAAAATTACATTGATAAATATGTTAGGTAGCGTTCCACATCAAAAATTCTATTTTTATCATTTACCTACTCGAGGAAGAGCAGGAATTAAGCTTGGGGATGCTTGATACGTCTCCAACATATCTATAATTTTTTATTGTTCCATGCTATTATATTATCTGTTTTGGATGTTTAATGGGCTTTAATGTGCTCTTTTATATTATTTTTGGGACTAACCTATTAACCAAGGGCCCAGTGCCAGTTTCTGTATTTTTGCCTATTTTAGAGTTTTGCAGAAAAGGAATACCAAACGGAATGAAACCTTCGCGATGATCTTTCTTGGACTGAAAGCAAACCAGAAGACTTGGAGATGAAGTCGAAGACACAACGAGGCGTCCACGCGGTAGGAGAGCGCGCTCAGGGGGTAGGCGCGCCCCCACCCTCGTGGGCCCCTTGTAGCTCCACCGACCTAGTTCTTTCGCCTATTAATACTCTTATACCCTAAAAACATTGGGGGAAGCCACGAAACCACTTTTCCACCGCCGCAACCTTCTGTACCCGTGAGATCCCATCTTGGGGCCTTTTCCGGCGATCTGCCGGAGGGGGATTCGATCATGGAGGGCTTCTACATCAACACCATTACCTCTCCGATGAAGCGTGAGTAGTTTACCACAGACCTTCGGGTCCATAGTTATTAGCTAGATGGCTTCTTCTCTCTCTTTGATTCTCAATACAAAGTTCTCCTCGATGTTCTTGGAGATCTATTCGATGTAATATTCTTTTGCGGTGTGTTTGCCGAGATCCGATGAATTGTGGATTTATGATCAAGATTATCTATGAATATTATTTGGTTCTTCTCTGAATTCTTATATGCATGATTTGATATCTTTGCAAGTCTCTTCGAATTATCGGTTTAGTTTGGCCTACTAGATTGATCTTTCTTGCCATGAGAGAAGTGCTTAGCTTTGGGTTCAATCTCGCGGTGTCCTTTCCCAGTGACAGTAGGGGCAGCAAGGCACGTATTGTATTGTTGCCATCGAGGATAAAAAGATGGGGTTTATATCATATTTCTTGAGTTTATCCATCTGCATCATGTCATCTTGCTTAATGTGTTACTCCATTCTTTATTAACTTAATACTCTAGATGCATGTTGGATAGCGGTCGATGTGTGGAGTAATAGTAGTAGATGCAGGCAGGAGTCGGTCTACTTGACACGGACATGATGCCTATGTTCATGATCATTGCCTTAGATGTCATCATAATTATGCGCTTTCTATCAATTGATTGGCAGTAATTTGTTCACCCACCATAATACATGCTATCTCAAGATAAGCCACTAGTGAAACCTATGGCCCCCAGGTCTCTTTTCCATATTATTGAATCTCGTTTACATCTTGCTAGTTTCCTATCTATTATTTCACAATCTTTACTTTCCAATCTATACATCAAAAATACCAAAAATATTTACTTTATTATCTCTATCAGATCTTAGTTTTGCGAGTGACCGTGAAGGGATTGACAACCCCTTTATCGCGTTGGTTGCAAGTTCTTGATTGTTTGTTCAGGTATTCGGTGACTTGTGCGTCATCTCCTACTGGATTGATACTTTGGTTCTCAAAACTAAGGGAAATACTTATGCTACTTTCCTGCATCACCCTTTCCTCTTCAAGGGAAAACCAACGCAAGCTCAAGAGGTAGCATGAAGGATTTCTGGCGTCGTTGCCGGGGATACCTACGCCAAGTCAAGACAAGATTTTATCTCCCGTCAACTTGCCGATTTCTGGCACCGTTGCTGGGGAGATCTATGCCAATTCAAGCCATACCAAGTACCCATCATAAACTCTTCTCCCTTGCATTACATTATTCGCCATTCGCCTCTCATTTTCCTCTCCCCCACTTCTAAAATGATTTTCGAAAACCTTTGCATTTTCTTTGCCCCTCTTCCGTTCGTCTCTTTTTGCTTGCTTCTTGTGTGCTTGTGTGTTGGATTATTTGCTTGTCATGATGGCTCAAGATAATACTAAATTTTGTGACTTCTCCAATACCAACAACAATGATTTTATTAACACTCCGATTGCTCCTACTACTAATGAGGAATCTTGCAAGATTAATGCCGCTTTGTTGAATCTTGTTATGAAAGATCAATTTTCTGGCCTTCCTAGTGAAGATGCCACATCCCATCTAAACAATTCCGTTAATTTGTGCGATATGCAAAAGAAGAAAGATGTGGACAATGATATTGTTAAATTGAAGTTATTTCCATTTTCTCTTAGAGATCTTGCTAAAACTCAGTTCTCATCTTTGCCTAAAAATAGTTGATTCTTGGAATAAGTGTAAAGATGCTTTCATCTCTAAGTATTTTCCTCCCGCTAAGATCATCTCCCTTAGGAACGATATGATGAATTTTAAGCAATTTGATCATGAGCATGTTGCACAATCTTGGGAGAGGATGAAATTAATGATATGTAATTGCCCTACACATGGTTTGAATTTGTGGACGATTATATAAAAAATTTATGCTGGATTGAATTTTGCTTCTAGAAATCTTTTAGATTCGGCCACGGGAGGCACTTTTATGTAAATCACTTTAGGAGAAGCTAGTAAGCCCCTAGACAATATTAAGGTTAATTATTCTCAATGGCACATTGAATGATCCACTAGTAAAAAAGTTCATGCGATTGAAGAGATTAATGTTTTGATTGGAAAGATGGATGAACTTATGAAATTGTTTGCTAATAAAAGTGTTTCTTCTGATCCTAATGGTATGCCTTTCTCCACTTTGATTGAGAATAATAATGAAGCTATGGATGTGAATTTTGTTGGTAGGAACAATTTTGGTAACAAGGCGTATATTTTAGTCCTAGTCCGTTTCCTAGTAATTCCTCTAATAATTATGGTAAGTTCGACAAGAACTCCTATGGAAATCTTAATAAGTTGCCCTCTGATTTTGATAATAGTACTAGAGAATTTATGAGTTCACAAAAGAATTTTAATGCTTTGATTGAAGAAAAATTGCTTAAGATTGATGAGTTGGCTAGGAACATGGATAGAATTTCGATTGATGTTGACTCTTTGAAATTTAGATCTATTCCACTTGAGCATGATATCAATGAGTCTCTCAAATCCATGAAAATTTACATTGATGAGTGCAAAGAAAGAACCGCTAGGATACATGCTAAAAAAGATTGGTTTGTGAAGGCATGTTCTTCTAGTTTTCATGATAATAATGCTGAAGATCTAAAAGTGATTGATGTGACTCCTATTAAATCTTTGTTTTCCAATATGAATCTTGATAAAGATGGGACATGAGATGAGTCAACTTTAGTTAAAAGGCGTCCCAATGATTGAGAGTTTTTAGATCTAGATACAAAAATTGATAAATGTGGGATTGAAGAGGTCAAAAGTTTAAGTAGCAATGAACCCACTATTTTGGATTTCAAGGAATTTAGTTATGATAATTATTCTTTAATTGATTGTATATCCTTGTTGCAATCTGTGTTAAATTCTCCTCATGCTTATAATCAAAATAAAGCTTTTACTAAACATATCATTGATGCTTTGATGCAATCTTTTGAAGAAAAGCCTGAACAAGAAGTTTCTATCCCTAGAAAACCTTATGATGAGTGGGAAACTACTATTAAAGATTATGAATGTTATGCTTTGTGTGATTTTGGTGCTAGTGTTTCCACGATTCCAAAACTTCGTGTAATGTGCTAGGTTTCCATGAATTTGATGATTGTTCTCTAAATTTGCATCTTGTGGATTCCACCATTAAGAAACCTATGGGAAGGATTAATTATGTTCTTATTGTTGCAAATAGGAATTATGTGCCCATAGATTTCATTGTTCTTGATATAGATTGCAATCCTACATGTCCTATTATTCTTGGTAGACCTTTCCTTAGAACGATTGGTGCAATTATTGATATGAAAGAAGGAAACATTAGATTCCAATTTCCATTATGGAAGGGCTTGTAAAAATGTCCTAGGAAGAAAATTAAATTGCCTTAAGAATCTATTATGAGAGCCACTTATGGATTGCATACCAAATATGGCAATACCTAGATCTATTCTTGTTTTATGCCTAGGTAGGGGCGTTAAACGATAGCGCTTGTTGGGAGGCAACCCAATTTTATTTTTGTTATTTACTTTTTGCTCCTATTTAGTAATAAAGAATCCATCTAGCTTCTGTTTAGATGTGGTTTTATGTTTTAGTTAGTGTTTGTGCCAAGTAGAACCTTTGGGAAGACTTGGGTGAAGTCTTTGCGATCTTTTTGTAAACAACAGAAACTTTTGCGCTCACGAGAATAGCTTTCAATTATTACAGAAGAGTGATTTTAGGTTGATTCTTTTTGCATAAGATTAATAGACAAATTACTCACGTCCAAAAATTTATTTCAGAATTTTTGGATTTACATAAGTATTCGAAAGTTACATATTGCTACAGACTGTTCTGTTTTTGACAGATTCTGCTTTTTGTGTGTTGTTTGCTTATTTTGATGAATCTATGAGTAGTATCGGGGGGTACGAACCATATATAAGTTGGAATACAGTAGGTTTAACACCAATATAAATAAATAATGAGTTAATTACAGTAACTTAAAGTGGTGGTTTATTTTCTTATACTAACAGAGCTCATGAGATTTTCTGTTGAAGTTTTGTGTTGTGAAGTTTTCAAGTTTTGGGTAAGGATTTGATGGATTTTGGAATAAGGAGTGGCAACATCCTAAGCTTGGGGATGCCCAAGGCACCCCAACTTAAAATTCAAGGAAAACCAAAATCCTAAGCTTGGGGATGCCCCGGAAGGCATCCCCTCTTTCGTCTTCGTCTATCGGTAACTTTACTTGAGGCTATATTTTTATTCACCACATGATATGTGTTTTGCTTGGAGTGTCTTGTATGATTTGAGTCTTTGCTTTTTAGTTTACCACAATAATATTTTCTGTACACACCTTTTGGGAGAGACACGCATGAATCATGATTTATTAGAATACTCTATGTGCTTCACCTATATCTTTTGAGCTAGACAATATTGCTATAGTGCTTCACTTATATCTTTTTATAGCACGGCGGTGGTTTTATTTTATAGAAATTGTTGATCTCTCATGCCTCACTTCTATTATTTTGAGAGTCTTTTAGAACAGCCTGGTAATTTGCTTTGGTTATAAAAATTAGTCCTAATATGATGGGCATCCAAGATGGGTATAATAAAAACTTTCATATAAAGTGCATTGAATACTATGAGAAGTTTGATTCTTCATGATTGTTTTGAGATATGAAGATGGTGATATTAGAGTCATGCTAGTAGAGTAGTTGTGAATTTGAGAGATACTTGTGTTAAAGTTTGTGATTCCCGTAGCATGCACGTATGGTGAACCGTTATGTGATGAAGTTCGAGCATGATTTATTTATTTATTGTCTTCCTTATGAGTGGCGGTTGGGGACGAGCGATGGTATTTTCCTACCAATCTATCCCCTAGGAGCATGTGCGTAGTACTTTGTTTCGATAACTAATAGATTTTTGCAATAAGTATGTGAGTTCTTTATGACTAATGTTGAGTCCATGGATTATACGCACTCTCACCCTTCCACCATTGCTAGCCTCTCTAGTACCGCGTAACTTTCACCGGTACCATACACCCACCATATACCTTCCTCAAAACAGCCACCATACCTACCTATTATGGCATTTCCATAGCAATTCTAAGATATATTGCCATGCAACTTTCCACCGTTCCGTTTATTATGACACGCTTCATCATTGTCATATCGCCTTGCATGATCATGTAGTTGACATCGTATTTGTGGAAAAGCCACCATTCATAATTTTTCGTACATGTCACTCTTGAATCACTGCACATCCTGGTACACCGTTGGAGACATTCACATAGAGTCATATTTTGTTCTAAGTATCGAGTTGTAATTCTTGAGTTGTAAGTAAATAAAAGTGTGATGATTTTCATTATTAGACCATTGTCCGGGTGAGGAAAGGATGATGGAGACTATGATTCCCCCAAAAGTCAGGATGAGACTCCAGACGAAAAATATAAAAAATAAAGAAAAAAAGAGGCCATAAAAAATAGAAAAGGCCCAAATAAAAAAATGAGAGAAAAAGAGAGAAGTGGCAATGCTACTATCTTTTTTCCACACTTGTGCTTCAAAGTAGCACCATGATCTTCATGATAGAGAGTCTCCTATGTTGTCACTTTCATATAATTGTGGGAATTTATCATTATAGAACTTGGCTTGTATATTCCAATGATGGGCTTCCTCAAAAGTGCCCTAGGTCTTCTTGAGCAAGCAAGCTGGATGCACGCCCACTTAGTTTCTTTTCTTGAGCTTTCATACACTTATAGCTCTAGTGCATCCATTGCATAGCAATCCGTACTCACTCACATTGATATCTATTGATGGCATCTCCATAGTCTGTTGATACGCCTAGTTGGTGTGAGACTATCTTCTCCTTTTTGTCTTCTCCACAACCACCCTTCTATTCCACCTATAGTGCTATGTCCATGGCTCACGCCCATGTATTTCGTGAAGATTGAAAAAGTTTGAGAACATCAAAAGTATGAAACAATTGCTTGGCTTGTCATCGGGGTTGTGCATGATTAAATACTTTGTGTGATGAAGATAGAGCATAACCAGACTATATGATTTTGTAGGGATAGCTTTCTTTGGCCATGTTATTTTGAGAAGACATGATTGCTTTGTTAGTATGCTTGAAGTACTATTTTTTTATGTCAATATTAAACTTTTGTCTTGAATCTTTTGGATTTGAACACTCATGCCACAATAAAGAAAATTACATTGATAAATATGTTAGGTAGCATTCCACATCAAAAATTCTGTTTTTATAATTTACCTACTCGAGGACGAGCAGGAATTAAGCTTGGGGATGCTTGATACGTCCCCAACATATTTAAAATTTTTGATTGTTCCATGCTATTATATTATCTGTTTTCGATGATTAATGGGCTTTAATATGCTATTTTATATTATTTTTGGGACTAACCTATTAACCGAGGGGCCAATACCAGTTTTTGTTTTTTGCCTGTTTTAGAGTTTTGCAGAAAAGGAGTACCAAACAGAGTCCAAACGGAATGAAACCTTCGCGATAATCTTTCTTGGATCGAGTGCAAACCAGAAGACTTGGAGATGAAGTCAGAGACGCAACAAGGCGTCCATGAGGTAGGAGGGTGCGCCTAGGGGGGTAGGCGCGCCCCCACCCTTGTGGGCCCCTCGTAGCTCCACCGACCTAGTTCTTTCGCCTATATATACTCTTATACCCTAAAAACATCGGGGGGGAGCCACGAAACCACTTTTCCACCGCTGCAACCTTCTGTACCCATGACATCCCATCTTGGGGCCTTTTTCGGCGATCTGTCGGAGGGGGATTCGATCACGGAGGGCTTCTTCATCAACACCATTACCTCTCCGATGAAGCATGTGTAGTTTACCACAGACCTTCGGGTCCATAGTTATTAGCTAGCTAGATGGCTTCTTCTCTCTCTTTGATTCTCAATACAAAGTTCTCCTTGATGTTCTTGGAGATATATTCGATGTAATATTCTTTTGCGGTGTGTTTGCCAAGATCTGATGAAATGTGGATTTATGATCAAGATTATCTATGAATATTATTTGGTTCTTCTCTGAATTCTTATATGCATGATTTTATATCTTTGCAAGTCTCTTCGAATTATCGGTTTAGTTTGGCCTACTAGATTGATCTTTCTTTCCATGAGAGAAGTGCTTAGCTTTGGGTTCAATCTTACGGTGTCCTTTCCCAGTGGTAGTAGGGGCAGCAAGGCATGTATTGTATTGTTTCCATCGAGGATAAAAAGATGGGGTTTATATCATATTGCTTGAGTTTATCCCTCTACATCATGTCATCTTGCTTAATGCGTTACTACGTTCTTTATGAACTTAATACTCTAGATGCATGCTGGATAGCGGTTGATGTGTGGAGTAATAGTAGTAGATGCAGGCAGGAGTCAGTCTACTTGACATGGACGTGATGTCTATGTTCATGATCACTGCCTTAGATGTCATCATAATTATGCGCTTTTCTATCAATTGCTCGACAGTAATTTGTTCACCCACCGTAATACATGCTATCTCGAGAGAAGCCACTAGTGAAACCTATGGCCCCGGGGTCTATTTTCCGTCATATTAAGTCTCTTTTCCATATTATTGAATCTTGTTTACATCTTGTTAGTTTCCTATCTATTATTTTGCAATCTTTACTTTCCAATCTATACATCAAAAATACCAAAAATATTTACTTTATTATCTCTATCAGAAATCTCACTTTTGTGAGTGAACGTTAAGGGATTGACAACCCCTTTATCGCGTTGGTTGCAAGTTCTTAATTTTTTGTGCAGGTCTTCGGTGACTTGTGCATCATCTCCTACTGGATTGATACCTTGGTTCTCAAAACTGAGGGAAATACTTACGCTACTTTGTTGCATCACCCTTTCCTCTTCAAAGGAAAACCAACGCAAGCTCAAGAGGTAGCAACTGGGCATCCCAGTTACCGGCTATTTTCTCGTGAATGATGAGTGGAGTCCACTTATCGTGAGAATAACCCACCTAGCATGGAAGATATAGACATCTCTAGTTGCTACATGAGCAATTCGAGCATACAAAACAGAATTTCATTTGAAGGTTTAGAGTTTGGCACATGCAAATTTACTTGGAACGGTAGGTAAATACCGCATACAGGTAGGTATGTTGGACTCATATGGAACAACTTTCGGGTTTATGGAAGTGGGTGCACAAGCAGTATTCTTGCTTAGTACAAGGAAGGCCTGAAAGAGACTAGGAAGCGATCAACTAGAGAGCGACACGGTCATAAACATGCATTATGATTAACCAACAATGAGTTCAAGCATGAGTAGGACATAAATTACCATGAACATAAATATCGTGGAGGCTATGTTGATTTTGTTTTAACTACATGCGTGAACATGTGCCAAGTCAAGTCACTCAAATCATTCAAAGGAGGATACCATCCTATCATACTACATCACAACCATTTTAATAGCATGTTGGCACGCAAGGTAAACCATTATAAACTCTCAGCTAATTAAGCATGGCATGAGTAACTATAACATCTAGTTGTCATTGCAAACATGTTTCATTCATAATATGATGAATCAGGAATGATGAACTAATCATATTTACAAAAACAAGATAGGTCGAGTTCATACCAGCTTTTCCTCATCTCAATCATTTCATCATATGTTGTCATTATTGCCTTTCACTTGCATGACCGAACGGTGTGGATAATAATAATAATAGTGCACGTGCATTGGACTAAGCTGGAATCTGCAAACATTTATTCAAAGGAGAAGACAATGTCATATGGGCTCTTTGTTAGATCAACAATAATGCACATGAGATCCACTCATCATCTTCATCGTGGTCTTCTCCTCTCGACCCCCAAAGAAAAGAAAAGAATTTCAAAGAAACACACTGAAATGTTTTTGGAGTTTTTGTTTTTCTGAAGGAAGTAAAACGAGAACGAGAAAAACTATTTACACGGGAAAGCTCCCAACAAGCAAAAGAAGAACGAGAAATATTTTTTGGTTTTCTTACTAATACTACTACTACAAGCATGAAGAGTAAACTAGCTAGAAGCTGCAACAATTTTTTTTTCTCAAATTTTTTCAAACACACAAGAAGAAAGCAGGAAAATAAAATAAACTATCATGGATAGTACAATGAAAAAGTATGAACACCGACAACTGGAATGAGTGTGTGAACATGAATGTAATGTCGGTGAGAAATATGTACTCCCCCAAGCTTAGGCTTTTGGCCTAAGTTGGTCTAGGCCCAAGGATCAAAGTAGCCCTCTCCGGTGTACTCAGGAGGATCCTGGGGGTTCAACTGGTTAGCGAGCTCCTGTGATCACACTGATAAATAGACTCCTGATATGGATCAAGTGATGGCTTTGACTCCGAATCTGGGGATCGTGTCCCCCTCCAATATGTGTGAATATCCACGGGAAAAACAAAGTACCTGCATGAATGAAGATCGAACAAAATAGGTGCAGGCAAGGTAACAATCTGAAAATTATCCTCGTCAAATATCAGGTTATAAATGAGTCTCTTTTCCTTATCATGGCGAAGAAAATCATGTGCTACCATGCTCTTATAATCTAAGTAAATAGTGGGCAGCAAATTTTGTTCTTTCTCATAGTGTCTAATAGGTATCTCAAAATATTTAGCAAGACGAGAACCATAGATACCTCCAAAGATAGTACCCTTTGTACGGTTTAAACTCAAACGTTTAGCAACCATGGCGCCTAAACTAAAAGTTTTATCACGAAGTAAAGCATGGAGCAAAATGGCAAGGTCAGGAGAACTAAGGCCTCCACTATCCCCGCGACCAATTAAACATCTACTTGCAAATAGTGAGTAGTAGCGCAGGACAGGAAAATGTATACTAGATGTTCTTGCTGTCAACACCTTTCTCCTTTCCCCTATAGTAATATCTTTAATAAAATCTTCCACATCACAAGGACGTGGTTCCTCGAGGTTGCCCTCAAAAGGTAACTTGCAGACCTCACAAAAATCATAGAGCGACATCTCCTTATACTCATCATATAAATAAAATTCTACCGAGGGTGGTGATCTCCTAGCATGAAAGTGAAAATTTTGCATGAAAGTATTAGTGAGTAGGAGATATTGTTCAAACTGGTCGTGGAGGAAGTCGGTGATGCCCGCATTCTTAGCCAAATAATGTAAATCCTCATAAATTCTGGCTGCCTCCAAGAATGCATCACTTGGACATTCAAACGGTCAGACTTCCTCAATGCGAGGAAGGTTGTACTTGGGCTTTTCATCTCTTCATTCTCCTTCTCCTTCGAACCTCGGCTCGAGGAGCCTCTCAACAATCTCCTCATCATTTTATTCCTCTAAAAATTTCAGAAATTTTTAGTGACTCAAAATAAAAGTGAACCAAACTCAACAAGATTGATAGCAACTACTCCCACAAGTGTCTAGAGGCTAAATCATGCATCAACACTACTTTGGACCATATAAATTTGACATGCAAGCTCAAGAACACGGTCACCTCAGCAACAAAAATTTGCAATAAATAAAACACTAGAACAAAAACTAATTGGACCATTGGAGAAGTCACATACCGAAGAACAATCCTCCAAAGCAGTTTTTTGAATGGAGATTTGAGCAAGGAGGTCGAAAATGGCAGCAAAATGAGCAAGAACACGAGTTTGAGCTACGGGGTGATTTTTTCTGAAGGAAGACGAAGTGGATGGGTGCTGGAATAAGTGGAGGGGGGCACATGGGGCCCACAAGACAGGGGGCGCCCAGGAGGTAGGGCATGCCCTCCACCCTTGTGGCTAGCTGGTGTGGCCACCTGGTGTGTTATAAGTGCTAGAAAATCTCAAATATTCTACAAAAAATCATACTAAATTTTCAGGGCATTTGGAGAACTTTTATTTTTGGGATATTTTTTATTACAAGGATAATTCAAAAAACAGAGAGAAAATACTAATTTTGCTTTTTTCAATCTAAATAACAGAAATTAAAAGGAGGGTACATAAATTTATGCCTTCTAAATTCGTCCATCTCATGCTCATCAAAAGGAATCCATTAACAAGGTTGATCAAGTCTTATTAACAAACCTCTTCAGAATGACATGAGACCGGAGAATTTTCGAATAATACTAGGTTACCTCAACGGGGATATGCATGTCCCCAACAATAAGAATATCATATTTCTTTTTGGCAGTAGGAAGAGGGAATTCAAAACCTCCAATAGTAATAGTTGAAATTTTTCCAATAGAATTGATCCTATGAACTTGATGTTGTTTCTGAAGGAAATATGCCCTAGAGGCAATAATAAAGTTGTTATTTATATTTCCTTATATCATGATAAATGTTTATTATTCATGCGAATTTTATTAACCAGAAACTTAGTACATGTGTGAATACATAGACAAAACATAGTGTCCCTAGTATGCCTCTACTTGACTAGCTCGTTAATCAAAGATAGTTATGTTTCCCGACCATAGACATGTGTTGTAATTTAATGAATAGGATCACATCATTAGAGAATGATGTGATGGAAAAGACCCATCCATTAGCTTAGCATAATGATTGTTAAGTTTTATTGCTATTGCTTTCTCCATGACTTATACAAGTTCCTCTATCTATGAGATTATGCAACTCCCGAATATCGGAGGAACACCTCTTGTGCTATCAAACGTCACAACGTAACTAGGTGATTATAAAGATGCTCTACAGGTGTCTCCAAAGGTGTTTGTTGGGTTCGCATAGATCGAGATTAGGATTTTTCACTCCGTGTATCGGAGTGGTATCTCTAGGCCCTCTCGGTAACGCTCATCACTATAAGCCTTGCAAGCAATGTAACTAATGAGTTAGTTGTGGGATGAAGCATTACAGAACGAGTAAAGAGATTTGCCGGTAACGAGATTAAACTAGGTACGATGATACCGATGATCGAATCTCGGGCAAGTAACATACTGATGACAAAGGGAACAACGTATGTTGTTGTGCGGTTTGACCGATAAAGATCTTCGTAGAATATTTAGGAACCAATATGAGCCTCTAGGTTCAGCTATTGGTTATTGACCAGAGATGTGTCTCGGTCATGTCTACATAGTTCTCGAACTCGTAGGGTCCGCACGCTTAATGTTCGATGATGATTTGTATTATGAGTTATGTGTTTTTGATGACCAAAGTTTGTTCGGAGTCCCGGATGAGATCACGGACATGACGAGGAGTCTCTAAATGGTCGAGACATAAAGAATGATATATTGGATGATGTTATTCGGACGCCGGAAGTGTTCCGAGAGGTACCGGGTAAAAACGGAGTGTCGGAGGGGTTACCGAAACCCCCCGGGGAAGTAATGGGCCATCATGGGCCATAGGGGAGAGAGAGGACAGCCCATAAGGGAGCGGCACGCCCCCCCCCCCCATGGCGAGTCCGAATGGGACTAGGGAAGGGGGCGTGGCCCCCTCTCCCTCTCCCTTCCTTCTTCTTCCTTCCACCAAAGGGAATCCTAATAGGACTTGGAGTTTCCTCTCTCTTGGAGCGCCCTACAGGGGCCGGCCAGCCTCCCACTCTCCTCCTTTATATACAGGGGCAGGGGGCACCCCAAAGACACATCAATTGTTCTCTTTTCCGTGTGCAGTGCCTCCCTGCACAGTTTACTCCTCCGGTCATAGCGTCGTAGTGCTTAGGTGAAGCCCTGCGCAGATCACACCATCAACACCGTTGCAACGCCATCGTACTAAGAAACTCTCCCTTGACCCTCTACTGGATCAAGAGTTCGAGGGACGTCATCAAGCTGAACGTGTGCTGAACAAGGAGGTGCCGTACGTTCAGTACTTAGATCGGTTGGATCATGAAGATGTTCGAATACATCAATCGCGTTAACCTAACGCTTCCGCTTTTGGTCAATGAGGGTACGTGGACTGATACGTCTCCAACGTATCTACTTTTGATTATGCCATTGTGAATATGGTTAGTTCATGATATTGCTGAGATTTATTATTATTGCTCGCTAGTTGATTATGCCATTGATATGAGTACACATGAGACCTAAATGTTATTGTGAATATGGTTAGTTCATGATCTTGCTGAAATCTTGAATGCTGGCTTTACATATTTGCAACAACAAGATCAAACAGAGTTTGTAAAAGCTTTTGTTTATCACTTTCAGTTTGTCAACTGAATTGCTTGAGGACAAGCAAAGGTTTAAGCTTGGGGGAGTTGATACGTCTCCAACGTATCTACTTTTCCAAACACTTTTCCCTTGTTTTGGACTCTAAGTTGCATGATTTGAATGTAACTAACCTGGACTGACGCTGTTTTTAGCAGAATTGCCATGGTGTTATTTTTGTGCAGAAATAAAAGTTCTCAGAATGACCTGAAACTCCACGGAGTCACATTTTGGAATTAATAAAAAATATTGGCGAAATAATCAACAGAAGGGGGGCCACACCCTGTCCATGAGGGTGGAGGGCGCCGCCCCCCCCCCCTAGGGCGTGCCCCTCTGCCTCGTGGGTCCCCTAGACCTCCACCGACCTCAACTCCAACTCCATATATTCATGTTCGGGGAGAAAAAATCAGACTGAAGGATGCATCGCGTTTTATGATACGAAGCCGCCGCCAAGCCCTGTTCTTCCTCGGGAGGGTTGATCTGGAGTCCGTTCGGGGCTCCGGAGAGGTAATCCGTTGCCATCATTGAGGGAGTTCCGGACTAGGGGGTGTCCGGATAGCCGAACTATCATCATCGGCCGGACTCCAAGACTATGAAGATACAAGATTGAAGACTTCGTCCCGTGTCCGGATGGGACTTTCCTTGGCGTGGAAGGCAAGCTTGGCGATACAGATATGTAGATCTCCTACCATTGTAACCGACTCTGTGTAACCCTAGCCCTCTCCGGTGTCTATATAAACCGGATGGCTTTAGTCCATAGGACGAACAACAATCATACCATAGGCTAGCTTCTAGGGTTTAGCCTCCTTGATCTCGTGGTAGATCCACTCTTGTAACACACATCATCAATATTAATCAAGCAGGACATAGGGTTTTACCTCCATCAAGAGGGCCCGAACCTGGGTAAAACATCGTGTCCCTTGTCTCCTGTTACCATCCGCCTAGACGCACAGTTCGGGACCCCCTACCCGAGATCCGCCGGTTTTGACACCGACATTGGTGCTTTCATTGAGAGTTCCTCTGTGTCGTCACCGATAGGCTCGATGGCTTCTTCGATCATCATCAACGACGCAGTCCAGGGTGAGACCTTCCTCCCCGGACAGATCTTCGTATTCGGCGGCTTCGCACTGCGGGCCAATTCGCTTGGCCAACTGGAGCAGATCGAAAGCTACGCCCCTGGCCGTCAGGTCAGATTTGGAAGTTTGAACTTCACGGCTGACATCCGCGGGGACTTGATCCTCGATGGATTCGAGCCACAGCCAAGCGTGCCGCACTGTCACGGCGAGCATGATTTAGCTCTGCAGCCGGACAGTACCCTGGAGGCCGCACTCGAACCCGCTCCGATCTTCAATTCGGAGCCGGCTGCGCAGGTCGAGGACGGATGGCTAGACACCGCCTCGGGGGCTGCAACCTCTACGGCGATAGAGCCGAACACTGACCTTGTCCCTCATGAAGCTCGTGACTCCGAGGTGCCGGACTCCTTGCCGGACTCCGAACCTCCCGCGCCCCCTCCGATCGGATCTGATTGGGCGCCGATCATGGAGTTCACCGCAGCGGACATCTTTCAACACTCACCTTTCGGCGACATCTTGAGTTCGCTAAAGTATCTCTCGTTATCAGGAGAGCCCTGGCCGGACTGCGGTCAGGACGGTTGGGATGCGGACGACGAAGAAATTCAAAGCCCACCCACCACCCACTTGGTAGCCACTGTCGACGATCTAACCGACATGCTAGACTACGACTCCGAAGACATCGACGGTATGGACGACGATGCCGGAGACGACCAAGAACCAGCGCCCACCGGGCACTGGAAAGCCACCTCATCATATGACATATACATGGTGGATATCCCAAAGGATGGGAATGGCGAAGGAACAGCGGAGGATGACCCCTCCAAGAAACAGCCTAAGCGCCGGCGTCAGCGGCGCCGCTCTAAATCCCGCCACAGCAAGAATGAAGATTCCGGCACCGGAGATAATAATACACCGGACAGTGCCGAAGACAACCCACTCCAGCAAGATCCAGCGCAGGAGGACGGAGACGCCAGCCCTCATGAGAGAGCGGCAGAAGAAGAGGTAGAGGATTATATGCCTCCCTCCGGAGACGAGGCAAGCCTCGACGACGATGAATTCGTCGTGCCTGAGGATCCCGTCGAACAAGAGCGTTTTAAACGCAGGCTTATGGCCACGGCGAACAGCCTCAAGAAAAAGCAGCAACAACTTAGAGCTGATCAAGATCTGCTAGCCGACAGATGGACTGAAGTCCTCGCGGCCGAAGAGCATGAGCTCGAACGCCCCTCCAAAAGCTACCCTAAACGCAAGCTGCTCCCCCGATTAGAGGAGGAGGCGTATGAACCCGCATCACCAGGAGACAATACGGCTGACCGACCACCCCGTGGTCGCGACAGAGAGGCCTCTAGGCCCTTCACTAGACCCGTACCCCGGCATCGCTCGAAAAGCACAAGGCCACAGGGGAACGCTTCGGACTTGCGAGATATATTGGAGGATAGGGCAAGACAATCAAGATCGATCTAGGGATCGCGCGGGCGCCCCATGATACGTGACGACAACCGTCGCGCCGGACACAGTAAGTCCGGCCGGGCCGAACAAAATAGACAAAGCTCTTTGAGCTCCGTCGTGATATCGCCCAGTACAGAGGCGCCGCACACCCACTATGCTTCACAGACGAAGTAATGGATCATCAAATCCCCGAAGGGTTTAAACCCGTGAATATTGAATCTTACGATGGCACAACAGACCCCGCGGTTTGGATCGAAGACTATCTCCTTCACATCCACATGGCCCGCGGTGACGATCTTCACGCCATCAAATATCTCCCCCTCAAGCTTAAAGGACCAGCCCGGCATTGGCTTAACAGCTTGCCAGCAGAGTCAATTGGGAGTTGGGAAGACCTGGAAGCCGCATTCCTCGATAACTTCCAAGGCACGTATGTGCGACCACCAGACGCTGATGACCTAAGCCACATAATTCAGCAGCCAGACGAATCGGCCAGACAATTCTGGACACGGTTCTTAACCAAGAAAAACCAAATCGTCGACTGTCCGGATGCGGAGGCCCTTGCAGCCTTCAAGCATAATATCCGCGACGAGTGGCTTGCCCGGCACCTGGGACAGGAAAAGCCGAAATCCATGGCAGCCCTCACATCACTCATGACCCGCTTCTGCGCGGGTGAGGACAGCTGGCTAGCACGCAGCAACAACCTCAGCAAAAATTCTGGCAGTCCGGATATCAAGGACCGTAATGGCAGGTCGCGTCGTAACAAAAACAAACGCCGCATTAACGGCGACAATAGTGAGGATACGGCAGTCAATGCCGGATTCAGAGGCTCTAAACCCGGTCAGCGGAAAAAGCCATTCAAAAGAACTACTCCGGGTCCGTCCAATTTGGACCGAATACTCGACCGCTTGTGCCAGATACACGGCACCCCCGAAAAGCCAGCTAACCACACCAACAGGGACTGTTGGGTATTCAAGCAGGCAGGCAAGTTAATTGCCGAAAACAATGACAAGGGGCTGCATAGCGATGACGAGGAAGAGACCCGACCGCCGAACAATAGAGGACAGAAGGGTTTCCCCCCACAGGTGCGGACGGTGAACATGATATACGCAACGCACATACCCAAAAGGGAGCGGAAGCGTGCACTCAGGGATGTATACGCGATGGAGCCAGTTGCCCCGAAGTTCAATCCATGGTCCTCCTGCCCGATCACTTTTGACCGAAGGGACCACCCCACCAGCATCCGCCACGGCGGATTCGCCGCATTGGTCTTAGACCCAATCGTCGATGGATTTCACCTCACCAGAGTCCTGATGGACGGCGGCAGCAGCCTGAACCTGCTTTATCAGGATACAGTGCGCAAAATGGGCATAGACCCCTCAAGGATTAAACCTACCAAGACGACCTTTAAAGGCGTCATACCAGGTGTAGAAGCCAATTGTACAGGCTCAGTTACACTGGAAGTGGTCTTCGGATCCCCGGATAACTTCCGAAGCGAGGAGTTAATCTTCGACATAGTTCCGTTCCGCAGCGGCTATCATGCCCTGCTCGGACGTACCGCGTTTGCAAAGTTCAACGCGGTGCCGCACTACGCATACCTCAAGCTCAAGATGCCAGGCCCTCGAGGAGTCATCACGGTCAACGGAAACACTGAACGTTCTCTCCGCACGGAGGAACATACAGCGGCTCTCGCGGCAGAAGTACAATGCAGCCTCTTAAGGCAATTCTCGAGTCCGGCCGTTAAGCGGCCGGACACAGCTAAGCGCGCCCGGAGTAACCTACAACAAGACCACCTGGCACGTTCCGAGCACGCGTAGCAGTGCGGCCCCAACCCCAGCCCCTGTAAAACGTCAAGACAGGTCCTTCGCGTACACCATTACGCTCTGAAGATACCATGGGCATGGGGAGAGGGGCGCGACCACGATAGGCCCAGACTGCGGCTCAACCACACCAGGGGCTCTCAAGTGTGTCGTTCTTTTTTTCTTTTTCCTTTTTATTTTTACCCACAGGACTCCGTTCGTCAGAGGCCCTGTCCGGCAGTAGACCTGCCGAACTCACGATGCAACAGCCAGGGAAGAAGAAAGGCTACAACGAATATCCAGGTGGTCTCCATTACGAGCATTAAATCTGTTTTATGCACCATTCCGCAGCCTACCCCTGGAGGGGGACATGTTTAACAGTCCCATCCCTTGCTTATCGCACCATTTGTATCGTTCTGCACTTACAGCAGTTTTTCTTGAATAAGTAATGCAGCACCTTTTTGCTTCCAATTGCATTTCTCTTTTATACATATGTTCATTTGTGACATGTCGCATCCGTACGTTTTGGTACGGCTAAATACACCAGGGGCTTATGTTTCCCGCATCATGGTGTGATAAGTCCGAACACTTTCACAAGTGCGGCACCCCGAACTTATAGCATTATATGCATCAGCTCCGAATCATGTCTTGGGTCAATAGTTGGGTTTGCCCGGCTCCCATGTTTTGGTACCTTACGTTCCGTTGTATCGGCTAAGGTAGCACTGGGAGAACCACTGCGATTGCGCCCCAGTTGAGCTGGGTTAACGCCTCAGTGGAGAAAGCTAAAACTGACCGTCATGATGAGGCGAGAGCTGGTCGCTGTTCGAGAGGTTTTTTGCGAGTCCCTAAAGACTTATGCCGCTTAGAGCGAGGAGCCGGTTTTTGTCCGGCCCAGGCGTGGATAGCGCCCCAAATTCGGCCTTCCGAAGACTAGGGGCTTCGCCGAAATTTAAAATTATAGAATTCTATGGCTAAGTGAGAGTGTTCAAGCATTATAAGTCCGGTTGCCTTGTTCGTTGTGTTGAGCGCCTCCCTAGATGGACCCAAATATGGGAACAAGAGTGCTCAAATTTATCCCGAACACCCCAGCACTCGTGGCATGGGGGCTGAAGCCGACGACTTGCCATCTCTCAGATTTGATAAACAGCCGCACAGAAGGTAATATTTTAAATTAAAATGCGTTGCTTAGCGCAAATGAACTAAGTTTTCAGCGCACAGGATAACAAAATGCGAGTCTACTCAAATATTACATCTTTGGAGCACTCACCCGCAATAGTGCGGGCGCCCTTCAGCACACTCTTATAATACATCTCGGGCGTGCGGTGCTCCTTGCCCTGCGGCGGCGGGTCTGTCACGAGCTTCTGGGCATCCATCTTGCCCCAGTGCACCTTTGCGCGGGCAAGGGCCCGACGGGCACCCTCAATACAAGCGGAGTGCTTGATGACTTCAACCCACGGGCACGCATCCACCAGCCGCCGCACCAGGCCGAAGTAGCTCCCAGGCATGGCCTCCTTAGGCCATAGCCGAACTATGAGGCCCTTCATGGCCTGTTCGGCCACCTTGTGGAGCTCGACCAGCTGCTTCAGCTGGTCGCTAAGGGGCACCGGATGTCCGGCCTCAGCATACTGAGACCAGAAGACCTTCTCCGTCGAGCTCCCCTCCTCGGCCCGGTAGAATGCGGCGGCATCGGATACGCTGCGAGGAAGATCTGCGAACGTTCCTGGAGAGCTCCGAATTCGGGTAAGTAACAGGTAATTAACACTCACATGCTTACTTTGCATGAAAAATGCCTTACCCGCCGCTATTTTCTTCAATTCCTCGATTTCTTGGAGGGCCTTGTAGGCTTCGGCCTTAGCGGCTTTGGCACTCTCAAGAGCCGTTGCAAGCTCAGACTCTCGAGTCTTCGAGTCACGCTCCAGGCTCTCATGTTTTTTCACGAGATCCTGGAGCTCTTGCTGTACCTCCGCCACCCGCGCCTCCTGCTTCTCTCGCTCGGTGCGCTCCGCGGCCGCATTGCGTTCGGCCACGGCCACCGCCTCTTTCAGGGTCGCCACCTCGTTAGTGGCCCCTGCAATACCCACGTTATCCTTGTCATTCTTTTTGCAACCAAAATCCTTTTCTGTAAGGTACAATTTTAATAAGGTGTTACTCACCTTCCTTGTCCTCGAGCTGCTTCTTGGCACGGCCGAGCTCGTTCTCGGACCGCTCGAGGCTTTCCTTCAAAGTATTGACCTCCGCAGTCAGTGCGGCAGAGGTCAGCAGCGCAGCCTGCAATCCCATATTGACATATTTTTTATGACTCCTGCGTATATCTTCTTAAGATCCTCAGTCCGGCTTTTCTTTCCGAACACCGAACCGAGCATCAGGGGCTACTGTCTATGCGGTACTATTTTACATATATCAAAATTCTTACCTCAAAGCCTGTTAGAAGGCTGCTGCAGGCTTCGGTCAGCCCGCTCTTGGCGAGCTGCACCTTCTGAATCACCGCACTCATAACAGTGCGGTGTTCCTCTTTGATGGAGGCGCCATTGAGCGCCTCCAGCAAGCTATCCGGCGCCTCCGGTTGGACGGAGGCTGCCGGCGTCACGGTCTTGCCCTTCTTACGAAGGGGCCGCCCGCCGGACTCCGGAGCCACTATGGGATCCGGAGCCGAGTCCGGTGCAAAGTCCGGGAGGTTGTCCTGCGACACCTCCGGGGCCTCCTCCTCCTGGCGGGTCCCTTCCCGGGATCCCACCTCGGCATCGTCCGTGTCACGGGGGGTGGAGGCGGTCGGAAGAGAATCCATATCCGACGCACCTAAGGACCCGCTCGACGAAGCGGGAAGATCGTCCTTGGGCGGACTGCAGGGTTGTATGCGGCATTAGAAAGACATTGTGTGGCAAAAAATAAAAACCATGAAGTTATTCGGGAGTCCGGATACTCACGATCTCGCCAGGGGCTTGGCCCTTGGAGGCCAGTCCTCGTCGTCGTCACTGGCGTTGGCAGAGCAGTCCGGGGGAAGAGTTTTTCCCTTCTTGGACCCTTCGGCCTCCCTCGTTGGGGAGGCCTTCCTTTTCTTCTCTCCCCCCACTGGGGGAGAGGCTTTCTTCTTCTCCTCCTCACCTTGGTGAGAGGAGTCGGCCTCGGAGTCGTCATCCGATAGCACCTGAAAACGGGAACTCTTCCGAGTCCCCGTGGCCTTCTTCTTGGCCTTCTTCTCCGGCACCACGTGGGGTGCCGGAGCCAGCAGCCCCGTTAGGCGGGCGTCCGCTGGGTCCTCTGGCAATGGGGCCGGACAGATAGTCTGTTCGGCCTTCGCCAGCCAGTCCTGTCAAAGGTAAAGGGAGTTTAGATCCCGCATAGAGTCAAACTATGGAAAACGAGCGTTCCGTAAAGGACAAAATCACTTACCTCGTCAGCCGGACGCTGCGAGCTGAATCCGCGATCTTCGGTAGCGGATGCGGGAGCCTCGGCGCCCTTGAACAGCACCTTCCAGACATCTTCGTACGTAGTGTCGAAGAGCCCGCTCAGAGTCTGGTGCTGCGCCGGATCGAACTCCCACATGTTGAAACCCCGTCGTTGGCACGGGAGAATCCGGCGGATGAGCATGACCTGGACTACGTTGACAAGCTTGAGCTTCTTGTCCACCAGCTTTTGGATACAGGCTTGGAGTCCGGTCAACTCCTCCGAATCACCCCAGATCCGGCCACTCTCTTTCCAGGAGGTGAGCCGTGTAGGGATGCCGGATCTGAATTCGGGGGCCGCTGCCCATTCAGGGTCACGCGGCTCGGTGATGTAGAACCACCCCGATTGCCACCCCTTAATGGTTTCCACGAAAGTGCCCTCCAGCCAAGTAACGTGGGACATCCTGCCCACCATGGCGCCTCCGCACTCCGCTTGGCTGCCCTTCACAACCTTCGGCTTGACACTGAAGGTCTTGAGCCACAAGCCGAAGTGGGGCTGGATGCAGAGGAAGGCCTCGCACACGACGATAAACGCCGAGATGTTGAGGATGAAATTCGGGGCCAGATCATGGAAATCCAGGCCGTAGTAGAACATGAGCCCCCGGACAAAGGGATGAAGTGGGAAGCCCAGTCCGCGGAGGAAATGGGGAAGAAATACTACCCTCTCATGGGGCCTGGGGGTGGGGATGAGCTCTCCCTCGTCGGGGAGCCGGTGCGCGATGTTGCTGGACAAATATCCGGCGTTGCGCAGCTTCTGGATCTGCCCCTCCGTGACGGAGGAGGCCATCCACTTGCCTCCCGCTCCGGACATAGTTGGAGAAGGTTGAGGTGAGAAGTGCGGACTTGGGCGCTGGAGCTCGAGTTCGCGGAGATGGATAAGCCAAGGAGGAAGAAGGCGCAGGTAAAAGGGTTGGATCTTTATCCCCTTATATGGGCGGACACAAACATGCGTCCCCACCGGCCTGATAAAACTCGCTTATCCCCAAGCGCCGCAATCAATGGCGCGGTTGGGTTACCCACGTCCGTATTGATGGGAATCCCGGAATAAGGGGAACACGATCTCTGCTTCGACAAGACGTGCCAAGGAAACCGCTTCGCTAAACGCGCTGAGGTGGTACAATAAAAACGATTCTAGTAAAGGCTTGGTAGTGGTGTGACGTCACGCCGCAAAATACGTCAGCAGATTGAACTTGTGTAATATTATTCTCTCTACGGTGGTGCATGGAATTTATTTTTGCAGAGCCGGACACTATCCTGGTGTTCACAATCTTCTATAAATTATTCGGAGGAAGAACCCGCCTTGCAATGCCGAAGACAACATGCGCGCCGGACTCGTCGTCATTGAAGCCTGGTTCAGGGGCTACTGAGGGAGTTCCGGACTAGGGGGTGTCCGGATAGCCGAACTATCATCATCGGCCGGACTCCAATACTATGAAGATACAAGATTGAATACTTCGTCCCGTGTCCGGATGGGACTTTCCTTGGCATGGAAGGCAAGCTTGGCGATACGGATATGTAGATCTCCTACCATTGTAACCGACTCTGTGTAACCCTAGCCCTCTCCGGTGTCTATATAAACCGGATGGCTTTAGTCCATAGGACGAACAACAATCATACCATAGGCTAGCTTCTAGGGTTTAGCCTCCTTGATCTCGTGGTAGATCCACTCTTGTAACACACATCATCAATATTAATCAAGCAGGATGTAGGGTTTTACCTCCATCAAGAGGGCCCGAACCTGGGTAAAACATCGTGTTCCTTGTCTCCTGTTACCATCCGCCTAGACGCATAGTTCGGGACCCCCTACCCGAGATCCGCCGGTTTTGACACCGACAATCGTCATCATCAACCATCCTCCATCACCAATTTCATGATGCCCACTACCGTGCGTGAGTAATCCCATCGTAGGCTTGCTGGACGGTGATGGGTTGGATGAGATTTACCATGTAATTGAGTTAGTTTTGATAGGGTTTGGTCCCTAGTATCCATTATATTCTAAGATTGATGTTGCTATGACTTTGCTATGCTTAATGCTTGTCACTAGGGCCCGAGTGCCATGATTTCAGATCTGAACCTATTATGTTTTCATGAATAAATGAGTGTTCTTGTTCCTATCTTGGAAGTTATAGTCACCTACTATGTGTTATGATCTGGCAAACCCCAGAGTGACAATAGTCGGGACACTTCCCGGTGATGACCGTAGTTTGAGGAGTTCATGTATTCACTAAGTGTTAATGCTTTGGTCTGGTACTCTATTAAAAGGAGGCCTTAATATCCCTTAGTTTCCAATAGGACCCCGCTTCCACGGGAGGGTAGCACAAAAGATGTCATGTAAGTTCTTTTCCATAAGCACGTATGACTATATTCAGAATACATGCCTACACTACATTGATGAACTGGAGCTAGTTTTGTGTCACCCTATGTTATAACTATTGCATGATGAATTGCATCCGACATAATTATCCATCATTGATCCATTGCCTACGAGCTTTTCACATAGTTACTTTTCCACCGCCACTGCTACGATTACTACAAAACTACTACTGTCACTTTTGCCACTGTTACCGTTACTTCCATACTACTTTGCTACTAAATACTTTGCTGCAGATATTAAGTCTTTCAGGTGTGGTTGAATTTACAACTCAACTGCTAATACTTGAGAATATTCTTTGGCTCCCCTTGTGTTGAATCAATAAATTTGGGTTGAATACTCTACCCTCGAAAACTGTTGCGATCCCCTATACTTGTGGGTTATCATGGACACACTCTCCCCCTCTCGTTGCTATGCATATCCTAGATAGATCTTGCATGATTGTAGGAAATTTTTTGAAATTGCATGCTACGTTCCCCAACAGTGGTATCAGAGCCAGGTCTATCCGTAGATGATATGAGTAGAATACAAAGAGTTGTGGGCGATAATAGTCATATTGCTTACCACCAATGTCTTAGTTTGATTTGGCGGTATTGTTGGATGAAGCAGCCCGGACCGACATTACATGACCGCGTTCATGAGACTACTTCTACCGACGTGCTTTGCACATAGGTGGCTGGCGGGTGTCTGTTTCTCCAACTTTAGTTGAATCAAGTTTGACTACGGTCGGTCCTTGTTGAAGGTTAAAATAGCACACTTGACGAAAAATCGTTGTGGTTTTGATGCATAGGTAAGAACGGTTCTTGCTAGAATCCCGTAGCAGCCACGTAAAACTTGCAACAACAAAGTAGAGGATGTCTAACTTGTTTTTGCAGGGCTGGTTGTCATGTGATATGGTCAAGACATGATGTGACATAAATTGTTGTATGAGATGATCATGTTTTGTAACAAAGTTATCGGCAACTGGCAGGAGCCATATGGTTGTCGCTTTATTGTATGAAATGCGGTCGCCATGTAATTGCTTTACTTTATCACTAAGCAGTAGCGATAGTCGTAGAAGCAATAGTTGGCGAGACGACAACGATGGTACGATGGAGATCAAGGTGTCAAGTCAGTGACGATAGAGATCATGATGGTGCTTTGGAGATGGAGATCAAAGGCACAAGATGATGATGGCCATATCATGTCACATGTTTTGATTGCATGTGATGTTTATCTTTTATGCATCTTATTTTGCTTAGTACGGCGGTAGCATCATAAGATGATCCCTCACCAAATTTCAAGGTATAAGTGTTCTACCTGAGTATGCACCGTTCCTACAGTTTGTCGTGCCGACACACCACGTGATGATCAGGTGTGATAAGCTCTACATTCACATATAACGGGTGCAAGCCAGTTTTGCACGTGCAGAATACTCGGGTTAAACTTGACGAGCCTAGCATATGCAGATATGGCCTCAGAACACTGAGACCGAAAGGTCGAACATGAATCACATAGTAGATATGATCAACATAGAGATGTTCACCATTGAAATCTACACCATCTTACGTGATGATCGGACATGGTTTAGTTGATATGGATCACGTGATCATTTAGATGACTAGAGGGATGTCAATCTAAGTGGAAGCTCTTTAGTAATATGATTAATTCAACTTTAATTTATCATGAACTTAGTCCTGATAGTTTTTTGCATATTTATGTTGTTGTAGATCAATGGCCCGTTCTACGATTCGCTTAAATTTTAATGCGTTCCTAGAGAAAGCTAAGTTGAAAGATGATGGTAGCAATTACACGGACTGGGTCCATAACTTGAGGATTATCATCATTGCTGCACAGAAGAATTACATCTTGGATGCACCGCTAGGTGTATCACCTGCGCCAGCAACTGCAGACATTGTGAATGCCTGGTAGTCGTGTGTTGATGACTACTCGATAGTTCAGTGTGATATGCTTTTATGGCTTAGAATCGGGACTTCAAAGATGTTTTGAACGTTATGGAGCATATGAGATGTTCCAAGAGTTGAAGTTAATATTTCAAGCAAATGCCCAAGTTGAGAGATACGAAGTCTCCAACAAGTTCTGTAGCTGCAAGATGGAGGAGAATAGTTCTATCAGTGAACACATACTCAGAATGTCTGGGTACCATAACCACTTGACTCAACTGGGAGTTAATCTTGCTGATGATAGTGTCATTGACAGAGTTCTTCAATCACTGCCACCAAGCTATGAAGGCTTCGTGACGAACTATAATATGCAAGGGGTAGAAAAGACTATTCCCAAGCTCTTCGCGATGCTAAAGGATGCGGAGGTAGAAATCAAGAAGGAGCATCAAGTGTTGATGGTTAACAAGACCACTAGTTTCAAGAAAAAGGGCAAAGGGAAGAAGGGGAACTTCAAGAAGAATAGCAAGCAAGTTGCTACTCCCGGGAAGAAGCCCAAGTCTGGACCTAAGACTGAAACTGAGTGCTTCTATTGCAAAGGGACTGGTCACTGGAAGCAGAACTGCCCCAAGTATTTGGCGGATAAGAAGGATGGCAAAGTGAAAGGTATATTTGATATACATGTTATTGATGTGCACCTTACTAATTCTCATGGTAGCGCCTGGGTATTTGATACTGGTTTTGTTGCTCATATTTGCAACTCAAAACATGGGCTACGGATTAAACGAAGTTAAGGACGAGGTGACGATGCGTGTTGGAAGGTTCCAAGGTCGATGTGATCGTTGTTGGCACACTACCTCTGTATATATCTTCGGGATTAGTTTTACACATGAATAATTGTTAGTTGGTGCCAGTGTTAAGCATGAGCACTATATCTGGATCTTGTTTGATGCGAGCCGGCTATTCATTTAATTCAGAGAATAATGGTTGTTCTATTTATATGAGTAATATCTTTTATGGTCATCCACCCTTGATGAGTGGTCTATTTTTGTTGAATCTCGGTAGTAGTGATACACATGTTCATAATATTGAAGCCAAAAGATGCAAAGTTGATAATGATAGTGCAACTTATTTGTGGCACTATTGTTTAGGTCATATTGGTGTAAAGCGCATGAAGAAACTCCATGCTGATGGGATTTTGGAATCATTTGATTATGAATCACTTAGTGCTTGCGAACCATGCCTCATGGGCAAAATGACTAAGACTCCGTTCTCCGGAACAATGGAGCGAGCCACAGACTTATTGGAAATAATACATACCGATGTATGCGGTCCAATGAGTGTTGAGGCTTGCGGCGGGTATCGTTATTTTCTGACCTTCATAGATGATTTGAGCAGATGTGGGTATATCTACTTAATGAAACATAAGTCTGAAACATTTGAAAAGTTCAAAGAATTTTAGAGTGAAGTGGAAAATCATCGTAACAAGAAAATAAGGTTTCTATGATCTGATCGTGAAGGCGAATATTTGAGCTACGAGTTTGGTCTTCATTTGAAACAATGTGGAATAGTTTTGCAACTCATGCCACCTAGAACACCATGACGTAATGGTGTGTCCGAACGTCGTATCCGTACTTTATTAGATATGGTGCGATCTATGATGTCTCTTACTAATTTACCGCTATCATTTTGGGGTTATGCTTTAGAGATGACTGCATTCACGTTAAATAGGGCACCATCAAAATCCGTTGAGACGACACCATATGAACTGTGGTTTGGCAAGAAACCCAAGTTGTCATTTCTTAAAGTTTGGGGATGCGATGCTTATGTGAAAAAGCTTCAACCTAATAAGCTCGAACCCAAATCAGAGAAATGCGTCTTCATAGGATACCCAAAGGAAATTGTTGGGTACACCTTCTATCACAGATCCAAAGGCAAGATATTCGTTGCTAAGAATGGACCCTTTCTAGAGAAGGAGTTTCTCTCTAAAGAAGTGAGTGGGAGGAAAGTAGAACATGATGAGGTAATTGTACCTTCTCCCAAATTGGAAAGTATGTTATCAAAGAAATCAGTTCCAGTGATTCCTACACCAATTAGAGAGTAAGCTAATGATGATGGTCATGAAACTTTAGATCGAGTTGCTACCGAACCTCGTAGGTCAACCAGAGTACGGTCTGCACCAGAGTGGTACGGTAATCCTATTCTGGAAGTCATGTTACTAGACCATGATGAACCTACGAACTATGAGGAAGCGATGATGAGCCCAGATTCCACGAAATGGCTTGAGGCCATGAAATCTGAGATGGGATCCATGTATGAGAACAAAGTGTAGACTTTGGTGGACTTGCCCGATGATCGGCAAGCCATAGAAAATAAATGGATCTTCAAGAAGAAGACTGATGTTGACGGTAATGTTACTGTGTACAAAGCTCGACTTGTTGCAGAAGGTTTTCAGCAAGTTCAAGGAGTTGACTATGATGAGACCTTCTCACCCGTAGTGATGCTTAAGTCTGTCCGAATCATGTTAGCAATTGCCCGCATTTTATGATTATGAAATTTGGCAAATGGATGTCAAAACCGCATGCCTTAATGGATTTCTTAAAGAAGAGTTGTATATGATGCAACCAGAAGGTTTTGTCGATCCAAAAGGTGCTAACAAAGTGTGCAAGCTCCAGCGATCCATTTATGGACTGGTGCAAGCCTCTCGGAGTTGGCATATACGCTTTGATAATGTGATCAAAGCATATGGTTTTATACAGACTTTTGGAGAAGCCTGTATTTACAAGAGAGTGGGAGCTCTGTAGCATTTCTAATATTATATGTGGATGACATATTGTTGATTGGAAATAATACAGAATTTATGGATAGCACAAAAGGATACTTGAATAAGAAATTTTCAATGAAAGACCCCAGTGAAGCTGCTTATATATTGGGCATCAAGTTCTATGGAGATAGATCAAGACGCTTAATTGGACTTTCACAAAGCACATGCCTTGATAAATTTAGAAGAAGTTCAAAATGGATCAGTCAAAGAAAGGGTTCTTGCCTGTATTACAAGGTGTGAAGTTCAGTCAGACTCAATGCCCGACCACTCCAGAAGATAGAGAGAAAATGAAACTCATTCCCTATGCCTCAGCCATAGGTTCTATCATGTATGCAATGCTGTGTACCAGACCTGATGTGTGCCTTGCTATAAGTTTAGTAGGGAGGTACCAAAGTAATCCAGGAGTGGATCACTAGACAGCGCTCAAGAACATCCTGAAATACCTGAAAAGGACTAAGGATATGTTTATCATTTATGGAGGTGACAAAGAGCTTGTCGTAAATGGTTATGTGGATGCAAGATTTGACACTGATCCGAATGACTCTAAGTCGCAAACCGGATACGTATTTATATTGGATGTTGGAGTTGTCAGTTGGTGCAGTTCCAAGCAGAGCGTCGTGGCGGGATCTACGTGTGAAGCGGAGTACATAGCTGCTTCGGAAGAAGTAAATGAAGGAGTCTGGATGAAGTAGTTCATATCCGATCTAGGTGTAATACCTAGTGCATCGGGTCCAATAAAAATCTTTTATGACAATGCCAATGCAATTGCCTTGGCAAAGGAATCTAGATTTCACAAGAGAACCAAACACATCAAGAGACGCTTCAATTCCATCTGCGATCAAGTTAAGGAGGGAGACATAGAGATTTGCAAGATACATACGGATCTGAATGTTGCAGTCTCTTTGACTAAGCCTCTTCCACGAGCAAAACATGATCAACACCAAGACTCCATGGGTGTTAGAATCATTACTATGTAATCTATATTATTGGCTCCAATGCAAGTGGGAGACTGAAGGAAATGTGCCCTAGAGGCAATAATAACGTTGTTATTTATATTTCCTTATATCATGATAAATGTTTATTATTCATGCTAGAATTGCATTAACCGGAAACATAGTACATGTGCGAATACATAGACAAAACATAGTGTCCCTAGTATGCCTCTACTTGACTAGCTCGTTAATCAAAGATGGTTATGTTTCCTGACCATAGACATGTGTTGTCATTTGATGAACGGGATCACATCATTAGAGAATGATGTGATGGAAAAGACCCATCCGTTAGCTTGTCATAATGATCGTTAAGTTTTATTGCTATTGCTTTATCCATGACTTATACATGTTCCTATGACTATGAGATTATACAACTCCCGAATACTGGAGGAACACCTTCTGTGCTATCAAACATCACAATATAACTGGGTGATTATAAAGATGCTCTACAGGTGTCTCTGAAGGTGTTTGTTGGGTTAGCATAGATCAATATTAGGATTTGTCACTTCGTGCATCGGAGAGATATCTCTAGGCCCTCTCGGTAATGCTCATCACTATAAGCCTTGCAAGCAATGTAACTAATGAGCTAGTTGCAAGATGAAGCATTATGAAACGAGTAAAGAGACTTGCCGATAACGAGATTGAACTAGGTATGATGATACTGACGATCGAATCTCGGGCAAGTAACATACCGATGATAAAGGGAACAACGTATGTTGTTGTGCGGTTTGACCGATAAAGATCTTCGTAGAATATGTAGGAACCAATATGAGCATCCAGGTTCCGCTATTGGTTATTGACTAGAGATGTGTCTCGGTCATGTCTACATAGTTCTCGAACCCGTAGGGTCCGCACGCTTAACGTTCGATGACAATTTGTATTATGAGTTATGTGTGTTTGATGATCGAAGTTTGTTCGGAGTCCCGGATGAGATCACGGACATGACGAGGAGTCTCGAAATGGTCGAGACATAAAGAATGATATACTGGACGATGTTATTTGGACACCGGAAGAGTTCTGAGAGGTATCGGGTAAAAATGGAGTGCCAGAGGGGTTCCAGAACCCCCCGGGGAAGTAATGGGCCATCACGGGTCATAGGAGAGACAGAGGACATCACATAAGGGGGTGGCACCCCCCCCCATGGGCTGTCCGAATAGGACTAGGGGAGGGGGCGCGGCCCCCTTTCCCTCTCCCTCTCCCTCTCCCTTCCTTCTTCCCCCTTCCACCAAACGGAATCCTACTAGGACTTGGAGTCATAGTAGGACTCCTCTATCTTGGTGCGCCCTACAGGGGCTTGCCGGCCTCCCCCTCTCCTCCTTTATATACGGGGGTAGGAAGGCACCCTAAAGAATAATCAATTGTTCTCTTTGCCGTGTGTGGTGCCCCCCTCCACAGTTTACTCATCCGGTCATAGTGTGGTAGTGCTTAGGCGAAGCCCTGCGTGCATCACATCATCAACACCGTCGCCATGCTGTCGTGCTGATGGAACTCTCCCTTGACCCTCTACTAGATCAAGAGTTCAAGGGACGTCATCGAGCTGAACATGTGCTGAACACGGAGGTGCCGTACGTTCAGTACTTGGATCGGTTGGATCGTGAAGACGTTCGACTACATCAACCGCGTTAACCTAACGCTTCCGCTTTCGGTCTACAAGGGTACGTGGACACACTCTCCTCCTCTCATTGCTATGCATCTCCTAGATAGATCTTGCGTGATCGTAGGTTTTTTTTTGAAATTACATGCTACATTCCCCAACAGTTTCTTTGGGAAGTGTATCGTATGCTGATTACCATTAACATGAAATGTGGCATTGCCTTTGTTGCAATCAATAACAGCCCCTGCAGTATTCAGAAAGGGTCTACCAAGGATGATCGACATACTGTCGTCCCCGGGAATATCAATAATAATGAAGTTTGTTAAAATAGTAATGTTTGCAACCACAATAGGCACATCCTCACAAATACCGATGGGTATAGCAGTTGATTTATCAGCCATTTGCAAAGAGATATCAGTAGGTGTCAACTTATTCAAATCAAGTCTATGATACAAAGAGAAAGTCATAACACTAACACCGGCTCCAAGATCACATAAAGTAGTTTTAACATAGTTTCTTTTAATGGAGCATGGTATAGTTGGTACTCCTTAGTTTCTTTGGGATTCCACCCTTAAAAGTATAATTAGCAAGCATGGTGGAAATTTTAGCTTATGGTATCTTTATTTTATTTGTAACAATATCTTTCATATACTTAGCATAAGGAGGCATTTTAAGCATATCAGTCAAACGCATACGCAAAAAGATAGGTCTAATCATTTCAGCAAAGCGCCCAAAATCCTCATCATCCTTTTTCTTGGATGGCTTAGGGGGAAAAGGCATGGGTTTCTGAACCCATGGTTATTTTTCTTTACCGTGCTTCCTAGCAACAAAGTCTCTCTTATCATAACTTTGATTCTTTGATTATGGGTTATCAAGATCAACAGCAGGTTCAACTTCTACATCATTGTCATTACTAGGTTGAGCATCATCATGAACATCATCATTAACATTGTCACTAGGTTCATGTTCATCACCAGTTTGTGTCTCAGCATCATAAATAGAAATATCATTGGGATTCTCAGGTGTGTCAATAACAGGTTCACTAGAAGCATGCAAAGTCCTGTCAGTATTCTTTTTCTTTTATTAAAGGAATGGTGCATCAGTATTAATTCTCTAAGAATCTTGCTCAATTATCTTAGGATGGCCCTCAGGATACAAAGGTTCTTGAGTCATTTTACCACCTCTAGTCATAACCCTAACAACATTATCATTATTCTTACTATTCAACTCACTGAGCAAATCATCTTGTGCCTTAAGTACTTGTTCTACTTGAGTCATAAACATGGAAGCATGTTTACTAATAAGCTTAAGATCACTTTTAACTCTAGACATATAATCACTCAAGTGTCCAACCATATAAGCATTTTGTTTCAATTGTCTGCCAACATAAGCATTGAAGTTTTCTTGTTTAACAATTAAATTATCAAACCCAGCCAACCATTGACTAGCAGACTTATATGAGGAATATCACCTTCATCAAATCTATAGAGATAATTTACCTTTACTACCTGTGTCGGGTTATCAAGACTATTTGTTTCTTCAATAGGCGGTAAATTCTTAACATCTTCAGCTTTAATACCTTTTTCTTTAATAGATTTCTTTGCCTCTTGCATATCTTCAGGACTGAGAAATAGAATACCCCTTTTCTTCGGAGTTGGCTTAGGAGTTGGTTCAGGAAGTGTCTAAGCATTATCATTACTCAATATATTATTCAATAGCAATTCATCTTGCTCAACAGTTCTTTCCCTGAAAACACAACCAGCACAACTATCTAGGTGGTCTCTAGAAGCATCGGTTAGTCCATTATAAAAGATATCAAGTATTTCATTTTTATTAAGTGGATGATCAAGCAAAGCATTAAGTAATTGGAGAAGCCTCCCCCAAGCTTGTGGGAGACTCTCTTCTTCAATTTGCACAAAGTTAAATATTTCCTGCAAGGCAGCTTGTTTCTTATGAGCAGGAAAATATTTTGCACAGAAGTAATAAATCATATCCTAGGGACTACGCACACAACCAGGAGCAAGAGAATTAAACCATATCTTAGCATCACCCTTTAATGAGAAAGGAAACAACTTAAGAATATAATAATAGTGAATTTTTCCTCATGAGTAAATAGGGTGGCTATATCATTCAGTTCAGTAAGATGTGCCACAACAGTTTCAGATTCATAACCATGGAAAGGATCAGATTCAACCAAAGTAATTAACTCGGGATCGATAGAGAACTCATAGTCCTTATCAATAACATAGATAGGTGAAGTAGCAAACGCAGGATCATATTGCATTCTAGCATTCAAAGATTTTTCTTTCAGCTTGGGTAATAGTTTCTTAAGATCATATCTATCGTTGCAAGCAATAAAGTCTCTAGCAGTTTCTTCATCCATAATATAACCCTCAGGTACAACAGGCAATTCATATCTAGGGGGAGAATCTTCATCATCACTTTCATTAATATCATCAGTTTTATAATTCCAGTCTCTCTAACCCTAGCAAGTTGTTCATCAAGAAATTCACCTAGTGGCAGAGTATTATCAAGCAGAGAAGTAGTATCATCATAAGCATCATGCATGGCAGAAGTGGTGTGACGCCCCCGATTCAATCGTACAGTAATCATACACACAAATGTGTACGATCAAGATCAGGGACTCATAGGAAGATATCACAACACAACTCTAGACATAAATCAAAATAATACAAGCTTTATATTACAAGCCAAGGGCCTCGAGGGCTCGAATACAAGCTCGATACACAAGAGTCAGCGGAAGCAGCAATATCTGAGTACAGACATAAGTTAAACAAGGATGCCTTAAGAAGGCTAGCACAAAAGCAACAACGATCGAAGAGGCAAGGCCTCCTGCCTGGGACCTCCTAACTACTCCTGGTCGTCGACGGCCTTCACGTAGTAGCATCCATCAGCGGTGGCATCTGGCTCCAGGGATCCACCATCTGGTTGCATCAATCGGAAAGAAGAAAGAAGGGGGAAAAGGGGTAGCAAAGCAACCGTGAGTACTCATCCAAAGTACTCGCAAGCATCAGATCTATACTAAGTATGCATTTGTATCAAATGGAAGGGTTGTATCTGTGGACTGAACTACAGAATGCCAGAATAGAGGGGGAAAGCCTAGCCTATCGAAGACTAGCATCTTCACGCAGCTCCGAGCATCTTGCAGCATGTAGAAGAGTAAAGAATAGCAGTTTATATTTAACAAACATGTTATAACATTAATGCCGAGAGATCCTTCCTCGACTCCCTGTGAGAAAGCAATCTCAGAGCCACATATTCAAGTATCCATTTGTAGTTGTATAAGATCAGGATATAAGTCTGAACGTCCATTACCGTGGACACGGTATTCGAATATATATCTTCCCTGCAGGGGTGCACCACGTTACCCAACACGCTCGATCACTCTGGCCAGACACACCTTTTTGGGGTCAATGCCCGCCCTCGGAAGATCAACACGTCGTAGCCCGACCTAGGCTCAGCAGAGAGGTCCCCGCCGGTCTACATCCTAAGTACTCCAGGGTCTGGGCCCATCGCCCGTTGCACTCCGGGTTGTTGTGCGCTGAGCTGGGACGAGCACCACCTCATACTGGATGGCACTGGCCCGACAGGCCCACAATGCTGAATTGGACGTCTGGCAAAGCTTCGGCTGATACTGCGACGTCGAGGCCCATAACTATTCTCACGTGGTGGTTGGTGCGTAAAGGCCAAAGGCCAACTCATAACAAATACCCAAACCATAGTGTATTATTAGCTTGCGGAGACGAGCAGAGACTCACGATCGAAAGTGACCCGTCGCCCCGTCTCGTGGACTTACGACAAGGGCCTAGAATGCCCGGTCGTGCCATGTCATTATCTTGCGGGTGCTCTCCGGGCCCGCCTGACTTTCACCAAGGTCTCCAGTAAAGTCAAGGTAACCGTGTGTCCAAACATCAAGGGGAAACCCCGAGGAATCACCCACGGTGGATTCCACTCAATGTAATCATCAGGGTGAACGTAAGAGGGACCACCCTCGTGGTTCACACTTGAGGTGTTGAACAACAGAGCCGTATTGGGAATGGTGAAAGAGGAAATCACCCTCGATGACCACGACCGAATAGCTACGCTACAAAATTATCATCAGGAGTGCGTTATGAGGGATCACTCTCGGCACTCGATAGTAGCTCTGCAGAGTCAAGCAACAAAAGGGGTGTGATGTGATGTGAGGTGTCGGGCTCTGATCGTCGATCACGCTGATCGAGTCATCGATGATGAAGCATGGGCAACAAGGACGAGGTGGGGGTCACTAACGGATCACTAGCCAACCTATACTAAGCAGTTTAGGATAAGCAGGTAGGTAACAATAAGCAGGTACAGAAGCAGGCTATGCATCAGAATAGGAGCAAACAATAACAGTAGCAAAATCTAATGCAAGCATGAGAGTATAGAATGGGCGATATCGGGATGATCAAAGGGGGGGCTTGCCTGGTTGCTCAAACAAGAAGGAGGGTCGTCATCGGCGTAGTTGATCACAGCGGTATCGGCAACCGTCACGGCGTCTACCAAAGAGAAGAGGGGGGAGAAAACAGTAGATACACGCAAACATAAGCATAACAAGATAATAAGCAGGGCTAGAAGTGTTCTAACGCAGTGCTAGGTGATACTGGCGAAGGGGGGAACATCCAGGAAAGTTTTCCCGGTTCCGGACATCTGTCAGACAGATGAACCGAAGGGGAAAGATTGCATGTTCGCTATGCTAGGGATGTGTGGCGGATGAACGGACCATGCATTCAGATTCGTCTTGTCGTTCTGAGCAACTTTCATATATAAAGTTTTTTCATCTGAGCTACGATTTATTTTCTATGATTTAACAAAGTTTTAGCGATATTCTGAATTTGTTTTAAAATACTAAATTCGTCGAAAAGAGAATTATGACATCATCCTAGCGTCAGCCCTGCGTCAGCGGTCAACAGACCAGTTGACGGGCCAACAGGGGCCCATGCGGGGCCCACTGGCAGTGATTGGGCGATGCCCAGTGAGCCGTTGACTGGGTCAACAAGGCTAGTCGGGCCCCTAGGGCCACTTGGCAGTGTCCTAAGGTGGTGGGCCCGGTTGGCCACGTCGGCACCGGCACCTGTGGAGACCGGCAAGCGCTCCCGCGGCGGAGAGGCGCCGGATCTCGCCGGAATCCAGCTCCGGCTGACCGTTTGGGGCGCCGGATCCCTCGTCGAGAGCTACCGTGGTGACTCATCCGGCGGTAATGGCGGCAGGGGTTGGGTCGCCCTGCAGGGGCGACAACAACGAGACAAGCGGGTGCGAGCCGGTACGGCCGTGGCCAGGAGGGGTGCGGCGATGGTCAGTGGCCAGCGCGACGGCGTGCGCGACACCGGGGCAGAGGCAAGGCCAGCGGCGGGTGCAGCCGCAGCAGCGAGTAGGGCGCCAGGCAGGGTGGCCGCGGCTTGGCCGGATGCGAGCATGGGGAGGAAGGGTGTGGCCACGCGCGCACGGGGCTGCTTCCAGGGGACAGGCGCGAGCACGGCGGCAGGCGTCGTGGGGGAGCACTACTACGGCGGGGGAAGATGGGGAGGGCGTGGCTCACCGAGAGCCGTAAGGGGGGTTGGCAGCGGGCTCGACGGGGTTTGGGGTGGCCAGAGTCGATGACGAGGGTGGTGGCGTCCGAGGGGGGAGGAGATGGCGTAGGCGTCGCTGTGGCGCATCCGGTCTCGCATTCGTGGGCACAGATGAAGTAGAGGACGTAGGCGGACCGCTCCGGCACGGAGACGAGGCGAGGCAGCAATAGCCACTATGTGGGTGAGCTCGCGACGGTGTCGGTCGAGGCGGCCATGGCGGGAGAGGAAGCAAGTGAGCGTGGGGAGGAGGGGATCTGGGGCGAGCCCAGAGGGAAGCGGAGCGTCAGGGGAGAGAGTGAGGCGTGGGGGAGGAGGACCGAGGCGTCCCGGGCCTTATCCTCTCGCGGCGACGGCGACGAGGTGGTGCGATGGGAGCACGCCCTACGCGGCTCGGGTCGGGGCTACAGGGGAAGAAGGCGACCGGTGGGGGAAAAAGGTTGGGCCGACATGGATGGGCCAAGGCCCAGGGAAGGCAAGGGGGGCGCTCTCTCTCTCACCTCTTCTTTTACATTTGTTTTTTACTATTATGCTTTCTTTTATTTTCATAAATCAAAATAGTTTTATAAAAACTAATCTTGCACCTAAAATATCATTTTAACTTAGGCCTTTGCTATAATTAACTTGGCACCAAAATAAAGTAGTTTAGTATTTTAACAATTAGAAAGGCAATTAAATTATGGACTAGGACACTGTTTTATTTAGTTTAGGGCAGTGAAACACCTTATAAAAATGTTGGTTCACCACCAATAGTAACAAATGATTATTTGCCACATGATGAACATTTTAGATCTCATGTTGTGAAATATTGAATTTCACTTAGTAATTGAATTTGAATTCAAGGGGAATTTGAAAAGAGATAGGATCAAAGATGATCATGCATTGTTTAGCAAAAAGATTAGATTAAACCCAGGGGGTTATTGTAGCATGATACTCGGGGTATTACAAGTGGCATCATCAATAACATGCGACATTCAGAATCAATAGCAGGTGTAGGTGTCACAAGTTTACTCAAAACAGAAGGTGAATCAAGTGCAGAGCCAGATGGCAGTTCCTTACCTCCCCTCGTAGTTGAGGGAAAATTCTTGGTTCTTTGATCTTTTAAATTCCTCATAGTGATCAACAGATATAAATCCCAAGTGACCCAGAGAATAGAGCTATGCTCCCCGGCAACGGCGCCAGAAAAAGTTCTTGATAACCCACAAGTATAGGGGATCGCAACAGTTTTCGAGGATAGAGTATTCAACCCAAATTTATTAATTCGACACAAGGGGAGCCAAAGAATATTCTCAAGTATTAGCAGCTGAGTTGTCAATTCAACCATACCTGAAAGACTTAATATCGGCAGCAAAGTATTTAGTAGCAAAGTAGTATGGAAGTAACAGTAATGGTGGCAAAAGTAACAGTAGCAATTTTGTAGCAATCGTAACAGTGGCAACGGAAAAGTAACTTAGCAAAGATCAATATGAAACGATCTCGTAGGCAATGGATCAATGATGGATAATTATGTCGGATGACATTCGTCATTCAATAGTTATACCCTAGAGTGACACATAACTAGCTCCAATTCATCAATATAATGTAGGCATGTATTCCGAATATAGTCATACATGCTTAAGAAAAAGAACTTGCACGACATATTTTGTCCTACCCTCCCGTGGGAGTGGGGTCCTAGTGGAAACTAAGGGATATTAAGGCCTCCTTTTAACAGAGTACCGTACCAAAGCACTAGCACTCAGTGAATACATGAACTCCTCAAACTACGATCATCACCGGGAAGTGTCCCGGCTATTGTCACTCCGGGGTTGCCGGATCATAACACGTAGTAGGTGATTATAACTTGCAAGATAGGATCAAGAACACTCATATATTCATGGAAACATAATAGGTTCAAATCTGAAATCATGGCACTCGGGCCCTAGTCACAAGCATTAAGCATGGAAAAGTTATAGCAACATCAATCTTAGAACATAATGGATACTAGGGATCAAACCCTAACAAAACTAACTCGATTACATGGTAAATCTCATCCAACCCATCACCGTCCAGCAAGCCTATGATGGGATTACTCACGCACGGCGGTGAGCATCATGAAATTGGTGATGGAGGATGGTTGAGTGATGACGATGGCGACGGATTCCCCTCTCCGGAGCCCCGAACGGACTCCAGATCAGCCCTCCTGAGGAAGAACAGGGCTTGGCGGCGGCTCCGTATCGTAAAACACGATGAATCCTTCTCCCTGATTTTTCCCCCTCGAACGTGAATATATAGAGTTGGAGTTGAGGTCGGTTGAGGTCCAGGGGCCCACAAGACAGGGGCGCCCCCCCCCACCCTTGTGGGTAGGGTATGGGTCCCCTTCGGATGATTCTTTCGCCAATATTTTTTATTTACTCAAAAAGTTATCTCTGTCAAGTTCTAGGTCATTCCGAGAACTTCTGTTTATGCACAAAAATAACACCATGGCAGTTCTGCTGAAAACAACATCAGTCCGGGTTAGTTCCATTCAAATCATTCAAATTAGAGTCCAAAACAAGGGCAAAAGAGTTTGGAAAAGTAGATACGATGGAGACGTATTAGTTGTGCAACCCCATAAACAGTCACAAGAGCCCTTGAAAAGCCATCACTTCTTGAGTGAAGTACCTTGTGAGGTGTGAGTGTGACGGCCCTTGTGAGGTACCAAAGGGTCAACAACAACCCATAGGGTTCATCATTCCCAAGAGGTGTCTGTTGGGGAACGTAGCAGAAATTCAAAATTTTCTTACGTGTCACCAAGATCTATCTATGGAGAAACCAGCAACGAGGGGAAAGAGAGTGCATCTACATACCCTTGTAGATCGCTAAGCGGAAGCGTTCAAGAGAACGGGGTTGAAGGAGTCGTACTCGTCGTGATCCAAATAACCGGAGATCCTAGTGCCGAACGGACGGCACCTCCGCGTTCAACACACGTACAGCCCGGTGACGTCTCCCATGCCTTGATCCAGCAAGGAGAGAGGGAGAGGTTGAGGAAGACTCCATCCAGCAGTAGCACAACGGCGTGGTGGTGGTGGAGGAGCGTGGCAATCCTGCAGGGCTTCGCCAAGCACCGCGGGAGAGGAGAAGGGAGAGAGGTAGGGTTGCGCCAGGGAGAGGTCAAAACTCATGTGTTGGCAGCCCCAAAACCCTCAAGTATATATAGGGGAGAGGGATGGGGTTGCGCCCCCTCTAGGGTTTCCACCCCAAGGCGTGCGGCAGCCCCAATCCCATCTAAGGGTGGCGGCCAAGGGGGGAGAGGGGGGAAACTTGCCCCCCAAGTTAGGTGGAAGCACCCCCTTCCCAAACCCTAGGCGCCTTGGGCCCTTGTGGGGGTGCGCACCAGCCCACCTGGGGCTGGTCCCCTCCCACACTTGGCCCATGCAGCCCTCTGGGGCCGGTGGCCCCACTTGGTGGACCCCCGGGACCCTCCCGGTGGTCCCGGTACGTTACCGATAAAACCTAAAACTTTTCCGGTGACCAAAACAGGACTTCCCATATATAAATCTTTACCTCCGGACCATTCCGGAACTCCTCGTGACATCCGAGATCTCATCCTGGACTCCTAACAACATTCGGTAACCACATACAAACTTCCTTTATAACCCTAGCGGCATCGAACCTTAAGTGTGTAGACCCTACGGGTTCGGGAACCATGCAGACATGACCGAGACGTTCTCCGGTCAATAACCAACAGCGGGATCTGGATACCCATGTTGGCTCCCACATGTTGCACGATGATCTCATCGGATGAACCACGATGTCAAGGACTCAATCGATCCAGTATACAATTCCCTTTGTCTAGCGGTATTGTACTTGCCCGAGATTCGATCGTCGGTATACCGATACCTTGTTCAATCTCGTTACCGGCAAGTCTCTTTACTCGTTCCGTAACACATCATCCCGTGATCAACCCTTTGATCACATTGTGCACATTATGATGATGTCCTACCGAGTGGGCCCAGAGATACCTCTCTGTTTACACGGAGTGACAAATCCCAGTCTCGATTCGTGCCAACCCAACAGACACTTTCGGAGATACCTGTAGTGCACCTTTATAGCCACCCAGTTACGTTGTGACGTTTGGTACACCCAAAGCATTCCTACGGTATCCGGGAGTTGCACAATCTCATGGTCTAAGGAAATGATACTTGACATTAGAAAAGCTTTAGCATACGAACTACGATCTTTGTTCTAGGCTTAGGATTGGGTCTTGTCCATCACATCATTCTCCTAATGATGTGATCCCGTTATCAATGACATCCAATGTCCATGGTCAGGAAACTGTGACCATCTATTGATCAACGAGCTAGTCAACTAGAGGCTTACTAGGGACATGGTGTTGTCTATGTATCCACACATGTATCTGAGTTTCCTATCAATACAATTATAGCATGGATAATAAACGATTATCATGAACAAGGAAATATAATAATAAGTAATTTATTATTGCCTCTAGGGCATATTTCCAACAGTCTCCCACTTGCACTAGAGTCAATAATCTAGTTCACATCGCCATGTGATTAACACTCATAGGTCACATCGCCATGTGACCAACATCCAAAGAGTTTACTAGTGTCATTAAACTAGTTCACATCATCATGTGATTAAGACTCAATGAGTTCTGGGTTTTGATCATGTTTTTCTTGTGAGAGAAGTTTTTTGTCAACGGGTCTGCAACATTCAGATCCGTATTTACTTCGCAAATCTCTAAGTCATATTGTAAATGCTGCTTCTACGCTCCACTTGAAGCTATTCCAAATGGTTGCTCCACTATACGTATCCGGTTTTCTACTCAGAGTCACTCAGATAGGTATTAAAGCTTGCATCGACGTAACCCTTTACGCCGAACTCTTTATCACCTCCATAATCGAGAAGCATGTCCTTATTTACTCCAAGGACAATTTTGACCGCTGTCCAATGATCCATTCCTGGATCATTCTTGTACCCCTTGACTGACTCATGGCAAGGCACACTTCAGGTGCGGTACACAGCATAGCATACTATAGAGCCTACGTCTAAAGCATAGGGGACGACCTTCATCCTTTCTCTCTGTTCTGCCGTGGTCGAGCTTTAAGTCTTAACTTCATACCTTACATCTCAGGCAAGAACTCCTTCTTTGAATGATCCATCTTGAACACCTTCAAGATCATGTCAAGGTATATGCTCATTTGAAAGTACCATTAAGAGGTTTCGATCTATCCTCATAGATCTTGATGCTCAATGTTCAAGTAGCTTAATTCAGGTTTTCCATTGAAAAACACTTTTCAAACAACCCTATATGCTTTACAGAAAATTCTACATCATTTCTGATCAACAATATGTCAACAACATATACTCATCAGAAATTCTATAGTGCTCTCACTCACTTCTTTGGAAATACAAGTTTCTCATAAACTTTGTATAAACCCAAAATCTTTGATCATCTTATCAAAGTACATATTCCAACTCTGAGATGCTTACTCCAGTCCATGGAAGGATCACTGGAGCTAGCATACCTTTTAGCATCCTTAGGATCGACAAAACCTTTCTGATTGTATCACATACAACCTTTCCTTACGAAAACTGGTAAGGAAACTCGTTTTGACATCCGTCTGCCAGATTTCATAAATGCAGCTAATGCTAACATGATTCCACGGACTTAAGCATCGCTACGGATGAGAAAATCTCATCGTAGTCAACTCCTTGAACTTGTGAAAAACTCTTCGCCACAAGTCGAGCTTCATAGACGGTGACATTACCGTCGACGTCCGTCTTCTTCTTAAAGATCCATTTATCTCAATGGCTTGCTGATCATTGGGCAAGTCCACCAAAGTCCATGCTTTGTTCTGATACATGGATCCTATCTCGGATTTCATGGCTGCTAACCATTTGTCGGAATTTGGGCCCACCATCGCTTCTCCATAGCTCGTAGGTTCATTGTTGTCTAGCAACATGACCTTCAAGATAGGATCACCGTACCACTCCGAAGCAATACGCGTCCTTGTCGTCCTACGAGGTTCGGTAGTGACTTGATCTGAAGCTTCATGATCAATATCATAAGCTTCCACTTCAATTGGTGTAGGTGCCACGAGAACAACTTCATGTGCCCTGCTACACACTGGTTGAAGTGATGGTTCAATAACCTCATCAAGTCTCCACTATCCTCCCACTCAATTCTCGAGACAAACCTTTCCTCGAGAAAGGACCCGATTCAAGAAACAATCCCTATTGCTTTTGGATATGAATTAGGAGGTATACCCAACTGTTTTGGGTGTCCTATGAAGATGCATTTTATCCGCTTTGGGTTCTAGCTTATCAACCTGAAACCTTTTCACATAAGCGTCACAGCCCCAAACCTTTAAGAGACGACAACTTAGGTTTCTCCAAACCAAAGTTCAAACGGTGTCGTCTCAACGGAATTACGTGGTGCCCTATTTAAAGTGAGTGCGGTTGTCTCTAATGCCTAACCCATGAACGATAGTGGTAATTCGATAAGAGACATCATGGTACGCACCATATCCAATAGGGTGCAACTATGATGTTCGGACACACCATCACACTATGGTGTTCCAGGCGGTATTGGTTGTGAAACAATTTCCACAATGTCTTAATTGCGTGCCAAAGCTTGTAACTCAGATACTCATCTCTATGATCATATCATAGACATTTTATCCTCTTGTCACAATGATCTTCAACTTCACTCTGAAATTACTTGAACCATTCAATAATTTAGACTTGTGTTTCATCAAGTAAATATACTTAGTATCTACTCAAATCATCCGTGAAGTAAGAACATAACGATATCCACTGCGTGCCTTAGCACTTATTGGACTGCACACATCAAAATGTATTACTTCCAACAAGTTGCTATCTTGTTCCATCTTACTGAAAACGAGGCTTTTCAGTCATCTTGCCCATGTGGTATGATTTGCATATCTCAAGTGATTCAAAATCAAGTGAGTCCAAACGATCCATCTGCATGGAGTTTCTTCATGCGTATACACCAATAGACATGGTTCGCATGTCTCAAACTTTTCAAAAATGAGTGAGTCTAAAGATCCATCAACATAGAGCTTCTTCATGCATTTTATACCAATATGACTTACATGGCAGAGCCACAAGTAAGTGGTACTATCATTACTATCTTATATCTTTTGGCATGAAAATGTGTATCACTACGATCGAGATTCAATAAACCATTCCTTTAGGTGCAAGACCATTGAAGGTATTATTCAAAAAATTAGAGTAACCATTATTCTCCTTAAATGAATAACCGTATTGCAATAGACATAATCCAATCATGTCTATGCTCAACGCAAACACCAAATGACAATTATTCAGGTTTAATACTAATCTTGATGGTAGAGGGAGCGTGCGACGCTTGATCACATCAACCTTGGAAACACTTCCAACACATATCGTCAGCTCACCTTTAGCTAGTCTCCGTTTATTCCGTAGCTTTTATTTCGAGTTACTAACACTTAGCAACCGAACCGGTATCTAATACCCTGGTGCTACTAGGAGTACTAGTAAAGTACGCATTAACATAATGTATATCCCATATAGTTCTATCGACCTTGCCAGCCTTCTTATCTACCAAGTATCTAGGGTAATTCTGCTCCAGTGGTTGTTCCCCTTATTACAGAAGCACTTAGTCTCGGGTTTGGGTTCATCTTTGGGTTTTCTTCACTGGAGCAGCAACTGATTTGCCGTTTCATGAAGTGCCCCTTCTTGCCCTTGCCCTTCTTGAAACTAGTGGTTTCACCAACCATCAACAATTGATGCTCCTTCTTGATTTCTACTTTCGCGGTGTCAAACATCATGAATATCTCAAGGATCATCATATCTATCCCTGATTTTCTATAGTTCATCACGAAGCTCTAGTAGCTTGGTGGCAATGACTTTGGAGAAACATCACTATCTCATCTGGAAGATCAACTCCCACTCGATTCAAGTGATTGTTGCACTCAGACAATCTGAGCACAAGCTCAACGATTGAGCTTTTCTCCCTTAGTTTGCAGGCTAAGAAAATCGTCAGAGGTTTCATACCTCTTGACGTGGGCACGAGCCTGAGATCCCAATTTCAGCCCTCGAAACATCTCATATGTTCCGCGATGTTTCGAAAAACGTCTTTGGTGCCTCAACTCTAAACCGTTTAACTGAACTATCACGTAGTTATCACAACGTGTATGTCTGATGGTCGCAACATCCACAAACGACGTTTGGGGTTCAGCACATTGAGCGGTGCATTAAGGACATAAGCTTTCTACTGTCCGCATAATCGCTACTGTCAACTTTCAACTATATTTTCTCTAGGAACATATCTAAACAGTGGAACTAAAGCGCGAGCTTACGACATAATTTGCAAAGGGTCTTTTGACTATGTTCAGGATAATTAAGTTCATCTTATGAACTCCCACTCAGATAGACATCCCTCTAGTCATCTAAGTGATTACATGATCCAAGTCAACTAGGCCGTGTCTGATCATCACGTGAGACGGACTAGTCATCATCGGTGAACATCTTCATGTTGATCGTATCTACTATACGACTCATGCTCGACCTTTCGGTCTCTTGTGTTCCGAGGCCATGTCTGTACATGCTAGGCTCGTCAAGTTAACCTAAGTGTTTCGCGTGTGTAAATCTGGCTTACACCCGTTGTATGTGAACGTAAGAATCTATCACACCCGATCATCACATGGTGCTTCGAAACGACGAACTTTCGCAACGGTGCACAGTTAGGGGGAACACTTTCTTGAAATTTTAATAAGGGATCATCTTATTTACTACCGTCGTTCTAAGAAAATAAGATGCATAAACATGATAAACATCACATGCAATCAGATAGTGACATGATATGGCCAATATCATTTTGCTCCTTTTGATCTCCATCTTCGGGGCTCCATGATCATCGTCGTCACCGGCATGACACCATGATCTTCATCATCATGATCTCCATCATCGCGTCTTCATGAAGTTGTCTCGCCAACTATTACTTCTACTACTATGGCTACCGGTTAGCAATAAAGTAAAGTAATTACATGGCGTTGTTCAGTGACACCCAGGTCATACAATAAATAAAGACAACTCCTATGGCTCCTGCCGGTTGTCATACTCATCTACATGCAAGTCATGATTACTATTACAAGAACATGATCAATCTCATACATCACATATCATTCATGACATTCTTCTTGGCCACATCACATCACATAGCATACCCTACAAAAACAAGTTAGACGTCCTCTAATTGTTGTTTGCATGTTTTACGTGGCTGCTATGGGTTTCTAGCAAGAACGTTTCTTACCTACGCTAAAACCACAACGTGATATGCCAATTGCTATTTACCCTTCATAAGGACCCTTTTAATCGAATCCGTTCCGACTAAAGTGGGAGAGACTGGCACCCGCTAGCCACCTTATGCACCAAGTGCATGACAGTCGGTGGAACCTGTCTCACGTAAGTGTACGTGTAAGGTCGGTCCGGGCCGCTTCATCCCACAATACCGTGGAAACAAGATTGGACTAGTAACGGTAAGCATATTGAACAAAATCAACGCCCACAACTACTTTGTGTTCTACTCGTGCAAAGAATCTACGCAATAGACCTAGCTCATGATGCCACTGTTGGGGAACGTAGCAGAAATTCAAAATTTTCTTACGTGTCACCAAGATCTATCTATGGAGAAACCAGCAACGAGGGGAAAGAGAGTGCATCTACATACCCTTGTAGATTGCTAAGCGGAAGCGTTCAAGAGAACGGGGTTGAAGGAGTCATACTCGTCGTGATCCAAATCACCGGAGATCCTAGTGCCGAACGGACGGCACCTCCGCATTCAACACACGTACAGCCCAGTGACGTCTCCCATGCCTTGATCCAGCAAGGAGAGAGGGAGAGGTTGAGGAAGACTCCGTCCAGCAGCAGCACAACGGCGTGGTGGTGGTGGAGGAGCGTGGCAATCCTGCAGGGCTTCGCCAAGCACCGCGGGAGAGGAGAAGGGAGAGAGGTAGGGCTGCGCCAGGGGGAGGTCAAAACTCATGTGTTGGCAGCCCCAAAACCCTCAAGTATATATAGGGGAGAGGGAGGGGGTTGCGCCCCCTCTAGGGTTTCCACCCCAAGGCGTGCGGCAGCCCCAATCCCATCTAAGGGTGGCGGCCAAGGGGGGGAGAGGGGGGAAACTTGCCCCCCAAGTTAGGTGGAAGCACCCCCTTCCCAAACCCTAGGCGCCTTGGGCCCTTGTGGGGGTGCGCACCAGCCCACCTGGGGCTGGTCCCCTCCCACACTTGGCCCATGCAGCCCTACGGGGCCGGTGGCCCCACTTGGTGGACCCCCGGGACCCTCCCGGTGGTCCCGGTACGTTACCGATAAAACCCGAAACTTTTCCGGTGACCAAAACAGGACTTCCCATATATAAATCTTTACCTCCGGACCATTCCGGAACTCCTCGTGACGTCTGGGATCTCATACGGGACTCCGAACAACATTCGGTAACCACATACAAACTTCCTTTATAACCCTAGCAGCGTCGAACCATAAGTGTGTAGACCCTACGGGTTCGGGAACCATGCAGACATGACCGAGACGTTCTCCGGTCAATAACCAACAGCGGGATCTGGATACCCATGTTGGCTCCCACATGTTGCACGATGATCTCATCGGATGAACCACGATGTCAAGGACTCAATCGATCCAGTATACAATTCCCTTTGTCTAGCGGTATTGTACTTGCCCGAGATTCGATCGTCGGTATACCGATACCTTGTTCAATCTCGTTACCGGCAAGTCTCTTTACTCGTTCCGTAACACATCATCCCGTGATCAACCCTTTGATCACATTGTGCACATTATGATGATGTCCTACCGAGTGGGCCCAGAGATACCTCTTCGTTTACACGGAGTGACATACACGGAGTGATAAATCCCAGTATCGATTCGTGCCAACCCAACAGACACTTTCGGAGATACCTGTAGTGCACCTTTATAGCCACCCAGTTACGTTGTGATGTTTGGTACACCCAAAGCATTCCTATGGTATTCGGGAGTTGCACAATCTCATTGTCTAAGGAAATGATACTTGACATTAGAAAAGCTTTAGCATACGAACTACGATCTTTGTGCTAGCCTTAGGATTGGGTCTTGTCCATCACATCATTCTCCTAATGATGTGATCCCGTTATCAATGACATCCAATGTCCATGGTCAGGAAACCGTGACCATCTATTGATCAACGAGCTAGTCAACTAGAGGCTTACTAGGGACATGGTGTTGTCTATGTATCCACACATGTATCTGAGTTTCCTATCAATACAATTATAGCATGGATAATAAACGATTATCATGAACAAGGAAATATAATAATAACTAATTTATTATTGCCTCTAGGGCATATTTCCAACAGTGTCATAGTGGCTATCTTTTGTAGGATAACACGAGCCCTATCAGTCTTTGAGTCCAACAACTCATGGACCGAAATGACCACATCCTGCTCATTAGATCCCAAAGATACACCTAATCTTGAAGCTTTGTTCATGAGATTTGAAGTCGAAAAGGAAAGAACTGAATACTTTATGTATAGAATTTATATAAAGTTCATGTTTTATGTATGGAGTGACTTGGAAACTGAAGTGCGTTATATCGACTAGAGGGGGGGTAAATAGGCGTTTTTTTATGAATTCTTCGCTGAGGAATTTGCCGGTGAGGAAATTCCTTAGCGAAGAACTACTAGCAGCGGAATAAGTACTCAGAAGTAAGCATAACAGGATACAGACTTAGTCATCATGATGAAATGAAGACAAGCACGGAGTACAGAAAGCGTAAACACATGATAACACAAGATGAAGACAAACGGACTGAAGAAATTGAACTGAGGAAATTGAGAAAGTCTTCAGTCAAAGTCTTCAAACACAGATATGAACAATCACTCAACACAGTAATGAGGAAATGAAAGAGTTGAGGAAATAGAACCAGTAAGGTTGGTGAAGACAATGATTTGTTAGACCAGTTCCAACTGCTGTCTCAGTTGTACGTCTAGTTGGAGCGGCTGAGTATTTAAACTTGAGGACACGCAGTCCCGGACACCCAGTCGCTGAGCACGCAGCTCAGGACACCAAGTCCTCACCGTATTCTCCTTGAACTAAGATCACACAGATCTCGTCCAATCACTCGTGGTAAGTCTTCAAGCGACTTCCAAACCTTCACAGACTCGGTCACTCGGCGATCCACAATTCCTCTTGGATGCTCTAGACCATGACGCCTAACCGTCTGGAAGAAGCACAGTCTTCAAACGTAACAAGCGTAGGATCCACGCAGGATCAATCTCTTCAGTGATGCTCAATCACTTTGGGTTTGTAGGTGTTTGGGTTTGGGGGTTTTCCTCACTCGATGATTTTCACTCAAAGTCCTCGGAGGATGGGTTGCTCTCAAATGACAAGTGTCAAGTTCTCTTGGAGCAGCCAACCAGCTAGTGGTTGTAGGGGGCGGCTATTTATAGCCTAGGGAGCAACCCGACATGATAAGACATAAATGCCCTTGTCCGATATGACCGTTATGTGGATAAGATATTTTGGGACAGCTGGCGTGTAGCACAGCAACGGTCGGAAATTTGACTATCAAATTCCTCAGGGCTATCATGTTCCTCACTGTGTAGGCAATCCGCACTGGCGAATTCCTAACTCCTCAGTCAGAACAAATTCCTCAGCGACCAGAAGAACTTTGTCTCTGTCACTGAAGAAATGACTGAACTGTATGAGATTTCCAAAGGCTTCACTCGAAGGGTTTGGTAGGTGTAGGATTTTGAGTTGAGCATCACATGGAAATTTTTCCTTAGTAGTTCCTCGACCCCCTTTAACAGTACGATGTTTCCTATGACTCAAGAAAGAGAAAAACAAAACTATGAAAACGAAACAAGCTTCATATTCCTCGCATGAATATCAAGTCTTCACGGATACACCAATTTCTTCACTTTCAAAGTCTTCATGAAAGTCTTCAGAAATACCAAAATCTTCAGCTGAAGATATTCATTTTTAGGGGTCGACTTTCCCTGTAAATATCAAACTCCTCGTAGACTTATAGACCTGTGTACACTCACAAACGCATTAGTCCCTTAACCTATAAGTCTTCAATACACCAAAATCACTAAGGGGCACTAGATGCACTTACAATCTCCCCCTTTTTGGTGATTGATGACAATATAGGTTAAGTTTTCAACGGGGATAAACATGTGAAGTGTAAGTACTGATACTGAGGAATTTTATTGCAAGATATAGAAGAACTCCCCCTGAAGATGTGCATAGTGAGGAATTTGCTTTTGAAGCAATGCACACTTGAAGAGTTAAATCATGGAGATCTCCCCCTATATCTTGTAATTCATACACGCATTTGACATATGATATGAAGAATTTGAAATGCATGATGGAATATGGTGCCTGATGAAATTAAGCATGCGTGCAATAGTATTAGTGAGGAACAAGCATGCAGAATAACATATCGAGAGTATCAAAGCACAGCAAAGCATAGTGCATCAAAAGTATCAGGGCACCATCGGGTTTAAGATTACAACTCGATCCAACAAAGTTTCAGAAGAACGAGAGTTGTAACTTAGCAAAAATAAACGCCCATATAATAGACCCGCTTGAAGACTAACTCAAATTTCTCCCCCTTTGTCATCGAATGACCAAAAGGATCAAAACTGAGGACTAACCGCCCTGAAGAATATCAAGTTGATGGAGGAGCGCCAGCGTTGTTGGGGTCGGTTGTTGTAGTAGGGCCTGCTGTAGTGTCGTCCAAGTCTTCATTTTCATCAGTCTCGCGTGATGAAGAATAGGAGCTGGCCACCAAGGAAGGAACTTTGACCTTCTTGAATTTCTTCGGTGGAGGTGCAGACCAGTCAAATTCTTCCTTGAGACCCATATTCTTCAGATCTGGAGCGATGTAGACATGAGATAGAATAGCCCAGGTATGGTTGAAGGTTTCATGGAGGTAGTATTGGTTTTTCTTCACTGCATTGTGTGTTGATGTCATGTTGTGAAGAATTGAACCAAACTGACGCTTGACCCATTTATGATTGTGATCAACCTTCTGATGAAGACTGAGGAGTAACTCACGATCAGTCATCACTCAGGGAGCTATGGCTTGAGGATTTTGCTTGGCGGTAGAGTCATGTGTGGCAGAGTCATCATTGGTGGAGTAGGATGCAGCCTTGCGAAATTGACCATCCAATGGACGAATGCCTTCATCTATCACAGCAGTTGCCTTGCCTTTGTCATCAGCTGAGGAATATGACCGTTTGAGGACTTCAATCGGGGGCAAGTAGCTGCCATGGTTCAAAGTGTCAGCTTTGTAATTTAGTGAAGCCCTTGTCCTGATGAACCTCATAATCCATGGTGCATAAGGCTTCAGTTCAAAAGGTGACATAGCAATATTCACCAGAGTCCTCATGAAGAAATCATGGAAGTTGACAGGAACGCCATGAATGATATTGAAAAGCATGTTCTTCATGATGCCAACGACCTCTTCATCATTTGAGTCGTGGCCTTTGATAGGACTCATGGTCTTCGACAGAATGCGATAGACAGTCCGGGGCACATATAGTAATTCCTTGATGAGGAATTTAGTTCGAGCAGCCTGCCCAGGCTTCAAAGGCTTCATCAGCACTTGCATGAAATGATTTGAAAGTTCGGGTTCACTGTAGACACAACGAGCACCGTCAAGGGGAGGACTGACTGGGAGGGCACGAAGCAATTCAATTGTTGGTGCCTTGTAGTGAGTATTTTCAGACATCCAGTCCAACACCCATGAATTCACATCTTCAGAGTTTCCTGTGATGTGCAGCGTTTCATAGAATTGAAGAATAAGTTCTTCATTCCAGTCACAGATGTCAGTGCAGAAATTTAACAGTCCAGCATCGTGAAGAACACTAAGGACTGGCTCGAAGCACGGCAGAGACTCCATGTCTATATGAGGAATGTGTTCATGATCGAAGACTTTGTCTTTGTTGAACAGCACTGAGGAATAGAAATTTGCTTGACTAGCAGTCCAGAAACGCCTCTTCCTTATGCGAGCAGAGTCATAGGGGTTATAGTCAGTGAAGAACACACGCTCGCTGAAGAAATCTTCAGCCTTGAACTTTTGCTTCTTTGAGAATGGATCCGTTGGCTTGGGCACTGGAGTGTCAGTGAGTTGCATCACAACCTCTGGAATCGCAATCTCAGGTTCTTCAGGCTGAGGAATTTCTGGTTCCTCTTCAGTAGCAGGCTGTGTGTTCAAGGGTTCAACAACAGCAACTTCTTCAGCACTAGCGGCTGGAATGTCTTCATGCACAGACGAGGTGGGATGAGTTTCTTCAGAGCCCATTTGAACAGTTGGTGCAGGGGACTGAGGTATTTGTTAAAGTGGGGTGAAGAGTGGAGTATTGGGGTGCTGACTTTGCCAAAAGTCATCATTCATCACTGGCGTTGTGCAGCCAATGTCCATGTCTTCATCTTCAATTTCTTCAACGCCAGCCTCTTCAGCTGTGAACTGAGGCATTGGCGAGGAAGCAACAGGTGTTGAAGGGATGGCATCCACTTCAATTTCTTCATCAACCTGCTCTGACGAAGCAGCAGATTGAGGTTCTTCATTAGATCCGCTTGGAATCACATATTCCTCACCAAAAGGAACAAGGTCCTTTGATGACATGGTGGAAATTGGAACAACATCAATTGGATTTTCAATAGAGCTTGTTAGAGGCTTCATCTTCTTTGGAGCTGAAGATTCTGAAGCACTGGATGCTTTCCTTTTCTTCACTGCAGCTCGCTCTGCAGCCTTGGTCTTTCTCACATCTGATGCAGATAGAAGAATAGGAGTTGGTGTAGGCGCGGATGGAACTGAGGTTTCTGTTTGAATTTCTTTAGGCGCAACTGATGCAGTTGCCCTGACTTCTTCAGTTTCTTCAGGCGCACCACTAGTGGATGCCCTGACAATTTCTTCAGCGGCTGGAATGGAGTCATCAGCCCTGGAACTAGCATTTTCTTCAGCAGCCTGAATGTCATCAGCGGTGCTGGCATGTTCTTTAGTTGGCTGAGCAGAAGCTGTAGCTTGAGGAATTTCTTGTTGCGATGGGGCTGCAACATTTGTGAATTTCTCAGTCAGTTTCACAAACCTGACTTTGGCTCCTTGCCAATCAGCATAGTAAGCATTGAAGTCGTTGCTGAGGGTTTTGATTTCAGCTTGGATCTTGAGGAGTTCATCAGGTGTCATATTGATAATGTTATTCTTCAGGAACTTCTCTTTTCTGAACTGAGTCTTCTTGATCTTCCTGGCCTTCTCAAATTTCCATTTCTCTTCAGTGATGAAATGGGTCAGCATGTGACTTTGACCAGGAGTCAACTTGAAATCAGGCATAGGAGTATTTGGATCCTTGTGCCAGAGATCAATGTAATCAAGGATCGCCCTTGGATCCAAAAGCAGTGGCACATTTGTTCCTTTGGCTCTAGCGGCCCTTTCTTGTCGGTCTCTGATGATTTCTGCAAGTTCATCATCATCAGCTTCATCGTCAGATGGCACGTGGAAGGCAACATGTTTCTTCTTCGGACTTGGCCGAGGACCTCGACCAGCCGTTGCCTTAGTCTTCAGCAGAGTGGCGCCTGATGAAGATTTTGTTGCAGCTGAGGAACTTGCTGAGGCACCAGAGGCAATAGAGATGCATGTAGTCCTTTGGCACGTGGCTAGATGTACATGTGTTGAGGACTTTGCTGGAGCAACTGAGGGCTTTGGAGGAGGAGCAGTAGTTGGAGCTGGCCGAGAGGGCTTTGAAGAATCTGGCCGTGAGGGCTTTAAAGATTCTGGCCGTGAGGGCATTGCTGAGGAACTTGGCCGTGAGGGCATAGTTGGTGAAGCACTTGGATTGTGAGTAGGCTTCTTTGCCATTGATTTTCTTGGCTTGACAGAGGCCTCAGTGATAGTAGCAGCAGCAGAGTCTTCATTGAATTTCCTCACTTCTTCTTTGGCTTGTATTGCCAGCTTAGCTTGGCGTTTGGCCCATTCTTCAAGAATATCCTCACCACGCTTGATGCTGGTGGGGTCAGCCACTTGGCCAGGTGCCAATGGAGCTCTTGGGCATGGAGGATTAAGTGCAAATTTATTCATATATTTTGGAGTCACATATCTGTACTCCCTCCATTCTCTTGCCCATCTCCGTTCAATTTTCTCTATGCGCACCTTGCGCTGATTTTTGTTTTCTTTTCCGTACTTAGCCTCATCAGGTGTGCAATAATCAGCATAGAGGTCCTCGGGGATTTCAAAAGCAGTCATGACCTCAGGCTTCTTTCCTCCTTTCTGCGACCTCTTACCATCAGCCATATTCTTCAGATGAGGAATTTGAACAATCGAATTTTCTGAAGAAGTATGCAACTTTTCTTCGAGGAACACTGCAAATGAGTTAAGTTGATGAGAACCTAGTGATTCAGTAGCGGACATGAGTACCTGTGAACATAGTATAGTTGCGAGGAATTTGGAGAGGTCATATGTGTTCTCAGAAGGTTTTTAAAAAAAACAAGTTTGAGGAATTTGACCAGATGAGCCTTGAAGAATTTCACTAAGCGTTCTTTGTCTTAGGTTCCAGAGTTGTATAGATCGAGGATCCACACAATTGAGGAATCTTGAAGAAAAACGATGCTTAGAGAAACGAATCAAGAACAGATGACTAGTGAGGTGTTTTGTGTGTGAGGATTTGAAGAATAAAACACCTTTGAAGATTTTGTAGAGAAATTTCGAATCAAAAGAGGGCAGTAAAAGTAACTTTTAATTACCATGGATGAAGAACACAATGAACTGAGAAGTAGAACAGTGAAGTTCGTCGGTGTAGATCTTCCACGCCCTAACTTGGCGGAGGAAGACAGCTACGGCGGCGGCGGAGTGAAGATTTCCGCGGTCAGCGCGAGTACGACGGTGACGAGGTCAAGGCAGTGAAGCTCTTCCTCACCGGTGACGATGGAGTAGCGGCGGTGCTAGGGTTTGAGAAGCTCGAGCGAGAGAGAGAGCGGTCGAGCAGAGTAAAGGAAGTGAGGAAGGGATGAGGGGGTATTTATAGTCGCAGTGAAAAACTGTTCGCCCGAAGATTTAGGACGAACCTGCCCCTGACCCTTCTCCTTCGCTTGACATGTGTCACCCACGTACTGAGGAGTGGAGATCGTGTTAGATCGTGGGTGAATAATTAAGTCTTTCGTGGGATCCGGAACGGATTGAGCGGTAAAACCGAAAATTTTGGATAAGATTAGTTTTAAAGTTCCGTTCGCAAATTCTTCAGCTGTCAAAGACACAGTGAAGATTTTGAACGAGTTTCAAATAGAACGCACATGAATAATTTGTGAATATATTGGGTTGAGTATAGCATAGAGGGGCAAGGGTCCGATCACATTCACTTAGCAGAAAATGCAACTTCAGGAATTAGCCATAAGTGAATGGTGTATAGGACATAAACTCATATATATATAGCCAATGAAGAAAAACGACGGAAACAGTGAAGTTTTTGCAAAGTTGAAGAATTGGAAAAACTGAAGAATTTCAAAGGCTGAGGAATTTCAAAAATGAAGATTTTCAACTTTGGTGGTGGCGTGACCCACCGTATAAGAATGATGATTTCAGACACCACGTACAATTGTCGTAGGGTTCTGAGAATCAAATTCTTCATTAATTTCTTCACACTTAGAGTGTTATTCTTCATTGATTGAAGAAAAACGTTTCTTCATGTGTTGCACATCTAAGTCATCAATTTTGCATAAGTGTCAGGATGTGTGTCCTTTTTCAAAGAACATTTGAAGATTCTAAGATATTTAGCTCACACCGCAACTTGCTAAATCTCTTCTCATCCAAGGGCTTTGTGAAGATATCGGCTAGCTGTTCTTTAGTCTTCACGTGCTCGATGGAGATGTCGCCCTTCAACACATGATCACGAAAAAATGATGAAGAATCTGTATGTGCTTTGTCTTCGAGTGCTGAACTGGGTTGTGAGCAATCTTGATTGCACTCTCATTGTCACAGAGGAGAGGCACATTCTTCACGTTGATGCCATAGTCCTTGAGGGTTTGCTTCATCCATAGTAGTTGAGCACAGCACGAACCAGCAGCAATGTACTCAGCCTCTACAATAGATAGTGATACACAGTTCTGTTTCTTCGAGGACCAACAGACCAAAGATCGTCCGAGGAAATGACAAGTACCAGATGTTGACTTGCGGTCCACACGATCACCAGCATAGTCAGAGTCAGAATATCCAATGAGATCAAAAGTAGAGCCCTTGGGGTACCATAATCCTAGTGTTGGTGTGTGAGCTAGATATCGAAGAATATGTTTCACAGCCTTATGGTGTGATTCCTTCGGTGCAGCTTGAAATCGGGCACACATGCAAACACTAAGCATTATATCTGGCCTAGATGCACATAAGTACAGTAACGAACCAATCATGGAGCGGTATACCTTGTGATCGAAGTCAATACCATTTTCATCAGTCCATAGATGGCCATTTGTGGGCATAGGAATTTTGACGCCTTTGCAGTCTTGCATGCCGAATTTCCTCAGAACTTCCTTGAGGTATTTCTCCTGAGATATGAATATACCATTGTGTTGTTGACGAATTTGAAGACCTAAAAAGAATTTCAACTCACCCATCATAGACATTTGATATTCTTCACTCATCATATAGGCAAATTCATCACTATAACATTGGTCAGTACTGTTGGAAATATGCCCTGGAGGCAATAATAAATTAGTTATTATTATTTCCTAGTTCATGATAATCGTTTATTATCCATGCTATAATTGTATTGATAGGAAACTCAGATACATGTGTGGGTACATAGACAACACCATGTCCCTAGTAAGCATCTAGTTGATTAGCTCGTTGATCAATAGATGGTTACGGTTTCCTGACCATGGACATTGGATGTCGTTGATAACGGGATCACATCATTAGCAGAATGATGTGATGGACAAGACCCAATCCTAAGCCTAGCACAAAGATCGTGTAGTTCGTATGCTAAAGCTTTTCTAATGTCAAGTATCTTTTCCTTAGACCAAGATATTGTGCAACTCCCGGATACCGTAGGAATGCTTTGGGTGTACCAAACGTCACAACGTAACTGGGTGGCTATAAAGGTGCACTACAGGTATCTCCGAAAGTGTCTGTTGGGTTGGCACGAATCGAGACTGGGATTTGTCACTCCATGTAAACGGAGAGGTATCTCTGGGCCCACTCGGTAGGACATCATCATAATGTGCACAATGTGACCAAGGAGTTGATCACGGGATGATGTGTCACGAAACGAGTAAAGAGACTTGCCGGTAATGAGATTGAACAAGGTATCGGTATACCGACGATCAAATCTCGGGCAAGTACAATACCGTTAGACAAAGGGAATTGTATACGGGATTGATTGAGTCCTTGACATCGTGGTTCATCCGATGAGATCATCGTGGAACATGTGGGAGCCAACATGGATATCCAGATCCCGCTGTTGGTTATTGACCGGAGAACGTCTCGGTCATGTCTGCATGGTTCCCGAACCCGTAGGGTCTACACACTTAAGGTTCAATGACGCTAGGGTTATAAAGGAAGTTTGTATGTGGTAACCGAATGTTGTTCGGAGTCCCAGATGAGATCCCGGACATCATGAGGAGTTCCGGAATGGTCCGGAGGTAAAGATTTATATATGGAAAGTTGTTGTTCGGGTTCTGGGAAAAGTTCGGGTTTTCCCGGTATTGTACCGGGAAGCTTCCAGAAGGTTCCGGAGGATTTTGGTGGGGTCCAGAGGTCCGGAAATTGTTCCACCACGTCCAATACAGAAGCATGGGCTGTAGGGGGCGCCCTAGCCTTAATGGGCCAGGGGCACCAGCCCCCTCAAGGCCCATGCGCATGGGAGAGGGGAAACCCTAAGGGGGAGGGCCTCCACTTGACTTGGGAGGCACTCCTCCCCCCTTGGCCGCCGCCCCCTCCTCAGATTGGATATGAGGGGGCCGGCCCCCCTCTCCCTTGCCCCTATATATATGTGGGGGGTGGGAGGGCAGCCGCACCCAAGTTCTGGCGCAGCCCTCCCCCTCTCCCGAGTTCTCCTCCTCTCCCGCGGTGCTTGGCGAAGCCCTGCAGGATTGCCACGCTCCTCCACCACCACCACGCCGTTGTGCTGCTGCTGGACGGAGTCTTCCTCAACCTCTCCCTCTCTCCTTGCTGGATCAAGGCATGGGAGACGTCACCGGGCTGTACGTGTGTTGAACGCGGAGGTGCCGTCCGTTCGGCACTAGGATCTCCGGTGATTTGGATCACGACGAGTACGACTCCTTCAACCCCGTTCTCTTGAATGCTTCCGCTTAGCGATCTACAAGGGTATGTAGATGCACTCTCCTCCCCCTCGTTGCTGGTTTCTCCATAGATAGATCTTGGTGACACGTAGGAAAATTTTGAATTTCTGCTACGTTCCCCAACAGTGGCATCATGAGCTAGGTCTATTGCGTAGATTCTTTGCACGAGTAGAACACAAAGTAGTTGTGGGCGTTGATTTTGTTCAATATGCTTACCGTTACTAGTCCAATCTTGATTCGGCGGCATTGTGGGATGAAGCGGCCCGGACCGACCTTACACGTACACTTACGTGAGACAGGTTCCACCGACTGACATGCACTTGTTGCATAAGGTGGCTAGCGGGTGCCAGTCTCTCCCACTTTAGTCGGATCGGATTCGATGAAAAGGGTCCTTATGAAGGGTAAATAGCAATTGACATATCACGTTGTGGTTTTTGCGTAGGTAAGAAACGTTCTTGCTAGAAACCCATAGCAGCCACGTAAAACATGCAAACAACAATTAGAGGACGTCTAACTTGTTTTTGCAGGGTATGCTATGTGATGTGATATGGCCAAGAAGAATGTGATGAATGATATGTGATGTATGAGATTGATCATGTTCTTGTAATAGGAATCACGACTTGCATGTCGATGAGTATGACAACCGGCAGGAGCCATAGGAGTTGTCTTTATTTATTGTATGACCTGCGTGTCATTGAACAACGCCATGTAATTACTTTACTTTATTGCTAACCGGTAGCCATAGTAGTAGAAGTAATAAGTTGGCGAGACAACTTCATGGAGACACGATGATGGAGATCATGATGGAGATCATGGTGTCATGCCGGTGACGATGATGATCATGGAGCCCCGAAGATGGAGATCAAAAGGAGCAAAATGATATTGGCCATATCATGTCACTATTTGATTGCATGTGATGTTTATCATGTTTATGCATCTTATTTGCTTAGAACGACGGTAGTAAATAAGATGATCCCTCATTAAAATTTCAAGAAAGTGTTCCCCCTAACTGTGCACCGTTGCGAAAGTTCGTCGTTTTGAAGCACCACGTGATGATCGGGTGTGATAAATTCTTACGTTCACATACAACGGGTGTAAGCCAGATTTACACACGCGAAACACTTAGGTTGACTTGACGAGCCTAGCATGTACAGACATGGCCTCGGAACACAAGAGACCGAAAGGTCGAGCATGAGTCGTATGGTAGGATACGATCAACATGAAGATGTTCACCGATGATGACTAGTCCGTCTCACGTGATGATCGACACGGCCTAGTTGACTCGGATCATGTAATCACTTAGATGACTAGAGGGATGTCTATCTGAGTGGGAGTTCATTAGATGAACTTAATTATCCTGAACATAGTCAAAAGATCTTTGCAAATTATGTCGTAAGCTCGCGCTTTAGTTCCACTGTTTAGATATGTTCCTAGAGAAAATATAATTGAAAGTTGACAGTAGCGATTATGCGGACAGTAGAAAGCTTATGTCCTTAATGCACCGCTCAGTGTGCTGAACCCCAAACGTCGTCTGTGGATGTTGCGAACATCGGACATACACGTTTTGATAACTACGTGATAGTTCAGTTAAACAGTTTAGAGTTGAGGCACCAAAGACGACTTCGAAACATCGCGGAACATATGAGATGTTTCGAGGGATGAAATTGGGATTTCAGGCGCGTGCCCACGTCAAGAGGTATAAGACCTCCGACGATTTTCTTAGCCTGCAAACTAAGGGAGAAAAGCTCAATCGTTGAGCTTGTGCTCAGATTGTCTGAATGCAACAATCACTTGAATCGAGTGGGAGTTGATCTTCCAGATGAGATAGTGATGTTTCTCCAAAGTCATTGCCACCAAGCTGCTAGAGCTTCATGATGAACTGTAACATATCAGGGATAGATATGATGATCCTTGAGGCATTCACGATGTTTGACACCTCGAAAGTAGAAATCAAGAAGGAGCATCAATTGTTGATGGTTAGTGAAACCACTAGTTTCAAGAAGGGCAAGGGCAAGAAGGGATACTTCATGAAATGGCAAAACAGTTGTTGCTCTAGTGAAACCCAGGTTGAACCCAAACCCGAGACTAAGTGCTTCTGTAATAAGGGGAACAGCCACTGGAGCAGAATTACCCTAGATACTTGGTAGATGAGAAGGCTGGCAAGGTCGATAGAAGTATATTGGATATACATTATGTTAATGTGTACTTTACTAGTACTCCTAGTAGCACCAGGGTATTAGATACTGGTTCAGTTGCTAAGTGTTAGTAACTCAAAATAAAAGCTACGGAATAAACGGAGACTAGCTAAAGGTGAGCTGACGATATGTGTTGGAAGTGTTTCCAAGTTTGATGTGATCAAACATCGCACGCTCCCTCTACCATCAAGATTAGTATTAAACCTGAATAATTGTCATTTGGTGTTTGCGTTGAGCATAGACATGATTGGATTATGTCTATCGCAATACGGTTATTCATTTAAGGAGAATAATGGTTACTCTATTTATTTGAATAATACCTTCAATGGTCTTGCACCTAAAAGGAATGGTTTATTGAATCTCGATCGTAGTGATACACATTTTCATGCCAAAAGATATAAGATAGTAATGATAGTACCACTTACTTGTGGCACTGCCATGTAAGTCATATTGGTATAAAACGCATGAAGAAGCTCCATGTTGATGGATCTTTGGACTCACTCGTTTTTGAAAAGTTTGAGACATGCGAACCATGTCTATTGGTGTATACGCATGAAGAAACTCCATGCAGATGGATCGTTTGGACTCACTTGATTTTGAATCACTTGAGATATGCAAATCATACCACATGGGCAAGATGACTGAAAAGCCTCGTTTTCAGTAAAATGGAACAAGATAGCAACTTGTTGGAAGTAACACATTTTGATGTGTGCAGTCCAATGAGTGCTGAGGCATGCAGTGAATATCGTTATGTTCTTACTTCACGGATGATTTGAGTAGATACTGAGTATATTTACTTGATGAAACACAAGTCTGAATTATTGAATGGTTCAAGTAATTTCAGAGTGAAGTTGAAGATCATCGTGACAAGAGGATAAAATGTCTATGATATGATCATAGAGATGAGTATCTGAGTTACGAGCTTTGGCACGCAATTAAGACATTGTGGAAATTGTTTCACAATTAATACCGCCTGGAACACCATAGTGTGATGGTGTGTCCGAACATCATAGTTGCACCCTATTGGATATGGTGCGTACCATGATGTCTCTTATCGAATTACCACTATCGTTCATGGGTTAGGCATTAGAGACAACCGCACTCACTTTAATAGGGCACCACGTAATTCCGTTGAGACGACACCGTTTGAACTATGGTTTGGAGAAACCTAAGTTGTCGTTTCTTAAAAGTTTGGGGCTGCGACGCTTATGTGAAAAAGGTTTCAGGTTGATAAGCTCGAACCCAAAGCGGATAAAATGCATCTTCATAGGACACCCAAAACAGTTGGGTATACCTCCTAATTCAGATCCGAAAGCAATAGGGATTGTTTCTTGAATCGGGTCCTTTCTCGAGGAAAAGTTTCTCTCGAAAGAATTGAGTGGGAGGATGGTGGAGACTTGATGAGGTTATTGAACCATCACTTCAACAGTGTGTAGCAGGGCACAGGAAGTTGTTCCTGTGGCGCCTACACCAATTGAAGTAGAAGCTTATGATAGTGATCATGAAGTTTCAGATCAAGTCACTACCGTACCTCGTAGGGTGACAAGGATGCTACTACTTCAGAGTGGTACAGTAATCCTGTCTTGAAGGTCATGTTGCTAGACAACAATGAACCTACGAGCTATGGAGAAGCGATGGTGGGCCCATATTCCGACAAATGGTTAGAAGCCATGAAATCCGAGATAGGATCCATGTATCAGAACAAAGCATGGACTTTGGTGGACTTGCCCGATGATCGGCAAGCCATTGAGATAAATGGATCTTTAAGAAGAAGACGGACGTGGACGGTAATGTCACCGTCTATGAAGCTCGACTTGTGGCGAAGAGTTTTTCACAAGTTCAAGGAGTTGACTACAATGAGATTTTCTCATCCGTAGCGATGCTTAAGTCCGTCGGAATCATGTTAGCATTAGCTGCATTTATGAAATCTGGCAGATGGATGTCAAAACGAGTTTCCTTACCAGTTTTCGTAAGGAAAGGTTGTATGAGATACAATCAGAAAGGTTTTGTCGATCCTAAGGATGCTAAAAGGTATGCTAGCTCCAGCGATCCTTCCATGGACTGGAGTAAGCATCTCGGAGTTGGAATGTACGCTTTGATGAGATGATCAAAGATTTTGGGTTTATACAAAGTTTATGAGAAACTTGTATTTCCAAAGAAGTGAGTGGGAGCACTATAGAATTTCTGATGAGTATATGTTGTAAACATATTGTTGATCAGAAATGATGTAGAATTTCTAGAAAGCATATATGGTTATTTGAAAAGTGTTTTTCAAGGGAAAACCTGGATTAAGCTACTTGAACATTGAGCATCAAGATCTATGAGGATAGATCAAAACCGCTTAATGGTACTTTCAAATGAGCACATACCTTGACATGATCTTGAAGGTGTTCAAGATGGATCAGTCAAAGAAGGAGTTCTTGCCTGAGATGTAAGGTATGAAGTTAAGACTTAAAGCTCGACCACGGCAGAATAGAGAGAAAGGACGAAGGTCGTCCCCTATGCTTCAGACGTAGGCTCTATAGTATGCTATGCTGTGTACCACACCGGAAGTGTGCCTTGCCATGAGTCAGTCAAGGGGTACAAGAATGATCCAGGAATGGATCATGGACAGCGGTCAAAATTGTCCTTGGAGTAAATAAGGACATGTTTCTCGATTATGGAGGTGATAAAGAGTTCGGCGTAAAGGGTTACGTCGATGCAAGCTTTAACACCTATCCGAGTGACTCTGAGTAGCAAACCGGATACGTATAGTGGAGCAACCATTTGGAATAGCTCCAAGTGGAGCGTGGAAGCAGCATTTACAGAATGACCTAGAGATTTGCGAAGTACATACGGATCTGAATGTTGCAGACCCGTTGACTAAAACCTCTCTCACAAGCAAAACATGATCAAACCCCAGAACTCATTGAGTCTTAATCACATGATGATGTGAACTAGTTTAGTGACACTAGTAAACTCTTTGGATGTTGGTCACATGGCGATGTGACCTGTGAGTGTTAATCACATGGCGATGTGAACTAGATTATTGACTCTAGTGCAAGTGGGAGACTATTGGAAATATGCCCTAGAGGCAATAATAAATTAGTTATTATTATATTTCCTTTTTCATGATAATCGTTTATTATCCATGCTATAATTGTATTGATAGGAAACTCAGATACATGTGTGGGTACATAGACAACACCATGTCCCTAGTAAGCCTCTAGTTGACTAGCTCGTTGATCAATAGATGGTTACGGTTTCCTGACCATGGACATTGGATGTCGTTGATAACGGGATCACATCATTAGGAGAATGATGTGATGGACAAGACCCAATCCTAAGCCTAGCACAAAGATCGTGTAGTTCGTATGCTAAAGCTTTTCTAATGTCAAGTATCTTTTCCTTAGACCATGAGATTGTGCAACTCCCGGATACCGTAGGAATGCTTTGGGTGTACCAAACGTCACAACGTAACTGGGTGGCTATAAAGGTGCACTACAGGTATCTCCGAAAGTGTCTGTTGGGTTGGCACGAATCGAGACTGGGATTTGTCACTCCGTGTAACGGAGAGGTATCTCTGGGCCCACTCGGTAGGACATCATCATAATGTGCACAATGTGACCAAGGGGTTGATCACGGGATGATGTGTTACGGAACGAGTAAAGAGACTTGCCGGTAACGAGATTGAACAAGGTATCGGTATACCGACGATCAAATCTCGGGCAAGTACAATACCGTTAGACAAAGGGAATTGTATACGGGATTGATTGAGTCCTTGACATCGTGGTTCATCCGATGAGATCATCGTGGAACATGTGGGAGCCAACATGGGTATCCAGATCCCGCTGTTGGTTATTGACCGGAGAACGTCTCGGTCATGTCTGCATGGTTCCCGAACCCGTAGGGTCTACACACTTAAGGTTCGATGACGCTAGGGTTATAAAGGAAGTTTGTATGTGGTTACCGAATGTTGTTCGGAGTCCCGGATGAGATCCCGGTCGTCACGAGGAGTTCCGGAATGGTCCAGAGGTAAAGATTTATATATGGAAAGTTGTTGTTCGGGTTCTGGGAAAAGTTCGGGTTTTCCCGGTATTGTACCGAGAAGCTTCCAGAAGGTTCTGGAGGATTCCGGGGGGGTCCAGAGGTCCGGAAATTGTTCCACCATGTCCAATATAGAAGCATGGGCTGTAGGGGGGTGCCCTAGCCTTAATGGGCCAGGGGCACCAGCCCCCTCAAGGCCCATGCGCATGGGAGAGGGGAAACCCTAAGGAGGAGGGCCTCCACTTGACTTGGGAGGCACTCCTCCCCCCCTTGGCCGCCGCCCCCTCCTCAGATTGGATCTGAGGGGGCCGGCCCCCCTCTCCCTTGCCCCTATATATACGTGGGGGGTGGGAGGGCAGCCGCACCTAAGTTCTGGCGCAGCCCTCCCCCTCTCCCAAGTTCTCCTCCTCTCCCGCGGTGCTTGGCGAAGCCCTGCAGGATTGCCACGCTCCTCCACCACCACCACGCCGTTGTGCTGCTGCTGGACGGAGTCTTCCTCAACCTATCCCTCTCTCCTTGCTGGATCAAGGCATGGGAGACGTCACCGGGTTGTACGTGTGTTGAACGCGGAGGTGCCGTCCGTTCGGCACTAGGATCTCCGGTGATTTGGATCACGACGAGTACGACTCCTTCAACCCCGTTCTCTTGAACGCTTCCGCTTAGCGATCTACAAGGGTATGTAGATGCGCTCTCCTTCCCCTCGTTGCTGGTTTTTCCATAGATAGATCTTGGTGACACGTAGGAAAATTTTGAATTTCTGCTACGTTCCCCAACAAGTACAGCCAAAGATAATATCATCAACGTATATTTGGCACACAAATAGTTCACCATCATAAGATTTAGTAAAGAGAGTAGGGTCGAGTGAACTGGGTGTGAAGCTATTCTTCATGAAGAATTCCTTCAAAGTGTCATACCACGCCCGAGGGGCCTGCTTGAGGCCATATAGGGCCTTGTTGAGTCTGAAGACTTTGTCAGGATTCTTTGGATCTTCAAAACCTGGGGGTTGTGCAACATATACTTCTTCCTCAAGCTTACCATTGAGGAATGCACTTTTCACATCCATTTGTTGTAAGATAATATTATGATGGTTAGCATAAGCAAGTAATATGCGAATAGCCTCAAGTCTAGCAACAGGTGCAAAAGTTTCATCAAAATCAATTCCTTCAACCTGTGTGTAGCCTTCAGCTACAAGTCATGCCTTATTCCTTACCACAAGGCCATTTTCATCTTGCTTGTTGCGGTAGATCCACTTTGTGCCGATGATATTATGCTTGCGAGGATCTGGACGTTTGACCAATTCCCAGACATTGTTGAGCTCGAACTGATGTAATTCTTCTTGCATGGCCTGAATCCACTCAGGCTCCATAAATGCTTCATCTACCTTAGTGGGCTCTGTAATAGAGACAAAAGCATAGTGCCCACAAAAGTTAGATAAATGTGAAGCTTTTGAGCGTGTGAGAGGACCTGGCGCTCGAATGTCATCGATGATCTTTTCAACTTGCACTTCTTTTGCAATGCGAGGATGAGATGGTTGTCGTTGAGGAATTTGATCAGCATTTTCTTCAGCACCATTTTCTTCAGCATTTTCATCAGGTGCACCAGCTCGATTTTCTTCACGTTCCGGAATGAATTCTTCAATAGGTTCTTCGGTAGGAATAACATCCTCAGTAGCCTTGAACTTGATAGAATCCTCATGTTCTGGTCCATCTATCACAGAAGGTAGGTGCTCTCTTTGTGAGCCATTAGTTTCATCGAACCGCACATCTACAGTTTCAACAACCTTGTGAAGAACATTGTTGAAGACTCTGTAGGTGTGCGAGTCCTTTCCGTAACCAAGCATAAAACCTTCATGTGCTTTCGGTGCAAATTTAGCATTGTGATGAGGATCTCTAATCCAACATTTAGCACCGAAGACTTTGAAATAACTCACATTGGGTTTCTTGTCAGTGAGGAGTTCATAGGCAGTCTTCTTGAAGAATTTGTGAAGATATACCCGATTGATGATGTGGCACGCAGTATCAATTGCATCAATCCAAAAACGACGAGGCGTTTTGTATTCATCAAGCATAGTGCGAGCCATTTCAGCGAGGGTTCTGTTCTTGCGCTCCATGACGCCATTCTGCTGAGGAGTATAAGGAGCAGATAACTCATGAGTAATACCAAGTTCATCAAGATAGCCATCAAGACCGGAATTCTTGAACTCGGTTCCATTGTCAGTTCTGATGTGCTTGATCTTCACACCAAAGTTGGTTGAAGCCCTCGAGGAAAATCGTTTGAAGATTTCCTGCACTTCATGTTTGTAAGTGACAATGTGTACCCATGTGTAACGAGAATAGTCATCAACAATAACAAAGCCATATAGAGATGCATCATTTGAAACAGCAGAATAATGATTAGGACCAAAGAGATCCATGTGAAGCAATTCAAATGGACGAGTAGTGGTCATGATAGTCTTCGCTGGATGCTTGGCCTTTGTCATCTTTCCAGCTTCACAAGCTCCGCATAAGTGATCCTTGAGGAATTTGACATTCTCAATGCCAATGACATGCTTCTTCTTCGCAAGCGTGTTCAGATTCCTCATGCCAGCATGACCAAGTCATCGATGCCATATCCAGCCTTCTGAGGCTTTTGCAAGTAAGCACATTGCTGGTTGTGGTCCTGTAGAGAAATCAACAATATACAGATCTCCTCTCCTAAAGCCTTTGAAGACTTTGGAATGGTCAGCTTCCATGATCACAACACAACGATACTTGCCAAAGACAACAACCATATCAAGATCACAAAGCATTGAGACAGACATGAGGTTGTATCCTAAGGACTCGACAAGCATGACTTTGTCCATGTGTCGATCCTTTGAGATCGCAACCTTACCTAGACCCAATACCTGACTTTTGCCTTTGTCAGCAAAGATGATGTGCTTCAGATGTGACGGTGATAAAGGAGCATCCATCAATAGACTCTTGTCACCCGTCATGTGATTTGTACATCCACTATCTAGAACCCACTCGTTGGCTTTGGGCTGATCATCCTGCAGATGAATTAGTGCAACTTACGATCTCATATACTTCATCAGTGAAGAATATGATATCAAGTTCATCAGATGAATTTCATCAATCAGTAAAACAGATATTTCAGTATGAGGACGTGTGAAATGAAAGTTCATTTCATCATGATTCGCCTGCGTCCTTTCAGGCATTTTTGTCAGGCCTCCAGCAAATTCTTCAAACGTTTAAAGCACATCTGGTGACCTGACCCTGCATAAGGGATTAGTTCCTTTTCTTCACCACCAACATCTGAAGGGGTGGAAAAGAGTTCATCACTCTGTGAGCACCATATGAGAAAGGTGGCATAGAGGCCAATCCATTTCGTTTCACATAAGAGGGGTTAGGGTAAGCATATGAATAAGCAGAGAAATTCTTCGAGGACTTATGAACATAATGATTTGAAGAATAATGTGCATATTCATAGCCCTTAGCTCTACCCTGCGAAACAGAGGGGTTAGCACGATGATGATCATATGAGGACTTTGATCCATTTGAGGAATTTGATCCATGTGAAGAATTAGGTCCATATGAAGAATTGGATCTGGGGTTCCTGTTCTTCACAGGTGGTGTCATGTGGACATTCACCTGAAGACTTTCAACATAACTTTTGGGAACCCAGATTTTCTTCATAGGGGAACCGTTCCTGCAGTTAGTGCCAACATATCTAGCAAATACTTCACCATTCTGATTTTTGAACAGTTTATAGTTGGAGTCAAATGACTCATCAGAAGAATGAGAAGATTCACATGTAAAGCCAAATAAGTTAGATGGATCAACTGGAGGTCCCTTTGCAGCAACCCATGAGGTTTTGGGGTACTGCTCAGGCTTCCAATATGTTCCATCAGCACTGAGTTTCCTCTCAAAGGCAATACCCTCTTTCCTAGGGTTTCTGTTGAGGATCTGCTTTTTGAGCACATCATAAAGAATCTGATGCCCTTTGAGGCTTTTGTACATGCCTGTCGTGTACAATTCCTTCAGCCCTGCATCGTTAGTGATACTAGCAATGTCCTCAGATGAGGAATTAGTGATAGCAGAGGGAGGTGAAGATTTTGTAACAGTTGAAGCATTTGAACATTCAGGTGAAGAATTAGCAGATTCACGTTCAATGCACTTTAAGCATGGAGGAACAAATTCTTCTTGAGTAGCGCTGATTTGTTGAGCAAGTAATGAATCGCGATCCTTCAGAAGATCTTCATAACTCACTCTTAGCTTCTCAAGATCTTGCTTTCTTTGAAGAAATTCATAAGAAAGCTTCTCGTGATCAGATAAGAGAGTGTTATGATGACTTTGAAGGTTGTCAAACTTAGACTGAAGTCTCTGAAGATTTTCAGTTAAGTCTTTAGTGCGGTCCATTTCATCACCCAACATATCATCACTTTTGTCTAGCATGTTTTGAAGTTTTTCAATAGCCTTTTGTTGTTTCACAGCAATCTTAGCAAGTTTAGAGTAACTGGGCTTAAGATTTTCATCAGATTCATCCTCACTAGATTCAGAGGAGGGGTATTTTGTTACCTTGGCACCTTTTGCCATGAAGCAATAGGTGGGAGCGTAGTCATCATTGTCTTCGTCAGCCTTGTTGGTGCGGTCAATTTCTTCAGAGTTGAAGATAGACTTGCTGACGAAAGCAGTAGCGAGAGCCAGACTCGCCACACCAGACTCGGACTCCTCAGAAGCCTCCTCTTCCTCATGTTCCTCAGATTCAGCTTCAGAGTCCATTTCCTTGCCAATGAATGCCCGAGCCTTCTTGGAGCTGCTCTTCTTGTGAGATGAAGACTTCGAGGATTTTGATGATGAAGATTTTGAAGATTTCTTCTTCTTCTTAGCGTCATCAGAACTGTAATCCTTGTATTTCTTCTTCTTTAATTCCTTTTCCCATTGAGGACAATCCTGAATATAGTGACCAGGTTTCTTGCATTTGTGGCAAAGTCTTCTCTTATAGTCACTTGATGAGGAATCACTGCTTCTTGAGGATTTTCCAAAGCGACCACGTCTTGAGAACTTCTGGAACTTCTTCACGAGCAGTGCTAGCTCCTGGCTCAATTCTTCAGGATCACCGAGGCTACTACCAGAGTCTTCACATTCAGATTCAGACACAGCCTTGGCCTTCAGGGCACGTGTTTTGCCATAGCTTGAACCATAGAGATCTCTCTTTTCAGCAAGCTGGAACTCATGAGTATTTAGCCTCTCGAGGATATCAGCTGGATCTAGTGACTTGTAATCAGCTCGCTCTTGAATCATCAGTGCCAGAGTATCAAATGAGGAATCTAGCGATCTCAGCAATTTCTTCACCACCTCATGGTCGGTGATGTCAGTGGCGCCAAGCGCTTGAAGCTCATTTGAGATGTCAGTGAGGCGATCGAAGGTTTGCTGAACATTTTCATTGTCGAGTCTTTTGAAGCGGTTGAAGAGATTGCGAAGAACGTCAACACGAGAGTCACGTTGAGTTGAGACTCCTTCGTTTACTTTGGAGAGCCTATCCCAGATAAGCTTAGCAGTTTCCAAAGCACTCACTCTACCATACTGTCCTTTACTCAGATGACCACATATGATATTCTTCGCTTGAGAATCGAGTTGCTTGAATCTCTTCACATCAGCAGCATTCAGAGAAGGTGTGACTGAGGGAACACCATTTTCCACAACGTACCAGAGATCGTTGTCAATTGCTTCAAGATGCATTCGCATCTTATTCTTCCAGTAGGGGTAGTCCGTGCCATTGAAGGTAGGACACCCAGCGGAGACCTTGATCATACCTGCGATCGACATAACTAGAACTCCAGGTGGTTAAACCAAAATCACACAGAACAAGGGAGTACCTTGCTCTGATACCAATTAAAAGTGTGTTATATCAACTAGAGGGGGGTGACTAGGCGATTTTTATGAATTCTTCACTGAGAAATTTCCCGGTGAGGAAATTCCTTAGCGAAGAACTACTAGCAGCGGAATAAGTACTCAGAAGTAAGCATAACAGGATATAGACTTAGTCATCATGATGAAATGAAGACAAGCACGGAGTACAGGAAGCGTAAACACAGGATAACACAAGATGAAGACAAACAGACTGAAGAAATTGAACTGAGAAAATTGAAAAAGTCTTCAGTCAAAGTCTTCAAACAAAGATATGAACAATCACTCAACACAGTAATGAGGAAATGAAAGAGTTGAGGAAATAGAACCAGTAAGGTTGGTGAAGACAATGATTTGTTAGACCAGTTCCAACTGCTGTCTCAGTTGTACGTCTGGTTGGAGCGGCTGAGTATTTAAACTCGAGGACACGCAGTCCCGGACACCCAGTCGCTGAGCACGCAGCTCAGGACACCAAGTCCTCACCGTATTCTCCTTGAACTAAGATCACACAGATCTCGTCCAATCACTCATGGTAAGTCTTCAGGCGACTTCCAAACCTTCACAGACTCGGTCACTCGGCGATCCACAATTCCTCTTGGATGCTCTAGACCATGACGCCTAACCGTCTGGAAGAAGCACAGTCTTCAAAGGTAACAAGCGTCGGATCCACGCAGGATCAATCTCTTCAGTGATGCTCAATCACTTTGGGTTTGTAGGTGTTTGGGTTTGGGGTTTTTCCTCACTCGATGATTTTCACTCAAAGTCCTCGGAGGATGGGTTGCTCTCAAATGACAAGTGTCAGTTTCTCTCGGAGCAGCCAACCAGCTAGTGGTTGTAGGGGGCGGCTATTTATAGCCTAGGGAGCAGCCCGACATGATAAGACATAAATGCCCTTGTCTGATATGACCGTTAGGTGGATAAGATATTTTGGGACAGCTGGCGCGTAGCACAGCAACGGTCGGAAATTTGACTATCAAATTCCTCAGGGCTATCATGTTCCTCACTGTGTAGGCAATCCGCACTGGCGAATTCCTAACTCCTCAGTCAGAACAAATTCCTCAGCGACCAGAAGAACTTCGTCTCTGTCACTGAAGAAATGACTGAACTGTATGAGATTTTCAAAGGCTTCACTCGAAGGGTTTGGTAGGTGTAGGATTTTGAGTTGAGCATCACATGGAAATTTTTACTTAGTATTTCCTCGACCCCCTTTAACAGTACGGTGTTTCCTATGACTCAAGAAAGAGAAAAACAAAACTATGAAAACGAAAGTCTTCAAGCTTCATATTCCTCGCATGAATATCAAGTCTTCACGGATACACCAATTTCTTCACTTTCAAAGTCTTCATGAAAGTCGTCAGAAATACCAAAATCTTCAGTCGAAGATATTCATTTTTAGGGGTCGACTTTCCCTGTAAATATCAAACTCCTCATAGACTTATAGACCTGTGTACACTCACAAACGCATTAGTCTCTTAACCTATAAGTCTTCAATACACCAAAATCACTAAGGGGCACTAGATGCACTTACAGAAACGAAGATGTATGGCTTAGAAATGTGAATGCGGTTCATAAATAATTCACACAACTTTGTAAACAAACTACTTGAGCCTTTTTTGTGGAAGGAGAAAGAGCCGTATAGAATTATTTTTACACTGGACACCTTTATACAGATTCAAAAGGTAGTAGTGCAAGAGACCAAATTACAACAGAAGAACAACGAATGAAAAGTTTTCCTCTTCACTGATTATTTTGGCATAGCCTAGAGCTATAAAACCTTTACCCCTCCAAACGATGAGGAGAATATTCACCACATATTGTCATTGGAGCCTTGCAGCATCTTATCATGCCTATGATCTATCGAGGACATGACCAGGCATCCCACCTTAACAACAACAAGCCTCGAAGCATGCCATGATCCATCCAGTGCTAGAGAAGTATTTATGATGTGTTGAAAAACCGATCTATAAAGTTGTGTCGAAAAACCGATCTATATACTTTAATCTCGACTATGACGTGGACGGGAACAAATCCTTGCTATGTTGACCGTTGGATTGATATAAATTGACCGTTGATATCACGTTTGAACCCTAGGATTCGAATTTTCAAAATTGGTAACCTATATAGTAGTGTAGATACATTTCGTGAACGATTACATTTCCTAATATTACTACATTAGAGAGTGTTCCCAAATATTATTCCGTCCCAAATGTTACTCTACCACGCATTCTAGTTACTTGTAGCTTTCACCCTTCTTCGTGCTCTCGGTGCCATTGCCATGGCCAGGTTGGTGCTCGACCTCCGTCTCCAATGGCTTAAAAGTGTAGTACTTGACACATACGAAGTAGTAGACGAGGTTGAGCCCCTGCAGCCCGACGACGAGCCAGTAGTAGTTATCTAGCTTCCCTCTGTTGAGGTTGTCCTGCAGCCACTGCCCGCTCGCCTGCGTTTTCTCGTGCACGATGGTCACCAGCAGCGTTCCGAGGTAGCTCCCCGCCGAGATGGTGAGCCAGTAGAGCGCCGCCGCGGTGCTCCTCATGCTCTCGGGCGCCTGGTCGTACAAAAACTCCATGCGGCCGACGTCCATGAATGCGTCGGCGATGCCGTGTATGGCATACTGCGGCACCAGCCAGAAGACACTGATGGGCAGGGTGGCGCCTTTGGGCGCGTCGAGCATGCCGCTGGCGGCGGCCACTGACTTCCGCCTAGTCTCGACGGCTGCCGCGGCCACGTTCGCCAGCATGGCGATGGTCATGCCGACGCCGGCGCGCTGGAGGTGGGTGATGCCGTTGGGACGGCCGGTGAAGCGGCGGAGCACGCGGACGAGCACCCGGTCGTAGAAGGCGAGGGTGATGAGCATGGCGAGGTTGGTGAAGATGAGCATGGAAGCCGGCGGGATCTTGAAGCTCCGCGTGATGTCGCGGTCCATGGTGCGCGCCTGCTGGATCGCGAAGCTGCTGTTGTGTGACGACGCGGTCACCATGAGGATGCCCGCCGCCCAGATGGGCAGCATGCGGACGATCGACTTGATCTCCTCCACCCGGTGCACCGTCGACAGCCGCCACAGCTTCGGCTCGCCGGACGGCAGCACGTCGCCCTCTGTTACTATGGCCGCCTTGTCAAGGAACCTTATCATTCAAGAACTACTCCAGTTAGCTCATGCAGGCTGCAGCCAAAAGTACATAAAAATTTCATCGGTTGCCAGTTTGCCACAAGGAGGGCAGCTTACTTTAGCTGGTTGGTGTGGAGAAGACGGCCGGTGGTGGAGATGCCGGCGTCGAGCTTCTTGTCCTCGTACAGGAGGTCCGGGTCCGGCAGGACGGTTTTCCTCTTCTTGAAGGCAGCAGCCACGACCTGCGCCAGCCGGACCAGCGGGCTGCCGCCAGGCGGCATCTTAACATACAGCGAGTACCCGGACACGAAGCCGATCACCGCAACGAACATGGCGATGGTGGGCACGCCGAGCCCCCACCCCCACCCGACGTTCTCCTGGATGTACACCACCACGGTGACCGCCGTGAGCTTGGCGAGCTCGATGCCGAAGAAGTACAGGTTGAAGAAGCTCCACATGGGGGCCTTGCCGCCGTTGGCGCTCCGGCGCCTGCGTGCGCCCAGCTCGAGCTGGTCGGCGCCGAACGCCATGTTGCAGGGGCGCGTGCCCCCGGAGCCGATGGACGTGCAGAGCAGCGACAGGTAGAGGATGGCGATCTGGTAGGTGGATGCGCGCTGGCACTCGACCGCGTGGTTGGCGCAGGGCGGCGGGCGGAGCGAGGGGAGCGCGGCGGAGAGAGTGAGGCAGACCATGCCCAGCTGGTAGATGATGGAGCCGACGGTGATGGTCCAGAAGCGGCCGGCGAAGGAGTCGGCGATGAGGCCGCCGACCAGCGGGGTGAGGTTGGTGGTGCCGTGGTAGTTCGTGAGCACGTTGGAGGCCTCGACCAGCGGCAGGTGCAGCTGCAGGGTGAGGTACGATATCAGGTTCGAGCCGAACCCCACCGTCGCCAGCCGGTCGCAGAAGTCGTTCGCTGCACCAATGGCGGGAAATGTTATATTTCAAATTCAGTGGCGGAGCTAGCCGAAGATCACTGGGGGCGAAGCAAAAATCTTTAGTGTTTGGGGGCCAAATGCTAAAAAAAAAGTCTAACCTAAGCCTCCCTAAATATTTTTTCTCCGGGAATTGATCAAAGGATGGGGGGCAGCCCCCCCCCCCCCCCCCCCCCCCCCCCCAACATAGCTCCGCCATTGTTCAAATTGTATCCGTATGCTAAAACATTTTCATATTATTTTGCGGGAGAACATTTTTTTCTCATATTACTTGTTCCAGAATCACAATCTTTGCTTGATTTGACACACGTGCTAGATGCTCTAGATATTTTGAAAAGGTAATTGGCCAATTGTGATCCATATGGACACTTCCCCCAAGAAGACATTGATAACATGACGAATGTTTGACATGAAAACCTTGAGATATCTACACGCCTTGTATACATGAATAGGGGATGCTTCAGCTATAGAACGAGAATTTCTTCTCTGCAATTAATGTTTTCTTGGTCGCGTCGAAATCTCACGCGGATAAGTAGCTCGAAACAACAATATTCCTGCTTCCAAAACAGTCGCTCTATTTTTCCTTTGATGAAACAGTTAATCTATTTTGAAGTTCTGATTACAAGTAGTAGAAATTACCTTGAAGTTGTAATTTTCTAACATTGCACGCTCACTATCAAGTTGTATCGACCAGTCAAAAGTCGTAAAGGTTCGGCACAGATTTGATTCTGCATTTCTGCATGTAACAACCGTATTGGTATTGTCTGATGGCTACACTTCGGCAGTTTAGAATTTTATTACTCACGGAGGAAGATTCTTATGCTGCTAGCCAGGTCAGGTTCTTCGATATGATTCCAAAAACGTCATTTTTGGTTGCATATAGGACTTTTCCTTAGATTGCATGTAGGATAGGACCTATAGGTTACACCAAACGGTGCAGGCTTGCCGTAGCACGTCGTTTTTGAACAAAATAGACCGGGTTGACTTCACGAAAGGAGCATCCACACTCATATTTGTGTCTGCTTCTTCTTTTCTTAGGAAGAAGGGTTTCCCCTGATTTTTATCAAGACACATTCGTATTGGCTGGAATTTTAGACCATGTGCAGAATTCAGTGAATTTTTAAGGGAGGTCCAGCAGGAAAATAAATAAGGTTTGGTTAAATTTTATGCGAATCAAGACAATTTTGCAGCTTTTGAATATTTCGTGTGGAATTTGGGATGCAACAGGATATAAATTCTGTTGTGACAAATACGGCATTTTTTGTGTTGTTTGCTAGAGGGAAGATGACATGTGGCAGGGGCATGCAGCAGCCCAAGATCATGAATAGTTGAATACAACACTTGAACGTTAATTCTTACCCATCTACTCCCTCTGTTCTAAATTAGATGATCCAACTTTATACTAACTTTGTATAAAATTGAGTCATTTATTTTAAAACGGAGGGAGTAGCTCCTAATACCCCTAACCTAACAGTAAACACTCGCGTGTCAAGACTGTTTCAACATGCAAGAAGTGGATGCATGTTATGCACTTGTGATAAGTCGCATGTCAAAATGAATGTGAATGAACGTAAAAAACAACAATACTGCAAGTACGAGGCAAAATCCTTGAAAAAATGTAATATACTGATCGATGTATCATATGGATAGCTAGAGCAATACTGTTGCGTGTTGCACTTCTTATTACGCGTTCCACGTTCTTGGGTATCTTTTGGCAATTGCTGAGCAACGTTCAGACATGAAGCATATTCTTTTTCGCGACAAGTTCGGTGGTCGAAAGTCAAAACACTACAAACGCATAAACCTCAGAATTACAGTGTAATACAAAAAGGGAAACTCTCTAGGTCACGAATTTTGTAAATTTTGCAGATTGGAACTGTTGCCTGATTTAACTTTTGTGCCACTGTGATGAAGCCAGTTATTGCATGCCTCAACTAGACGTGATCCGTGTGCAGCCTCCACCGAATCATAAAGGAAAATCGATAGCACTACATATCCGCAGCCGCCCAACGGAAGAAAACAAAGAACTGAGATAACGCTCCAGTGGACCATCAACGGAAACCTGAGGCGAAACCACTAGCTAATTCTGTGGGAGCAGAGAGCAGATCCCAACGTGCATATGTAACTTTACTAAGCTTAAATAGAAGAGAACTGGGCTGAAAATAGGGAGGATCAACCAATCACCTAGGATGAAGGGCATGGTCCTGAAGCCGCCCTGCTTGGCCTTCTTCGCCGCCTCGGCGGCGTCCTCCGCCCGCCCCCTCCCGTCCTCGGCCATGCTGTCTCTTCTCCGGCGGGAACCCTGGCGGCCGCAGCGGAGTTTCCCGGCCGACGACTCTCGACCGGAGCGGTGGAAGAGAGCTACGAGCTACGAGCTACGGCTAGGCGGCCGGCTGGCCAGGTAGCTCCGTGGCGTGCGTGCGCTGAGTGAGAATGGAGAGGTGTCTTGTGTCGTGCACGCCTTTATATAAAGGCGTACGTGGCTGCTAATGTGCTCGCACATATCCGTCCCCGGGAAAAACGTCGCTGGAAATGGGAGGCATCCGCTCCACTACGGGATGATTAGGATGTGACGGCGTCCACTGCTGTCAGATCGAAATGGCATCAGGGCGCCGCTTTAGATATCTTGATTGAATGCCTTGCAAGATCGGAACGATCTTGCCGTAGTTGAAATTCGCTGTTGGAACTAAAGTGGACTAGGCCTATATAGCATGCATGCGCATTGAGATCGAAACGATCTTACCGTAGTGGAAATTCGCTGATCATATGATCTGCGATCGTGATCACACCTATGTAACTTGTGGTGGATTTGTTGTTATTTGATGAATACTTCATTATGGTGCTGTTGTCTTGGTTACATGAATTGTTTATAGGTGGATGTTGCTCTCTCTTTTATTAGTTGTCAATTTAAATGAACAAAAAAAATGAGAGGTGTTTAAATGAACAAATAGTAAAGGAAGTGATGTGTAATTGATGAAGTAGGCCCATAGCTAAAAGTAAGTATCAATTAGGGAAATGGGCTTCTTTCCTTTTGGGCCTCGATCTTTACTTTGTCTTTCTTTTTCCTCTTCTTTGAATTGCTGACCACCTAAAGAAAAATTGAACTGTTGACTTTTCCTCAAAAGAAATTGAACGAACAGCTTGGGTTTGTTGACTTAATGTGATCCCGTGGACCTCATATTATTAAATGCTCATTCCCCAGCATGGGATTTAATTATTATTTTGAATTTCTACTAAAAATATTACTTGAATTTGCGCAAATTGTCCTAGAGAATTTCCATCGATCTCTTCCATGTTGCATCTGTGAGATGCTTTGTGGATGGGTGCAGGCTCCTTATTTTCTCAACAACCTATTTTTATTTGCGTGGTCTACTTAATTGAAGGATTAGCTGAACTATGGAGGTGATAATTCTTGGGCAAGAGAAGATTACATCCTTTGTAGAAAAGAACGGAGAGTATATTGTGATTTCCCAGTTGCCGGTCGTAAAATTATTTTGATTAATAAACATCAATGTTATTTCCATTTTACGAGAATGATATATCTTATGCTTAATTAGGTATAAAGTTGTATCTAAGGATCAATCTTTAGATCATTATATTGCTTGCACATATAGTGGTTCCGGCACTTGGTCTGATTTAGCTACTTGCGCCAAGGGCGCAACAGGTCATCTAGTTATTCAAAACCCTATGGTAGTACTATGACAGAGCATCTGGTCCCCTTAACATCCTTGTGCAACCTTGATGTTGCTTCTGTTTCCGGTCCTAATCCACCTACCATCCCACTAGTCGACGGGTTACTCTTGCATGCACGTGGCTTTAAAGTTTTGACCCGCTCCCTATTAGCAGCAATAATATCCACCCACATGAAATTAGTTTCCAAGTCATAGGGGCTCCGCACCAACCTCTATCTCTATAAGTTTCCTCTGCTCCCATTCATCCATCCATTGACCCCCATACACAGCCACACATAAGAACGCAACGATGGGCATCAACCTGCTAGGCTTCTTCGTGATGGCAATGCTCGCCATGGTGGTCGTCAAAAAGATTGTCAAGTGCATCAGTCTGGCTCATTCGTGGACAACTGGCCCAGGTCGGCGATGACCTCAACCATCGCAACCTGATGGGTATGGCCAACCGTTTCGGCGAGGTGTTCCTCCTCCGCATGGGTGTCCGCAACCTAGTTCAATAAATAGTTCGTGGGGAAAGGGGGCCAAGCCCCCCCCCCCCCACCCCACCCACCCCCCCCCCTCAATCCTATATAACTAAGTTGCTGATCCCTGCTATTTTTATTCATCATAACACACATGCCACCTCAGCGCACATGTCACATCATCAAAGGTCCACCTCAAGATGCATGGAGAAAAGTTTTCTATTATTATTAGTTTATCTCACTAATTTTATTTATCACAATATGCACACATGTCCACCTCATCAAAAGCCCACCACAAACTTGCATGGGAAAAAGCTTTTCACTATATTATGCTACTTAAATTCAATATATATTTAACTATACAATAATTAAATGCAATATATAATATGTGTTACCCTCAAAAAAATATGAATATTATGTTTTATTTTATATATAATTAATCAAAATATTCATATTTCATATTGGGATTGCTAAATCTCAGTCGATGAGACTTAACCAAGTCTCAGACGATGCTATTTTCATGAGACCTTAAGTGAACATCTGTGCAAAAAAATTTATTTTCTTTTTTTTACATGTTATGTCACTTGACTTAGACTTTGTTAATTAAGTCCCAGTCAACTGAGATCTAGCCACACCCATTTCACATTGTTACCGGCTTTTGTACACGACAAGAGTCGCATCAACTTTCTACACCAATGCCTGCGGAATACCTATATCTTGCTTAGGGCATGTACAATGGTGCTATCTTAGTAGTGTCACGTAGGGTAGATGATGAGGTGGAGGAGAGAGAACTCATAAGAAAAGACTTGTCTTATCTTATTTAAGAAAAGACAAGAGGTGATATCTTAGCACAATATGTCTCACCACATTTTTAGAAATTGCTAGTTATTGAAGATAAGGCTAAGAGATAACCTATTGTAGACAATTTTTTTTGTCATCTCTAGATCACATACAAGACTTAAGATAAGACTATCTTATCAACCATTGTACATGCCCTTAAACCTAACGTAACAATCCCCGGCCAGTCGTAAGACTCCAAGCGCCGCGCGCGCATGCCTGCGGATCACACTCAGGGAACGCAATGCCAAGACGCACCTGTTGGGCGTTGCACACGGACGATCGACGTCGACGGCTCAGCAGGCCACAGCTACGCGCAGTGGCGGCAGCACCGCGCGCGCAGGTCGGCTTCGTGCGCTCCTGTGGAGCCTCTCTGGCAACGAACGAAAAGGAGACGGACACTATTGCAACTTGCCGCTGCCGCCTGGTCCTCGGCAGGCATCATGCGCTGCACTTCCGGCGACTGAGAGGAACGCTCGCTGGCCTTTATCCGGGTTGAGACTAGGTTTCCAATGATGCGGGGCGGCAAAGACATTTATTTCTGCAGCATTTCTAGTGCCACAAGTGGCACACTCTTCACCCATCAAACAAGCAATCTATAGAAAGTACTACAGGCAATCTAAAGTATCGAGCAATGGCCGATCGAAGAAATATCTGGCCACTAGGGAAGATGCAATGGTACGATCGACAGTGATGTTTACAGTGACAGCACAGTTTGTGCCACTCAAATCTCTCAAATATTATTAGATGCGGTTCCAAGTGGAACCGGTGGATGACCCGTAAGCAATTGGCTTCTGCAGTCAGCGCTAGCTAGCTAATGATCACCCATAACGGTCCCGTCCGTCATAGGTACTGTATATGGGAAGTATGGCATGACCAACCAGCTAGTTTGCGTTATACTAGCTGGTAAAAATCAAGCTGTCAGCCATCCAAGCAGTGCGTGTAATCTAAAGATATACAGTTGGCCGCCAAGGTGACGAAACCAATACCGAAGTTGACACGCTTTCTCAGCAACACTTGCTGTGTATGCAGCACATGAGGATCAATGGACCATGCATGCATTACGAACAGCAGGATCAACTCACGGGATTTTCTTGTCTGAAACTCTATAGTGGTGTGTTTGAGATGCGTAAAGAGAAAAGGAGATGATTGAGCAATGCTAAGTTACTCGGTGATCAGGAGGACGCATTCACATGCCGGCCCTCAGCTAACGGTGTCTACTCCTCCATCTCTGCCTACCGGGCGTTCTTCTATGGCCAGGAGTGCACCGGCTACCGCCAAATCCCTCTGGCGAAACATTGCACCTCCGAAGGAGAAATTCTTCGCATGGCTTCTGCTGCGGAACCGATGATGGACGGCAGACCGATTAGAGAGAAGGGGTCTTCCTCGGTCGCCAGCTGGTTGCCTTCTTTGTGATCAGATGGATCATGCATGAATCCATGGATCGCCTCATGGTTCGGTGCCTACTTGGGAGAGATGTTGGTTTCAGTTACTTGGTGTCCGAGGTGAGCAGACTTTACAAAATTTGTCCATTGCGATGAAATATCATGTCATAGCATCATGAAGAATTTGTTTGCAGTCCCTGTCTATTCGCAGTGGCATTTTTCAACTCCAACGATCTCAATGTTGCAGGGCAAACTAGAGATTTGATGGCACAGATTGCAAACATCAAACAGAAAAGAGCAAGTGGAGTTTCACTTCAGCACTCGTCGCTCTTCTGCTGCCATAAATGATTTATTAAATTACTCTAACCCTATAAGAATTTATTTTGGACCAACAAGGAACATATAGTACAGGCGAGGAAACTCTAACCGTATAAGCAAGGAACATATTGTCTCCCGTGACCTATTAGGTGTATACCGTTTCCCACTTCACACAAAAAATATACTTTAAGTAATTGGGGTAAATATTACTGTGAGCAAAACTGGGGTCAGTGATTGTAAAGTCTAATAGCAAATGTGCAACACACAAATAATTTGAGAAATGTAACATCGTTTTGCTTTTGCACAACTGAAGATGATGTGGCTAAATCTCTCTCCTTTGAAACGGAAGAACAAACAAAAAAAAAATCAAAAAATTATAGTTGTAATTTACTTTAGGTAGTGATCTCCACAATGTTAAGTTGGCACCATGACAGAAACAACTGGAAACTGCTACCTTGCTAAGAAGTTGCCTTTGTTATACATAATGTTAACTCCTATAGCATCCCTGTTATCTTTACATCAGACTCGAATTTCTTTACGAGTACACTTCCCCGGTTTTCTCCCTGGCAAAATTGTCTAGCAGGGGGGGTGGGACGGTCTGAACAATCTAAATCTAGGCCCTATGAAGTGTGAACAAATAGCTAGGAGTCAGAACTCAATATTTTACAGAACCTGTTTGCTTTTGTGCTTTGCCGAAAATTGCCTCTATATCACCAGCGAACAGAGAAAGCTGTTTCGCTAAAGCAAAACCGCAATACATACCATCCACAGCAGCACTTACTATGCCCCCTGCGTAGCCAGCACCTTCCCCAATTGGATATAGCCCTTGCAGTGACGTGCTCTCGTATGTCTCCTTGTGTCGTGAAATTTGCAAGGGGGAGCTCGTTCTAGTCTGGAAACAGGCATCAAATATAATAAATAAAAGGGAAAGGTGGATGCAGAGATAAACATAACTGTACCACCAAAGATATAGCAGTCCAGCCAAAAAGAAAGACTGCACATAAATGAACCCATGCAGTGGAATACAACATTGACATTGCGCCTTTTCACGCTGCAGAGCATGCAGATAATTTACACATGTCAATGAATATTAAGGAAAACCTAAAGCATTCTCCGTGATGTTGACAGATATTTTTCACCAGTTCCCTATGAACAATTGCCTGAATTAGCTCTGCTTAATGATTTGCATTTGTTCTTAGTGCAGGGGTTGCTCCCAAATTTAAAATCAAGTTAACGATGGGAGTTGGAAGTTATACAGATTACCGGGTTAGAACATAATTTGAGACGAAAATGCTAAGGGGGTGAAGGATAAAGACAAAAATTTGAAATAAAGATCAGGGGTATATGCAAATACGACAACCGAAGTGGCCAGAGAAGGTTGACTGGAATGTGATGCAGCTTAGTCAGAGGGAAAGTGCACGTTACCAATAAGTAGTAAGACAGAATCTAGGGACAGAGAATCAAGTAGCTAAAAGCCTACTAGTTACAATCGCACTATCTAGGCTAGTGTATATTGGGATCATTTTAAAGTGGAATATAAATGAGCATTCAGGGAAACAGGCAAAAAATCACCTCTTCAGGGTATCATTCAGGATCTGCATTCTCGATTTTGTGAACTAAATTTCTAATGTCCTAGGGATTTTTAGCCTAGCTCGGCATGCCCAAAGAAACTAAAATGTTTTGTTTTCGTTCCATAAACGTTACTCTAATGAATTTACAGCTCAACCTTGGCCCAAATTTAATTAACCAGAACAGGAGGCATTTCAAAGAAAAGCCCGATTCACTGTTGTCTTTGCGCAACAGGTTCCGATCTCACTGTCACAGGCTAAAGTGTAATTGCAGAAACCCACTGCACCAACAGGCCACCTTGCTAACATCACTTGATAACAATTTTCAAATATACCCTGGTTTTGCAGGCTCTTCTGCAGGAAGTACAACTAGATTCAGCATTTCCTAAACTCAACTGCAGGCCTAAACTCTGAATTTCCTATTATAATTCAGAGCATGCTCCAATATTCTGTTCTCGCACCTGCCAGTAGCAAGGTACTAGTGCATTACCCGGCACAGGCTGCAACTAACAGCAGACAACTGTTACAGTGAGAGTTAAAGAATTGCAGATCACAGGCCAGTAGAAAAGAATGTTTCTATTAGACTGACCAGCTATCATCGAGTGGTTATGGTGTTGATGGCATAAGACTAACACTAGACTCTCTGATGTTTAAATACATCGTGTAGGAGTTCATCAAGAACCACCATTTTTAAGCAAATAAATCAGTAAGGAAATTCATTCAGCTTGTCGCATAAGAATTTGCATACCTCTACACCATGAAGTAAGGCCTCACTAGAAATAAAGCCTGGCATCTGGAAATAACAGATTGCAAATGGGTCAGGACAGATGGAAAGTCAAAACTGCAAAATGAAGAAACAAAATCGTAGTTCAAACCTCTTTGTCAATCATCATTATTGATTGTTGCAAAGCTTCAGTTAAGTAAGGAGGGAATAACTCATGGAGTTTGGATGGACGAACCCCCAACCTATAGCTTGATGGTGGGAGAGTTGTAACTGAAATAGGTAACAAAGTAACTAAAAGGAAATGTGTATCGTTACTCTAACTGACAAGACTTCCGTGTACAATTAGTACCTGACAGTTTGTTACTGATAAAATCTGTGACACACTGTGCAGGGACAACAAAATTCCCTCCCCCCATCATAGCTGCTCTTCTTTCATACTCTCTCTGTTTTCAAAGTTACAGATAACTCATATAAGCTAGCAGAAGGGGGAAACTGTCATCAGACTGTAGTACAGGTGCAAAAAGAAATGTTGCTGAGCTCAAACTCTCCTTTCTATCAATGCATCAAGATGCAAGGCTTTTGCGGTTTCTCGAAAAATAGAAGTGCAGCAAACCAGCTAATATTGGAAAAAGTAAAGGAATCAAACACTTGAGAAAGCAATTAGGTCCAAGTAGACTATTTGTACTTTTGCAATCAAGTGGTTTTCTTCTAGACAATCTTGTACTGCTGAGACCTTTATCATAAAGTCATTTTAAGGCACATAATCCAGAGGTTCAATGTAGCCAATTGTTCATGGTGATGGCAATGCAATTATTAAGCATTTCAGTTATCTAAGGGAATCATAGCAAGTACCTGGAACTCTACGCCCGCAAGAGAACCATGGGATTGAAATGGTTCAAAATCATGAGACGATACAGTGACCACAAGAGCTGAGTTTGCCCACTTAGACGCTCGCCGTGAGAATGACATACCATTGACACACAATTCCAATGGGTTTGTGCTAGTTAGAACAACCTGCAGACATTTCTCGGTATTTCAAGAACAGGATTCCAATACTCGATAATGTATTGAGGAAAGAAAGGTGAGTTGAACAACAAGAAAATGACTGACCTGTCCTCCAGGACACATGCAAAACGAATAACAGCTGCGATTTTGATCTACTTGCTCTATATCATTCTTCACATCTCCTTCACCAATAGACTTCACTATCTTGTAATCTGCTACAGGTATCCGCCCACGCCCTTTATGTACTTCAGCAGCCAATTCAGAATACTGCACAGGATGACAATGACACATATCACACAGATTGTTTGAAACTTTGAATACAATGTCATTATGTCAAAACACTGTACTTTTGATTTTCAACACTGAAATACAGTATGCTGCTACCCATACTAGCGTAATACCCATGCATTGAGATGGAATTTTAAACCTATACTGTAAGATCTTTCTGCCGTTCATGCAAAATCAAAATATCCATATCCGGTCTCATCTTAACCGTTTGTGCCAAATATAGCATGTGCTGTAATGAAAGTCAACAGACTGCCGCCACCAATTGACTTTCATGGGAGTAAAGATCCATGGTGTAGCTGTATCAAGCCGGTAAATAAGTGAGTGTTAGGACATAGTTACTACAAGATTAATAGGTCCATACATAAAGCTCTATGAAAGCCTTGGACACAGCCCAGCAAGACAAACTCAGTCCATGCTTTCAAAAGTGAGATCTCATCAGTGCATAGTTAACTGGATGCTTATCACAATTTGCAAAGGAAATAAATATAAGTTAAAAACCAAAACATAACTTCTTCAGCTTCTGTTCATGCTGCTACTCCTATAATAAAACTTGATGGTTGGAGGGTATTTCGGCAAACTGGCAGTTTCTGTACTTCTCCAGAGTTTACAAATGGATTGTTCCACATGATGCCATAGTAATTAACATCCTAAACCTTGATTATTAGTTTCAGTTTCACCTTTAACAATCGCCAGTTAGGAATTCACGAAATACAGAATGTTAAATTACTGGAAATTAAATCTCAACCTTGAAATAAAGCTAAACATTAGGCGAGTATCATTCAGAAAACCGTTGGTGTGAACAAATGAAATATGGCTTACTTGGATGTTGTTTATCAGTTCTTGGGGGTGTTCGATTCTTAAGCCAACCTGTAAGAATAACCAATGTTATCACATGGTCTGGAGAGAAGAAAAAAAACCAAGCTTTCCTTCATATTATGAAAAAAAATAGTCCTTGCAATTGGCAAAGATAACATGGGCAAAAGACATAATGCCACAAGGAGGCGATGTTCAGCCAGTCAGTGGTGCAGTAATCGTACAGCCAAGACCTACATTGGGCCGATTAAATATTAAAAAGAACCGATTAAAATGCCTAGATTAGCTGCTTCATGTACTAAAAAGCACTATTCTACCAATACCTTGTTGTGAACCTGGTTCTAACTAAATACTCCCTCCGTTCCAAAATACTTAGCATGGTTTTAGAACTGCAAATATTTTGGAACGGAGGGAGTAACTATCATCGATAAGACGTGAAAGGACTAAAGGGGGTGACAGATAGTATATAGAGGACAAAAGTATGTATTATTACTTGATTTAACTATGAGGTATGTGGCATCAAGTTTGGACCTTAAATTCCTAATATAATACAACGTCCTGATATAATATCATATGACTTACTAAATCTATATGTTTTCTACTAATATTTCCTGGACATCTTCCTAGCTCTCCTTCTCCTGTTCTTGTGCCAACTCCTGCTCCTGCCTTTGTCTGCACTCTTCAATTTCTGTGAGCAATCAATTAACTCCAAAAGGTCCAGCCACATTGTGTCCCAAGCTGCTGATATCCTTTATCCAACACACCCATCTTTCACCCTATTGTTGCTACCGTGGTCTTGCCCTGACTGGCCTTTTGTTTATGTCTTTTTCTCAAACATGCACCAAATTGCCCGTTGTATTAGAAGAACCTTTTGTCTATGCATACGGTGTAAAGGAGAGTGAAATAGGATAAGACAATGTTGTTGAAAACTTGAAATAGAAAGCATCTATATAACATGGCAAAAATTTAAATGATATGCTAGTATTTACTCAGTGGCTTGTACATATATTCTCAACCCGAGGCATTTGATTGACAAAGAAATCGAACTCCATCTAATATATCTGTTTTTGTTTGGTCTGAAGACCAATGTGCCTCTTATGTAACCTAATATCCAACCAAACATGGTCTCAAATTCTACGCTGTGGCTTGTCTGCTATCTGACCATCAAATTATTGACAAGTACAAGTGAAGTAGAAACTGCCTTAACCAGCATAAGAAAACTTACAGAAAAATTCTTGGGGGTTATATCTACATTATGCCTAAGAAGCATACTGTATGTGTCACGAGCTGAGTGCCCAACTGCTAACACAACTGCATCGAATGATAGTTTCTGATCAACAGAACCTGGCTGTAGATTTGAATCAGAAACCACAACTCCTTTGACCTGCCCGCCTTCCACTATAAGGTCATCTACTCTGGTATTAAATCTTATGGCAACCTGTATCAAACATAAAACAGAATACATTGGTGCATGAAACCTTACACAACAAAATAATAGCAAAGCTTCAATGAAGACTGCTTTGTTCAACTCACGCCCAACTCTCTTAAGTGGTGTCTGAAATTCCGCAACAGAGGAACAAGTTTATCTGTACCCAAATGAGGTCTCCCATCAATGAGAATGTTTGGAGGGCCTCCAAAATGGACAAATGTTTTCATCACCTGAAATCCAAGACCCCACGGTATAGCTTAAACACATATAAAGGGTCAGTTTTGGACTAGGAAAGTCTAGGATATTATGTTATGCAGAAGCTCTTCCTATTTTGATGGATATGTATTCAAAACAACAGCAAAAATTTACCATACTATCCATGACCAGTATGGGGAGCAACTTACTGGTTACCACCAGAGTCTTGAACTCTGGTAGCCAACAGATACTAAGCTTGCATTATTGCATCAATAATTACAGATAACCTTTTTTAGAAGAATTTCTAATTTGCAAGCTAAGCATCCATTGAGGTAGAGCAGGAAGATTCTTACAGCCTGAACACCATCAGTGTTTTTCCCTATCCTGGTCACAAGCTTCCCGTCACTCCATGTACCTGCACCACCCTGCTATGATTAAGAACAGAAGATCAAGAATTGATGGACTTGATCTTTTAAGGAACATGGAACAAGGGAATAGTGGTTTGGTCAATCATTGAAGTTCCATTGTAGGTAATTGATACTTCAAAAAAATAGGCATTGCCCCATATGCCATCAACCCAACTTGCAAAGATCATTTGATTTTAAAATTCACAAAAATGTATGGAAAAGCGGACCTCAAACAATGAAGAACATGAGTTCAGAACAAGCATGCATAAGTTAGGTTTTGAATTACTAAATTAGCTGCAGTAAAAAAATGTGAAGATTATTACACATTTTTTCTGCATCATTCATTTTAAGCAAATCTGAGATTATGGCAGATGCATTATTAATGTCTAAAATATGTCTCTGTACACTTTACAGGTCATATAATTAGGAGAGTGCATTTATTGGGATGCACTAATCCATGCACCAGCTAATATACCTGATTGGAACATGTATCCGCTATTTCACATACAGAGCACAGACGTAAACCACCTCTTCTAAGATACATGTACGCATAATTTGACATATTACATCAATTCCATTTTATCACCTGAACAAAGAGAACTATCACTAGTATTTGCAGAATGACATGACTGATAATGTTTATGTTTAACGAAAAGATATAGTCATCTATTAGACAATTCACGTTGTCAACAACTACCTATTTGAATACTGATCAAAGCAATTATGTGATTGTCCAGTGATGCCTTGGTAGTACAGTAGGAACAAACAGTATACCTCGCCAAAGCAAAAGTTGCTTTCTGATTGGAGAATTCGTCTAACTGCTAGTGCACCAATGTCACGCCCTCTTTGCTCAACAGGTTGGCCACGCTCCAATAAGGTAACTTCTGCTCCAAGTTCAGCTAACACAAGGGCAGCAAACAACCCAGATGGGCCACTTCCTACAATTGCCACCCTTGGTTTCATTCGTGTAGGACTGATCGAGCCATTATTAACAGTATCCCTGGTACCATGTTCATCATCGGAGACTTTGTTATGAACATTAAGCATACTGATCAGATCAGTTGCTACCCTCTCATCGGACATATATTCTACAATTCCAAGCCTGGGTTCCAATCTAGCAATAAAATCCCATGTCCTTGGCTCCATGTCCAGAAGCTTCTTAGCATCCACATCAACAGTATAAACAAATTGAGGTTCTTTCAAAATCTGTAAATGTAAAACATGGTTTATTCATTCACAAAGAAACAATTCAGATAAAGTGATAACCAATCTGAATATTGAAATACAGTATAGATTAAAAAAATTCAACGTCACTAGAAACACACGTGGTCACAGTCGCAACACGGATGAAGCAAAAAACGTGCAACACAGAACCATCTACCAAAAAATATTACGATAAATTTCAGATATCATTGAATATAATTAGATTGGGTAACCACACGAATAACCAATCGCTGCAATAAATAGAATTCACATCAATCACATATTATTTCAATTTATATGAACATCTACAATTCTACACTGTGAAAATAACTTTAGTATAAAATCCCCAGATCAAATAAGTGTACACCAAGTATCAGACAGCATAAATAGATAGTAAACTGACCATTTTTTTTCTTGCTAAATCTATGCTATTTGCGCAAATTACAGGGCATTGCAAATCTCTGCAGACAATACCAGATTATTTTGCAAAAATGCGGCGCTCTATGACGGGCTTAGATTTTACCCTACCCGCTAGATGACACCTCAGGCCCACTCACAAGCACCAAGATGGAGATAGGTGGCATCAATGCGTACAAGCAGTCTTGGCCCGAGTATAATCATCAAGGCAAGTGACACAATGAACGGAGAATCAAACAGTTACAAAGATATCTATGTGATTTGTTCCCAGACTCGACTAAGGGCTGCTCGTACAGTGTGGTACCTTCTATGGACCAGAGAAGTAGGCACACGGGTCAGAAAGTAACCCTGATAGACAACGCAACTTTGGCTAGAATAACCTGGTATTATGTGAAAATATTTACAAGATTTGGTAATTTCCGCAGCTAATGTAGAATTAAAAATGAGAAATTACTTCATTCTAAGGAGATATAAAATGTGTCTAGCAGTGTGACGCGTGGCGTTAGATTGCACTCGCTGGAACAAGATACTAACCAAGCAAGGGAAACAAAAGATGGTACAAAAGCAAGAGGAAAACCAGAATCTGAACAAGATATTATGTACTATTCTGCAACATGACAAAAAATCGACACCATATGATTAATTCTGGCACCCCCACAAAATTGTCAGTGTGGGTATGCATATAAATGTTCGCAGCCTGGCATGCAGATAAAGATTATTTTCATGGCATATGTGGAGTCGTCAACAAAAAGATGGTAAATTAACTGGAGAAGTAAACGAGCTTACTACATTGGCTTTCATTTCAACTGCATGAGTATTTTTTTCACAAAGCTTAACCCAGTTTGACTGCATCGTTTCAGCACATCCAACAGCAAGTGTTTTATGACAACTAAATAGTCATCCCATATATATACAGGAGGAGCAATATTAAATAGGATAGACACATTATATAAGTTCATTAAGAACCTTGCGTGCATCAAATGACTTGCGGATAACAGAGAAGGCCTCTTCAGGGAGCATAGAAGCGACCTGCGCAGGAGAGTCGATTAGAGGCGCATAATAATAATTATAGAGAAGATCTAACAAGGATATGAAAAAACTGCAATAACAGCAAGCCGGCGGCAATTACAACAAGAGACGTTGTAACATGGATAACAACAAATGTAAACCACAGTGGGATCGAACTTCAAAGCAAACGCATGTCGAAGGTATAGCAGGAAATATCATGTAGCGCAACATTTGAAGGGGGTTGATTAGATACGGTTGGGATACGGTTGCAAACACTCATCCAGCCATTTCCTGATTGATTAAATACGGTTGGGATTTGGGGAAATAACCCAATATATGTAGGAGAAGGTGAGGCAGAAGCTCTGTTAATTCAGTTGCAAACCGTTTATCAAACCAGGCCTATTCCACAACACAGAAGTAACATTTACACTTGATTCCTATTTACCATATCACCACAGCAAGCTGCACTAGACTTCCTTGAAGGAGGTTACGAGTGGCTAGCTCATCTCAAGGCTGTGATAATTTTCCAAGACGAATGAGCACAAATATAGTCAATTAAATGGCACGAACTAAGTAAAAAAAAAATCGCTACACTAGCAAAGGCCACCTAAAACATCTGTTTCAGCAACCCCACGTCGACTCATCTAACAAAATGCTAAAGCCTCGCGAATTTCATGGCATTATGTCCCCATATCAGAAAATGCAATACGTTAGCGTACCGGGAACTTGAGGGCCTTGGCAATGGCCTGGAGGAGCGGCGGGGAGACGCCGAGGAAGTCCTTGCCGGGGTCGTCGCTGGCGGGGACGGCGAGCTTGGAGAGGCGCCAGAAGCCAGCCTCCCGGGCCACGCCGCCCTCCTCGGGGGCGGTCTGGCGGAGCTGCTCCTTGTGGCGCCGATCCAGGCGCTTCTTCTCCGACGGGTACCGCCGCTTGCCCGTGCGCCTCGCGCAGCGCACGACGGCGGCGAGCGTGCCGCATCGGCGTCGCGGGAATGCGCTGCTCGCGTAGAGGCCGCTGCTGATGCCGCCGCCGCTGGGGCTGGCGCCCAGGTGGCGGTGGGGAAGCGGGAGGGAGAAGGGTGGGAGCTTGATGCCCGAGACAGTGTGAAGCGCCATGGCGGATGGGGCTGGAGATGGAAGGGGGTTTCTGGCCCTGCGGATAACGTGGGTTTTAGCCTGGTTTATACAGGGGCCATTTTATAAGAGACTGCAAATCCGTTTTGTTTGATGGATTTTCATGTGCAACGTCTTCTTTTTTTGTAAAATTCAAACTCTATATCGGCTGCGCTTATAGGTTGTGCGAATTCAGGAATTTGTCGAGAAATAAAAATGCGAAGGATGCAGGGATGACTGAAGTTCTGGACAGAACTGAACTGATGTTTTGCCTGGAAGCCAATGTTCGTTAGCAAGCTGGTTGCAGAGATCGTTACATTTTCTGTATTATGCTTATCGAAGTATTTCATTTGAAATGTGCACCTGATAAGTTTATCCAGATTGAAATAGTTTCCGTCAACCAGAGGTCGATTTGCCATAGACGACGCATGAACTAGTTTGTCGCAACTATATATGTTCAGGAATGATAAAACTACATGTATATTTTGTCTTAAAAGTTCCTCAAACAGTATTACATTATAACAACAAGGTTAGAGTACAGCATAAGATCCTGGTTATATTACAGCAGCACAAAAGCTGCACTCATAGCCTAAACCTGCAGAACCACATTTAGCTCACACCACTTCAAACCTTCGACAAACTTGAATTACCTCAGGCCGAGTGAATAGAAAGTTCATTCCTTGGTTAGACAACAGCATCAGGTCGTTTTAATCTACCGGCCATCAGATTCGTCGGGGCCAACAAAGCTGCTTGAGAACCATGACGACGCATTGACCCCCATGATTATTGGTTAGTTTACAAGATGAGGGCTGGCACTCTTGAAAGGAAGGGTGCAGGAGTATGTGACATATCTAACACCGTCAAGGAGAACAACAACAAATATCCTGGAGATGGACTTGGGAGTCATCCTTGGATCGCTGTCGCCGTCACCGGCCTCCCTGGGATCAGCTAGCACAGAAACAACTACCGACGATGCTGGCTTCTTATCAGGTAACTTGCTGCTTTCAGAAGTTCTGTTAAAAGGCCCTGTGTTGTTCGCCGTTTTCCCAGTGAGTGGAATCGCCTCATTGTACATGATCCTCCTATTCTTCAGCTTGCCGTAATACGCAGGAGCTGGTGTTGGAACCTTTCGAGTAGCATTAACACTTGAGGAGTTGACAGCTGGAGAAGCAGGTATTATGCCACCGGAATTGGTGGCAGCGGAAACGTCAAACTGAAATACCTCGCTGCACATTCCAGAATTTAGGATAGGCCCTGAAAATTGTTGCATCAGAATTAGAGTAAGAGACAGTGCAATATCCCTCCAAGAGTGTCGAAAGAAAACTGAGTTTTCTGTAGGAGATGACTTCATCAACAAAACCAAAGAATGATATTCCAATAACAAACTTGACAACAACACCAAAACATTAGGCACGTGAGTTCAGACTAGTTTTCCTACAAGCTAGTGAAGATTTAGCAGTTATCACTTCTCCATGAAAAGAAAATATTGCAATTGTGAAAAATCAGTAACATTGCTCGGTCACAAGTTTGAAAATATGCTTAAAGCAACATATCATGAATCTACTATTTTGCTAGCATAGAGTTTGAACATAGGTTGTACTGACAGATAAGTTTTGGTCAGGGATTAAAAGGCTCTTCAGGGCAGAGTCTACATGATAATTGCTGTATACGACAGTTCCCAAATAAAAAGCAACAATATCCCTAATATTTACTGAGGTCTTTTCTATGTGATTGCTAAAAGTGTGATATTTACTTGTTTGGCAACATTAAATATAGAGTTGAGTTCTCATTTCCTGAATAGTTGCAATGTCATAATATATGATGGCATACTAAGTGACATTATGCAATGTCATAATATATGATGGCATACTAAGTGACATTATTCTGGTCAAACATGCATTCTAGCTCTTCTCTTAATGACTCATGGACAATCCTTTTAAGTACTTTTACAAATAAAAAGTAATAACATCACTACTATTTACTGAGCTCTTCTCTACGTGATTGCTAAAAGGAGGACATAAATAAAGACATTGTTCCCATTGCTGGATGGTTAAAGTGTGAGATTTACTTGTTTGCAACATTAAATATAGATTTGAGTTCCCATTTACTGAATAATTGAGTGACGTTATTCTTATCTAACATACATTCTACTTTTCTTACGTCCTGTTTGGTTATAGTGGCCTGGGCTTCATGCCTGGGAAAAGAGGTTGCCTGGTTTGAGCCTGGTACTTCATTGTTTTGTGCCTGGTGAGGCTGGCCTGGCATACATGTGTTTTGTTGCTGTCCTGGCCTGGGGTAGTGTTAAAATAATATAGTACCATCATTGAAGGCCTGTAACTACAAAAAGAGTTGGAAATAGCAGCTCATTACCACCAGGCAGCTACCCAGGTGTCCTTTTTTGAACGCTTCTCCCAGGCTAAGCAATATGCCTGGGTCGCACTCCAGGCTAAGCAAATTGTGAGGCCACCAGGCCAGGCTAGCTGCTACTTTCTCAGGACAGTAACCAAACACTCCCCAGGCACCTTTCAGGCAGGCTTCAGGCCAGGCAAAATTTCATGTGGACACCATCCAAACAGGCTGTTAATGACTCATGGACAATCAGTTCAATCCCTTGACTTCTATTTTAACTTGGTAATATTATTCTCTGTAGCATTTGGTCACTCTTGAAGTAAGATAATGTGGGAACCTTCTTGATTAAAATATCACATCATGATGTGTCAATGCAACAGAGAAATAATAGTTTGGATAATAAATGGAATTCATAGCTGCAGTATCACAATTCACAAAAAAACAAGAATACTAGATTGACAAACAATTGTTCTGCTTACCTGCCATTCCTTCACGGAACCACTGCGGCAATGGTCCATCTACTGGGGATTTCTCTTGTGGATTCATATTGTTTCCAGGCAGTGATAGATGACGAGCTATGGCTGTACTAGTCTCTTTGTGATCTATACCTGACTGGTCACGGTTGTGTTGTGAAGTCCCATGTGCTACCGCTTTCTCGCTTGCAAGCACAGAATGAATAATCAGATTGCCATTGATCTTGACATGCTTTCCATTCCTTGGCACATACAACAAAGCAGGCAAGGTCTCACTTGAGTTAAGTGGAGGTTGATGCTTCTGGTCAGCACTGCCATCAGTCCCAATCATCATTCCAGAATCAACACCAGTCATGTCACTATTGTTCAAACCCCCTTTAGGTGCTTGACCATGGTTATTGACATTCACTACCCTATCATGAGGCTGACCAAAATTCCTAAACATTGCATTGTCACTTCCCCCACTCAATCCAAAGTTGTGATTGAACCCTGGAACAAAAGCGCCAAATACGAGCATAACAAGCATCAAACCGAGAAGGCTAACACTTGCCACCTTCTTGGTCTTGGTCTTGGATTTACTCTTGCTGTCCACGGCCTTCTTGTTCTCTGGTTTCTTTGTGGCCTTGGTTGCGGTCACCTGCTGCTGCGGCTTTAGCCGAGGAATTGGTACAAGAGGGACATGGGAACCATGAGGCCGCATGGCATACCCGGGCACCCAAGGGAAATGCATGCCGGGCATTGCTCCCGGTGGATACATCCCAGGAGGTGGGCAATTCCCGCCGCCGCTGCCGAGTTGCTGCCGCAGTGTTGCATTCTCGGCCACGATGAAGGAGATCTTGGAATTGAGGTCGTTTATGACCGAGTTCATTGACTTGACCTTCTCCTCCAGCTCCTCGACGTAGCGCTTCTTCCTCTGCCGGGACAGCTGCGCGCTCTCGCGGTTCCGTATCAGCCGCGCCGCCCGCCTGGTGTCCTCCCCCTCGCCGACGGCGCCCCCCTCGTCGGAGTCCACGGCGGCCCGCGAGGCCGACGCGGAAGGGGAAACCTCGCCGTCCCCGGATCGGCGGCACTTGGCCGCCTCCGAGCTGGGGGCGGGGCTCGCCGGCTTCCGCTTCAGGCCCCAGTTAGGGGCGGCGGCGCTCCTCCCCTCGTCCGACTCCTCGTGCTTGACCTCGCAGCTGGCGTCGGCGACGGCGGAGCCGGTTCCGGAGGCGGCGGGGGAGGGGGAGGACGAGGAGGCGGTGGGGCCGGATCCGGCGGCGGAGTCGCTCCGCTCGGGGGAGCGGAGGAGGAAGTCCTCGACGGAGAAATCCGCGGGCAGGTCGAAGTCGAGGTCGTCGCAGTCGCCAACGCCGCCGGCGCCGAGGCCGAAATTCCCGAGCGGCAGGTCGTCGTCGTCGTCCGCGAGGTGCAGGTCCGGGTCGAAGAGGCCGGCCGGGTAGTGGCGGAGGTCGAAGTGGGAGGAGGGGTCGAGGAGGGCCGGCTCCGCCATGGCCGCGTCTCGAGGAGGGTTCAGTTCAGGCTAGGGTTTTGGGCGGCATCCATCGAGGCGCGGTGCAGGCGCGGAACGGGAGGAGGAAGGAGGGAGGAGTGGTGTGGGAATTTGGAATTCGGAAACTCGGGGCGGAGTGGACGGAGTCGGGTGTTGACGAGCCCGTGCCTCGTGCTCGGGACGTGCGCTGTGGATCCGGATTTTCTCCCGCCCGTGGAATTCTTCTCCCTCTAGTCCGTGGTGAAAGGGACCCGCTTCGCCCCGGGCCCGCGTGTCATCGGGGGTAGAGGGTGTCCCGGTCGGTGTGGCTGTGTGGCTGTGCGGCTGCGCGCGGAGTAGCTAGATCTAGGATTGCCGTTCGGGTGGGGTGCTAAAAGCGGTAGTCCGACGTGAGTAACGCCGAAGTTAAGGCGGCCGGGACGGCGCGCGCTGACGCGTGGGGCCGAGGGCCCGCTGTGCCCAGTGGTGTGGGCGTGGGTGAAGGTGAGTGGGGTAAAAGTGGCGTGCGGAGGGTTCTGGGTGGGAAGGGAAGGTTCTGGCTCTGGTTGGTGGGTCAGTGAGTGAGTGGTGCAGGAAATGTGGCTGCTCTGGATAAGTAATTCTGATGAATGAATGTGTACTTTACCATTTTCTAACAGATTTTACAGAAGCGTCCTCTCGTGTTTGCTAGTTTTTCAGATCCGTCCTTTGGAGGCTACTAGGATCAGGATGTGGTCGTAGCGGGGTGCGTAACACGTGCCTTCATCATTTTTTGGTGTGAGCTTTCCGTTGCGTAGAAGCAAGACCAGGAGTAAAGGCAAAGGATAGCCCAAGCCAGAACGGAAATGGAATTGTGTAGAGGATGATCACGCGCGTCCAGTCTGGCTTTCTGTTTTGTTTGTTTGTTTTGTTGTATCATATCCAAGTTAGTTCACATGAGAAACAAAGGTCCTGAATTCTGTTGTTGCGCGCCTCTAAGTTTTGGCTATCTTTTTTTGTTGCGAAAGAAATCTATTCAACATCCGTCATGACAATAAAAGGAACACCAGAAGCGAGGAACTTTGTTGATTCTTGATTGTTAATTGTGTACGTGCAATCTGCGTTAATATTGGCCAAATATAAATTGTATTGCACATTAACATCAGACGAGATGTATACATGTTAATATTAGGTAGGATATAATTACTTGATTAATACTAACATACTCCCTTTGTTTTATAATATAAGAGTGTTTTTTAACTAGCATAGTGTAAAAAAAATGCTCTTATATTATACGGTATGACGGAGGGAGTAGATATTAGGCATGATAATAATTAGTGGAGGGTGCTAAATGTGTTTATTGACAAGCATGTTTAACAGTAAATACTGAAGCAACGTAGACCCACCAACATGTGAGATTTATTGGATCTCCGCAACTCGCTCTTTTTATATTGGTGTAGATATAGATATATAGTGGTGGTTTTTTTTTTGCGAAAAATTCGTGTATTACTCAAAACTCATAATTACAATCACGACGTACAATATCAAGGACTTCTCCGGGTCCTGACCCAAGCCATACCACAGTACGAACTTGAACCCTACCAAAGTTGGCCATAAAATGACTAGCTAGATTTTGACTACGTCGAATATGAGTAATACAAGAACCATGTTCCTCTAGATTATCCTTGATCTCTTTGACTAAGAAAGCAAATTTAGACCTATTCGTAACAGCACTCTGGACCATCGTTATGGCTTCCAGACAATCAGATTCAACTTGGATAGGTAGATTGCTCCATTGGGAGGCCAACATTAGGCCTTCCTTTATTGCCAACATCTCCGTCTCTAGAACATCATCACAATAGAATAGATGCCGACATGAGCTGAAAATAATGCTCCCATCATGAGCTTTGAGAATCATACCTGCTCCGGCAATTCCATTTACGACCGACCCATCGGTGTTAAGTTTATCATGCCCAGCCGGTGGGGGAGACCATGGGTTACCAAAAGGGGTGTTGTTATTGCATGTATCAACCATGAGTGGGTAACAAGTTGAGACGGGAGTCTTTCCTATATGCATTTTCACATTTGGGTCAATGGAAATGGATTGAAGAGATTCAAGATAGCTAGCTAAGAATCTACATGAGACTTCCACGAGTGGTGCTGGTTTTGCATGGATTATTTCGTTGCGGACATACTAGATGCGCCATAGCAACATCATTAGCCTGACCCTCATAGACTCCTCGAGACTGGCAGCCAGTTGAATGAACCGTTCCTCACCAGAAGGAAGGATCGAAGAAATCTCAAGGAGGTCCCAAACAACTGCCATAACATGCCAAAGTCGTCGAGCATTAATACAAGAACAGAATGCATGGAATGTGTCATCATCAGCGCAGCCACAAACGGGACAAGTTGCAACCACTTCCAAGTTTCTTTCTTGTTTGTTGCACCATGTGGGTAAAACAATTAGTGGTCAAACGCCAAGCAAAGTTCAGAACTTTGGGCGGGGCAGGGCTAGACCGGACTGCATTCCACCCATCGCGTGAACCATCAGACCAAGAGCTAGTCGAAGCAATCAGTGTGTTCTGTTGTTCATCTGCAGCAAGCCGATATGCACTTTTTACAGTAAACGAGCCTGACTTTTCCGGAGCCCAAGCAATGAAATCTTCTCCCATGGCTATTTCTTGCCTGCAGCAAGACGTAGTTCTGTCACGTCTCTTGCATTGCGCTACTGGGTTGCCTACTAGCGACGAGCAAAGTTTGTTCTCTATTATTATTATTATTATTATTATTATTATTATTATTATTATTATTATTATTATTATTATTATTATTATTATTATTATCATCATCATCATCATCATCATCATCATCATCATTATCATCATCATTATTATTATTATGGACTGTGCTAACGACCAGTCGACTGGTCGTTAGCGACAGATCCGCACGATCCCCTCAACAGGGGAAACAATGCTCCACCCGCTATTCCCGTGCTCCTCCCGATCGATTTATTGCACCATAATTAAAAACGCGAAAAAAAATTACCTACACAGGATTCGAACCTGCGTCGGGGTGGGAAGGATAGGCCCAAGTACAAAGCCCAACAACCATCACGCCAACCTAGTTTGTTGTTCATTAGTTCAACAACGAAATTGTTTTAAACTCTTTCTTACTACTATCGTAAGAAAAAAGAAAGCTATTTTTCTGGAAAAAAATTCACTTCATCAATGAAAGTTACCGGGGGTATATTTCATGATGTCCCTCCGTCCCCCACCCCGGTCCCCAAAGTTATCAGGACCAGGGTATACAAGTTATCAGGTCTGCGAGGCATGAGTTACCGTGTTATTAACATGAAAGTTACCGTGGGTATATTTAATCAACCCCCTCGCCAAAGTTACCGGGACCGGGGTAAATAACTTATCATGTCTGCAAACGTGTGGGTTATCATGCTATTCACAGAAATGTTACCGGCCCCCCCACCCTCCTCATGCCAAAGCTATCAGGACTGGGGTACATAAGTCATCAGGTGTGCGATGTGTGAGTTACTATATTGTTCACGCAAAAAGTTACCGAGGGGATGTTTCGTCAACTCCCCCCCCCCACCCCCACCCCCGTACCAAAGTTATCAGGACTGGGGTCCATAAGTTATCAGGTATACGATGTGTGACTTATCATGATATCGACACAAAAATCTACCGAGGGGATATTTCATCAACTCCCCCCCCCCCGGCATTCGTTGCCAAAGTTACCAGGATGGGTGCAAAAGTTATCAGGTCTGCGTTGTGTGAGTTACCATGCTATTCATACAAAAGTTCGTCAACCCTCCCCCCTCCCCCTTCGGTCGCTAAAGTTACCAGGACAAGGGTACATAAGTTATCAGGTCTGCAATGTGTGAGTTATCATGCTATTACCGGGGTATATTTGATCACCCCCCTCGGTCGCTGAAGGTACCAGGGCCCTGGTGCATAAGTTATCAGATATGTGATGTGTGAATTACCATACTATTCATACAAAAAAGCTATCGAGTGTATGTTTAGATAAATTTTTTTTGTAAAAAAAGCTATGACGATATTTGTACATAAGCTATCAGGTTTTGGTACATATAATTATCAATCTCATTACAAAAGAATTTACCGAGATATCACAAATGAGAAAAAGACCGTTGTTTGAATTGTATAGGAGTGAAACATTTATTTCTCTAGAAAACATTCATCACTACAAAAAAGAGACAAATGGAGTACAAAACACGTTGCATCGGCCCTTTAAAAAACTTGGAGCAAATGGTTTTGTCTCCTCATCAAAGGTGTTGTGGTCTTTCTTTCTCGTTCTCATTTACTAAGGTAGAAATACAAATTAACCCACAAATGAAACAAAAATAGGTGGTTAGCTCAGCTGGTAATGCGTTGTGGCTGCAACCGACTGGTCGTGTGTTCGAATCCTAGCAGTGGCACTATTTTTCCGAAGCTCTTTTTACGCGCCATAGAAGAAAAGAAAGATCGAAGGAAAAAAAATGATCGTGCGTGCCTGTCGCAAACCACCAGTCGACTGGTGGATAGATTTGTTGTATTATTATTATTATTATTATTATTATTATTATTATTATTATTATTATTATTATTATTATCACTACTAGGTATGTGCATGTGTGTTGTCAAGGGGGGCAAATATTGCTTAACACAATAAGAGAACCATACAAGACAAATCATGATGCAAAGCAAATAGACCAGATAAGATTATGCTTTGGTTATAAAGTACAAATTTTTTAGCTATTTCTTAAACTAATAAATTATTTTACTACTGTAGTCAAACATCTTTGGTAACTTAATAAATAGGAATAAATTCATGACACATAAACAAGTAAATATCAATCAATCTCTTATATTTGGTAACCCTTCCGAAGCTCTTTTTACGCGCCAGAGAAGAAAAGAAAGATCGAAGGGAAAAAAAGCGATCGTGCGTGCCTGTCGCAAACCACCAGTCAACTGGTGGATAGATTTGTTGTATTATTATTATTATTATTATTATTATTATTATTATTATTATTATTATTATTATCACTACTAGGTATGTGCATGTGTGTTGCCAAGGGGGGCAAATATTGCTTAACACAATAAGAGAACCATACAAGACAAATCATGATGCAAAGCAAATAGACCAGATAAGATTATGCTTTGGTTATAAAGTACAAATTTTTTAGCTATTTCTTAAACTAATAAAATATGCATAATACCATCATTAATCTGTTTAATTGGGTTACCAAATATAGGAGATTAATTTATATTTATTTTTTTCTCGGTCATGAATTTTTTGCTATTTATTGGCTTACCAAAGACAAAATAGGTACAATACCATCATTAATCTGTTTGATTGGGTTACCAAATATAAGAGATTGATTGATATTTACTTGTTTATGTGTCATGAATTTATTCCTATTTATTAAGTTACCAAAGATGTTTGACTACAGTAGTAAAATAATTTATTTATGGACCATGAATTTATTGCTATACCATAGATCGACCTAGTTTATTGGGTTATCAATTACTAGTTTGATGAAAGCAGAAAGTGATAAAAAAACAAGGAAAATTTGGTGGAGGTGAAAGCTTCGACGAAGGGGGTGGTGGGAAGAAAATTGAGTGAAAGATGAAATCTTAGGTTTTTTTTAAGTAGTAGAGATTTGTATCATTTTTCTTTGGGTTTTTTCTATTTTATCTTTTTCTTTCCTTTGTTTTCCTATGTCTTTCTACAAACCGCATCATGTTTCTTCGGGGTTTTCTTTCTTTGTTTTCCCTTTTTTTCCAACACATGTCTACAATTTTCATAAAACATTATATTTTTCATACACATCATGAATATTTTTCATACTCATTTAAAATTATTTAAATACATCATTAACATTTTTTCAAACATATGCTTTGAAGTCTATTTTTATACACATTGTCATGTTTGGTATACCTCTATAAGATTTTTATGCACATTTAATATTTTCCAAATGCATGATTAGTAAATAATATGTGTTAAACATTATTCAAATACATGTTAAAACATATTTTTAATGATACAAACCATTTTAAAAACCATGTGGAAGCAATTACATTGCATGGACATTTTTACAAATTGTTACAAATATATTTTTGAAACTCATAGCATTTTTTAAAATGTAATCTACATTTTTACAAAACACTTTTAAATTACACGAACATTTCTTTTGAATTAAAAAGATTTTTTTAATGCCACATACATGCTTTTGAAACGTATAAATGTTGTTAAATGTCACAACATATTGTTGGTGCTATCAACAACTATTTTTACATCGTGTTAACCTTTTGTGAAACGTGTGGGAATTTTGTTAATGTCACAACATTCTTTTAATGTGATCAAAAATGTTTTTTAATGACGCTAACGAAAAATTACACATGTGAATGCCATTGGCATTTTTTAAAAGTTGCACAAACAATTTTTTAAACACTGTATAATTTTTTTTAAACACTACATGAACATTCTAAATATAAATATTACTCAATTTGCAAAAACATCTTATATCGTGGGACGAAAGAATTATATTTTAGGATATTTTGGAGTGTAAATAAAAGTATACCAGAAAAATGGAAAAAGTCCAAACAAACAAGTGGACGAAGCAGCGTCCCATCAATGAACAACCTGATTCTAGAGTGACAATTCGTCATATACCAACAAACACACCAACGATTACATCAGCTAGATCTTGATTATGTGAGGCGCTCACGGGAATGTGGTTTGAAGCGTCCCATCAATGAACTAGAGTGACAATTCATCATATACCAACAAGCCCTAACAAAACTAACTAGATTACATGATGAATCTCATCCAACTCCCTCACCGACCAGCGAGCCTACGAAGGAATTACTTACTCCCGGTGGAGAGAATCATGGAATTGGCAATGGAGAAGGGTTGGTGATGACAAAGATCAAAGATCCCCCTCTCCGGAGCCCTAAATTGACTCCAGATCTGGCCTTCCGATGAAGAACAGGAGGCGGCGGCGGGTCCGTCTCGTGAAATGTGATAATTCTTTCTCCTCCATTTTTTTCTCCGAAAATGTGAATTTATAGCGTCGGAGATAGGGTCAGCGGGGACACCGGGTGGGGACAACCCACCTGGGCGCGCCAGGAGGGGGGACGCTCTGGTGGGTTGTGCCCACCTAGGGACCCCCCCTCTGGTGGTTCTTGGATCCAGTAATTCTCTTTTATTATATAAAAATCCTTGTAAAGTTTCGTTCCAATCCAAGAAATTTTATTTCTACACAAAAAATAACACCATGGTAGTTCTACTGAAAACAGCGCTAGTCCAGGTTAGTTTCATTCAAATCATGCAAATTAGAGTCAAAAACAAGAGGAAAAGCGATAGAAAAAGTAGATACGACGAAGACATATCAACTCCCCCAAACTTAAACATTTGTTTGTCCTCAAGCAATTCAGTTGATAAACTGAAAGTGAAAAAAAAACTTTTACGAACTCTTTTGCTCTTGTTTACATAAATAAGCTCAAGTAGCACCCAAGTTTTCAGCAAAGTTTATAACTAACCATGTCAACAATAACTCTTAAAAATTATATTAACTCGTATCAATGGCATAATCAACTAGCGAGAAATAATAAGATATCTCAAACTACAACACTTTGTCAAAACAACCATGATATAATATGACAATAGTAGTATCTCGCTAGCCCTTTCTGAGACCGCAAAATATAAATGCAGAGCACCTCCAAAGTTCAAGCAATGACTAAACATTGTAATTCATGGTAGAAAAGATCCAGTCATGATGCACCCAACATTACCTACACACAATGCATGAGGATGATAATAGTGCTCTCAGGATCTGGCACTTATTTGAGAAGGTGATGACACAACATAAAAGTAAATAGATAGTCCCTTCGCAGAGGGAAGCAGTGATTTGCAGCGGTGCCAGAGATCAATTTTTTAATACAAAGGTAAATGAAATTTTGAGAAATACACCCTTCTTGTTTACTTCACGACCATTAGTTATCGATATCTTCCATGCTAAACACATTAGCGGCGGTTTCCAAGCGATAAAAGTAAAGGTTTACTCCCCCTCCACCAACAAATACACTCCACGGCTAACCAAATCCACGTGTACCATCCATACCAACATCAGTCCTGGGGGAGTTTTGTTTAATTATTTGCAATTTGATTTCGGGACTAGGAATTCCTATTACCGCCCCTCTCGTGTAAGGACAAATGAATAAACACTCATCATGAGAATAACCCGCTTAGCATGGAAGATACCGACTACCTCCTATCACTCTACGAACAATCCACACACAAAAAGGATATTTATCTGAGGTTTTTAGAGGTGGCACATGCAAATTTACTTAGGACGGCAGGGTAATACCGCATATAGGTAGGTATGGTGGACTCATCTGGAATAACTTGGGTTTTATGATTTTTGATGCACAAGCAGTATTCCCGCTTAGTACAGGCGAAGGATAGCAAATAGATTGTCGATGCACATAAGTCTGGGCCCTTTTGTACCCCTTACTTGTGCACGGGCAGTTGTAGCCGCACTTGTGGCGAGGCTTGAGGGGGCAGTTGAAGGCAAAACACAAGACAACCAAGGCGGCATCCAAACCAGTAAACACAGAGCGGAAGACAAGCTAGACCCCACATAAAACTTGCTATCGATCTAGTAAAGTAGTCAATTTCTTAGGGACAATTTCACAACTCCTACCACCACCTCTCCACACTCGCTATATTTACTTTATTGCTTCCTTATCTAAACAACCCCTACTTTTTATTTTCATGCTCTTTATTATCTTGCAAACCTATCCTATCATACCTACAAAGTACTTCTAGTTTCATACTTGTTCGAGGTAAAGCAAACACTAAGCGTGTGTAGAGTCGTACCAGTAGCAGATAGGACTTGAGAGAATATTTGTTCTACCTTTAGCTCCTTGTTGGGTTCGTCACTCTTACTTATCGAAAGAGGCTACAATTATCCCCTAAACTTGTGGGTTGTCAAGTGCCCCTTAGTTGGTTCTTTATAAGAGAAGATGGAGACTCAAATTCAAAATAAAAATTGCATAAGTAAAAGAAAGGCCCTTCATGGAGGGAAGTAGTGATTTGTAGAGGTGCCAGAGCTCAAAGCTTAAATTGAGAGATAAAAATTATTTTTGAGAGGCATACTTTTCCCACCAACGAAAATGACTTGGAGTATCCCAACACTTTCCATGCTAGATACTCATAGGCGTTTCCCAAACAAAAAATAAAGTTTATTCCTTTTTCCACCATTACTTTCACTTTCCATGGCTAACCGTATCCACGAGTGCCCTCCATACCAAAACTTTCCAAGGAATTTATTATTTGACAACATAAAGTAAATTCATTTTTCATTTCGGGACTGGGCATCCCTAATACCTTTGACGTACTCCCGTGCAATGACAAGTGAATAAACACTCATCATGAGAATAACACATCTAGCATGGAAAATATTGGCTACCCTTTACCACTTCGCGAGCAGTAGAGCACACAAACGAGAAATTTTATTTTGAACATTAGAGATGGCACATGCAAATTTGCTTAGAACGGCATGGAAATACCGCATATAGGTAGGTATAGTGGACTCATAAGGCAAAACTGGTTTAAAGGGTTTTGGATGTACAAGTAGTGATCATACTTTGCAAAATGAAGGCTAGCAAAAAGATTGAGAAGTGACCAACCAAAAAGCAAAAAATCTCATACCCAAGCATTAAGCATAAGTAACACCAAATAATGCACCATAAGCAGGATATAAATTTCATTGCATAACTATTGACTTTCGTGCTTGCATAGGGAATCACAAACCTTAACATCAATATTATTACTAAAGCACAATTACTCATCAACATGACTCACGTATCATGTTGTCATATCTCAAAACCATTACTAAGAATCAAGTTTATTTTGTCCAATGATCTTCATGAAAGTTTTTATTATATCCTCCTTGGATATCTATCACTTTGGGACTATTTTCGTATGTTGCTTTTGATAAGCTCAAACAAATATAAGTGAAGAACATGAGCATAATTTTTTTCTTTCTCTCAAAATAATCTAAGTGAAGCAAGAGAGATTTTATTAAAAAATTGCTAACTCCCAAATAAATCTAAGTGAAGCACGAGAGCATTAAAAAATTGCTAACGCCGTCGTGCTGACAAAACTCTCCCTCGGCCTCAAATGGATCAAGAGTACGAGGGACATCTCCGAGCTGAACGTGTGCTGAACATGGAGGTGCCGTATGTTCGGTGCTTGGATCGGTTGGATCACGAAGACGTTTGACTACATCAACCGTGTTAACTAAACGCTTCCGCTTTCGGTCTACAAGGGTATGTGGATACACTCTCCCCTCTCGTTGTTATGCATCACCTAGATAGATCTTGCGTGATCGTAGGTTTTTTTTTGAAATTACCGCATTCCCCAGCAGAACCCGACAAGGTTAGCGGTGAAGATGCACACCTCGACACTCGCCAGCGGAAAATGAGTAATGGACTCACACTGGGGGCTGGATTGTGGGCTGTGTCGTGGGCTGGTATCCGGGCTAATTGTGATCGTCATCGGTGCACCTGAGGGAGTCCTGGACTAGGGGGTCCTCAGGCGTCCGGGCTATGTGATATGGGCCGGGCTAATGGGCCGTGAAGATACGAAATCAAAGACCTTCCCCCGTGTCTGGATGGGACTCTCCTTTTCGTGGATGGCAAGCTTGGTGGTCGGATCATGCATCTTCCTTTCTCTGTAAACCGACTTTGTACAACCCTAGATCCCTCCGGTGTCTTTATAAACCGAAGGGTTTAGCTCGTAGGGACAATCACAATCATACAGTCTAGACTGCTAGGGTTTAGCCATTACGTTCTCGAGGTAGATCAACTCTTGTAACCCCTATACTCATCAAAGTCAATCAAGCAGGAAGTAGGGTATTACCTCCATTAAGAGGTCCCGAACCTGGGTAAACATTGAGTCCCCTGTCTCATGTTACCTTTGATCCTTAGATGCACAGTTTTGGACCCCCTGTCGGTGTAAAAACCGGCGGATCTCGGGTAGGGGGTCCCGAACTGTGCGTCTAAGGCTAATGGTAACAGGAGGCTGGGGACACGATGTTTACCCAGGTTCAGGCCCTCTCGATGGAGATAATACCCTACTTCCTGCTTGATTGGTCTTGATGATATGAGTATTACAAGAGTTGATCTACCACGAGATCATAGAGGCTAAACCCTAGAAGCTAGCCTATGATTATGATTGTTGTTGTCCTATGGACTAAAGCCTCCAGTTTATATAGACACTGGAGGGGGCTAGGGTTACACAGAGTCGGTTATAGAGAGGGAGATCTACATATCCGAATTGCCAAGCTTGCCTTCCACGCAAAGGAGAGTCCCATCCGGACACGGGACAAAGTCTTCAATCTTGTATCTTCATAGTCCAACAGTCCGGCCAAACTATATAGTCCGGCTGTCTGAGGACCCCTTAATCCAGGACTCCCTCAGTAGCCCCTGAACTAGGCTTCAATGACGATAAGTCCGGCGTGCAGATTGTCTTCGGCATTGCAAGGCGGGTTCCTTCTCCGAATAATCCATAGAAGATTTTGAACACGAGAGTCGTGTCCGGCTCTGCAAAACAAATTCCACATACCACCGTAGAGAGAACAATATTCCACAAATCTAATCTATTGACATCTTTTCACAGCATGACATCACGCCGCGACCCGGTCATTATTCGAACCGTTTTTTCACAACCAGCTACTGCACACATTGCGAGGTGGTTTCCTTGGCATGTCTTGTCGAAGCATAGATCGTGTCCCCTTATTGCAGGATTCTCATCAATACGGGTGTGGGTAACCCAACCGCGCCATCAATCGTGGCGCTTGGGGAATAAGCGATTTTAACGGGCAAGTGAGGAGGCGCACCAATTTCTACTGCCTTTATAAAGAGATAGGGATTCCCCCTTTTCACCCACGCCTTCTTCCTCCTTTGCTCATCCAATCTCGCACTCTCGAGCTCCAGCGCCCAAGTTCTCACCTTCTCCGCAAAGCCATTCCAGACATGTCCGGAGCGGGAGGCAAGTGGATGGCCTCCTTCGTTACAGAGGAGGATATCACGAAGCTTCGGGAGGCCGGATACTTAGCGGCAGACATCACGCACCGGCTCCCGGACAAAGGGAAGATTACCCCTACTCCGGAACCCTACGAGAGGGTTGTGTTTCTCCCCCACTTCGTCCGTGGACTGGGATTTCCTCTCCACCCATTTGTCCGTGGGTTCATGTTTTACTATGGGCTAGATTTTCATGATCTGGCCCCAAATTTCATCCTCAACATCTCGGCGTTTATCGTCGTGTGCGAGGCCTTCCTCCGCATCAAGCCCCACTTTGGCCTATGGCTGAAAATCTTCAATGTGAAGCCGAAGATAGTGGTTGGCCAGCAAGCGGAGTGTAGAGGCGCCATGGTGGGCAAGATGCCCAACGTTACCTGGCTCGAAGGCTCCTACGTGGAGACCGTGAAGGGGTGGCAATCAGGGTGGTTCTACATCACCGAGTCGCGCGACGCCAACTGGGTGGCGGCCCCCGAATTCTGATCTGGCATCCCCATGCGGCTCACCTCCTGGAAAAAGAAGGGCTTAGCCTGGGGTGCACCTGCAGAGCTAACCGGACTCCAGAACCGTGTCAAAAATGTGATAAGCAAGAAGATCAAGCTTGTCAATGTGGTCCAGGTCATGCTCTTTCGCTGGATACTCCTGTGTCAAAGATGCGCATTCAATATGTGGGAGTTTGATTCAGCCAAACACCAGACGCTGCGAGAGCTCTTTGACACGACGCACAAAGACATCTGGAAGGTGTTGTTCAAGGCCGCCGAAGTACCTCCTCCCATTACCGAGGACCGCTGACTCAGCACAAAGCGCCCCGCCAATCCGGTAAGCTCTCTATAATTTCACAAGATGTGCCTTTCCCAATATGTTCATGGGAGGAATTTAAGCCACCATGCTGATTTAACAGGACTATGTGGCGACAGTGGAGTGGATCAACTATCCGGCTCCGCTACCTAAAGATCCAGAAACCGCTCTCCTGACGGAGATGCTGGTTCCGGCGCCTTACGAGGTGCCGGGGAAGAAGGCCAAGAAGAAGGCCACGGGGACCAGGAAAGGTCTCTGTTTCCGTGTTCTCTGATTCTACCCCTCGCCGTTTCTTATATTCCCAGAGATCCGTAACTCCGATTGGGGTGAATCTTTTGCCCAGATTTTTCTCATAAAATTAGCTTTCTTGCGGCAAAAGAAGAGCGTCAACTGCCTTACGGGTGGCCCACGAGAGTCCAGGGCGCGCCTGCGCCCCCCTATCTCGTGGCCACCCCGGACACCGTTTCGCGTTGATTCTTCCTTCGGAAAATCCCAAATATTCCAAAATAATTCTCCGTCCGTTTTTATCCCGTTTGGATTCCGTTTGATATGGGTTTTCTGCAAAACATAAAACATGCAACAGATAGGAACTGGCACTGGGCACTGGATCAATATGTTAGTCCCAAAAATAATATAAAAAGTTGCCAAAAATATATGAAAGTTGAATAATATTGGCATGGAACAATCAAAAATTATAGATACGATGGAGACGTATCAGTAAGTGATAGCCCGTCCGTGTGTTATATAAAGGAAAATCGTCGATGCTAATAAAAGCATCATGATTTTTAATAGGGGCCATGACCGAAGTGGCGGCCCTTAAGAAAGCGCTGTCCGAGGCCGAAGACAAGGCGGCCAAGGAGCGCATCGAGCGCGAGAACCAGGAGGCTCGGGTAAATGAGGTCCATCAAGAGCTCCAGGACTTCGTCAAAAAATACGAGTCCTTGGAGCATGACTCCAAGACGCAAGAGTCCGAGTTTGCGAAGGCCCTCCAAAGCATGCAAGACGCCAAGGCCAAAGCCCAAAAGGCCCTCCAGGAGATCCAGACGGCCAAGAAGATAGTGGCGGGTAAGGCATTCATTATACAAAGCAAGCATGTGAAGGAGACTTTCTTTTTACTTACCCGAATTCGGAGCTCTCCAGGAGCGTTCATAGATCTGCCGCGTAGCATATCGGATGCTGCGGAGTTCTACTGGGCTGAGGAAGGGAGCTCGACGGAGAAGCTATTCTGGTCCCAGTATATTGGGCTGAACATCCGATGTCCTTGAGCGACCAGCTGAAGCAACTGGTCGAACTACACAAGGCGGGCGAACTGGCCATGAAGGACCTTATAGTCCGGCTGCGGCCTGGCGAGCCCCTGCCCGACAGCTACTTCGGCTTTGTAAAGCGGATGGTAAATGCTTGTCCGCGACTTGAAGTCATTAAGCGGTCCGTCTGCATTGAAGGTGCACGCAGGGCCTTCGCCCGTGTGAAAGTGCACTGGGCGAAGATGGACGCCGAGAAGCTGGTGATGGAGGGGCCGTCGAAGGACAAGGAGCACCGTCACCCCGAGAAGTATTATGAGGGTGTCCTTAAGGGTGCCTGCCTCGTGGCGGAGGAATGTGCCAAGGATGTAATATTTGACTGAATGTACTCATGTCATCCTGTAATAGGAAAACGAGTTTGTGTGCGCTATATGACGCTTTGTTGATTTAAAATATTACCTTCTGTGCGGCCGTTTATAAAAATCTGAAAGTTGGCCAGTCGTCGGCTTCTGCCCCCATGTAACTAGTACTGGGGTGTTTGGGATAAATCTAAACACTCTTTATCCAAATTTTTGGTCCAATAAGGAGGTGTTTAGCGCAACAAACAAGGCAATCGGACTATATAGCTTTATCACTCTCACTTAGCCATAGAAGTCTACAATTTTAAATTTTGGCGAAGCCCCGAACTTGGGGCGCTATGCACGCCTAAATCGGACAAGGCCGATTCCTCTCCCGAAGGGAAAAAATCTTTAAGGATTTGAGACCTCAAGAACAGCGACCAGCTCTCGCCGCATCATGACAGTCACTTTTCTGCTTTCTCTATTGAGGTGCTCATCCGGAAGAACTGGGACACAATCGCAGTAGTTCTCCCTGCGCTACCTTAGCTGATATAGCGGAACGTAAGGTACCAAAACATAGGAGCCGGGCAAACCCAACTATTGACCCAAGACATAATTCAGAGCTGATGCATATAATGCTATAAGTTCGGGGTGCCGCACTGTCGAAAGTGTTTGGACTTTTCTTGACGTGTTATGGGGTTCACTGAAGCCCCTAGCGAACTGAACATACAAAAGTGTACGGGTGCAATTTGTAGTAAATAAGCAATCAAGGAAAAAGATGAAGAAATGTAATAATAAGGTGACGCTGTATATTTTTCCATTGTTATTTAAATAATACGTCAAAGCATATGTGTACAAGTAGTGCGATGAGCCAAATAGGACTATTTAACATGTCCTAGCCAAGGGTAAGCTGCGTGTGGGTATATAAAATAGGTATAACGATCGTTATCAGAGACCACCTGGGTATTCCCTTATACATCAAAGCTTCTTACCTCCTTGGTTTTTCTCTCCCATGATGAGTCCAATAATCCGGCTATCTGAAAGGGCTTCCAGAAAGTTGGGTCCTAAAAGAAAGAAAATGATGAAGGAATACGGGTCCTGGGGCGGTTGAGCCGCATTGTGGACCGCGTCATAGTCATGCCTCCGCCTATGCCCATGGTATTTAAAGTGCGTAATTATGTATGCGCGACACGAATTTCGCCGCTTGACTGGGACTAGGACGGAGGCTGAATTGCTAGTCGAGCTCTGGACGTGCCGGATGATCCTGTTGCGGGGTACTCCGGACTCGCTTGACGGTGTCCGGGTTCTTCAGTGCCGAATTGGTTGTTTGCCTAAGAAGGTTGTTTTGTACTTCTGCTGCAAGGGCCACAGTGTGCTCCTCTGTACAGAGGAGCGCTCTGTGTTTCCATTAATTGTTATAACCCCGCGAGGTCCTGGCATTTTGAGCTTGAGGTAAGCATAATGCGGTACCGCATTGAATCTGGCGAATGCGGTTCGTCCGAGCAGTGCATGTTAGCCACTGCGGAAGGGGACGATGTCGAAGATTAACTCTTCGCTTCGGAAATTGTCCGGAGATCCGAAGACCACCTCCAGTGTGATTGAGCCCATACAACAGGCCTCTACACCTGGTATCACACCTTTAAAAGTGGTTTTGGTGGGTTTGATCCCTGAGGGATTGATGCCCATTTTGCGCACTGTATCATGATAAAGCAGGTTCAGGCTGCTGCCATCGTCCATAAGGACTCGTGTGAGGTGGAATCCGTCAATGATTGGGTCAAGGACCAATGCGGTAGAACCGCCATGACGGATACTAGTAGGATGGTCCCTGTGATCGAAAGTGATCGGATAAGAAGACCATGGGTTGAACTTTGGGGCGACTGGCTCCATCGCATAGACGTCCCGCAGTGCACGCTTCCGTTCCCGCTTGGGAATATGGGTTATGTATATCATATTCACCGTTTTCACCTGGGGAGGGAATTTCTTCTGTCCTCCTGTGTTCGGCGGCCGGGGTTCCTCGTCGTCACTGCTATGCAGCCCATTTTCCTTGTTTTCGGCATTCAACTTGCCGGCCTGTTTAAACACCCAACATTCTCTGTTGGTGTGGTTGGCTGGTTTATCGGGGGTGCCGTGAATTTGACATGAGCGATCGAGTATGCGGTCTAGACTGTACGAGCCCGAATTGTTTCTTTTGAATGGCTTTTTCAGCTGTCCGGATTTAGAGCCTCTGAATCCGGTGTTGACTGTCGTGTCTTCGGCATTGTCGTCAATGTTCCGATGCTTGTGTCTATTGCATCGTGGCTTGCCGTTGCTATCTCTGGCGTTTGAATCGCCGGAGTTTTTTGGTGTGATGTTGCTATGAGCCATCCAGCTGTCCTCGCCCGCGCAAAAGAGGGTCATGAGTGTCGTGATGGCTGCCATGGACTTTGGCTTTTCTTGGCCAAGGTGTCGGGCGAGCCATTCATCACGGATGTTATGCTTGAAGGCTGCTAAGGCCTCGGCATCCGGACAGTCGACAATTTGGTTCTTTTTAGTCAGGAACCGAGTCCAGAATTTCCTGGCTGACTCTCCGTGTTGTTAGGTTATGTGACTTAAGTCATCATCATCCAGTGGTCGCATGTAAGTGCCCTGGAAGTTGTCAAGAAATGCGTCTTCCAGGTCTTCCCAACTGCCAATGGAGCTTGCTGGCAGGCTATTCAGCCAATGCCGAGCCGGTCCTTTGAGCTTAAGTGGTAGGTACTTGATGGCATGTAAGTCATCGCTACATGCCATGTGAATGTGCAGGAGAAAATCTTCAATCCATACCGCGGGGTCTGTTGTGCCATCATATGATTCAATGTTCACGGGTTTAAACCCTTCCGGGAATTCATGGTGCATTACTTCACCAGTGAAGCATAGGGGGTGTGCGGCGCCTCTATGCCAGGCTACATCCCGACGCAGTTCAAATGAATCTGGTCTATTGTATTCGGCCTGGCCGGACTTTTGTTTAATGTATCCGGCGTGACGCTCGTCGTCACGCGTTGTGGCGTGCCCCCGTGATCCGTAGATCGATCTTGACTATCCTTCTTTGTTTTCCAACACGTCTCGCAGGTCCTTCGTGTAGCCCCGGTCCTTAATATTATTGTTTGATTGGCGACGGGGTGCGGTCTAGACTTCGGGCTTGTACGCTGCTTTGTCTCAGCCACGGGGTGGCCGGTCAGCCGCATCATGCGCTGGTAGTGTGGGCCTTAACGCCTCCTCCTCGAGTTGAGGTAGCAACCTGCGCTTTGGGTAACTTTTGGTAGGTCGCTCGAGTCCGTATTCCTCGGCAGCCAGGACCTCGGTCCATCTATCAGTTAGCAGATATTGATCAGCTTGAAGTTGTTGCTGCTTTTTCTTCAGGCTTTTTGCAGTGGCTATAAGCCAGCGCTTGAAGCGCTCCTGCTCGATGGGATCCTCAGGCACGATAAATTCTTCGTCGCCAAGGCTCACTTCGTCTTCATAGAGAGGCATGTAATTGTCATCCTCTGATTCTCCATCTGTTGCCTGTTCCCTAGGGCTAACTTGCCCATCTTCCTGCTCGGCCTACTCGAAGCCTGGCTCGGCAGGATTGTTTTCGTCTTCGGCACCATCCGGATTGTTATCATCTCTTGTGCCGGTATCACTATTTTTGATATGGCGGGTGTCGGTGTCAAAACCGGCGGATCTCGGGTAGGGGGTCCCGAACTGTGTGTCTAGGCGGATGGTAACAGGAGACAAGGGACACGATGTTTTTACCCAGGTTCGGGCCCTCTTGATGGAGGTAAAACCCTACTCCTGCTTGATTAATATTGATGATATGGGTAGTACAAGAGTAGATCTACCACGAGATCAGAGAGGCTAAACCCTAGAAGCTAGCCTATGGTATCATTGTTCGTCCTACGGACTAAACCTCTCCAGTTTATATAGACACCAGAGAGGGCTAGGGTTACACAGAGTCGGTTACAATGGGAGGAGATCTACATGTCGTATTGCCAAGCTTGCCTTCCACGCCAAGGAAAGTCCTATCCGGACACGGGACAAAGTCTTCAATCTTGTATCTTCATAGTCCGGGAGTCCGGCCAAAGGTCATAGTCCGGCCATCCGGACACCCCCTAATCCAGGACTCCCTCAGTAGCCCCTAAACCAGGCTTCAATGATGACGAGTCCGGCGCGCAAATTGTCTTCGGCATTGCAAGGCGGGTTCCTCCTTCGAATACTTCATAGAAGATGTTGAACACAAGGATAGTGTCCGGCTCTGCAAAATAGTTTCCACATACCACCGTAGAGAGAATAATATTCGCACAAATCTAATCTGCTGACGTATTCCGTAGCGTGACATCATGCCACAGCCAAGCCTTTATTCGAATCGTTTTACTGTCCCACCTCAACGTGTTTAGCGAGGCGGCTTCCTTGGCATGTCTTGTTAAAGCAGAGATCGTGTCCCCTTATTCCGGGATTCTCATCAATACGGGCATGGGTAACCCAACCGCGCCATTAATCGTGGTGCTTGGGAGATAAGCGAGTTTTACTAGGCTGGTGGGGGCTCATAGTTTCGGCCGCCCATATAAGGGGATAAGGATCTACCCTTTCCATCTACGCCTTCTTCCTCCTTTGCTTATCCATTTTCGTGCACTCGAGCTCCAGCGCCCAAGTCCGCACTTCCCACCTCAACCTTCTCCAATCATGTCCGGAGCGGGAGGTAGATGGATGGCCTCCACCGTCACGGAGGGGCACATCAAAAAGTTGAGGAAGGTCGGATACTTGTCTGACGACATCGTGCACCGGCTTCCAGATGAGGGGCAACTCATCCCCACCCCTAGGCCCCATGAGAGGGTGGTGTTCCTCACCCATTTCCTCCGCGGACTGGGCTTCCCACTTCACCCATTTGTCCGGGGGCTCATGTTCTACTACGGCCTGGATTTCCATGATCTGGCCCCGAACTTCATCCTCAACATCTCGGCGTTTATCATCATGTGCGAGGCCTTCCTCTACATCAAGCCCCACTTCGGCCTATGGCTGAAGATCTTCAGCGTCAAGCCGAAGGTCATGGGCGGCCGGCAAGCGGAGTGCAGAGGCGCCATGGTGGGCAAGATGCCCAACGTCACATGGCTCGAGGGCTCCTTCGTGGAAACCATCAAAGGGTGGTAATCGGGGTGGTTCTACATCACCGAGCCGCGTGACCCTGAATGGGCAGCGGCCCCTGAATTCCAATCTTGCATCCCCACCCGACTCACATCCTGGAAAGAGACGGGCCTGTTGTGGGGTAATCCGGAAGAGGTGGCCGAACTCCAAACCTGCATCCAAGACCTGGTGAACAAGAAGGTTAAACTTGTCAACATAGTCCAGGCCATGCTCTTCCGCCGGATCCTCCCGTGTCAACGACGGGCTTTCAACTTGTGGGAGTTCGACCCGGCCCAGCACCAGACTTTGTCCAGGCTCTTTGACACAAAGCACGAGGACGCCTGGAAGGTGCTATTCAAGAGCTCCGAGGTTTCCCCTCCCGTCACCGAGGATCGCGGATTCTGCACCAAGCGCCAAGCCACCAAAGTAAGCTTGTTTTTATCCTTTATAGGACAATTGATTTTCATAGTTTGACTCTATGCAGGATCTAAACTCCCGCTCCTTTGACAGGACTGGAAGAGGACGTCCGAACAGTTTGACTGCCCGGCCCCTTTGCCCAAACGCACAACAGATGCACGCTTGATGAAGCTACTGGTTTCGGCACCTCACGTGGTGCCGGAGAAGAAGGCCAAGAAGAAGGCCACAGGGACTCGAAAGAGTTTCCGGCGTCTGGTGGTGTCGGATTCATCGCCCGACGACCCCAAAGCGCCCTCCGCCTCCGAAGACGAGGAGGAGGAAGAAGAAGCCTCTCCCCCTCCAGCCGGGGAGGAAAGAAAAAGAAGGTCGCCCCAACTGGGGAGGCCGGAGGGTCCAAGAAGGGGAAGACCCTTCTTCCAGACTACGCCTCCGACGCCGACGACGGCGGAGAGGAATGGCCATCCCGGGCCAAGCCCCTGGCAAAGTCATAAGTATCCGGATACCAGAATAACTCATGGCGTTCTTCTATTATACAATACCTTCTGACGCCGAATTCAATCATGCAGTCCGCCCAAGGCTCAGCTCAGCTATTCGTCGAGCGGCTCTCTGGATTCGTCGGATGTGAATAGCACTTCACTCCCGACTGCTACCTCCCCTCGCCCTATGGACGATGCCGAGGTGGAGTCCCAAAAGGGGCTAAACCAGGAGGAGGTGGTCCTGGAGGCGCCGCAAGGTGACCTCCCGGACTCTAGGCCCAAAGGGGATGAAGCCCCAGAGGGATCTAAGTCCGGCCCTGGGCCGGACACCACTCCGGAACCTTCAGTGATTTCAGAGTCCGGCAGGCGGCCCCCTCGCAAGAAGGGCAAGCCTACGACGCCGGCGGCCTCCGTCCAACCGGAGGCACTGGACAATTTGCTGGAGGTGCTTAACGGTGCCTCCATCGACGAGGAGCACGGCACTGTTATGAGTGTGGTGGTCCAGAAGGTTCAGTCCGTTAAGAGCGGGCTGACAGAAGCCTGTACCAGCCTTTTAACAGGTTTCGAGGTATGTATTTAAAACATGTAAAAATGTTACCGCATAGACAGTAGCCCCTGATGCTCAGTTTGGCGTTCGGAAAGAAAAGCCGGACTGAGGATCTAAAAAATATATACGCAGGAGTCTAACAGAAATATGTCAATATGGGAATGCAGGCTGCGTTGCTGACCTTTGCCGCACTAACTGCGGAGGTCGATGCATTGAAGCAGAGCCTCGAGCGGTCCGAGAACGAGATCGGCCTTGCCAAGAAGCATCTCGAGGACAAGGAAGGTATGTAGTTCCTCATGTAAGTATATATAAAAATACCTGGTTGCAAATAATGACAGGACCAACCTGAATGTTACAGGGGCCACAACCGAGGTGGCGACCCTGAAGGAAGCGCTTTCCAAGGCCGAACACGATGCGGCCGTGGAGCGCACCGAGCGAGGGAAACAAGAGGCGCAGGTGGCAGAGGTGCGGCAAGAGCTCAATGCTCTTGTGAAAAAACATGAGAGTTTAGAGCTTGACTCGAAGACTTGAGAGTCCAAGCTTGCCTCGGCACTTGAAAGCGCCAAATCTGCCAAGGTCGAAGCCCAAAAAGCCCTCCAGGAGATTGAGGCGATGAAAAAGATTGCGGTGGGTAAGGCATTCTTTATGCAAAGCAAGCACGTGAAAGTAAATTACCTGTTACTTACCCGAATCCAGAGCTCTCCAGGAGCATTCGCAGATCTGCCCCGCAGTGTATCCGACGCTGCCGCATTCTACCGGGCCAAGGAAGGGAGCTCGATGGAGAAGGTGTTCTGGTCCCAGTATGCTGAGGCCGGACACCCGGTGCCCCTGAGCGACCAACTGAAGCAGCTGGTCGAGCTTCATAAGGTAGCCGAACAGGCCATGAAGGGCCTGATAGGCTGGTTGTGGCCTGGGGAGGCCATGCCTTTGAGCTACTTTGGGCTGGTGCAGCGGCTGGTGGATGCTTGTCCACGGCTTGAAGTCATCAAGCGCTCCGTATGCATCCAGGGCGCCCGTAGGGCTTTTGCCCGTGCTAAAGTGCACTGGGGCAAGCTAGATGCTGAGAAGCTGGCGAAGGATGGGCCATCGGAGGGAAAGGAGCATTGTAGGCCCGAGATGTATTATGAGGGCGTTTTGAAGGGTGCCCGTCTTGTAGCGAATGGAAGTACCAGGGATGTAATTTTTGAGTAAACTTGCTCGTGTTTATCCTGTGTGCTGAAAACTTGTTCACATGCGCTAAGCAACGCTTTTTGAATTTAAAATATTACCTTCTATGCAGCCATTTATTAAATCTGAGAGATGCAAGTCGTCAGCTTCTACCCCCATGCCACGAGTGCTGGGGTGTTCAGGAAAAATCTGAGCGCTCTTGTTCCCATTCTTGGGTCCGTCTAGGGAGGCGCTCAGCACAACGAACAAGGCAATCCGACTTATAATGCTTTATCACTCTCACTTAGCCATAGAATTCTATAATTTTAAATTTCGGTGAAGCCCCTAGTATTCGGAAGACCGAGTTCGGGGCGCTATCCACGCCTAGGCCGGATAAATCCAGCTCCTCGCTCTAAGCGGCATAAGTCTTTAGGGACTCGAAAAACCTCTCGAACAGCGACCGGTCTCTCGCCGTATCATGACGGTCAGTTTTAGCTTTCTCTACTGAGGTGTTAACCCAGCTCAACTGGGGCACAATCGTAGTAGTTCTCCCAGCGCTACCTTAGCCGATAAAATGGAACGTAAGGTACCAAAACATGGGAGCCTGGCAAACCCAACTATTGACCCAAGACATGATTCAGAGTCGATGCATATAGTGCTATAAGTTCGGGGTGCCGCACTCATGAGAGTGTTCGGTCTTCTCACACCGTATTTTGGGGAACTTAAGCCCCTGGTGTATTGGCCGTACCAAAGTGTACGGTTGCATAATGTCATGACTGAACATATTTACATGAAAAAGGAATGCAATAATAGACAAGAGCTATGTATTGTTTATTAAAGGGCTGCTATGAAAGCAGAGCGATACAAATAGTGCGATAAGCAAGAGATGGGATTATTTGACCTGTCCCCCTCCAGGGGCAAGCTGCGAAACTTTAAGTAAGATAGGTATTTAGCTCGTTATAGAGACCACCTGGACTTTCGACGTGGCTTGCTATCTCCCTGGCTATTGCATCGTGTGTTCAGCGAGCGTACTGCCGGACAGGCCTTCCGAAGAGTGGAGTCTTGAAAGTAAGAAAAGAGAATGACAAAATCGGGAGCCCCTAGTGCGGTTGAGCCACATGCTGGGCATGCCGTGGTTGTGCCCCTCTCCTTATGCCCTTGGTATTTCTAGAGCGTAATTATGTACGCCTGGTACTGGTTTCGCAATCTCGCGAGGGCTGGGGTTGGGGCCACACTGCTATGCTTGCTTGGAACGTGCCAGACGGTCTTGTTGTAGGTTACTCCGGGCGCGCTTGACGGTGTCCAGACGTTTAACAGCCGGACTGGAGAATTGCCTGAAAAGGCTACTTTGTACTTCCGCCGCGAGGGCCGCCGTGTGCTCCTTTGTTCGGAGAGAGCGTTCGGAGTTTCATTGACCGTAATGACTCCTCGAGGGCCTGGCATCTTGAGCTTGAGGTATGCGTAGTGCGGCAGCGCATTGAATTTTGCAAATGCGGTTCGTCCGAGCAGGGTGTGATAGCCACTGCGGAACGGGACTATGTCGAAGATTAACTCTTCACTTCGGAAATTATCCGGGGATCCGAAGACCACTTCGAGTGTAACTGAGCCTGTACAGCTGGCCTCTACACCTGGTATGATGCCTTTAAAGGTCGTCTTTGTGGGTTTAATCCTTGAGGGATCTATGCCCATTTTCCGCACTGTATCCTGGTAAAGCAGGTTCAGGCTGCTGCCACCGTCCATGAGGACTCTAGTGAGGTGAAATCCATCAATGATTGGGTCTAGGAACAATGTAGCGAATCCGCCGTGACGAATGCTAGTGGGGTGGTCCCTTCGATCAAAAGTGATCGGGTAGGAGGACCATGGGTTGAACTTTGGGGCGACTGGCTCCAACGCATATACGTCCCTGAGTGCACGCTTCCGTTCCCTTTTGGGGATGTGGGTTGCGTATATCATGTTCACCCTCTGCACTTGTGGGGGGAAGCCCTTCTGTCCTCTATTGTTCGGCGGCCGGGGCTCCTCCTCGTCATTGCTATGCAGCCCCTTGTCTCTGTTTTCGGCACTCAACTTGCCTGCCTGCTTGAACACCCAACAATCCCTGTTGGTGTGATTGGCTGGTTGTTCGGGGGTGCCGTGTATCTGGCACGAGCGATCGAGTATCCGGTCTAAATTGGATGGGCCCGGAGTATTTCTTTTGAATGGCTTCTTCCGCTGACCGGGTTTAGAGCCTCTGAATCCGGCATTAACTGCCATATCCTCAGTATTGTCGCCGTTAATGTGGCGCTTGTGCTTGTTGCGACGCGACCTGCCATTGTTGTCCTTGGTATCTGAATTACCAGGGCTCTTGGTCATGTTATTACTACGATCTAGCCAGCTTCTTCTCCCGCGCAAAAGCGGGTCATGAGTGTTGTGAGGGCTGCCATGGATTTCGGCTTTTCCTATCCAAGGTGCCGGGCAAGCCATTCATCACAGATGTTGTGTTTGAAGGCTGCGAGGGCCTCTGCGTCCGGACAGTCAACTATTTGATTTTTCTTGGTTAGGAACCGTGTCCAGAATTGTCTGGCCGATTCCTCTGGCTGCTGAATTATGTGGCTTAGGTCATCGGCGTCTGGTGGTCGCACATAAGTGCCCTGGAAGTTGTCAAGGAATGCGGATTCCAGGTCCTCCCAGCAACCAATTGACTCAGCTGGCAAGCTGTTAAGCCAATGCCGAGCTGGTCCTTTAAGCATGAGTGGGAGGTATTTTATGGCGTGTAGATCATCACCATGGGCCATGTGGATATGAAGGAGATAATCCTCGATCCATACCGCAGGATCTGTTGTGCCATCGTATGATTCAATGTTTACGGGTTTAAAACCCTCGGGGATTTGATGATCCATTACTTCATCTGTGAAGCATAGTGGGTGTGCGGCGCCTCTGTACTAGGCTATATCACGACGTAGCTCGAATGAGCTTTGTCTGTTGTGTTCGGCCTGGCTGTATTTGCCATATCCAGCGTGACGTTTATCGTCACGTGTCGTGGGGCGCCCACGCGATCCGTAGATCGATCTTGTTTGCCTTGCCTTGTCCTCCAATATGTCTCGCAGGTCTGGCGCGTTTCCCCGTGCCTTGGTACTTTTTGAGCGGCGCTGGGGTGCGGCTTGAGTTGAGGGCCGAAAGGCCTCTCTGTCGCGGCCACGTGGTGGCCGATCGGCCGCATCATACGCTGGTGATGTAGGTTTAGTTGCTTCCTCCTCTAGTTGGGGTAGCAGCCTGTGCTTTGGGTAGCTCTTGGAGGGGCGTTCGAGTTTGTACTCTTCGGCCGCCAGGACTTTAGTTCATCTGTCAGCTAGCAAATCTTGGTCAGCTCTAAGTTGCTGCTGTTTTCTTTCGAGGCTGCTTGCCGTGGCCATAAGCCTGCATTTGAAACGCTCTTGTTCAACGGGATCCTCAGGCACGACAAATTCGTCGTCGTCGAGGCTTGCCTCGTCTTCGGAGGGAAGCATATAATTGTCGTCCTCGACCTCTCTGTCTGCCGCTCTCGCATGAGGGCTGGCTTCTCCATCCTCCTCTGCTGAATCCTGCTGGAGGGGGTTGTCTTCGGCACTGTCCGGGGTGTTATTGTCTCCGGTGCCGGAATCGCCGTTTTTGCTGTGGCGGGATTTAGAGCGGCGCCGCTGACGTCGACGCTTAAGCTGCTTCTTGGAGGGGTCATCCTCCATTTTTCCATCGCCATTCCCTTCTTTTGGGGTGTCCACCATGTATATGTCATATGACGAGGTGGCTTTCCAGTGCCCTATAGGCGCTGGTTCTTGGTCGTCTCCTTCATCGGCGTCCATACCGTCGATGTCTTCGGAGTCGAAGTCGAGCATGTCGGTTAAATCGTCGACAGTGGCTACGAAGTGGGTGGTGGGTGGGTTTCGAATTTCTCTGTCGTCCGCATCCCAACCTTGCTGACCATAGTCCGGCCAAGGCTCTCCTAACAAAGAGAGAGACTTTAGTGAATTCAGGATGTCGCCAAAGGGCGAGTGCTGAAAGATGTCCGCGGCGGTGAACTCCGTGATCGGAGCCCAATTGGGTTTGATCGGAAAGGGTGCGGAATATTCGGAGTCCGGAAAGGAGTCCGGCACCTTGGAGTCACGAGCTCCGCAAGGGACAAGATTGGTGTTCGGCTCGATCACCGTAGAGATTGCAGCCCCCGAGGCGGTGTCTAGCCACCCGTCCTCGACCGGTGCAGTCGGCTCCGAGCTAAGGGTCGGAGCAGACACCTGAGCGGCGCTCTGGGCACTGTCCGGCGGCAGAGCTAGATCGTGCCCATCGTGACAGCGCGGCGCGCTCGGCTACGGCTCGAATCCGTCGAAGATCAAGTCTCCACGGATGTCAGCCGTGTAGTTTAAACTTCCAAATCTGACCTGATGGCTAGGGGCGTAGCTTTCGATCTGCTCCAGATGGCCAAGCGAATTGGCCCGCAGTGCAAAGCCGCCGAATACGAAGATCTGTCCGGGGAGAAAAGTCTTACCCTGGACCGCGTCGTGGTTGATGATCGAAGAAGCCATCGGGCCTAAAGGTGATGACACAGAGGAACTCTCAATGAAAGCACCAATGTCGGTGTCAAAACCGGCAGATCTCGGGTAGGGGGTCCCGAACTGTGCGTCTAGGCGGATGGTAACAGGAGATAAGGGACACGATGTTTTTACCCAGGTTTGGGCCCTCTTGATGGAGGTAAAACCCTACTCCTGCTTGATTAATATTGATGATATGGGTAGTACAAGAGTAGATCTACCACGAGATCAGAGAGGCTAAACCCTAGAAGCTAGCCTATGGTATCATTGTTGTTCGTCCTACGGACTAAACCTCTCCGGTTTATATAGACACCGGAGAGGGCTAGGGTTACACAGAGTCGGTTACAATGGGAGGAGATCTACATGTCGTATCGCCAAGCTTGCCTTCCACGCCAAGAAAAGTCCTATCCGGACATGGGACGAAGTCTTCAATCTTGTATCTTCATAGTCCGGGAGTCCGGCCAAAGGTCATAGTCCGGCCATCCGAACATCCCCTAATCCAGGACTCCCTCAGCGGGGCTTGGAGCGGCGCCTATGACACCGGTGCCTCGATTGCTTCTCGAGGGGATTATCTTCCATTGCCTCATCGCCATTGCCTTCTTTGGGGGTGTCCACCATATATATATATATATATCATATGATGAGGTGGCTATCCAGCGTCCTATAGGCGGTGGTTCCTGTTCTTCTCCTGCATTATCGTCCATACCGTCGATGTCTTCAGAGTTGAAGTCAAGCACGTCGATTAAGTCATGACAGTGGCAATTAAGTGGGTGGTGGGTGGGGAACAACTTTCTTCGTCATCCGCTTCCCACTCGAGCCGGACATAGTTCGGCCAAGAATCTCCTGACAATGAGAGAGACCTTGATGAATTTAGCACATCACCTAAGGGTGAGCGCTGAAAGATATCCGCGGATGTGAACTCCATGACCGGTGCCCAATCAGATTCGATGGGCATGGGCGTACGCGGTTCGGATCCTGTAGCCGGAGACGAGTCCGAGGGTCGATGATACCGACCTCATAGGAGGTGGGATCAGTGTTCGACTCCAACGCCGATGAGTGAGCAGCCTTCGTGGCAGGGTCCATCCACCCGTCCTTGGATGGCACAATCTGCTCTGGATTGATTCCCGGGGCAGCCGCAGGTACGATCCCCCAAATACTGTCCGATGGCAGATCTAAGTCATGCTCGTCGTGATTGTTTGGTGCACCTGACACGGGCTTGAATCCGTCGAAGATCAAGTCTCCTCGGATGTCGGCAGTATAGTTTAAGATTCCAAACCTGACCTGATGGCCAGGGGCATAGCTATCGATCTGCTCCAGATGGCCAAGCAAGTTGGCCCGCAGTGCGAAGCCGCCGAATACGAAGATCTGTCTGGGGAGGAAAACCTCCCCCTGGACCGTGTCGTTGAAGATGATTGAAGGAGCCATCTAGCCTTATCACGACGGCACAGTGGAACTCTCAATGAAAGCACCAATGTCGGTGTCAAAACCGGCGGATCTCGGGTAGGGGGTCCCGAACTGTGCGTCTAAGGCTAATGGTAACAGGAGGCTGGGGACACGATGTTTACCCAGGTTCGGGCCCTCTTGATGGAGGTAATACCCTACTTCCTGCTTGATTGATCTTGATGATATGAGTATTACAAGAGTTGATCTACCACGAGATCGTAGAGGCTAAACCCGAGAAGCTAGCCTATGATTGTGATTGTTGTTGTCCTACGGACTAACCCTCCGGTTTATATAGACACCAGAGGGGGCTAGGGTTACACAGAGTCGGTTACAGAGAAGGAGATCTACATATCCGAATTGCCAAGCTTGCCTTCCACGCAAAGGAGAGTCCCATCCGGACATGGGATGAAGTCTTCAATCTTGTATCTTCATAATCCAACAGTCTGGCCAAAGTATATAGTTCGGCTGTCCGAGGACCCCTTAATCCAGGACTCCCTCACCCCTACCCAAGATCTGCCGGTTTTGACACTGACATTGGTGCTTTCATTGAGAGTTCCACTGTGCCATCGCTAGAAGGCTCGATGGCTCCATCGATCATCTACAACAACACCGCCTTGAGGGAGACCTTTCTCCCCAGCCAAATCTTTGAATTTGGAGGCTTCGCACTGCGTGCCAACTCGATTGGCCATCTGGGGCAGATCGACAGCTATGCCCTGGTCATTAGATCAGCTTTGCGAATCTAAACTATGTCACTGATATCCGAGGAGACTTGATCTTCCAAGGGTTTGCGACCCCAATCACCGCTCTGGCCTTAGATCTGTAGCACACCACCAGGTCCGAAGACGGGAGTTTAAAGCCCGATGGACTCTCTCCAGCTATAGAGCCTGGCACCGGAGAACCGGAGGCGATCGCATCATCGGCAGGCCTGGAGTCACCTCATGCTCCCTCTATCCTCATGGAGCCGGACTCCCCTCCGGACATTAACTCTGAACTCTCGAGATCCGTGTCATACGAGCTTGGCCAGGGAACTTCTGGCCTGCCTGCTCCATGGACTCTCGCTCCCCTGCCCAAACATCACTCTTAAACGAGTCCCTAGACTTAATGTGATCTCTCGCCATAGTAGAAGGATCACTCCCAAACTACGCCCAACCTACACTAGGGGATGAGAGCGGGGAATTTTACGTCCCACCCACCACCCACTTCATAGCCACTGTCGAGGACTTAACCGACATGCTCGACTACGCCTCCGAAGACATCGACGGTATGGACGACGATGCTGAAGAGGAGCAAAGCTAGAACCCGTTGTTTACCGGACGCTGGATGGGCACTTCCACATATGACGTGTACATGGTGGACACACCCAAAGAGGACGATGGCGATGGTGGGAAGGATCCCATTGAGGACAAACCTTCTGAGGCACCACCAAAGCGTCGACGTCAGCGACGCCGCTCGAAATCGCGTCGTGAAAAAGACAGCAATACTAGCACCGGAGACAATAACACTCCAGATAACGCTGAAGACCAAGAAGCCCCTATCGAGCCAACATCCAAACAATGTGATTGGGAGGATGGGCAAGTAAACCCCGATGGTCCCGTCGGGAACAAGGACTCAGAGGATAGTAACTATCTACCGATCTCACAAGAGGATGAGAGCCTCGGCGATGAAGAATTCATCGTGCCAAATGAGCCCCTCGAACAAGAGCACCGGTTACTGTGCACCGTGGTGCCATGAACGATGCTTGGAGAGAGCTCTGGTATGGAGGGGCCGGGCAGCCGTATAGTGTGGTGGTTTTTAAGAGCTCAACGACAAACGACAAAGGGAATTTGGCTTCCCTTACAATTTTGCTTGTTCATTATCGCACACGGTTCATCTCGGTCGCTTCCGGAAACAGTGTGCGCTGAGGCTATTGTGTGTTGCGCGTTATGATTGGCCGGAACCCCAGCCACGCGGATCTCGCGTGTGCGCCATAGGATGCGCCGCGATCGAACGACAATCTACGTCCCTCACATCACAATCATGCAGCTGGTGCTGGATTGGATTTATATGCGCCAAATGCCTAGAAAATGCACATAATCCCTTAAATATGGTAAATGATCCCAAAAATGCCAAATTTGAACACGATGATTTGCAGGGTGTATGTTCTTCGTAGAAAAAAAAACTCCAGGCAAAAAACAAAGAAAATTTGGATTCCCCTTAAATCTTGGTGATTTCCCTCTCGAAAGCATGGAACTTCCCCGACGATGGTTCGATTTATGAAGGGCGTGTATGATGACATAATCCAAACTTTCTCAAATTTTCACCAGGGCATGGTGAGGGCATACCATGGCACCATGCCAGGTGTCACGTTTTTTCAATCATTTATTTCATTTTTTCTATAGTTGAACCAATAAACAAACGTTTATGGTTGACTATTGCCACACATTTCATCGAAATATGTGTCCATTCCTTGTAAAAGGCATGAGAATTTACTAAATGGCACGAGCATCATTTTCCAAACCGTTCTTGTGCACCCTTTCATGCATCGATTGTTTGAACTTGAATTATGTGCATTAATGCCTAGGAAATGAACATAATCCCCTAAATATGGTAAATGAACCCGGAAAAGTGACAAATTTGAACGTGGTGATTTGCAGGGTGTATGTACATCTTAGAAATAAACTCATGGACAAAGGACAAATGAAATTTGGATCCCCCTTCAATCTTAGTGATTTCCCTCTCGAAACCATGAAACTTACTCGGTGATGTTTCGATTTTTGAAAGGCATGCATGACGACATAAGGATAACATTCTCAAATTTTTACCAGGGCATGGTGAGGCCATACCATGGCACCATGCTAGGCGTCATGTTTTTCAAGCATTTGTTTCATTTTTTGTATACCCAGCAAACGACGCGTATGGTTGACTATATATTATCACTCATTTCATCGAAATATCTGTCCATTCCTTGTAAAAGGCATGATAATTTACTAAATGGCACGAGGATGGTTTTCCAGACCATTCTTGTGCACCTTTTCATGCACCGATTGTTTGAATTTGAATTATGTGCATTAATGCCTAGAGAATGCAAATAATCCCCTAAATATGGTAAATGAACACGGAAAAGTGTCAAATTTGAACGTGGTGATTTGCAGGGTGTATGTTCATCGTAGAAAAAAAACTCATGGACAAAGGACAAAGGAAATTTGGATCCCCCTTCAATCTTGGTGATTTCCCCCTCGAAACATGGAACTTCCTCGGTGATGGTTCAATTTATGAAAGGCGTGCATGACGACATAAGGGTAACATTCTCAAATTTTTACCAGGGCATGGTGAGGTCATACCATGGCACCACGCCAGGCGTCATGTTTTTCAAGCATTTATTTCATATTTTGTATTGTTGTTACCCAGTAAACAACGCATTTATGGTTAACTATTGCCACACATTTTCTCAAAATATATGTCCATTCCTTGTAAAAGGCATGAGAATTAACTAAATGGCACGAGGATGGTTTTCCAGACCGTTCTTGTGCATCTTTTCATGCACCGATTGCTCGAATTTGAATTATGTGCATTAATGCCTAGAGAATGCAAATAATCCCCCAAATATGGTAAATGAACACGGGAAAGTGTCAAATTTGAACGTGGTGATTTGTAGGGTGTATGTTTATCATAGAAAAAACTCATGGACAAAGTACAAAGGAAATTTGGACCCCCCTTCAATTTGGTTATTTCCCCCTCGAAGCCATGGAACTTCCTCGGTGATGCTTCGATTTATGAAAGGCGTGCATGTCGACATAAGGAAAACATTCTCAAATTTTTACCACGGCAAGGTGAGGCCAAACCATGGCACCACACCAAGCGTCATGTTTTCCAAGCATGTATTTCATTTTGTATACATTAATTTCGGGTTCGGTTGGCCTTTTTTATACATTATTTGAATTTCTAGGCATTTAATGTGCATAATTCAATTTGAACTACAAGCACATGCTCCAGTGCACCAAAGTTGGTTGAAAAATCACATGTGAGTTCTTGGGTGAATTTCTAGGTCCCATGCAAGAAATGAGAATGAAATTCAAACATCTGGGCATCGTGGCTCGGCCAAAAAGATTGAGAAACTTTGTTTTTTAATTAGTGTAAATCCAAAACACGCCTGAAAATCATGAAACTTGGCATGGTGTCATGACATTGGCACCAACATGCTGTGGTAATTTTTTTGGCCAAATTGGGACAAGCTTTGGTATAAGCTGCTTGCAAACCGGAGCTTCTCTTAAGAAGGCTCGTGGTTCCGAGAGGGAGCGTGTCACCTCCGTGTGCGAAACGACATACGTACACGTACTGCCTTCTCCCGCCGTAATTTGTTTACACAGGTAGATTAGACCAAATAGAAGTATCGTGCTAAAATTTGAAATTATTCTGGGTTCGTTTGTACATTAATTCAATTTCTGGGCATTTAATGTGCATAATTTAAATTTGAACTACAAGCACATGCTCCAGTGCACCAAAGTTGGTTGAAAAATCACAAGTGTGTTCTTGGGTGAATTTCCAGGTCCCATGCAAGAAATGAGAATGAAATTCAAACATCTGGGCGTCGTGGCTCGGCCAAAAAGATTGAGAAACTTTGTTTTTTAATTACTGTAAATCCAAAACACGCCTGAAAATCATGAAACTTGGCATGGTGACATGCTGTGGTAATTTTTCTGTCTGATTTGCGAAGGCGCACACATTAAAAATCAAAAAGTCATTTTGGAACAAGTGTTGTCACGTTACAAATCGGAAACACAACTATTATTGAAACCGTGGGCGTTCTACTTACCAATTACGTGCCGCCACGCGTCCCTTTTTTATTGGCTAGGAGATGCCATGCAGGGTAGCTATTTGAGTATGGGAGGCGTGCGATCAGACCCCTGCGCGTGCTCATCGGGAGGAGAGCCCTTTGACCTCTATCCGCCGTGCACCTCCCTCCCAACGTCTCCATTAATGGCGCCCGAGCCCCTGTTTCACGGCGTGGCTATGTCTCACTGGACTGAGATTTAAGTGAGAAAAGTGAAAGTCTGAAAAGATAGTTTTGCACGGATGTTGATGTAAGATCCGACAGACCTATATAACATCGAATGCAACTTATAGCAAGCATGATGAATATAAGGATGATGACAGTGGATAATAATTGTCTTACATATCTAGGAAGATAACTAAAAAAGCCACATGCGGCTATGCCCGAAATACACAAGGGAAAAAGAATAAGGAAGATGCATACAACGATCTGGCTCGCTGATCTCTACTTTCGTGATGCGCTGTAGGTCGCGGAGACTAGTTCTCGCCGCGAGCGACGATGATCTCTTTCATCAGTTTTGTGTCTTTAATGCGCTGCTCGGAAGCAACCGCGGATTCCCCCACCAGCCTTTCGCGCTCGAGCGGAGCATGGCATTCTCGTCCATAAGTTTCTTGACGATGACACACGTCCTCTTCAACAAGGCAGCGGTCTCCTCCGCTTGCTCCGCCCTTCCGGCGATCTTTGCCCTCAGTAGGTTGCGGTCGGCCCTGAGTTGTTCAAACGAGGCATTCAACTCGTCCCGCAGCTTCATCCAGCCGGGGATCTGATCTATCTGGCTATGGACGATCGCATTCATGTGCCTGTAAGAGTCCTCGCCTACCTACGAGAGATTTTCCCAGGCCATCGCGACGCGGGAGGACATCTCTATTGCATTCACGGCGTGGCAGGACATCTCTGCTACTTCCACGGCGCAACTAGACTAGTCTGCTGCATCGACGGTGCAGCGGGACCTACGTGCTGCTTCGGCGGAGCGGCGAGACCTCCGTGCTGCTTCGGCGGCACAGCGGGACATGTCGGCTGCTTTCGTGGCTAAGCGGGACATGTCTCGTGCTTCCGCTTACATGCTCGCCTCTTCATGGTGGTAATCTCTCGACTGAGAACTCAATCTGGCCATGGCAGACGCAAGAGAATGATGCTGAATGACTTGTTTGCTTTTGTGGATGAGGAGGTGAGGAAGGAATGTGCAGTCCTCTTGGCATAGTGCAGTATTTATAACCGAGTACTAATACGCTCCTAAGTAGGAAACCGTTTAGGTTTTGATCGATGTGAACAGGTTTGTAATTTGGAAGGTGATGGGACGCAGGCTCAAAATTTATTGACGGTTCTATAATTTCTAAGTGCGGCACTATTCTCGGACAGCGTAACATGGGCACGCTTTCTCGGGCGCGTATGTGGCGTTTGGTGCACCGCAATCGGCAATGTCAGCACACGTCTTGTTCCAAGAACCGTGCACGCTCGTTATTACCATCGTGCACGCTTCTTTTAATTAGAATGTGTGCCCGTCTAGCGCACACATGTTGGTCTGTCTATCTGTTTTTGTTTGTTGTGGCTAATCGCAAACAGTTCAGCCGTGTGAAGTGTATGCCATCAATCACACACACCTTTGATCTGGCTGACCATTTCTATTATGTTGCCTAATTGCAAACAATTAATCCTTCTAAAGCGTATGCCCTCAATCGCACACACCTTTATCTAGCAGTCCGTTTCTGTTGTTACTCCTCATCACAGACAGTTCATCCGAGTGAACCGTATGCTGTGTATCGCACATGCCTTCATCTGGCTGCCCATTTATTTTGTTCCTCCTCATCGCAAACAGTTAATTGAACTGAACCGTATGCCCTGCATCGCAAACGCAACTAAAATCTGAACTGTGTTTGATGCATCCGTCATCGCAAATGTTTTAGGCATTTTTTATGGTTCTCTGACACCACCGTTTGCGATTATTGCATCGCACACAGTATCTCAAAGGGTCTCTGATTGTAGTGTCGCGTTAGCGGCATCCTGCAGTAGTGAAGATAGTAATAATTGCATCTCTGTTAGAGTCCATTAGCTTGCTCAAAAATTTGTTTGAAAAATGCCAGTTGATATTAATTCCAGAAACTCTTATAATTTAAAAACTTTGTTGGATGATTGCCATTGATCTATAGTTCTAATGGAGACACCTCCTATAAGTGTTTTACTCTACAATAAGACTACTATTAGGATATACCCTCTGATGCCATGAAAGGCTCGTGTAGCTTGTTCATTTCCAACTCTAAAGTAGCTATGGCAGCATCTTTATTTTTCTGTCTTTGAGTTAATAGAACATAGCATTTTGTGATTTTGATAGGATTTAATCCATGCACCATATGGATTGGTTCTAGTGGGATAAAATGGAGTTTGTTAAGTATACTTTCTACTCATATTATTTTTACTCATGTTATCAGTTGTTTAGAAGTTGTTTAGTGGTTGTCTAGATGGCTAATCAAGGTAGTAGCACAAAGCTAGCTACTGCTACAGTAACTAGCAGCGGCGCCCGGGGCAGCAATGATAGTGGGCGGCACGGGCGCGCGTGCGGCAACGAGCGGACAGGAGCGCACACGCTGGCGTTTGTGGGTGCACACAAGTGGCAGCAGGCACACGTGGGTGTGGGCAGGAGCGTGCGGCCACGACAACAACGGTCGCAGTTCGGGAGTACGCAGGCGAGCGCAGTCTCAGGTGGGGCCGAGGCGCGGCGGACGGTGGTTGCGAGTTCGCGCGGACAGATCGCGAAGTGGGCAGGGGAGCACGTGCAAATGGCGTAGGGCGACGACATCGACACGTACGGGCGCGGGCTGACCACGACCAGTTTCAAGGGGCACGGCGGTGCAGCGGAGAAGGGAAGCAGAAGAGAGAGAGAGAGAGAGAGAGAGAGGGGGGAGGTCTGCTCACCCTCCGGTGGTGAGAAGAGTGGTGTCGAGGCGCGAAGCAGATCGGCTGGGATGAGACGAGGAGGACGGCTGATGAGGACATCAATACCATTGTTAGACCCACAGTCCCTGTTGCTATACATACTGGACTAATTACTAGAGCTCGCGCATGCCAATTGAATTACCAGGTACTTTTGTTTCTTGGTGACAATTCTAATGTTCATGAGAATATGATGCTGCCTAAATTGGATATATTTGTGTTGATTACTAATGAAGGGCCTAGCATGGACAAGAGGGGTGAACACTGGAGCAGGACCAAGCATGGAGATGAAGGAGCACGCGAAGGGATCCGGAATGGCGTTTCTAGTGCATATTTGAGCACTTTGATGACCTACAAGAACATGGACGAAATATACAAGATGCCCCTTCATAACTTCCGTCCATAGCTTATTTTAGGTGCTGCGCCACCTTATTTTTAGGCCAGGCTCATGTAATTTCGAAATACTTAAGCATAAGCAGTTTTTAGAGTTCGTATGTGTGGGGAAACAAAGTTAGGGTTGGTTTCGGACCCCTCCTACAAGGGGCCATGAAATTCCCCCTACTCCTCCATATATACAGCCCTTAGGGCCTCGTTTAGAATTTGGCTTTTGTTTAGATTAAAGTTCTCCATAGCTGCAACTTCGTGTACTTCGTTTGTGTTCAACGACCGTACCAAGGCGTCACAGAACCCCACCTTGATCAATAAAGCTTTCCTTTTATATTCGCAATATCCATATTGCAATCTCAGTTTCTTGCTTGTTCTTTGTTTGCTCGCAGGAAATAGACCCTCGTGGTCGGGTTGATCATGCTCCAGTGTGTTCAATAATCCCTCAGAAGTTGGTTTAGCGATTGCTAAGGCACGACGTCTCGCATGTTCATAGTCGGATCATCAAGGACGCCTCCCAAAGAAAATGATAGCTATCTCATTGAAACATCGGGACACCTTTGTCTCTATCAAGTGGTATTAGATTTCTATCTTGCTCGGTGAGATTTTACAGTTTTTCGTAGTTTAGATGTGGGGACCGGATTTCCGGGTATTAATTTCCAGAAAATGGCCCTTGTGCTCACCAACCCCAGGATTACTGTTAGCTGATGAGGCACCAACTTGATACAGAAACTCCAAGCAAAATACAAAATATGTAGTACAAGAACATTATGGCCTGTGAGTACAACAATTGGTTTCTAGAGGTTGATGGCGGAAGCGGTTTGTGGATCTACAACGTCTATGGGATTCTATTTCCCACAGGAACAACTGACCAGGATAACTCCTATCTTCGCGAGGCTGCTATCATCACTGCTTACGTCTAGGGCTGTCGGCACGGTTGCTCCTCTCCGTGCAAGAAAATCTGGCCAAGACAATAGCCAGGGACAAGCCAGTGAGTACTTTGAATGTACTCGCAAACATTATGAACACAAGTATAATATAACAATAATGTGCCAAAATATTTTATGCTCATGATGTCAGTCACAAAAGATAATAAAAACTCTGATGCATGTAAGCATGTTATTTATGAATATGTAAGAACATAGTAATAATAAAATGCATTGTTCGGGAGTCTAAAGCGACGCCTCAAAAGGTTAGTAAACAAGAGGAAATGCCTCAATCGGGCGTCTGGGCGACACCACATAAAGGGCTTATAAAAGAAATGCCACAGTTGGGGGTCTTAGCGACACCACATAAAGGGCTTTAAAAGAAATGCCACAGTCGGGCCTCTTAGCGACACCACATAAAGGGCTTTAAAAGAAATGCCACAGTCGGGCGTCTTAGCGACACCACATAAAGGGCTTTAAAAGAAATGCCACAGTCGGGCGTCTTAGCGACACCGCATAAAGGGCTTTAAAAGAATCACAGTGAATATCCAGGAGGTAGAACCATCCCAGGGATATTCGATAATACCAATAATGTAACGGGTTAGTCCACAACAGAAATAATGATCATAATCATCACAAATCACAAGTCGTGATTCCAGTTCTGGTTTAACACTTTTCTCCTCCGAAGACCGACACAAAGATCGACACTTAACCCATCCCAGACTGTAGTCCTTAACCATGGACACAGCTATTCGAATAGGTTTAATCTCTGCAGAGGGTGTACTCTTTACCCATGAGTAACGGATTCGTTTAGTCCATCTGGACTAATTCTGTCTATGGCCTTTTTGTTGGAAACACCCTAACTTGCACACACCAGCTTAACTCACACGTGTCTGGAATCACCCACGACACCTGTCAAGCAAAACTCTAAGTGGGGAGGCTACAACCTCGACGTAACATGGGATCACAAAAATTTATACCGTGTGCAAACTGGGGAGCTACCCCCTTTGGCTACAACCGAAACACCCATGCTCCCGGACCAGGTGGCATGTCTACCGGATGCCTCCAGTATCTTCCACCATGGCCTCTCTGTATGGTGTGTGCTAGGAAAGGGGTTGACAACTTACTAAACCGTACCCTACTTGTTGTAGAGATGAGTGGTAGTACGAAGCAAGTATGGGGGTTACTGGCACAAGACTCGATCTACGGTCGACTCAGGAGGTTCAAATATTTTTCTGCATGATTAGTATAACAAAATATACTTCAACCAACAGATAGAAACAACACGCGACATACCCCCTTATGCCATACCGGACACGTCCGTCTCGACAGAGGACTAGGAACATGACTGTGTCTACCCAAGAGAGAGGCCTTCCCGGCTTCCCTTCCGGTATGCATGAAAGGCATATGACGGTGATTTCCATCACAACCATGTCAACTCCATCAGTATAAAAATCATTAATATGCACTCATAAGTAGGATCACATCCTCACATAAAATGACGTATGCTCATGTCGGGGTGGTGTTGTCACCGAGTCAAACAACACACACAAAAATTACACCAGGGTTCAGAATGCTTGCCTTCAGGTCATGGGAAGGCAGGGTGCATTCCAAAACATCTTGAAATCTTTCTCCTCTCTTCAAAATCCTATTTTTGAAAATATATTTGAATTAACACACAAAATCAAAACAACACAAAAAGTTGTTTTGGAAAATTTTCAAATAAATCTTAAAATAAACTAGACAATATTTGAGAGAGGTAGGAAAAAGAATTAATTTATTTAGAGTTGTATTTAATAAGATATAGCCGGTCAAAGTTTGGTCAAAATCTGTTATTTAAAAATAAAACAGAAAAGAAAAACGTTTCGAATAAATACATACACGTCGAAAGCGTATTCTGGAAATACACTTCCACTTATCCAGCGTGGACTGCGCCTGAGTCACTGACAGTGGGCCCGCCTGGCCCACTAGTCAGGTTTGACTAGTCCACTTCCCTCCTCTTCCTCTGTCCGAGAGGAGGGGCGGGACTCCGGCGGTGCTCACCGGTGAACGGCGGCACCGTTCGAGGAACAGAGATCACCCACAGGCTCAGGGGGTCGAGGCGGTCACTACGGTGGTTGTTTTGTTTTCTGGGGTGGACGGAGCTGCCGGCGGCGAGCTCCGCGGCGGACGGTGGTCGTCGGAAAAAGTGAGATTTCGCCCGCGACGAGTCCCGATCAAGATTGAGTAGGGGGACGGACTCACGAGAGGGCGAGGGGGTTCCTGGTGGAGAGAGTGGAGAGGGGGAGGCCCTGGTTGCGCCGAACAGAGCCGGGAGGCGGCGGTGGCCGGACTAGCCGGAGTGGGGCAAGATGGTCTCTTTCTCTCCAATTGACAGCAACAGGGGCACCAGGAGTACGGTGTGAGGCTGCTTGTGTGCTCGGAGGGCTCGAGGGGCTTCCTTTTATAGCGCTCCCACGTTGGTTCGCGGCGACAATGGATGAGCTCGTCGGCGACCGATGTTCTGTAGCTACAGGGCATCGTGGCGAGGCTGGGGATGGCGGAAGGAGCTAGCGGACGAGCGGCTACTGCTCCAAGGGCGAGCTGGCGAGCAGGGGTGGCTTGGGCGGCGCTAGCCAGCGCAGGAGCTGTCGGGCGGCAGTGGCGGCTAGCTGCTGGCCTGCCGGAGACGTGGCGAGAGCTGCGGGGCTCGTGTGGTGCAGAATGGGACACATCGTGCTGGCTGCGGTCGGTCACGGACCGGAGTGGGTGCGGGGCGGGACGCGGCGGCTCGGGCGCACGTGCGTGCAAAACGCACGCTCTAGGCGCGCCCAGAGCATGCCCGGGACGTGCTCGATGAAATGCCAGGGTAGCCTAGAGGTCGCGAGTGAGGTTGGCAAGAAACAGGGCTAGTTTAGGGTTAGAAAGGAAATCAAGGGACATGGTGGATAGGTCACGGGCTCAAGTTCACAATGTAAACTTGAAATCATGCCAAATCTGGCTATGCACTCAGGGTGTTTGTCAAAATGCCAAGGGCATCCAGGCAGTACTTGGGGTGGCCAAATTCTCCAGATCAGTGTCTCTATGGATGTATGAGAGGGTGGTGAAGTTAATTTGCCAAAAGGAGAAACTTGCTAGTGCAAGTTTTGCAAAACTACAATTCTGGACAGGGAGTAAATGGCATCATTACATGGACCAAAATTGTTCCAAAGAGTGCATGCTCCTGGACTTAGGGGTTTTGTAGGGTTGACTATAAGCAGGTGAAAGCACAAGGTCACTAGAGCAAGAATGAATGGGGTTGCAGTAGAAAACACAAGTCTGGTCCAGAATGAAAAAGAGGTTGATTCACTCAATTTCTCCAAAGAACAACACTAGGTTTTTGCAAAAAGTTGGATGGCATGCTACCACTGACATCCCAAAATTTTGGTGGAGGTTCTGAGGAAATATTTAATTAGGCTATAGTGCAAAAATGCCCACTGGACCAGATTTGAAAAAATAGGTGTAGAACTCAAAATATGCAATGAAATAAATATATTATTGCATAAAAGTGATTTAGATACATCACATGACATCTCCAAATTTTTGGTTGTAAATTTAGTTAAATTTATCAAATGGTTGTAGTTCAAAAAGAGCTCCAAAACTTAAAGAAAGTCATTTTAAAGAATAAAGCTCAGGGTGAAATAATTGAATAAATAAATCTACTGATCAAGTAATGTTATACAGAGAGCATAGAAGTCCGAAATGTTTTGGAAGGATCCTTGGGAAAAACTCCTTAATATTAAAAGAAAGGTTCTAAAATCAACAGAAATATTCTTGCAGGCAAATTTTTTAAACTTTTGGCAAAATTTTAATAACTAAAACTTGGTTAAATTTTTGGGGTGTTACATTATATCGAGTCTGTTCTTCCTACCTATAGTCCACAAAAGAGCCACACAAAAGTTGGGGTTAGTTCATTATATCCGAACCAGTCTGAGACTTTGCATAGTCTTTTCAATATTTTGCTTTGTTGAATTGGCGGTTGCACCGTCGTGTCAAATTGCAGGTCTTACCGTCTAGTCTTTTAGAGTTTCGAGTTCTGGTCATAAGTTGTCACACCGCCGCCACACCATCATCATCGCCCCTGCCATCTACCACCACCGCTCTGAATCCATATACCACCACTCCTACCATATACCACCACTGCTGCCACCGCTACCATATACTACCACCATATATCCACCACCAATCCGAGTTCTTTTCATATTAGGTTTGTTTTCGAGATCCATCTATTTTCCGATTCGTGTTTCCTTGCCTGAGTAGGTTTCGAAAAAAAGAGTCTGGAGACCCCCAACAGTTTTAGGCCAAAATTTTGGCGACTTGATTTTTCTCTCCCTATCCTGTTTTTAGGCTTTTCTGAGTCTTTTGAGACACGTGCCATCATACCAATTTTTTTGCACTTTTTTGTCGTCGCTGCCTTGATTTCCAAAAAAATAGTCAAAAATGTGTTCCATACAAAGGGATAATTTGTTCCATACAAAGGGAGTTGTGAAGGAACATTCTCTTTGCGTCATCATAGATGCAGGGAGCTGCAACAACTTGGCTAGCATGGAGATGGTGGAGAAGCTATCTGATGTGGAGCATCCTTCGACCATCCCATGGACGTCCCATCACCACCACAAGCATGAAGAGAACCAATGACAAGAGCACAAGCACGCGACGTTGAAACCAAGGTTAACTCCTTCCTCTTCGAGCTCCCTTTGGGTTCACATAAGAAATGACTTCTACCTCAATCGAAAACGTTATGCATTCTTAGGTACCAAGGAGAAAACCGTGAGGAAGCATGGAGGGATCACCAAGTCCTCATGAAGTCCCAAGCAGGAGGAGGAAGGGACCAAGATGCGGAGGACCAGAGACCTCCTGGACACCCCGGGTGCCCGGACATGCGGTTGCGGGGTGGGCAAAGCCCCTGGACACCCCGGGTGCCCGACCCCTAGAGCCCGACTGCCCCCCACTAGGGCGCACACCCAAGTGCCCGGCCCTCCAGCCGTGTCCTCCCTGGTTGGTACGCGTGCCCGCCCCCCTCACCACTAGGTGTCCGGTCCCCTTCCCCGGCGCGACCCTCGGGTGCCCGGTCCCCTTTACCATGGGTACCCGGACCCTCCACCGTGCCTAAGAGAATTTCAGAAAAAATGACCCTTTTAACCCCATGTTTTCCCCAACTCGTCCCTAGCCTATAAGTACTCTTCATCTAGCTCATTTCTAGGGTTAGCCAAGTATTTGATAGACACTAGAGAGCTTTGCTCCTTGTATCCCCTCCTCTTGAAGATCAAGCCCCCATCTTGGGAAGAATCCTTGTGGATTATCAAGGCCTTCTCTTGGAGAAGATCAACATCAAGACCTCATCTCCTAGGAGTGGGAAGAACTTTACCCTAGTGCCAATTTCCCTGAATTGTTTTTGTATGCTTGTGGATATCTTGTATGCTGCTCTAGTGGATGTGTGATTGTGGTTTGTTTGAGTGTTTCCCCTCTTGTGTTCTTACTATTTTCCCCTCCAAGTGTGAAAACATCCTCCCCTAGGGTTTCATGCTACAACATCTTGGTATCATGAGCAAGGTTGATTCACATCTTGGAGTCTCTACCCCCCCCCCCATTTGGTAGACTAATTTTGTTGCTTTTTGTCCCAATTTGAAAATCCCCACAAAAATAGCCTCCAAATTTTTATTGCAATTTGTTGGTTCTTGTGAGATTTTGTTGTTTTCGTCCATGAATTTGTTGTTTGGCAAGTGGATCTAGCCTTCCCCCATCCATCCCCACCTTTCCCACCACGAAATCCACCAATTTCAATTTCGGCCACCACCGGGTGCCCGCACCCTGAACCCCCGGGCAAATTTCGCCCAACCCCGCTGACCACCCTGGGCACCCGCACCCCGTACCCCTGGGTGCCCGCACCCCCAAGAATCACCCAACAACAACACCATTTCGGCCATAACTTTCACTCCGGAAGTCCGATTTTGGCGTTCTTTAGCTTGTTGAGTAGCTATAGACATCCCCCATCCATCTAGAAAGGTTCCAACATCATTTGACTCCATCAAAATTTTGGCAATTTTGCCGAGGCAATCCACCATATCATCCGCAAAACCACCATAGCTTTTCGCAACCTAACCCATTTTGATCCCTATAGCTTTTGTGGTTGCTTGAGTGATGACTTGAGTATCCTAAGGTGTTTCATCTACTTAGGGATGGTTGCTTCTTCATCAACCACCCCCACCAATTTTGCATTTCTAACTCCGGAACCACCACCACATTTTGCTACCACCATTTGACATTTGCCTTTGGAGATTTAGAGTTTGCGGTTTTTCGGTTTCCTAGGGTGTTTCGGCAAACTAGGAACGGTTTGACATCGTCAACATCGCCGCCCAACTTCGAAAAGGATTCGACATCGACCACCTTCACCATTTTGACAACCTAACCGTAAGCAAGAACGGTAACCTCTATATCACCTTGGTATTGTGGTATCCCATCATTGTACATACATCCTTCCATTGCTTTGTTAACACCTAGCCCATTTTGCGTCACTTTCCTATCGAGACTAGCCATTTCAGTATTGTCGGGCCACGCTACTTGTGCACTTTAGTGATCATCGATACGAACCTACCATTGCATACATACCTCATCTTGGTATCATCATATCATCTATTGTGTCACAAGGTTGTTCCCGCATACACAATTGCTACCTTGGTTCGAGCATTTTGCAAAAGTGGCCAAAGAAAAAAAAGAATAAGCTTTTAAGCAAAAAGAGAAAAACAAAGAGCTTGTATGCAATAGCCATAGCATTGCCACATTGCATATCATATTACCATATTGATCATCTTGGATCATCGTGTGCGAAACACCAGAACATCATACATATATACCATATTTGGGATAGAAAGTTGATTCATTTTGCATATCATAGGTTGTGCACAAGTGTCGTATCCGCCTATTGCACAATTGTGCCAGCGTCTCTCTAGAGTTGTGCAACACGAGCGTTTTCCATGGATTCCATATATTAAGCTCATTCCTTGGTCGCACGACCCCGTTTATCTATCCGTGTGTGTGTTTCCATGTGCCATCGTTTGCTATTGGTCTACTTGCTTTACTTGCAATATTGTGAACCTTCTGAACATTTTCGATATCTTGACTAACATTTGCTTGAAATTTTGTTCCACCTATTCTAACCAAGCTCCTCGATAAGCTTTACTTGTGTAGGTGTGAGAAACAAACCCGGTACCAATTCCCCTATTGTAGCATCACATTGAGTGATACTCGATACATTTTCAATCTTCGAAAAAGGTAATTTTGGTATTGTCTTCTCATTTTGCTACTCACCTTTGCTCGAGCCTTGTGATGGATAGGCAAACCACATCTATTTCGGTCTACACCAACAATGACGAGTTCGATGCCATGAGGAACAGTTTGGACGCCAAGATGGATGCTCAAATGGAGGAGCTCAAGGTCCTCATCAACAACCACAAGAGGTCTTCATCATCTTTGAGGATATGCTCAAGTGCACATCCTTTCGAGCTACCATCTCCGACAAGATCACATTGGCATTGACACCATCACTGACAAGAACGTGATTGTCAAGAGCTCAACACCAACCACCGCTCTATGACTTCACCATCTACCTTGGCATATTCGCCAAGTGACTTCAAGGCATCTTCGCCTTTAGATATTCGGCATATTCTCCTACAAGCACCTCAGGACTATGCTCAAGAGAAGCTCCCCAAGCTGAAGTCCACAACTTCCACGAGCTACTACGACCTCGACACTGACCACGAGCTTCCTTTCTATGGGACTCAAGACCCCGAGGAGTATCTTGAGTGGCAACGCAAGATGGATTACTACCTCTAGCTACATCAAGTCTCCTTCGAAGATCAAGTGAAATGCGCCACAAGTAACTTCCACGACTACGTGTTGACATGTTGGCTTCACACACCTTAGAAGAGCTATGCCATGAGTTGGCCCAAGACGAAGGAAGCTATGCAGCGAGAGTTTGTGCCTTCCACATACACGGAACATCTTCAACGCCAATTGGAGAACACCATCCAAGGATCCAAGTTCATCAATGAGTACTTCACGGAGATGAAGAAAGCTTTGCAACTTGCCAGCGTGAACGACCCCATTTGGATGAAGTTCCACTTCATGATGGGAGTGAACAACAACATCTCCAACACTATCTTCCGCGATAACTACAAGTCCCTCGACGACAACTACATTGGTGCTCTCTCAGCAGAACAAGAACTCATGAAGGCCAAGGCTTCTCCACCCCAAGCACACTTCTTGAAGAGAAAGCTCCAAGATAGCAAGCATGAAGGTAGTACCACCGAGATGTCCAAACCCGACGAGCTCCAAGATGATGCTCCAAAGTTCGACTTCGCCGCCATTCCTCTTCGTGGTATTGATGATGCCGAGTCTACTCCGACTCTTTTTCAAGATGGCATGGTGATGACTACGACTCTGGAGTCTCTCAAGGAGCATGCATTGGAGGAGAGCGACAAGGTGGCGAGCAAGGATGATGCCTCCATCTTTGGAGGCGAGAGTGATGATGTGCCATCTTTGGCCTTCATCCACGGCGACAGTGACAAGATGGTTGAGCATGGGATTTTCCCTTCGACCACAGCGACGTATGATGGCTTGAGTGACTTGTGCCACCATATTGAGAATGAGAGCGAGTTCACCACTAGCCCCATATATGATGAGTTGCCCCAATACCCATGTGAGGAGAGCCACCAACACCACCACTTGAGTGATTTAAGTGACTCCACCATATGTGACATTGAGTGCACCTACCTTGAGGGAGTAACTGAGCCACCACCACGTAGAGAGAGTGAGGTAGTTGATAGGTCATGTGAGGCTATTTTGATTTCTAACAACTTAACCTCTACCTCTATTGCGTCTTCTCATTTGGTGCTAGGTCCCATATACGACGACGCCACGAACTTTGACGACTATGTCCTTCCTTTGGACAATACGATCGCCATGGTGGACTATGATGCACCCCCCACATGGTTCCATCACGACGATGATGTTGACCACCATTTGGTCTTTCCCACCTTACCTACACCACATGAGTGGAATGACAAAGGTAACATAGGTGATGGTGATGCTCTAGTCCCACTAGTGGACATTCTTGACATTGATTGCTTGCATGATGTTGATCCTCCTATTGACACGCTTCATTCTAGTGCGACTTACCCATGCGATGATTTACCCATTTATGACGAGTTTGATGATTGCCATGTGTAGTCTATTAGTTGTGATGCCATGTTACATAGGATTTCTTGTGATAATTCTCTTGGTCACATCATGTTTGACAATCTGCTTGACTTGTCATATGCTATGCATGAGATCAATCATATGTCTCATTTGCAATCTCATCGTAGTGACTATGCATATGCCATTAAAATAAACCCAATTTGCACATATGGCATAGATGACAAGCCCATGGTTATTGGCATTTTTTTTCTTGTGAGGGTATTGATATTCACCCTTTGCATCATTTATCTCATATGCCATGTCATGACCAACTAGCTTCGAATATGCATTGTTTTGGATCCATTTTCTCCATATGATGTTTCCGCTATTGCTCATGAGGAGACCCCCATAGTTTCCTCATCCATATTAGGAGATTTTGATCCATCCCATCCATTGCATGATTCCCATGATTATTTGCACCGTGCTCCCCATGAATGACAATGATATTGATGTGCCATATAATTGTATGCTCAATTTGCATCCCCATCGTGTTATACATAACAACTATTCATTCATGATGGATGACATGTTCTTATACCATGCAACAAATTTATTTGAGCATTGCTTATCTTGTGCTAACTCACACGTGCACATACACATCATGATTGATGATGTGTACATTTACCACACACACACTTTCTTTGGCTTGTGTCTATTTTGTGTAGGTACCCATACTTACTCGTCAACCTTGCAAGACAATGAGTTGACAAAATGAGCTCTAGAGAGCAACAATGCCTTGGGAACCCGTGAGATGTGTCACCAACTGTTTCCTCCATGCAACGACTTCGCGCATTCCTTCTACATGGCCCTCACATGGTTATGGATTCTTGTCCATTATATATCATTTGCCCATATTGCCATGCTCACTTTGCATGCTATGCTCCTTCCTATGCCTTTGCCATGCATGTGTGACCCATGCTTTGCATTACACATGATTATTGGTTCTAGTACTTGTATGTGTATTTGCAAGCATCGTTGCGATATTTCTTGTTATTGCCATGTTTGCTTTGTGCCCAATGCCTATGATGATACCCTGATCTTGCTTACTGTTCATGCTTGCGATATGCCATGTGCATTACCTATGCCTACTATTTGCACACATGACATGATTTCCATGATTACCTATAGTATGTTGCATCTTTGCACTACTAGATTGCATGACTTGATTGCCATGCACATGTTGCACATGTGCTATATCATTTGTGTTGAGTGTCACACTATATTCACCACACCATATGCATGTTATTATAAGTGCATCTAGTGCCACCCTTAGTTGGTTTTGGAGTATTGACGACAAAGTTGGTTGAGGGACTAATGCGTTTGTGAGAATTGCAGGATAACGCAGGTAGTGTCCCTCATTGATTCGGTTTACCTACCGGAGATGACCCCTAAAAATGTATGAACACATTGAAGACAATGGTGGTGTGTGAAGATATTCACACTGAGTCTATGACATGAGAAGACATTGAGTGAAGACTATGGAGCGCGAAGACTGAGTTGTTTCGTTGTTTCCTTTTCTTCTTTGTTGAGTCATAGGAACCACCGTACTGTTAAGTGGGGTCCAAGTGAACTAAGTCAGAGTAACTGAAGTGATGCTCAACCCAAATCCTATGTCTTCGAGCGAAGACAATGAGAGCAAATCTTATCCAGAGCTGGATGAGTCAGCTTTGCTTGTAGCCCAAGTAAAGTTGCTGTGTGTGTTTGAAATCTGACCGTTGGAACACGTGTCAGTTCCTTAGTGACCCAGGGTCATTTCGGACATATCAGGTCGGGTTGCCTTGTGGCTATAAATATCCCACCCCCTACACCATAAATTGGTGGCTGCTCAGAGTTAGTTTACGGCTTTTGTCGTTTTGAGAGCAACCCACCTCGAAGCCTTTGAGAGAAATCCTTGCGAGGACAAAGCCCAAACACCCAGAGCCAAAGAGTGTTAGGCATCACTGAAGTCTTTCTGTCTGTGTGACCTGAAGACTTATTACACTTGAGGACTGTGTATCCTCCAGCCGGTTAGGCGTCGCGTTCTGAGCATCCAAGATTCATTATGGATTGCCGGTGAACGAAGTCTGTGAAGGTTCGGAAGTCTACCTTGAAGACTTACCAGAGTGATTGGGCGAGGACTGTGTGTCCTTAGCTCAAGGGGAATAAGGTGAAGACGCGGTCATCTGAGTTGAATCTCAGCCTCCCTAACCAGACGTACAGTTGTCACAGCAACTGGAACTGGTCCAACAAATCCTGTGTCTACAACAAGTGACTGGTTCTATCCCTTCCCTCCTTTACTTTGAGTTTGTCTTCGTGAAGTCATTGCCTATCTATCTTATCTGTTTGACTTCATTGCTTGACTACTATTGTTGATTGGCTTCATACTATCTTCCATCCTGATCCTTACTACCTAGCTGCTATTAGTCTTTGTACGTTAACACTATTGCTTACTTGACTATGGCTTGCTTGTTGTAGTTTATCTTCCGCTGCATATCAATTAGGTCATTTCTATTGTTTGTCTTCGAAACTTCCACGTTTTGAAGACTTTGATAAAAATCGCCTATTCACCCCCCCTCTAGTCGATAACTAGCACTTTTAATTGGTATCAGAGCAAGGTACTCCCTTGTTCTATGTGATTCGGTTTAACCACCTGGAGTTTAGCTATGTCGACTGCAGGATTGAGGAATGTATCTTGCCCCACCTTTGACGGTCATGAATATCCTCGGTGGAAAGCCATGATGAAGAAACGACTCATGGCTATGGACAGTGAACTGTGGACCGTCACTGAGATTGGTCTTATCGATCTATGCAAGATGGCGGAGGCCGATGAGATTCGCAAGTACACTCTACTGAACCTCACAGTGAAGGATGTCATCTGCTCCTGCCTGTCCCGAAATCAGTTCAGGAATGTCATGCACCTCAATCACGAGAAGCTAATCCGGGACCGGCTTTCTGAGGTCTATGAAAGTCATCTTAATCGTCATGATCCTTGGCTTGATTACTACAAGGAGTCTCTTAAAGAGATGACCTTTCCACTTGAATCGTCTTCATCTTCACCATGCCTCATGGCAGGGGGTGCTAAGGTAACTGAATGCTACCTCTCTAAAACCAGTGATGATGAATCAGGTGATGAATTTGGCCCCAACTATGTCAAACTTGCTTCCCTTGCCACTAAACAACAAAGAGCTTTAAAAAAGATTCAAAACATGCTTAGTAAGAGCGATGATATATTGGGCGAAGAAATGGATCAGTCAAAAGCTTTGGCTGAGAGTCTTCAGAGACTTCATTCCAAGTTTGATGCCCTTCAAGATCAACATAATGCTCTCTTGTCTGATCATGAGAAACTTTCTTCTGAATGTCTGCAAAGAGAGCAAGATCTTGAAAAGATAAGAGTGGATTATGAAGATCTTCTGAAGAAGCACGATTCATTACTTGCTCAACAAATCAGCGTTGCTCAGGATGAATTTGAACCACCATGTTTAAAATACATTGAGCGTGATAACGCTGCCTCTGTAGCTGAATGTTCCAATTCTGCCACTGTTGCTTTGTCTTCAACTACTGATGTGGAAACTAACCCCTCTACTGAGGATACCACAACTATTGCTGATGAAAATGCTAGGTTGAAGACATTGCTTGAAACAGGGATGTAGAAAAGTCTGAAAGGGCATCAGACACTTTGTGATGTCCTCAAAAAGCAGATTCTGAACCGAAACCCTAGGAAAGAGGGTGTTGGGTTCGAGAGGAAAATGAATGCTGATGGTTCCTACTGGAAGCTTGAACAGTATCCCAAAACCATATGGGTTGCTGCAAAGGAACCTTCAGTGGATCCATCCACCTTATCTGGCTTTACCTGTGCTAATCCTATTATCATTGATGAATCCTTTGATGCAAACTATAAACTGTTCAAAAATCAGAATGATGAAGTGTTTGCCAGGTATATTGGTACTAACTGCAGGAATGGACCGCCAATGAAGAAGATCTGGGTTCCCAAAAGCTGTCTTAAGAATCTTCCAGTGAATGTCATCATGACACCACCTGGGAAGAAGACAAACCCCAGACCAAAGGCATAATATGGTCCAACGGCTTCATACGAATACAGGACTCACTTGAGTCACCCTAACGCCAATGTTTTGCAGGGAAATCGTACTCAAACTTATGAATATGAACGTGTGTCCTCAAACCGCCATGTTGATAGGACTAAGAACTTTTCTGCTTATTCATATGAGTATCACTCATCTTCTGCAAGGCTATTTGCTAGGGCTTCAAAGCCGAAATTCTCAGATGCTGCACTTAGACTCATTGCTTCTAAGCCACCCCTAAAGATGTGGGTGGTGAAGAAGAATTAACTCTCTTTTGCAGAATATGGTCTCCAGCCAGCAATCAAAGGCGTCCGATATTATTGCTGGGGACCTAAAACACAAAGGGACGCATGATAAAATGACTTACTATGTATTCCACATATGAATCGCTTACCTGTCATACTGTGTGCTAACTTTCATCTAAGCTGTGATAATCCAAGTGTGCGTCAAATGCTTATGCTTCACAACATACCTTGTGAAGCCTATCCTCCTAACTGCACTGTAGGGTATGACACCTCGTGCATCAGAATGGATTATGGACAGCGGATGCACTAATCATATGACTGGTGATCGAAGTCTTCTCATGGACTCAACCTTATGTCCATCCGACAAGAGTCAAATCACATTTGCTGACACTGGTAAAGGCAAGGTATTGGGTCTAGGTAGAGTTGCAATCTCAAAGGATCAACACATGGATAAAGTGATGCTTGTTGAATCCCTTGGATTCAACTTAATGTCCGTCCCAATGCTTTGTGACTTAAACATGATGGTGATATTCGGAAAATATCGTTGCCTTGTACTAATGGAATCTGACAAGTCTCTAGTCTTTGAAGGGTATAGGAAAGGTGATCTATACATGGTAGATTTCTCAGCAGGTCCACAGCTTGCCGTATGTCTTCTTGCAAAAGCTTCAGAATACTGGCTCTGGCATCGGAGGCTGGGACATGCTGGCATGAGGAACTTACACACTCTCGTCAAGAAGAAGCATGTCATAGGCATCGAAGGTGTCAAGTTCAAGAAAGATCATTTGTGTGGTGCTTGCGAAGCTGGGAAGATGACTAGGGCCAAGCACCCCTCGAAGACAATCATGACAACATCTCAACCCTTCGAGCTGTTGCACATGGACTTATTTGGCCCTACTCACTACTCCACCCTCACAACAACGGCGTGTCTCTATGGCTTCGTCATTGTTGATGACTACTCAAGATATACATGGGTGCACATAATTCTCTACAAGACTGAAGTACAAGATGTCTTCAGACGATTCGCCAATCGATCAACGAACAATTATAAGGTCAAGATAAAGCATATCAGAAGTGATAACGACACTGAATTCAAGAACACTGAGCTTGATCTTTATCTGGATACAATGGGAATCACTCATGAGTTCTCTGCCCCATACACACCTTAGCAAAACGGCATTGTAGAGCGCAAGAACAGAACCCTCATTGAGATGGCTCGAACAATGCTCGACGAGTACAAGACACCAAGAAAGTTCTGGCCTGAAGCCATTGATGCAGCATGTCACATCATCAACCGTGTTTACATCCACAAGCTTCTGGGCAAAACATCCTATGAGCTCCTTACTGGCAAGAAGCCAAATGTCAGCTACTTCAGAGTTTTTGGTGCTAGACGCTGGATCAAGGATCCCCATCACAAGTCAAAATTTGAGCCTAAAGCACACAAAGGCTTCATGCTCGGTTATGGAAAGGATTCACACTCATACAGAGTCTTCAACCTCTTTCACTACGAAATCGTTGAAACTGTGGACGTACGATTTGATGAAACCAATGGTTCACAACGAGAGCTCCTGCCAAGCACATTAGATGAAGCTCCTTCTAGTGAATCTATCAAGCTGATGGGAACTGGTGAAATCATGCCCTCTGAAGCACAGCCTGAAGAAGAACTTATCATTTCTGCACCTAACCAACCTGAAGACAATGCTCAGACCGAAGACAATCCTTCCAATGATGACAATGATCAGCATGAGCAAGGTCTTCGTCCAGTTCATCCTCGTGTTGCAAATGAAGTACAAATTGAGAAGATAATTGATAGCATCAATGCACTTGGTCCACTTACTCGCTCAAGGGCAACACAGATAGCAAATTTCTGTGAGCATTTTTCATTTGTATCAATATCTAAACCCAAGAAAGTTGCTGAAGCCTTTATGGAACCAGAATGGATTCAAGCCATGCAAGAAGAACTTCAACAGTTCAAGCTGAATAATGTTTGGGAACTTGTCAAGCGCCCTGACCCTCACAAGCATACCATTATTGGCACTAAATGGATATATCGGAACAAGCAAGATGAGCATGGTCAAGTCGTCAGAAACAAAGCACGTCTTGTGGCACAAGGATATACTCAAGTTGAAGGAATTGACTTCGATGAAACATTTGCTCCTGTGTCTAGGCTTGAAGCTATTCGCATACTGCTAGCCTATGCTAATCACCACAACATCTTGCTATATCAAATGGATGTGAAAAGTGCTTTCCTCAATGGCAAGATTGAAGAAGAAGTGTATGTTGCTCAACCACCTGGCTTTGAAGATCCAAAACATCCTGATATGGTGTACAAACTAAACAAAGCACTGTATGGCCTCAAACAAGCTCCTCGCGCTTGGTATGATATAGTCAAAGACTTCCTGAAGAGCAAAGGCTTCAAACCAGGATCCCTAGATCCCACACTCTTCACGAAGACATATGATGGTGAACTGTTTGTGTGCCAAATATATGTGGATGACATAATCTTCGGCTGCACCAACCATAAGTATAGTGATGAGTTTGGATACATGATGCAAGAGCAATATCAGATGTCCATGATGGGTGAGCTGAAGTTCTTCCTTGGTCTTCAAATTCGTCAGCAAAGAAATGGCATCTTCATATCTCAAAGACTGTCTCAAGAAGTTCGGCATGCAAGATTGCAAAGGTTACACGACGCCAATGCCAACCAAACATCATCTTGGTCCCGATGACAATGGTAAAGAGTTTGATCAAAAGGTATACCGCTCCATGATTGGTTCTTTACTTTACCTATGTGCATCTAGGCCAGATATTATGCTTAGTGTTTGCATGTGTGCTCGATTCCAAGCGGCACCAAAGGAATCGCATCACTTAGCTGTGAAGCGAATTCTTAGATATTTGGCTTACACCCCAACTCTCGGATTATGGTATCCTAAGGGCTCAAGGTTTGATCTGGTTGGATTCTCGGATGCTGATTATGCTGGTGACAAGGTGGATCGCAAGTCAACATCAGGAACATGTCACTTTCTGGGACGATCACTTGTCTGTTAGTCTTAAAAGAAGAAAAACTGTGTATCACTCTCAATTGCTGAATCTGAATACATTGTTGCTGGATCTTGTTGTGCTCTGCTTTTGTGGATGAAGGAAACTCTCAAGGACTATGGCATCGATCTGAAGCAAGTCCCTCTCTTCTGCGACAACGAAAGCGCCATCAAGATTGCCAACAATCTAGTTCAACACTCGAAGACAAAGCACATTGAAATTCGTCATCACTTCCTCAGAGATCATGTCATGAAGAAAGATATTGACATCATTCACGTCAACACTGAAGAGCAACTGGCAGATATCTTCACAAAGCCCTTGGATGAGAAAAGGTTTTGCAAGTTACGGTGTGAGCTAAATATCTTGGAATCCTCAAATGTCCTGTGATCAGGCACACATCCTAACACTTATGCATGTTGATGACTTAGATGTACAACACATGAAGTAAAGTATATCATCAATCAATAAAGACTTACATTCTGAGTGTGAATACATTAACATGGAATTTGACTTCGGAGCGCCACGATAATTGTGCGCCGTGTCTGGGTCTAATACTTCCTATACGGTGGGTAACACCACCACCAAATTTCTTGGTTTGAAGTGTTTCACTCATGGCGTTATTGTTGAATTTCTTCACATATTGATTTGACTTCAATTTTCAACCTATCTTCATGATTTACTTCACTATGTTGAGTTGATTGCTTTCTCATATATATATATATATATATATATATATATATATATATATATATATATATATACTAGTATTCTGTCCTCTACAGCATTCACTTATAGCTATGTCTTCATTGTTGAATCTTTTGAACTAAGTGAATGTGATCGGACCCTAATCTCTCTATGCTTACTATCTCAAACTCTATCTGTGCAAATCATATGCATTCTGTTGAAACTGTCGAATGTCTTCTCTGCATCCTTGTCAGCAGAAGACACAGAGACCAACATCAAGTCCGTTTTGAATGATTCATCTTTATTGTCGATATTCGGAGAAGCCGGAACAACCATCCGACAAACTTGGCGGGCGTGGGAACGTGGGACAACTCTGAGTATGTTGCATGCTTGCCACGTGTCCCATGGATGTGAACAGACAGGGGCACCTACGTAATTGCGCTGTGCTGCACACCTACTTATAAATACGTGTCCCCTGCGGTCAATAAAACCTTCTTCCACCTCTCCACCTCGTCAAAACCCTAGCGCCACCGCTAGCTCTCGACGACGCCGGCGACAAAGCGCTTAGCTGCCGCGACTTCTCTGATGCCGTCCTCACGCCGGCCGCGGGCATCGTCCTCTACGCCGCCGCCGTAGGTGTCCTCCGTCGCCAAGTGAGGGCACGGTGGATTGAACTGCTCGGTCTCCTATTCATCCCATCTAGCAGTTCATCATGTGGTAAATATAACTCTATTTTTACTAGCTTTTTGATCCTCAATGATTCATCCAATTTACCAAAATTGGTTTCTGTCTATACAAAGTTAGATCTATTCTGTCTGCATCTCATACTGCCTAGTATATTCACTTAAGCTTCACATCTAGTTAGATTCCTCACTTGTACTTATTCATGGATTCGTACAAATCTGGAACCGACTCTCAACATATAAGTGAATGTCTTCGCAACATGAGGTCAATGTCTTCAAACTGATTTATCTTCAAAATCTTCTGAGAATGCATATGACCTCTTCCCCTTCCCTCGCATCTCTAATGTTGTCACAGGTACATGTCCGTGGGAGAATCCCTAGGTTCTCATAGTCTGCATTCCTTTGCAGAATTCTTACAGCAACACATTGAATCTCCCGAAGCCAGTTCCTGTCTGACCAGCAAAAAAAGCCTTTGAAGTCTTTGAACCTATTGAAACCATTCAGTTTGAAGTTCATGGCTGCAGAGAAATCAGTAAGGAAGGGTGGCAGACAGCGTCGTGGGGGAACTTCAAAGGATCTGCCTGATGATCTTGCAGAAATCTACAAAACAGATCCTGAAGAGGATTATAATCAGCGCAAGACTCGAATCCAATGGATTCGACGCTATTGGGCTGAACACTGGTTCAAGTACAAGTTCGTGACCCAAGAGTACTGTAAGTGCATCTAGTGCCACCCCTAGTTGGTTTTGGAGTATTGACGACAAAGTTGGTTGAGGGACTAATGCGTTTGTGAGAATTGCAGGATAACACAGGTAGTGTCCCTCATTGATTCGGTTTACCTACCGGAGATGACCCCTAAAAATGTATGAAGACATTGAAGACAATGGTGGTGTGTGAAGATATTCACACTGAAGTCTATGACATGAGAAGACATTGAGTGAAGATTATGGAGCGCGAAGACTGAGTTATTCCGTTGTTTCCTTTTCTTCTTTGTTGAGTCATAGGAACCATCGTACTGTTAAGTGGGGTCCAAGTGAACTAAGTCAGAGTGACTGAAGTGATGCTCAACCCAAATCCTATGTCTTCGAGCGAATACAATGAGAGCAAATCTTATCCAGAGCTAGATGAGTCAGCTTTGCTTGTAGCCCAAGTAAAGTTGCCGTGTGTGTTTGAAATCTGACCGTTGGAACACGTGTCAGTTCCTTAGTGACCCAAGGTCAATTCGGACATATCAGGTCGGGTTGCCTCGTGGCTATAAATAGCCCACCCCCTACACGATAAATTGGTGGCTGCTCAGAGTTAGTTTACAGCTTTTGTCGTTTTGAGAGCAACCCACCTTGAAGCCTTTGAGAGAGAAATCCTTGCGAGGACAAAGCCCAAACACCCAGAGCCAAAGAGTGTTAGGCATCACTGAAGTCTTTCTGTCTGTGTGACCTGAAGACTTATTACACTTGAGGACTGTGTATCCTCCAGCCAGTTAGGCGTCGCATTCTGAGCATCCAAGAGTCATTGTGGATTGCCGGGTGAACAAAGTCTGTGAAGGTTCGGAAGTCTACCTTGAAGACTTACCAGAGTGATTGGGAGAGGACTGTGTGTCCTTAGCTCAAGGGGAATAAGGTGAAGACACGGTCTTCTGAGTTGAATCTCAGCCTCCCTAACCAGACGTACAATTGTCACAGCAACTGGAACTGGTCCAACAAATCCTGTGTCTTCAACAAGTGATTGGTTCTATCTCTTCCCTCCTTTACTTTGAGTTTGTCTTCGTGAAGTCATTGCGTATCTGTCTTATCTGGTTGACTTCATTGCTTGACTACTATTGCTGATTGGCTTCATACTATCTTCCATCCTGATCCTACTACCTAGCTGCTATTAGTCTTCGTACGTTAACACTATTGCATACTTGACTATGGCTTGCTTGTTGTAGTTTATCTTCCGCTGCATATCAATTAGGTCATTTCTATTGTTTGTCTTCGAAACTTGCACGTTTTGAAGACTTTGATAAAAATCTCCTATTCACCCCCCTCTAGTTGATAACTAGCACTTTCAATTGGTATCAGAGCAAGGTACTCCCTTGTTCTGTGTGATTCGGTTTAACCACCTGGAGTTTAGCTATGTCGACTGCAGGGATAATCAAAGTCTCCGCTGCTTGCCCCGTGTTCGATGGAACAGAATATCCCTACTGGAAGAATAAGATGCGCATGCATCTTGAAGCCATTGATGTCGACCTCTGGTATGTCATCAAGAACGGCGTTCCAAAAACTGGTGAAGGTGTCACCCCTGCTGATGTCAAGAAGTTCATTCAACTGGACTTGACTGCAAAGAACATCATCTGTGGTCATCTGACCAAAGGACAGTATGGCCGTGTGAGTGCTCTGGAAACGTCAAAGCTAGTCTGGGACTGGCTATCCAAGGTCAACGAAGGCGTCTCTACACAGAGAGACCAGAGGATCAGTGTTCTTCGAAATCTCTTCAACCTCTTCAAGAGAAACGACAATGAAAATGTCCAGCTCACGTTTGATCGCCTCACCGACATCACAAATGAGCTTCAGGCTCTCGGCGCCACTGAGATCACCAAGCATGAAATCGTCAAGACGCTGCTGAGATCTCTTGACAGCTCCTTTGATACCCTTGCCCTCATGATACAAGAACGTCCTGACTTCAAGACTCTCGATCCGTCTGATATACTTGAGAGGCTCAACACACATGAGTTCCAGCTTTCTGAGAAAAGAGACATCTATGGCCCCAACTATGGCCGAACTCATGCTTTGAAGGCAAAAGTTGTTTCCTCATCTGAAGAAGAAGAATCTGACTGCCGTTCTGATGATCCTGAAGACATTGGAAGGGAACTTGCTATGCTTGCGAAGAAGTTCCAGAAATTCACCGAGAAGAAGGGCTTCAGAAAGTCTTCACGATCCAGTTCAAGAAATGATGAAGCTTCCACTCAAGACAATAAGAAGAGAACATGTCACAAGTGTAAGAAGCCTGTGCACTACATCTCTGAGTGTCCTCAGTGGGACAACGAGAAGAAGAAGAAGAAGAGCAAGGAATATGACTCTGATGACAAGAAGAAGAAGAAGAAATCATCAAAGTCTTCTTCCAAGTCCACATCAAAGTCTTCATCTCATAAGAAGAGCTCATCTGGCAAAGCTCGTGCTTTTGTTGGCAAGGAAATGGATTCAGAGGAGGAGTCTGCTTCTGAGGAGGCAGAGGTGGAATCTGAAGCCGAGTCCGACTCTGGCGTTGCAAGTCTGGCTTTAGCCACAACCTATGTTGCCAAGTCCATCTTCAATACTGAAGACAATGACTCCCACACCAACGCTGATGATGACAAGGACGATCCTGCTCCCACCTACTACTTCATGGCATGCGGTGCCAAGGTAAAATCACGCGATGCTTACTTTCAAACATCAAGTGAAGATGACTCTGATTGTGAATCTAAACCCAGCTACAAAACACTTGCTAAAATTGCTACTGAACAACAAAGGGCTATGGAACATACTCAAAAACTGTTAGACAAAAGTGATGACCTATTGGACGCGGAAATGACACGTTCACAGTCCTTAGTTGAAGACATAAAAAATCTTCATGCTAAGTATCAAGAACTTGAAAGTCTTCATGAGACGCTCTCAACCACTTATGAAAGGCTCTCCTATGATTATCTTCAAAGGAAGCAAGAGCTTGAGAAATTGAAAGCGACTCATGAAGATCTTCAAAAAGAGAATGAGTAATTTGCGCTCAACAGATCAGTTCCGCTCAGGAAGGATTTGAACCACCATGTTTAAAATGCATTGAGCGTGCTAACGCTGCCTCTGTTGCTGAATGTTCCACTGCTGCTACTGTTGCTCTGTCTTCAACTACTGATGTGGTAACTAACCCCTCTGCTGAGGATACCACTACTATTGCTGATGAAAATGCTAGGTTGAAGACATTGCTTGAAACAGGGATGTATAAAAGTCTGAAAGGGCATCAGACACTTTGTGATGTCCTCAAAAAGCAGATTCTGAACCGAAACCCTAGAAAAGAGGGTGTTGGGTTTGAGAGGAAAATGAATGCTGATGGTTCCTACTGGAAGCCTGAGCAGTATCCCAAAACCACATGGGTTGCTGCAAAGGAACCTTCAGTGGATCCATCCACTTTATCTGGCTTTACCAGTGCTAATCCTATTATCATTGATGAATCCTTTGATGCAAACTATAAACTGTTCAAAAATCAGAATGGTGAAGTGTTTGCCAGGTATATTGGTACTAACTGCAGGAATGGACCGCCAATGAAGAAGATCTGGGTTCCCAAAAGCTGTCTTGAGAATCTTCCTGTGAATGTTGTCATGACACCACCAGGGAAGAAGACAAACCCCAGACCAAAGGCGTCACATGGTCCAACGGCTTCATACGGAAACATGACTCACCTGAGTCACCCTAACGCCAATGTTTTGCAGGGAAATCGTACTCAAACTTATGAATATGAGCGTGTGTCTTCAAACCGCTATGTTCATAGTACTAAGAACTTTTCAGCTTATTCATATGAGTATCATTCATCTCCTGCAAGGCTATTTGCTAGGGCTCCAAAGCCGAAATTCTCAGATGCTGCACTTAGACTCATTGCTTCTAAGCCACCCCTAAAGATGTGGGTGGTGAAGAAGAACTAACTCTCTTTTGCAGAACATGGTCTCCAGCCAGCAATCAAAGGCATCCGATATTATTGCTGGGGACCTAAAACACAAAGGGACGCATGATAAAATGACTTACTATGTATTCCACATATGAATCGCATACCTGTCATACTATGTGCTAACTTTCATCTAAGCTGTGATAATCCAAGTGTGCGTCAACTACTTATGCTTCACAACATACATTGTGAAGCCTATCCTCCTAATTGCACTGTAGGGCATGACACCTCGTGCTTCAGAATGGATTATGGACAACGGATGCACTAATCATATGACTGGTGATCGAAGTCTTCTCATGGACTCAACCTTACGTCCATCCGACAAGAGTCAAATCACATTTGCTGACACTGGTAAAGGCAAGGTATTGGGTCTAGGTAGAGTTGCAATCTCAAAGGATCAACACATGGATAAAGTGATGCTTGTTTAATCCCTTGGATTCAACTTAATGTCTGTCTCAATGCTTTGTGACTTAAACATGATTGTGATATTTGGAAAATATCGTTGCCTTGTACTAATGGAATCTGACAAGTCTCTAGTCTTTGAAGGGTATAGGAAAGGTGATCTATACATGGTAGATTTCTTAGCAGGTCCACAGCTTGCCGTATGTCTTCTTGCAAAAGCTTCAGAATGCTGGCTCTGGCATCGAAGGCTGGGGCATGCTGGCATGAGGAACTTACACACTCTCGTCAAGAAGAAGCATGTCATAGGCATCGAAGGTGTCAAGTTCAAGAAAGATCATTTGTGTGGTGCTTGCGAAGCTGGGAAGATGACTAGGGCCAAGCACCCCTCGAAGACAATCATGACGACATCTCAACCCTTTGAGCTGTTGCACATGGACTTATTTGGCCCTACTCTCTACTCCACCCTCACAACAACGACGTGTCTCTATGGCTTCGTAATTGTTGATGACTACTCAAGATATACATGGGTGCACATAATTCTCTACAAGACTGAAGTACAAGATGTCTTCAGACGATTCGCCAATCGAGCAATGAACAATTATGGCGTCAAGATCAAGCATATCAGAAGTGATAACGGCACTGAATTCAAGAACACCGGTCTTGATCTTTATCTGGATACAATGGGAATCACTCATGAATTTTCTGCTCCATACACACCTCAGCAAAATGGCATTGTTGAGCGCAAGAACAGAACCCTCATTGAGATGGCTCGAACAATGCTCGACGAGTACAAGACACCAAGAAAGTTCTGGCCTGAAGCTATTGATACTACATGTCACATCATCAACCGTGTTTGCATCCACAAGCTTCTGGGCAAAACATCCTATGAGCTCCTTACTGGCAAGAAGCCAAATGTCAGCTACTTCAGAGTCTTTGGTGCTAGGTGCTGGATCAAGGATCCCCATCACAAGTCAAAATTTGAACCCAAAGCTCACGAAGGCTTCATGCTCGGCTATGGAAAGGACTCACACTCTTACAGAGTCTTCAACCTCTTCCACTACAAAATCGTTGAAACTGTGGACGTGCGATTTGATGAAACCAATGGTTCACAACGAGAACTCCTGCCAAGCACACTAGATGAAGCTCCTTCCAGTGAATCTATCAAGCTGATGGGAACTGGTGAAATCATGCCCTCTGAAGCACAGCCTGAAGAGGAACTTATCATTTCTGCACCAAACCAACCTGAAGACAATGCTCAGACCGAAGACAATCCTTACAATGATGACAATGATCAGCATGAGCAAGGTCTTCATCCAGTTCATCCTCGTGTTGTAAATGAAGTACAAATTGAGAAGATAATTGATAGCATCAACGCACCTGGTCCGCTTACTCAATCAAGAGCAACACAGTTAGCAAATTTCTGTGGGCATTTTTCATTTGTATCAATATCTAAACCCAAGAAAGTTGCTGAAGCCTTTATGGAACCTGAATGGTTTGAAGCCATGCAAGAAGAACTTCAACAGTTCAAGCTGAATAATGTTTGGGAACTTGTCAAGCGCCCTGACCCTCGCTTGTATAACATTATTGGCACTAAATGGATATATCGGAACAAGCAAGATGAGCATGGTCAAGTCGTCAGAAACAAAGCACGTCTTGTGGCACAAGGATATACTCAAGTTGAAGGAATTGACTTCGATGAAACATTTGCTCCTGTGTCTAGGCTTGAAGCTATTCGCATACTGCTAGCCTATGCTAATCACCACAACATCTTGCTATATCAAATGGATGTGAAAAGTGCTTTCCTCAACGGCAAGATTGAAGAAGAGGTGTATGTTGCTCAACCACCTGGCTTTGAAGATCCAAAACATCCTGATATGGTGTACAAACTAAACAAAGCACTGTATGGCCTCAAACAAGCTCCTCGCGCTTGGTATGATACAGTCAAAGACTTCCTGAAGAGCAAAGGCTTCAAACCAGGATCCCTAGATCCCACACTCTTCACGAAGACATATGATAGTGAACTGTTTGTGTGCCAAATATATGTGGATGACATAATCTTCGGCTGCACCAACCATAAGTATAGTGATGAGTTTGGATACATGATGCAAGAGCAATATCAGATGTCCATGATGAGTGAGCTGAAGTTCTTCCCTGGTCTTCAAATTCGCCAGCAAAGAAATTGCATCTTCATATCTCAAGAAAAATATCTCAAAGACTGCCTGAAGAAGTTCAGCATGGAAGATTGCAAAGGTTACATGACGCCAATGCCAGCCAAACATCATCTTGGTCCCGACGACAATGGTAAAGAGTTCGATCAAAAGGTATACCGCTCCATGATTGGTTCTTTACTTTACCTATGTGCATCTAGGCCAGATATTATGCTTAGTGTTTGCATGTGTGCTCGATTCCAAGCGACACCAAAGGAATCACATCACTTAGCTGTGAAGCGAATTCTTAGATATTTGGCTTACACCCCAACACTCGGATTATGGTATCCAAAGGGCTCAAGGTTTGATCTGGTTGGATTCCCGGATGCGGATTATGCTGGTGACAAGGTGGATCGCAAGTCAACATCAGGAACATGTCACTTTCTGGGACGATCACTTGTCTGTTGGTCTTCAAAGAAGCAAAACTGTATATCACTCTCAACTGCTGAATCTGAATACATTGCTGCTGGATCTTGTTGTGCTCAGCATCTGTGGATGAAGCAAACTCTCAAGGACTATGGCATAAATCTGAAGCAAGTCCCTCTCTTCTGCGACAACGAAAGCGCCATCAAGATTGCCAACAATCCAGTTCAGCACTCGAAGACAAAGCACATTGAAATACGTCATCATTTTCTCAGAGATCATGTCATGAAGAAAGATATTGACATCATTCACGTCAACACTGAAGGGCAACTGGCAGATATCTTCACAAAGCCCTTGGATGAGAAAAGGTTTTGCAAGTTACGGTGTGAGCTAAATATCTTGGAATCCTCAAATGTCCTGTGATCAGGCACACATCCTAACACTTATGCATGTTGATGACTTAGATGTGCAACACACGAAGTAAAGTATATCTTCAATCAATGAAGACTTACATTCTGAGTGTGAATACATTAATGTGGAATTTGACTTCGAAGCGCCACGATAATTGTGCGCCGTGTCTGGGTCTAATACTTCCTATACGGTGGGTAACACCACCACCAAATTTCTTGGTTTGAAGTGTTTCACTCATGGCGTTATTGTTGAATATCTTCGCATATTGATTTGTCTTCAACTTTCAACTTATCTTCATGATTTACTTCACTATGTTGAGTTGATTGCTTTCTCATATATATATACATACAAGTATTCTATCCTCTACAGCATTCACTTATAGCTATGTCCTCACTGTTGAATCTTTTGAACTAAGTGAATATGATCGGACCCTAATCTCTCTATGCTTACTATCTCAAACTCTATCTGTCCAAATCATATGCATTCTATTGAAACTGTCGAATGTCTTCTCTGCATCCTTGTCAGCAGAAGACACAAAGACAAACATCAAGTCCTATTTAAATGATTCATCTTTATTGTCGATATCCGGAGAAGCCGGAACAACCATCCGACAAACTTGGTGGGCGTGGGAACATGGGACAACTCTGAATATGTTGCATGCTTGCCACGTGTCCCATGGATGTGAACAGACAGGGGCACCTACGTAATTGCGCAGTGCTGCACACCTACTTATAAATACGTGTCCCCTGCGGTCAAGAAAACTTTCTTCCACCTCTCCACCTCGTCAAAACCCTAGCGCCACCGCTAGCTCTCGACGACACCGGCGACGAAGCGCTTAGCTGCCACGACTTCTCCGATGCCGTCCTCACGCCGGCCGTGGGCATCGTCCTCTCCGCCGCCGCCGTAGGTGTCCTCCGCCGCCAAGTTAGGGCACGGTGGATTGAACTGCTCGTCTCCTTTCATCCCATCTAGCAGTTCTTGGTGTGGTAAATATAACTCTATTTTTACTCGCTTTTTGATCCTCAATGATTCATCCAATTTACCAAAATTGGTTTCTGTCTATACAAAGTTAGATCTATTCTGTCTGCATCTCATACTGCCTAGTATATTCACTTAAGCTTCACATCTAGTTAGATTCCTCACTTGTACTTATTCACGGATTCGTACAAATCTGGAACCGACTCTCAACATATAAGTGAATGTCTTCGCAACATGAGGTCAATGTCTTCAAACTGATTTATCTTCAAAATCTTCTGAGAATGCATATGACCTCTTCCCCTTCCCTCGCATCTGTAATGCTGTCACATGTACATGTCTGTGGGAGAATCCCTAGGTTCTCATAGTCTGCATTCGTTTGTAGAATTCTTACAGCAACACATTGATTCTCCTGAAGCCAGTTCCTGTCTAACCAGCTAGTGAAAGCCTTTGAAGCCTTTGAACATATTGAAACCGTTCAGTTTGAAGTTCATGGCTGCAGAGAAATCAGTAAGGAAGGGTGGCAGACAACGTCATGGGGGAACTTCAAAGGATCTGCCAGATGATCTTTGCAGAAATCTACAAAACAGACCCTGAAGAAGATTACAATCAGCGCAAGACTCGAATCCAATGGATTCGACGCTATTGGGCTGAACAATGGTTCAAGTACAAGTTCGTGACCCAGGAGTACGCTGAAAAGAATGCTATCAGGAGCCCTTGGGGTGATATTCTCTATCGAGGCCTTCCCCCCAAGAACAAAGCTGAAGCCATTGCGCAAGAATTCTATCCTTGCATGGTCCGTGGACCACAGCCTGAAGAAGCCGACCCATCATCATTGCTCTGGTGTCGTGACGACAATCTCTTCAAGCGCAACTTCTAGTATGCTAAGGCTTCGGCGAAGGAAAACAAGAAGCCATGGGGATTAGACTTCAATCCTGGTCCCTCTGGTCCCCGTGATGATGGCACACGTGAAGCTGAAGAAAATAGAATTGGCCCCTTTGCAAACCTTGATGGCCTCATCTCATACGTCTTGGTACAAGGTGCCAAAGTGGATCATTCTAACAATGATGCTGATTCTGATGAAGCCCCAGCTCCTCCTCCAAGGCCGCAGAAGCCAAAGAAGATTAAGGCTTCATCATCAGCTGCACCTCCAAAAGCTTCTCGTGTGAAGCCACTGGCCACTGAACCTCCTGAAGACAGTGTGCAGTCTGAAGATCTTTCACGCATTTCCAAGAAGACGGAGAACAAAAAGAAAATCGTCAAGAGTACTGATCAGGCTTTGACTCCTGCTGCCATTCTGCGTGATGAGCACATTGATCTGTCCAGCAATGACGATCTTGCAGATGATGCTCTTGAGCAACTAATCAAGAGCAAGGAAGAAGCAGAGATCTTCAACAACTTTCCTCTCTTTGACGTGACAATCATCCATAACTTCATTGATGAATGGTTTGACACACCAAATCTTAGCTTTGATGATCTGCAACTTCCAATTGGCCTCAGCGTCGCCTTCAATGGCGCCATTGCTTCTGAGCTAGCTATTGCTCAGCGCATCGTCGAACTGAAGCACAAGATTGACTATGAAAAGGCTCAGTTCAAGAAGCATGTGGCCACGCTCAACGTGCAAGATGTCAAGAACTTCAAGATCATGCTGCATGAGCTCAAAGAAGCCTTTCACAAGAAGCGTGAAGAAGCTCGAGGCTCCAGAGAGCGCATGAAAAATCTGGCTGACAAGTGTGTGCTTGCCTACAATGAGGCTGAAAAGCGCAAGGCTCTTGGTTGTCTTGGCATCGACCCCAGGATGACTGCAAAGAAGAAGAAGAAGAAGAAGAAGAAATCGACTGTCCAATCTGCACCTTCAAGGCCAGATGAACCTCGCATTGTCTTCCCAAGCAGCATGACTGGCTCGAAGCCAAAAGTCACGTCAACCGCTTCAGAACAGAAGAAGACGAGGGCTGCAGAGGCTGAAGCCAGAAAACGGAAAACCTCAGAAGCCTCTGATGCTGCTCCCTCCAAAATGAAGCGCAAGACCAAGAAGAGTCGGGCTGCTCCCACAGAGCCCCTTGTTGAACCCATCTTAGTGGTTCGTCCTGCATCTACAACCCTAGAACTTCGCATGAATGTTCATGAGCCTGCTTCCACAGAGGCTCCTGAAGCTAAAGAGATTCCAGCAGTTGATCCCATCACTGCTGAAGACATTGGTCATCATGACAATGTTGAAGATGATGAAGTTCTTCCTCAAATTGAATACAATGTGGTATCATCGCCTGTTCATACGAACAGCGAAATCATCAGCATTGGTCGTCCTCTGACACCAATTGCTCAGGATGCTTCATGGGCTGATCGCTCACAAGAACAAGACTCCCCCAGCACTCCCCAACAACAACAAGCCACACCATCTATGCAAGTTGAAGAGGATGAGGACCTGCCCACTCCATATCCAAAGGCGTCGCCTGTACTACAAAGGCTTCACAAAGGACCAAGGCCTCAAGCCCCTCTTCCGAGCGTTCCAGAAGGAGAAGTGCACCATCAACCTGTTGCACGTCAAGTGTTTTCAGAAGCCACTCCTGCTGTGAATGTCTCCGAGTCTGAAGCACCAGCTGCTAAAGACAATCCGGCTGCATCAGCCGATGACGAATGTCAAGAAGAACGTGTCCCTACACCCCCATTCCTGAAGAAGTTGTTCATGATGTGAACGTGTCTGTGCCTGACCCTCCAGCTCAGCAAGTGGAGGTTGAAAACCTTGAGGCTTCCACCACCAACACCAATGAAGCCGATGACATAGTCATGGCTGAAGCAAATGTAGAGCCTGTCCCAAGCCCCATACCAGAAGCCAATGCTGAAAATGCTCCTGAAGCTTCTGATGTGCATCCCGAAGCCACTGTTGCTGCCACTGCTCCTGCTCCGCCACCAAGGCCCTATACAATTGAGCAAGCATACAACCATGGTGAGCTAATCATAGTAAGATGGCCCGTTCTGGTCCCTCCGCCTACTGTCTCTGGTCCTCAATTTGACTATCACATTGAGCATAGGCCTCAGGTCCAGAAGCCAAAGCCAAGACTGCCAAGGTTTCCTGGTACTGCCACATCTGTAGGGTCTTTCAATGCAAATTGCTTCAAGAGCCACAAGACATTCTTTGACAGCTCAAAGAACCCCTACACAAGGCCAAGAATATCATCAGATCGGTTCTGGAGTCATCAGCAGCGAAGCTATTACTCCTGTGTTCTGTATGATCAAGGGCACATTTTCCCTCATATGCGCCTCGACACTGAAGCCATTGCTGGACTGCCCTGCTTAGAAGAAGCACTTGACTGCTTTCGTGATGCTGGTCTGCTCAGCTTACAGACAAAGAACATTGGAATGAAGAGCTATTGCTTCAATTCTATGCTACACTCCACATTCGCGGTTATAACAGAGATACGAAGACATGGGTTCTCGAGTGGATGACAGGAAATGTTCATCATGAAGCTAAAGCTCTTGACATCATTGAGCTTACAGGCCTATCCACTCCCGGAGAGCTATATGAACTTGGTTGTCAAAACCACCGCAATGCTCTGGAGAGCATCTTCTGTAAGCCTGAACCCAATATGAGCCAGATGTTGAGCATGATGAAGCCTTTGCCATGTGATGCTGAATATCCAAAGGAGTTCTTTGTTGATGACCTGGACTATCTGCCGCGCACTATATATCATATCATCAGGCGAACTCTATGGCCGATCAAAGGACATTCATCAGCTACAAAACTTGAAGGAGCCATGAAGACATTGGTCTTTTACATCCTCAATGGCATCAACTTCAATGCACAAGATTTCTTCATCAGGCAACTGGCTGCATCTGGATCTGACCTTTTCGGACTGAAGTTCTATGCTCCATGGGTCATGCACCTCATCAAGCAACATTCTGCTGTCAACTATCAACCATGTACTCGCAATCATGTGATTTTCCTACCAGAGGTTTATATGTCAGTTGAAGCCATATACCCTGAACCTGCCAAGAAGCCTCTTTGTCTTCAAAATGCTGAACATCAGAGCTTCACTCAGCCTTTGGAAGGAGTCCAAGCTGTCACGCATGTCTATCCGATGGCTGGAAATATTCATCTGCCTCATCATGCATCAACTGAAGCCACTGCGAGCACCATTGCTCAAAGGCCTCGGAAGCACTCTCGGGTCCTAAATGACCGAGAACTTCTTGTGGCCCTGCATCAGAAGCAAGATAAGCATCATTTTTGGCTCAAGCGTCAGATGCAAAGCCTCTTGGTGGATGTAAATCGCATTCGAAACCTTGCCACCAAGAATGCATTTGTCACTCAAGGAACTTGTCGGCGATCATGGAAGAGTTTGACCCTGCTCAGTGCTGAAGCTGATCTTCAAGACGATGGCTTCACTGAAAGATTCAAGTTTGACTCCACTCCTCCACGGAATGCTATCCTACGAAGAAGTCCATCTCTTGAAGACTCTGAGTATTCTTCCTCCGCGGCAACTGTCAATGCCAATGTGATCGATGATGAAGACAATGCTACTTCACCGCCCCCTACTTCTGCACGCATCAACACTGCACCAAGTTTGTCTGCACCGCCAAACGACAACGACAACCCTGCTGCTTCAACTACTCCTCATGAGGACGAGTAGATGCTCTATGTCTTCAAACCTTTTTGGTCATTACTGACAAAAGGGGGAAAAGCATATGAGTTGATAGTCTTCAAGCGGGTTCATAAGGGCGGTTGCTTTATATTTTTGCCTAGTGCTCACAACTCTTGCTTTTGATACACTTCGTTTTTTGAGCTGTAACACTTAAACTTGATGGTCGTCTGCCACTTATTTGCGTTTCCACGTGTAGATCATTCTGCAGACGTCCATTTTTCATTATGCATGTCATTCTCTTAGCTATATCATTTCATGCATGATGAATTATCTTCATAAGTTGAAGAGGATCTCCACAAGTACAACCTTCAATGTGCATTTGCATTCCAAAAGCAAATTATTAATATGCACATCTTTAGGGGGAGCCCTTGCCACTTATGAAGACAATACACTATCCTTTACAATTTCACATACTTCTTTCCCGTTGAAAACTTCAACCAGTTTGTCATCAATCACCAAAAAGGGGGAGATTGTAAGTGCATCTAGTGCCACCCCTAGTTGGTTTTGGAGTATTGACGTCAAAATTGGTTGAGGGACTAATGCGTTTGTGAGAATTACATGATAACGCAGGTAGTGTCCCTCATTGATTCAGTTTACCTACCGGAGATGACCCCTAAAAATGTATGAAGACATTAAAGACAATGGTGGTGTGTGAAGATATTCACACCGAAGTCTATGACATGAGAAGACATTGAGTGAAGAATATGGAGCGCGAAGACTGAGTTGTTTTGTTGTTTCCTTTTCTTCTTTGTTTAGTCATAGGAACCACCGTACTGTTAAGTGGGGTCCAAGTGAACTAAGTCAGAGTGACTGAAGTGATGCTCAACCCAAATCCTATGTCTTCGAGCGAAGACAATGAGAGGAAATCTTATCCAGAGCTAGATGAGTTAGCTTTGCTTGTAGCCCAAGTAAAGTTGCCGTGTGTGTTTGAAATTTGACCATTGGAACACATGTCAATTCCTTAGTGACCCAGGGTCATTTCGGACATATCAGGTCGGGTTGCCTCGTGGCTATAAATAGCCCACCCCCTACACCATAAATTGGTGGCTGCTCAGAGTTAGTTTACGGCTTTTTTCGTTTTGAGAGCAACCCACCTCGAAGCCTTTGAGAGAGAAATCCTTGCGAGGACAAAGCCCAAACACCCAGAGCCAAAGAGTGTTAGGCATCACTGAAGTCTTTCTGTCTGTGTGACCTGAAGACTTATTATACTTGAGGACTGTGTATCCTCGAGCCAGTTAGGCGTCGCGTTCTGAGCATCCAAGAGTCATTGTGGATTGCCGGGTGAACGAAGTCTGTGAAGGTTCGGAAATCTACCTTGAAGACTTACCAGAGTGATTGGGCGAGGACTGTGTGTCCTTAGCTCAAGGGGAATAAGGTGAAGACAGGGTCTTCTGAGTTGAATCTCAGCCTCCCTAACCAGACGTACAGTTGTCACAACAACTGGAACTGGTCCAAGAAATCCTGTGTCTTCAACAAGTGACTGGTTCTATCTCTTCCCTCCTTTACTTTGAGTTTGTCTTCGTGAGGTCATTGCTTATCTGTCTTATCTGGTTGACTTCATTGCTTGACTACTATTGCTGATTGGCTTCATACTATCTTCCATCCCGATCCTACTACCTAGCTGCTATTAGTCTTCGTACGTTAACACTATTGCATACTTGACTATGGCTTGCTTGTTGTAGTTTATCTTCCGCTGCATATCAATTAGGTCATTTCTATTGTTTGTCTTTGAAACTTGCACGTTTTGAAGACTTTGATAAAAATCACCTATTCACCCCCCTCTAGTCGATAACTAGCACTTTCAAGTACGCTCAGAAGAATGCTATCAAGAGTCCTTGGGGTGATATTCTCTATCGAGTCCTTCCCCCAAGAACAAAGCTGAAGCCATTGCGCAAGAATTCTGTCCTTGCATGGTCCATGGACCACAGCCTGAAGATGCCGACCCATCATCATTGCTCTGGTGTCGTGATGACAATCTCTTCAAGCGCAACTTCCAGTATGCTAAGGCTTCGGCAAAGGAAAATAAGAAGTCATGGGGATTAGACTTCAATCCTGGTCCCTCTGCTCCCCGTGATGATAGCACACGTGAAGCTGAAGAAAACAGAATTGGCCCCTTTGCAAACCTTGATGGCCTCATCTCATACGTCTTGGTACAAGGTGCCAAAGTGGATCATTCTGACAATGATGCTGATTCTGATGAAACCCCAGCTCCTCCTCCAAGGCCGCAGAAGCCAAAGAAGATTAAGGCTTCATCATCAGCTGCACCTCCAAAAGCTTCTCGTGTGAAGCCACTGGCCACTGAACCTCCTGAAGACAGTGTGCAGTCTGAAGATCTTTCATGCATCTCCAAGAAGACGGAGAAGAAAAAGAAAATTGCCAAGAGTACTAATCAGGCTTTGACTCCTGCTGCCATTCTGCGTGATGAGCACATTGATCTGTCCAGCGATGATGATCTTGCAGATGATGCTCTTGAGCAACTGATCAAGAGCAAGGAAGAAGCAGGGATCTTCAATAACTTGCCTCTCTTTGATGTGGCCATCCTCCATAACTTCATTGATGAATGGTTTGACACACCAAATCTTAGCTTTGATGATCTGCTCCAATTGGCCTCAGCGTCGCCTTCAATGGCGCCATTGCTTCTGAGCTAGCTATTGCTCAGCGCATCGTCAAACTGAAGCACAAGATTGACTATGAAAAGGCTCAGTTCAAGAAGCATGTGGCCACGCTCAACATGCAAGATGTCAAGAACATCAAGATCATGCTGCACGAGCTTAAAGAAGCCTTTCACAAGAAGCGTGAAGAAGCTCGAGGCTCCAGAGAGCGCATGAAAAATATGGCTGACAAGTGTGTGCTTGCCTACAATGAGGCTGAGAAGCGCAAGGCTCTTGGTCGTCCTGGCATCGACCCCAGGATGGCTGCAAAGAAAAAGAAGAAATTGACTGTCCAACCTGCACCCTCAAGGCAAGATGAACCTCGCATTGTCTTCCCAAGCAACATGACTGGCTCAAAGCCAAAGGTCACGTCAACCGCTTCAGAACAGAAGAAGACGAGAGCTGCAGAGGCTGAAGCCAGAAAAAGGAAAACCTTAGAAGCCTCTGATGCTGCTCCCTCCAAGAAGAAGTGCAAGACCAAGAAGAGTCGGGCTGCTCCCACAAAGCCCCTTGTTGTTGAACCCATCTCAGTGGTTCGTCCTGCATCTGCAACCCAAGAACTTCGCATGACTGTTCATGAGCTTGCTTCCACAGAGGCTCCTGAAGCTGAAGAGATTCCAGCAGTTGGTCCCCTCACTGCTGAAGACATTGGTCATCATGACAATGTTGAAGATGATGAAGTTCTTCCTCAAATTGAATATAATGTGGTATCATCGCCTGTTCGTACGAACAGCGAAATCATCAGTATTGGTCGTCCTCTGACGCCAATTGCTCAGGATGCTTCATGGGTTGATCGCCCGCAACAACAAGACTCCCCCAGTACTCCCCAACAACAACAAGCCACACCATCCGTGCAAGTTGAAGAGGATGAGGACCTGCCCACTCCATCTCCAAAGGCGTCGCCTGTACTACAAAGGCTTCACAAAGGACCAAGGCCTCAAGCTCCTCTTTCGAGCATTCCAGAAGGAGAAGTGCACCATCAACCTGTTGCATGTCAAGTGTTTTCAGAAGCCACTCCTGCTGTGAATGTCTCCGAGTCTGAAGCACCAGCTGCTGAAGACAATCCAGCTGCATCAGCCGATGACGAACGTCATGAAGAACGTGTCCCTACTCCCCCCATTCCTGAAGAAGATGTTCATGAAGTGAACGTGTCTGTGCCTGACCCTCCAGCTCAGCAAGTGGAGGTTGAAAATCTTGAGGCTGCCACCACCAACACCAATGAAGCCGATGACGTCGTCATGGCTGAAGCTAATGTGGAGCCTGTCCCAAGCCCCATACCAGAATTCAATGCTGAAACTGCTCCTGAAGCTTCTGTTGTGCAGCCCGAAGCCACTGTTGCTGCCACTGCTCCTGTTCCGCCACCAAGGCCCTATACAATCGAGCAAGCATACAACCATGGCGAGCTAATCATAGTAAGATGGCCCGTTCTGGTCCCTCCGCCTATTGTCTCTGGTCCTCAATTTGACTATCACATTGAGCATAGGCCTTAGGTCCAGAAGCCAAAGCCAAGACTGCCAAGGTTTCCAGGTACTGCCACATCTGTCGGGTCTTTCAATGCAAATGGCTTCAAAAGCCACAACACATTCTTTGACAGCTCAAAGAACCCCTACACGAAGCCAAGAATATCATCAGATCGGTTCTGGAGTCATCAGCAGCGAAGCTATTACTCCTGTGTTCTGTATGATCAAGGGCGCATTTTCCCTCATATGCGCCTCGACACTGAAGCCATTGCAGGACTGCCATGCTTAGAAGAAGCACTTGACTGCTTTCATGATGCAGGTCTACTCAGCTTTGTCACAGACAAAGAACATTGGAATGAAGATCTATTGCTTCAATTCTATGCTACGCTCCACATTCGCGGTTATAATAGAGATACAAAGACATGGGTTCTCGAGTGGATGACAGGAAATGTTCATCATGAAGCCAAAGCTCTTGACATCATGGAGCTTACAGACCTATCCACTCCCGGAGAGCTATATGAACCTGGTTGTCAAAACCACCGCAATGCACTGGAGAGCATCTTCCATAAGCCTGAACCCAATATGAGCCAGATGTTGAGCATGATGAAGCCTTTGCCACGTGATGCTGAATATCCAAAGGAGTTCTTTGTTGATGACCTTGAGTATCTGCCGCGCACTATATATCATATCATCAGGCAGACTCTATGGCTGATCAAAGGACATTCATCAGCTGCAAAACTTGAAGGAGCCATGAAGACATTGGTCTTTTACATCCTCAATGGCATCAACTTCAATGCACAAGATTTCTTCATCAGGCAACTGGCAGCATCTGGATCTGACCTTTTCAGACTAAAGTTCTATGCTCCATGGGTCATGCGCCTCATCAAGCAATATTCTGCTGTCAACTATCAACCATCTGCTCGCAATCATGTGATCTTCCTACCAGAGGTTGATATGTCAGTTGAAGCCATATACCCTGAACCTGCCAAGAAGCCTCTTTGTCTTCAAAATGCTGAACATCAAAGCTTCACTCAGCCTATGGAAGGAGTCCAAGCTGTCACGCGTGTCTATCCGATGGCTGGAAACTTTCGTCTACCTCATCATGCATCAACTGAAGCCACTGCGAGCACAATTGCTCAAAGGCCTCGGAAGCGCTCTCGGGTCCTGAATGACCGAGAACTTCTTGTGGCCCTGCATCAGAAACAAGATAAGCATCATTTTTGGTTCAAGCGTCAGACGCAAAGCCTCTTGGTGGATGTAAATCGCATTCGAAACCTTGCCACCAAGAATGCATTTGTCACTCACGAAACTTGTCGGCGATCATGGAAGAGTTTGACATTGCTCAGTGCTGAAGCTGATCTTCAAGACGATGGCTTCACTGAAAGATTCAAGTTTGACTCCACTCCTCCACGAAATGCTGTCCTACGAAGAACTCCATCTCTTGAAGACTGTGACTATTCTTCCTCCGCGGCAACTGTCAATGCAAAAGTGATCGATGATGAAGACGATGCAACTTCACCGCCCCCTACTTCTGCACACATCAACACTGCACCAAGTTCGTCAGCACCGCCAACCAACAACGACAACCCTGCTAGTTCACCTACTCCTCAAGAAGACGAGTAGATGCTCTATGTCTTCAAACCTTTTTGGTCATTACTGACAAAAGGGGGATAAGCATATGAGTTGATAGTCTTCAAGTGGGTTCATAAGGGCGGTTGCTTTATATTTTTGCCTAGTGCTTACAACTCTTGCTTTTGATACACTTCGTTCTTTGATTTGTAACACTTAAACTTGATGGTCGTCTGCCACTTATTTGCGTTTCCACGTGCGATGATAACTTCCGCACTTAGATCATTCTGCAGACGTCCATTTTTCATTATGCATGTCATTCTCTTAGCTATATCATTTCATGCATGATGAATTATCTTCATAAGTTGAAGAGGATCTCCACAAGTACAACCTGCCATGTGCATTTGCATTCCAAAAGCAAATTATTAATATGCACATCTTCAGGGGGAGCCCTTGCCACTTATGAAGACAATACGCTATCCTTTACAATTTCACATACTTCTTTCCCGTTGAAAACTTCAACCAGTTTGTCATCAATCACCAAAAAGGGGGAGATTGTAAGTGCATCTAGTGCCACCCCTAGTTGGTTTTGGAGTATTGACGACAAAGTTGGTTGAGGGACTAATGCGTTTGTGAGAATTACATGATAACGCAGGTAGTGTCCCTCATTGATTCGGTTTACCTACCGGAGATGACCCCTAAAAATGTATGAAGACATTGAAGACAATGGTGGTGTGTGAAGATATTCACACCGAAGTCTATGACATGAGAAGACATTGAGTGAAGACTATGGAGCGCGAAGACTGAGTTGTTTCGTTGTTTCCTTTTCTTCTTTGTTGAGTCATAGGAACCACCGTACTGTTAAGTGGGGTCCAAGTGAACTAAGTCAGAGTGACTGAAGTGATGCTCAACCCAAATCCTATGTCTTCGAGCGAAGACAATGAGAGCAAATCTTATCCAGAGCCGGATGAGTCAGCTTTGCTTGTAGCCCAAGTAAAGTTGCCGTGTGTGTTTGAAATTTGACCATTGGAACACGTGTCAGTTCCTTAGTGACCCAGGGTCATTTCGGACATATCAGGTCGGGTTGCCTTGTGGCTATAAATAGCCCACACCCTACACCATAAATTGGTGGCTGCTCAGAGTTAGTTTACGGCTTTTGTCATTTTGAGAGCAACCCACCTCGAAGCCTTTGAGAGAGGAATCGTTGCGAGGACAAAGCCCAAACACCCAGAGCCAAAGAGTGTTAGGCATCACTGAAGTCTTTCTGTTTGTGTGACCTGAAGACTTATTACACTTGAGGACTGTGTATCCTCCAGCCGGTTAGGCGTCGCGTTCTGAGCATCCAAGAGTCATTGTGGATTGCCGGTGAACGAAGTCTGTGAAGGTTCGGAAGTCTACCTTGAAGACTTACCAGAGTGGTTGGGCGAGGACTGTGTGTCCTTAGCTCAAAGGCAATAAGGTGAAGACGCGGTCTTCTAAGTTGAATCTCAGCCTCCCTAACTAGACGTACAGTTGTCACAGCAACTGGAACTGGTCCAACAAATCCTGTGTCTACAACAAGTGACTGGTTCTATCCCTTCCCTCCTTTACTTTGAGTTTGTCTTCGTGAAGTCATTGCCTATCTATCTTATCTGTTTGACTTCATTGCTTGACTACTATTGTTGATTGGCTTCATACTATCTTCCATCCCGATCCTTACTACCTAGCTGCTATTAGTCTTTGTACGTTAACACTATTGCTTACTTGACTATGGCTTTCTGGTTGTAGTTTATCTTCCGCTGCATATCAATTAGGTCATTTCTATTGTTTGTCTTCGAAACTTCCACTTTTTGAAGACTTTGATAAAAATCGCCTATTCATCCCCCTCTAGTCGATAACTAGCACTTTCAGTTATGCTTGGATTGTCTTGCACTTTCCCCATGTGCTTAGACGTTTCATTTCATTTGGTGTTTTGAATGACTCTTATGCCTACCATATACCATTCTTTGAGCGCCTTATGCATGCTTGCTATGAGCTTGAGCTACATGCTTATTCTCTTGTCGCACAAATTTGCATCACTACCTCAGATTTACATGCTTCTTTCCATGATGCCCTTGATTTTGCTCAATTTATGTGCTTACATGGTATGTCATAATCCCTTGTCACACCATATGATATGCTTGATGATGAAACTTGTTTGGTGAATCACCTCTTGAATGCTTGGTTTTGCACTAACTCTAACCACATTTGTTTTTCCAAGTGTTTGTTGTACTTGCTCCTTTTGAAGGAATCACTAGATGGTGTGACATTGGAGAGTGCCCATTCTCAGCTTCAACATGATAAGTGCTAGGTGGTCGTCCACTTCTACATGTTGGCGCCCTCTCTTTCCCATGGTTATGCAGATCACGATCTGCGGACAGATCTCTCCCAAGGCGAGGGGGGGGGGGGAGATGATGCGGAGCATCCTTCGACCATCCCCATGGACATCCTATCACCACTACAAGCATGAAGAAAACCGATGACAAGAGCACACACATGATGAGGGAGTCCTGGATTAAGGGGTCCTCGATCGTCCGGACTATGTGACATGGGCCGGACTGATGGGCTATGAAGACACAAGACAGAAGATTTCTCCCCGTGTCCGGATGGGACTCTACTTGGCATGGAAGGCAAGCTTGGTGTTCAGATATGAAGATTCCTTTCTCTGTAACCGACTCTGTACACCCTCCAGTGTCTATATAAACCGGAGGGTTTAGTCTGTAGGACATAATGATAATCATATAGGCTAGACTTCTAGGGTTTAGCCATTACGATCTCGTGGTAGATAAACTCTTGTAATACTCATATTCATCAAGATCAATCAAGCAGGAAGTAGGGTATTACCTCCATAGAGAGGGCCCGAACCAGGGTAAACATCGTGTCCCCCGTCTCCTGTTACCATCGACCTTAGACGCACAGTTCGGGACCCCTACCCGAGATCCGCCGGTTTTGACACCGACGTTGGTGCTTTCATTGAGGGTTCAGCTGCGTCGTCACCAAAAGGTTTTGATAGCTCCATCAATCATCTACAACAATGCGGTCCAGGGGGAGGTTTTTCTCCCCGGACAGATCTTCGTATTCGGCGGCTTCGCACTGCGGGCTAACTCGCTTGGCCATCTAGAGCAGATCGACAGCTACGCCCCTGGCCATCAGGTCAGGTTTGGAAGCTTGAATTACGTGGCCGATATTGATGACCCACAAGTATAGGGGATCTCTCGTAGTCCTTTCGACAAGTAAGAGTGTCGAACCCAACGAGGAGCAGAAGGAAATGACAAGCGGTTTTCAGTAAGGTATTCTCTGCAAGCACTGAAATTGTAGGTAACATATAGTTTTGTGATAAGATAATTTGTAACGGGTAACAAGTAATGAAAGTAAATAAGGTGCAACAAGGTGGCCCAATCCTTTTTGTAGCAAAGGACAAGCCTGGACAATTTCTTATAATGATAAAAGCGCTCCCGAGGACACATGGGAATTATCGTCAAGCTAGTTTCATCACGCTCATATGATTCGCGTTCGTTACTTTGATAATTTGATATGTGGGTGGACCGGTGCTTAGGTACTGCCCTTTCTTGGACAAGCATCCCACTTATGATTAACCCCTATTGCAAGCATCCGCAACTCCAAAAGAAGTATTAAGGTAAACCTAACCATAGCATGAAACTAGTGGATCCAAATCAGCCCCTTATGAAGCAACGCATAAACTAGGGTTTAAGCTTCTGTCACTCTAGCAACCCATCATATACTTATTACTTCCCAATGCCTTCCTCTAGGCCCAAATAATGGTGAAGGGTCATGTAGTCGATGTTCACATAACACCACTAGAGGAGAGACAACATACATCTCATCAAAATATCAAACGAATACCAAATTCACATGACTACTAATAGCAAGACTTCACCCATGTCCTCAGGAACAAATGTAACTACTCACAAAGCATATTCATGTTCATGATCAGAGGAGTATTAATATGCATTAAGGATCTGAACATATGATCTTCCACCAAGTAAACCAATTAGCATCAACTACAAGGAGTAATCAACACTACTAGCAACCCACATGTACCAATTTGTGGTTTTGGATACAAGATTGGATACAAGAGATGAACTAGGGTTTGAGAAGAGATGGTGCTGGTGAAGATGTTGATGGAGATTGACCCCCACCCGATGAGAGGATCGTTGGTGATGACGATGGTGATGATTTCCCCCTCCCGGAGGGAAGTTTCCCCGGTAGAACAACTCTGTCGGAGCCCTAGATTGGTTCCGCTTTCCAGGGTAAGAGCCTTCATATAGCAGAAGATGGGCACCGGAGGGCCACTAGGGGGCCCAGGAGACAGGGTGTGCACCCCCTCGGGTACTTTATTTGCTTAATAATTCTTATTCATTCCAAAAATGACTTTCATGGAGTTTCCGGACTTTTGGAGCTATGCAGAATAGGTTTCCAATATTTGCTCCCTTTTCAGCCAGAATCCCAGCTGCCGACATTCTCCCTCTTCATGATAAACCTTGTAAAATAAGAGAGAATAGCTATAAGTATTGTGACATAATGTTTTATAACAGCCCATAATGCAATAAATATTGACATAAAAGCATGATGCAAAATGGACGTATCAACTCCCCAAGCTTAGACCTCGCTTGTCCTCAAGTGGAAGCCGATATCGAAAAATATGTCCACATGTTTAGAGATAGAGGTGTAGATAAAAATAAAATACGGACATGAGAGCATCATGATCATTCTTATAACAGCAACATATATAGATTTTGTCATATGATTTCTTATGCTCAAGTAACAATCTATTCACAATGTCAAGTATGGATCATAAACTTCATTGAAAACTAACAAACTATAATCTCAGTCATTGAAGCAATTGCAATTTATCATAATGTCAGAAAGAGTCAAGAATAGAGCCTTTCAGCAAGTGCACATACTCAACTATCATATAGTCTTCTACAATTGCTAACACTCACACAATACTTATGGTTATGGAGTTTTAATCGGACACTGAGAAAGATAGGGGCTTATAATTTTGCCTCTCAACGTATTCACCTTTGGGTGATGTCAACAATAATAGTTCATGCTAACTTACATCCAATTGGATATATATATTAGGATCTTTCCAACACGAGGTGCTTGCCAAAGGATAAAATGAAAAAGGGAAAGGTGAAGATCACCTTGACTCTTGCATAAAGTAAAAGACATAAAGTAAAAGATTGGCCCTTCGCAGTGGGAAGCAGAGGTTTTCATGTGCTTTTAGGGTTGGATGCACAAAATCTTAATGCAAAAGAACGTCACTTTATATTGCCACTTGTGATATGAACCTTTATTATGCAGTCCGTCGCTTTTATTACTTCCATATCACACGATCGTATAAAGCTTATTTTCTCCGCACTAATAAGTCATACATATTTAGAGAGCAATTTTTATTGCTTGCAACATGACAACTTACTTGAAGGATCTTACTCAATCTATAGGTGGGTATAGTGGACTCTCATGGCGAAACTGGATTTAAGGATATTTGGAAGCACAATTAGTATCTCTACTTGGTGCAAGGAATTTGGCTAGCATGAGGGGGAAAGGCAAGCTCAACATGTTGGACGGTCCATCACAATATACTTTAACTGAGATTTGAGAAAACATAAACCATTACGTTGTCTTCCTTGTCCAACATCAACTCTTTAACATGTCATACCTAATGAGTGCTCACAATTAGAAAAGATGTCCAAGATAGTATATTTATATGTGAAAACCCCTCTTTCTTTATTACTTCCTATTAATTGTAACGATGACCAAAACTAGGATTTTCAACTCTCAATAACTTTTATGCCTCATACTCTTGATATGTGAAGTCATTACTATCCATAAGATCAACATGAACTCTTTTATTCTTTTTATTCTTTCTATTTTCTCAAGATCATAGCAAGATAGCAAAGCCCTTGACTCAACACTAATATTTATTATAGATAGCTCACAGACTCGATTACATAAAGGGATCACAAAGCAGAACTCAAAACTAATTCATACCAAAACTTTATTCTACTAGATCAAGATATTACTAAAAGGATCGAACTAACTAGAATGGTAAAGATAGGAGTGTGATGGTGATACGATACCGGGGCACCTCCCCCAAGCTTGGCAGTTGCCAAGGGGAGTGCCCATACCCATATGATTATGTCTCCTTCTTCAGAGTTGGTGTTGTGATCTTCTTGGCGATGATACCCCTTAGGATACGATTCTCCTCGTCGAGCTTACTGACTTGTTGCTTGAGGTTCATACTTTCCTTGCAGAGCTTGCTTGTTACGGCTAAAGCTCCTTTTACCCAAGGGTGCTACATAGCTTCTGGAGAACAAGTGACACTCTTTTTCGTATTTTCATATGAAAGAAATTTAACGTTGGAAGGGGTGACCGAATTTGGAATAGCCGAGCTCTGTAGTTCCCCCATCATGAATCCTGCTTGGAAGCGGGAGGTAACTTCTTGATCTTCCTCCATGGCATCTATCCTTTTCAAGTCAGCCTCCATCTCATCCTCCGTTGATGGTCCAAAGTGATAAGCATCGCTATTTGCTCCTGGACCTGGTGTCGGGTGAGACACCCGACTCTCCCCGACTGACTCTTGAGAAGACATCTTGCTCTAAATCTGCAACAGGAATGGCTAGAAACAAAAATAGAGAATTTTTGCGTGATAAAGTGGTCAAAACCTTCGGGAGATTATATAATGAATTTTTACAGACCGAAATAAGTAACGTGCAAGAAAACGGAGTCCGGGAGGCACATGAGGTGCCCACGAGATAGGGGGCGCGCCCAGTAAGGGTGGGCACGCCCTCCACCCTCGTGGATGCCTCGTGTCCTTCCCGGATTACTTCTTGCTTTCCAAAATTCTTAAATATTCCAAAACAAAGAAAAAATGCCATTAGAACTGTTTTGGAGTCGGTTTACTTACCGTACCACATACCTATTCCTTTTCGGAGTCTGAAACATTCTGGAAAGTGTTCCTTATGTATTCCTCCGGGGTTACCATTTCAATAATATTAGTTTCAACATTGATAGGATTACCTGAGATATAATGTTTGATTCTTTGACCGTTCACCACCCTCGGACTTGTGCCCTTGAAGTAGTTGATTTTTATGGCACCGGAACGATAGACCTCCTCGATAATGTAAGGACCTTCCCATTTAGAGAGAAGTTTTCCTACAAAAAATCTTAAATGAGAGTTGAATAGCAACACATAATCACCTACGTTAAACTCACGCTTTTGTATTCTTTTGTCATGCCATCTTTTAACTTTTTCTTTAATCAGCTTGGCATTCTCATAGGCTTGGGTTCTCCATTCATTAAGTGAGTTAATATCAAATAACCTCTTCTCACCGGCAAGTCTGAAATCATAGTTGAGCTCTTTAATCGCCCAATATGCTTTATGTTCAAGTTCAAGAGGTAAGTGCACGCTTTTCCATATACCATCTTATACGGAGACATACCCATAGGATTTTTATATGCAGTTCTATAGGCCCATAATGCATCATAAAGTTTCTTGGACCAATTCTTTCTAGATCTATTAACAGTCTTTTGCAAAATTAATTTGAGCTCTCTATTGCTCAATTCTACTTGACCACTAGACTGTGGGTGATAAGGAGATGCAATTCTATGATTAACATCATACTTAGCAAGCATTTTACGGAAAGCACCATGAATAAAATATGAACCACCATCAGTCATGAGATATCTAGGGACTCCAAACCTTGGAAAAATAACTTCTTTAAGCATCTTAATAGAGGTGTTATGATCATTACTACTATTTGGAATAGCTTCTACCCACTTAGTAATGTAATCAACAGCAACTGAAATATGTGTATATCCATTAGAGGCAGGAAAAGGTCCCATATAATCAAAGCCCCAAACATCAAATGGTTCAATAACAAGAGAATAATTCATAGGCATTTCTTGACGTCTACTAATATTACCAATTCTTTGACATTCATCATAAGACAAGACAAACTTACGAGCATCTTTGAAGAGAGTAGGCCAATAAAAGCTGGATTGTAATACCTTATGTGCAGTTCTATCTCCAGCGTGGTGTCCTCCATATGGTTAGGAGTGAAACCTGCGTAGGATCTGTTCCTGTTCATGCTCAGGTACACAACATCTAATAACACCATCTACTCCTTCTTTATAAAGGTGTGGGTCATCCCAGAAGTAGTGTCTTAAATCATAAAAGAAATTTTTTCTTTTGCTGGTATGTGAAACTAGGTGGTATAAATTTAGAAAAAATGTAATTAGCATAATCAGCATAACATGGAGCAGTACGAGAAGCATTAATGACTGCTAATTGTTCATCAGGAAAGCTATCATCAATAGGTAGTGGGTCATCAAGAACATTCTCTAACCTAGACAAGTTGTCTGCAATGGGGTTCTCAGCTCCCTTTCTATCAATAATATGTAAATCAAATTCTTGAAGCAAAAGAACCCATCTAATAAGTCTAGGTTTAGCATCTTTCTTTTCCATAAGATATTTAATAGCAGCATGACCAGTGCGAATAGTAACTTTAGAATCAACAATATAAGGTCTGAACTTATCACAAGCAAATACAACTGCTAAGAATTCTTTTTCAGTAGTAGCATAATTTCTCTTGGCAGTATCAAGAGTTTTACTAGCATATTGAATAACATTTAGTTTCTTATCAACTCTTTGCCCTAGAACAACACCTACAACATAATCACTAGCATCACACATAATTTCAAAGGGTAAATTCCAATCAGGTGGCTGAACAATAGGTGCAGTGATCAAAGCCTTCTTAAGTATTTCAAAAGCTTCTACACAATCATCATCAAAGACAAAAGGAATATCTTTTTGTAATAAATTAGTCAGAGGCCTAGAGATTTTAGAATAGTCCTTAATGAACCTCCTATAAAAACCGGCATGACAAAGGAAACTTCTTATACCTTTAATGTCCTTGGGACATGGCATCTTTTTAATAGCATAAACTTTAGCTTTATCAACTTCAATACCTCTTTCAGAAATTTTATGCCCCAAGACAATGCCTTCATTAACCATAAAGTGACACTTTTCCCAATTCAGGATGAGACTAGTGTCTTCACATCTCTGCAAAACTCGATCAAGGTTGCTCAAGCAATCATCAAAAGAGGATCCATAAACGGAGAAGTCATCCATGAATACCTCACAAATCTTTTCACAAAAGTCAGAGAATATAGCCATCATGCATCTTTGAAAGGTAGCAGGTGCATTACATAAACCAAAAGGCATACGTCTATAAGCAAAAGTACCGAAAGGGCAAGTAAAAGTAGTTTTTGATTGATCTTCCTCTAACACGGGTATTTGAGAGAAACCAGAATAACCATCTAGAAAGAAGAAATGTGTATGTTTGGATAGTCTTTCTAGCATTTGGTCAATAAAAGGTAAAGGGTAATGATCTTTCTTAGTAGCTTTATTTAACTTATGGAAATCAATTACCATCCAATAACCTGTAACAATTCTTTAAGGAATCAATTCATCTTTATCATTAGGAACAACAGTAATACCTCCCTTTGTAGGAACACAATGGACGGGACTTACCCGTTCACTATTAGCAATGGGATAAATTATACCTGCCTCAAGGAGCTTTAGTATCTCCTTTCTTACAACTTCTTTCATCTTAGGATTTAACCGTCGTTGAGGATCTCTAACTGGTTTGGCATCTTTCTCCAATTTTATTCTGTGTTGGCATAGAGTGGTACTAATGCCCTTAAGATCATCCAGAGTATATCCAATAACAGCTCGGTGCTTCTTCAGAGTTTTCAATAATCTTTCCTCTTCTTGCTCTGAAAGGTTAGCACTAATAATAACATGATATATCTTCTTTTCATCAAGATAGGCATATTTAAGATTATCAGGTAATGGTTTGAGCTCAAACACAGGATCACCCTTGGGTGGAGGAGGATCCCCTAGGATTTCAATAGGCAAATTGTGTTTCATAATAGGGCCCTGTTGAAGGAATACTTCATCTATTTCCCTTCTTTCATTCATAAACACATCATTTTCATGGTGTAGCAACTATTGTTCTAATGGATCAGTAGGAGACATGGCAATAGAAGCAACACCAATAATTTCATCCTTACTAGGCAACTCTTTATCATGGGGTTGTCTACGAAATTTAGCAAAATTAAACTCATGTTTCATAACCCCCAAGCCTATTGTAACAACATCCTTTTCACAATCGATCTTAGCATTAACAGTACTCAAGAAGGGTCTACCAAATATAATGGGACAAAATCTATCTTGTGGGGAACCAAGAAAAGAATATCAGCGGGATATTTAACTTTCCCACACAAGGCTTCAACATCTCTAACAATCCCAAATGGTGAAATAGTATCTCTACTGGCAAGCTTAATTGTAACATCAATATCTTCTAACTCAGCGGGTGCAATATCATGCATAATTTCTTCATATAAGGAAAAAGGTATTGCACTAGCACTAGCACCCATATCACATAAGGCATGATAACAATGATCTCCTGTTTTAACAGAAATAACAGGCATGCCTACAACAGGTCTATGTATCTTAGCATCGGGTTTAGCATGTTAGCAGCTTCACCACAGTAGTAAATAACATGCCCATATATATTATCATCAAAGAGATCTTTAACCATAGCAATACTAGGTTCAACTTTAATTTGCTCAGGAGGTGTATATGTTCTAGTATTACTCTTATGAACCACAATTGAAGCTTTAGCATGATCCTTTATTCTAACAGGAAAAGGTGGTTTCTCAACATAAGTAGTAGGAACAATAGGATCATTATAAGTGATAGTTTTTTCTTCAACTGTAATAGGTGCACCTACTTTTACTTCAATGGGAGGATTATATTTAAACCACTTCTCCTTAGGGAGATCAACGTGAGAAGCAAAATATTCATAGAAAGAAGCTACTATCTCAGAGTCAAGTCCATATTTAGTGCTAAATCCACGAAAAGCATCGGTATCCATAAAAGATTTAACACAATCAAACTTGGGTGTTATACCTGACTCCTTACCATCGTTGGAACCCCAATCTTCAGAGTTGCGTTTAATTCTTTCCAATAAGTCCCACTTGAATTCAGTAGTCTTGAGCATATAAGAACCAGCACAGGAAGTATCGAGCATGGTGCGATCATTGAGAGAAAGCCGAGCATAAATTTTTTGAATAATCATTTCTCTTGAGAGCTCATGATTGGGGCATGAATATAACATTGACTTAAGCCTCCCCCAAGCTTGAGCGATGCTTTATCCTTTGCGAAGCCAGAAATTATATATGTAATTACGATCACGATGAACAAGATGCAGAGGATAGAACTTCTGGTGATATTCCAACTTCAATCGTTTATAGTTCCAAGATCCTGTATCATCACATAGCCTATACCATGTCAATGTGTCTCCCTTAAAAGATAAAGGGAAAACCTTCCTCTTTACAACATCATCGGGAATACCTGCAAGCTTAAATAATCCACAAACTTCATCCAAAAAGATAAGGTGTAAATCGGGATGCAATGTTCCATCTCCTGCAAAGGGGTTAGCTAGCAGTTTCTCTATCATACCCGAAGGAATTTCAAAGTAAAAATTTTCAATAGGTTCAGTAGGTTGAGGAGCAACTCTTTGCTCTACTGGTCGGGGCGAAGATACCCCGAACAAGCCCCTCAAAGGATTAGTTTCCATAGTAACAAGTGACAAAAAATTTCAGCACACTATATAAATGTTTCCTTACCAAGTTCCACTCACCAAAGGCGCTGCACTCCCCGGCAACGGCGCCAGAAAAGAGTCTTGATGACCCACAAGTATAGGGGATCTACCTTAGTCCTTCCGATAAGTAAGAGTGTCAAACCCAACGAGGAGCAGAAGGAAATGACAAGCGGTTTTCAGTAAGGTATTCTCTGCAAGCACTGAAATTGTAGGTAACAGATAGTTTTGTGATAAGATAATTTGTAACGGGTAACAAGTAATGAAAGTAAATAAGGTGCATCAAGGTGGCCCAATCCTTTTTGTAGCAAAGGACAAGCCTGGACAATTTCTTACAATGAGAAAAGCGCTCCCGAGGACACATGGGAATTATCGTCAAGCTAGTTTCATCTCGCTCATATGATTCGCATTCGTAACTTTGATAATTTGATATGTGGGTGGACCGGTGCTTGGGTACTGCCCTTTCTTGGACAAGCATCCCACTTATGATTAACCCCTATTGCAAGCATCCGCAACTACAACATAAGTATTAAGGTAAACCTAACCATAGCATGAAACTAGTGGATCCAAATCAGCCCCTTACGAAGCAACGCATAAACTAGGGTTTAAGCTTTTGTCACTCTAGCAACCCATCATCTACTTATTACTTCCCAATGCCTTCCTCTAGGCCCAAATAATGGTGAAGTGTCATGTATTCGACGTTCACATAACACCACTAGAGGAGAGACAACATACATCTCATTAAAATATCGAACGAATACCAAATTCACATGACTACTAATAGAAAGACTTCATCCACGTCCTCAGGAAAAAACGTAACTACTCACAAAGCATATTCATGTTCATGATCAGAGGAGTATTAATATGCATTAAGGATGTGAAAATATGATCTTCCACCAAGTAAACCAATTGGCATCAACTACAAGGAGTAATCAACACTACTAGCAACTCATAGGTACCAATTTGTGGTTTTGGATACAAGATTGGATACAAGAGATGAACTAGGGTTTGAGAGGAGATGGTGCTGGTGAAGATGTTGATGGAGATTGACCCCCTCCCGATGAGAGGATTGTTGGTGATGACGATGGTGATGATTTCCCCCTCCCGGAGGGAAGTTTCCCCGATAGAACAGCTCCACCGGAGCCCTAGATTGGTTCCGCCAAGGTTCCGCCTCGTGGCGGCGGAGTTTCGTCCCGTAAGCTTGCTTATGATTTTTTCCAGGGTAAGAGCCTTCATATAGCAGAAGATGGGTACCAGAGGGCCACCAGGGGGCCCAAGAGACAGGGGGCGCGCCCCCACCCTCCTGGCCAGGGTGTGGGCCCCCTCTGGTACTTTCTTTGCTCAATAGTTCTTATTAATTCCAAAAATGGCTTTCATGGAGTTTCTGGACTTTTGGAGCTGTGCAGAATAGGTTTCCAATATTTGCTCCCTTTTCAGCCAGAATCCCAGCTGCCGGCATTCTCCCTCTTCATGATAAACCTTTTAAAATAAGAGAGAATAGCCATAAGTATTGTGACATAATGTGTAATAACAACCCATAATGCAATAAATATTGATATAAAGCATGATGCAAAATGGACATATCAGATATCCGCGGAGACTTGATCTTTGACGGATTCGAGCCTGTGACAGCCGCTCCCTGCCACCACGATGAACATGACTTAAATCTGTCATCGGACCGTGCTCAGGAGATTGCGCCTGTAATTGCTCTGGACCTAGATCTGGAGCAGATCGTGTCGTACGAGGACGGGAAGCTTAACCCCACCATGGAAGCCGCAGACTCAGCGGCGTTGGAGCCGAACACATATCCGACCTTGAGCAGAGCCTATGTCGTCGGAACCTCGGATTCGTCTCTGGCCATAGGTTCCGAACCACGTACATCCGGGCCCGTCAAAACTGATCGGGCGCCTATCATCGAGTTCAGCTCCGCGGACATAGGCGATGTGCTAAGCTCGTTAAAAGCCCTCTCCTTATGAGGAGCCTCTCAGCCGAACTATATCCGGCTTGAATGGGAAGCTGATGACAGAGAATTTCGCTTCCCACCCACCACCCATTGCATAGCCACTGTCAAATACTTAACCGACATGCTTGACTACAACTCCGAAGACATCGACGGTATGGACGACGATGCCGGAGAGGAGCAGGAGCCACCGCCTACAGGGCGCTGGACAACCACCTCCTTGTATGACATATACATGGTGGACACACCCAAAGATAACAACAACGACATTGAAAATCCAGTTGAGGATAAGCCTCCTGAGACACAGCCAAAACACTGGCGTTAGCAATGCCGCTCTAAACCATGCCGTGGAAAAAACAAAAATACCGACATAGGAGAAAATAATACTCCAGATGATGCTGAAGACAATGAAGACCCCGTTGAGCCAACCTCCGAACAGGACGAATGGGAAGATGGGCGAGTTAGCCCTGATGAACAGGCCATGCACGAAGACTCGGAGGACAAAAACTACTTTCCGCTCTCCGAGGACGAGGTGTGCCTCGACGATGAAGAATTTATCGTGCCTGAGGAACCTCTCGAGTAGGAGCGCTTTAAGCGCCGGCTAATAGCCACTACAACGAGCCTGAAAAAGAAGCAACAACAGCTTCAAGCTGAACAAGATCTGCTCAACGATAGATGGACTGATGTCCTAGCAGCCGAGGAATACGGCCTCGAGCGCCAAACCAAAAGTTACCTGAAGCGCAAATTGTTGCCCCAATTCAACGACGAGGCGCTGGATCCCGTTGTACCAGCGGATAATGCGGCTGACCGACCACCACGTGGCCGGGACAAGCCATCCACTCAAGCAGAACACCAGCCCGCACCTCCTCGCCGTAAGAACAGAAACACAACAGCTTGGGGATACACATATGACCTACAACATGACTTGGAAAACAAAGCAGGCAAGACCAGATCAATCTATGGATCGCGGGGGCGTGCCCCGATGCGTGACGATGGCCACCTGGCCGGACGTGACAAATATAACCACATCTGAGCCGAGAACCATAGACGAACTCCATCGGAGCTACGTCACGATTTGGCTCGTTATAGAGGCACCGCACACCCCCTATGCTTCACTGATGAAGTAATAGAACATGAATTCCCAGAAGGGTTTAAACCCGTGAACATTGAATCATATGATGGGACAACAGACCCCGCGGTATGGATTGAGGATTTTCTTCTCCATATTCACATGGCCCGCGGTGATGATCTTCACGCCATCAAATATCTCCCACTAAAACTCAAGGGACTAGATCGGCACTGGTTGAACAGTCTGCCTGAAAACTCCATTGGTAGCTAGGAAGACTTGGAAGATGCCTTCCTAGACAACTTTCAGGGCACATATGTCCGACCTCCGGATGCCGATGACTTAAGTCACATAGTTCAACAGCCCAGAGAGTTAGCCAAGAAATTTTGGACTAGGTTCTTAACTAAAAAGAACCAGATCATCGACTGTCCGGATGCCGAAGCCCTCGCGGCCTTTAAACACATCATCCGTGACGAATGGCTTGCCCGACACCTCGGCCAAGAAAAGCCGAAGTCCATGGCAGCCCTTATGATGCTTATGACCCGCTTCTGTGCGGGCGAAGATAGCTGGCTAGCCCATAGCAATAACAATGCAAGAGAGCCTGACACTTTTGAAGCCAGAAATCACAATGGCAAGCCCCGGCGCAACAGACACAAGCGTCAAAACAATGGTGACAACACCGCAGACACGACGGTCAACGCCGGATTCAGTGGCTCTAAGTCCGGTCAATGGAAGAAGCCATATAAAAGAAACAGTCCGGGCCCGTCCAGCTTGAACCACATTCTCGACCGTCCATGCCAAATTCACGGCACTCCTGATAAACCATCCAATCATACCAACAGAGAGTGTTGGGTTTTTAAACAGGCCAGCAAGTTAAATGCCGAGAACAAGGAGAAGGGGTCGCACAGCAAGGACGATGACGAGGAGCCCCGGTTGTCGGTGTCAAAACCGGTGGATCTCGGGTAGGGGGTCCCGAACTGTGCGTCTAAGGCTAATGGTAACAGGAGACTGGGGACACGATGTTTACCCAGGTTTGGGCCCTCTCGATGGAGGTAATACCCTACTTCCTGCTTGATTGATCTTGATGATATGAGTATTACAAGAGTTGATCTACCACAAGATCAGAGAGGCTAAACCCTAAAAGCTAGCCTATGGTATGATTGTTGTTGTGTCCTATGGACTAAACCCTCCGGTTTATATAGACACCAGAGGGGGCTAGGGTTACACAGAGTCAGTTACAGAGAAGGAGATCTACATCCGAATCGCCCAGCTTGCCTTCCACGCCAAGGAGAGTCCTATCCGGACACGGGACAAAGTCTTTAATCTTGTATCTTTATATTCCAACAGTCTGGCCAAAGCATATAGTCCGGCTGTCCAGATACCCCCTTATCCAGGATTCCCTCAGTAACCCCTGAACCAGGCTTCAATGACGATGAGTCTAACACGTAGATTGTCTTCGACATTATGGGGCGGGTTCCATCTCCGAATACTCCAAAATAAATTCCGAACACAAAGGTCCGTGTCCGGCTCTTCACATACCGCCGTAGAGAGAACAATAATCCACGAATTTAATCTGCCGACAGTCCTTCATAGCCTGACAGCACGCCGTGGTCCGGTCATTCGAACCGCTTTTCACACCCAGCTCCCGCACACCTCGCGAGGCGGTTTCTTTGGCACATCTTGTCAAAACAGAGATCGTGTCCCCTTATTACGGGATCTCCATCAATACGGGTATGGGTAACCCAACCAGCACCGTCAATCGAGGCGCTTGGAAAATAAATGATTTCGAGAGGCAAGTGGGGAGGCATACATTCTGCACCGCCTTTATAAAGGGACAAGGATCTCCCGTTTTCACCCATGCCTTCTTCCTCCTTTGCTCATCCGTTCTCGCACTCCTCGAGCTCTAGCGCCCAAGCTCTCACTTTCTCCGTAGGACCGCAGCATGTCCGGAGCGGGAGGCAAGTGGATGGCCTCCTCTGTCATAGAGGGGGACATTACCAAGCTTCGGGAGGCCGGATACCTGGCCGAGAGCATCGCACATAGGCTTCTGGCAGAGGGACAGATTACCCCCACCCCAAAGTCTCGGGAGAGAGTAGTGTTTCTCCCTCATTTCGTCCGTGGACTAGGATTTCCACTCCACCCATTTGTCCACGGGCTCATGTATTACTACAGGCTAGATTTTCACGACCTAGCCCCGATTTTCGTCTTAAACATCTCGGTGTTCATCGTCGTGTGTGAGGCCTTCCTCCGCATCAAGCCTCATTTCAGACTGTGGCTAAAAATCTTCTGCGTGAAGCCGAAGATCATGAGCGGCCAACAGGCGGAGTGCGGAGGCTCCATGGTGGGCAAGATGCCCAACGTCACATGGCTTGACGGCTCCTTCATGGAGACCATAAAAGGGTGGCAATCAGGGTGGTTCTACATCACCGAGCCATGCAACGCCAACTGGGTGTCGGCCCCCGAATTCAGATCCAGAATCCCCATGCGGCTCACTTCTTGGGAGAAGAAGGGTCTGGCCTGGGGCAAACCCACGGAGCTGACCGGACTCGAGACCTGCATCAGGAGTATGAGGGACAAGAAGATCAAATTTGTCAACATGGTCTAGGTCATGCTCATTCGCCGGATCCTCTCGTGTGAAAGACGAGCATTTGATATGTGGGAATTCGACCCGGCCGAACACCAGATGCTGCTGGAGCTATTCGACACCATGCACAAAGAAATCTGGAAGGTGCTTTTCAAGACCGGCGAAGTTCCTCCTCCCCTTTCCGAGGACCGTGGGCTTAGCGCAAAGCGCCTCGCCAGTCCGGTAAGTCCTCTGATTATTACAAGATGTTCCCTTCCTAGTACATTCGTGGGAGGATTTTTAAGTCATAATGCTGACCAAACAGGATTGGGTGGAGACGTCGGAGCGGATTGACTGTCCGGCTCCATTGCCTGAGGACCCAATGGACACACTCCTAGCGGAGATGCTGGTTCTGGCGCCTTACAAGGTGCCAAAGAAAAAGGCCGAAAAGAAGGTCGCGAGGACTCGGAAGGGTCTTGTCACGCCCAAGATGCGACCCTATCCTAAAGGAACTCGAAGGTCCCACCAAGGATAGAAGCGTATCTTGAAGACGCTTTTGCAAGGTGGATATCATTACATCAACATTACATAATAGTGGGGATACATCCAATAAATCCAATGACACATGAATACAACAATATATCATACATGAGAACAACATCCGACTATGGATGAACCACAAACAGAAGCTCAAACGACATCCACCCTGCTAGCCTAGGTTGCCGACCTGGAACCTATTCCCTGATCGAAGAAGAAGCAGAAGAAGAACTCCAAAAGAAGCAAACATCGCTCTCGTGTCATGATCATCGCATAACCTGTACCTGCAATTGTTGTTGCAGTAATCTGTGAGCCACGAGGACTCAGCAATCCCATTACCATGGGTATCAAGACTAGCAAAGCTTAATGGGAAAGGAATGGGTAAAGTGGTGAGGTTGCAGCAGCGACTAAGCAAATATGGTGGCTACTGTCGGTGTCAAAACCGGCGGATCTCGGGTAGGGGGTCCCGAACTGTGCGTCTAGGCGGATGGTAACAGGAGACAAGGGACACGATGTTTTTACCCAGGTTCGGTCCCTCTCGATGGAGGTAAAACCCTACTCCCGCTTGATTAATATTGATGATATGGGTAGTACAAGAGTAGATCTACCACGAGATCAGAGAGGCTAAACCCAAGAAGCTAGCCTATGGTATGATTGTTGTTCGTCCTACGGACTAAAACCCTCCGATTTATATAGACACCGGAGAGGGCTAGGGTTACACAGAGTCGGTTACAATGGGAGGAGATCTACATATCCGTATCGCCAAGCTTGCCTTCCACGCCAAGGAAAGTCCCATCCAGACATGGGACGAAGTCTTCAATCTTGTATCTTCATAGTCCGGGAGTCCGGCCAAAGGTCATAGTCCGGCCATATGGACACCTCCTAATCCGGGACTCCCTCAGTAACCCCTGAACCTGGCTTCAATGACGACGAGTCCGGTGCGCAAATTGTCTTCGGCATTGCAAGGCGGGTTCCTCCTCCGAATACTTCATAGAAGATGTTTGAACACAAGGATAGTGTCGGACTCTGCAAAATAAGTTCCACATACCACCGTAGAGAGAATGATATTTACACAAATCTAATCTGCTGACGTATTCTGTAGCGTGACATCATGCCACGGCCAAGCCTTTATTCGAGTCGCTTTACTGTCCCACCTCAGCACGTTTAGCGAGGCGGTTCCCTTGGCGCGTCTTGTCAAAGCAGAGATCGTGTCCCCTTATTCCGGGATTCTTATCAATACGAGCATGGGTAACCCAACCGTGCCATTGGTATGACTTCTTAATTGAAAGTGAGTCCCATACGGTCACGAGGAGGGCTCTTGGTATTCAACCTCTTTATAAAGAGACCAAGGCTCGACTCCTTTCTTTCAATCCAATCAAATCCGCCTCTCGCCTCGAGTTCCAACACCTAAAGCTCCAGATTCAGGCGCTTCGGACCTTCGATGATGTCCGGCTCCGACCTCCAAGGCCGGTGGATGCCTTCCTCCATTACGGAAGAAGACGTGCGAAAGCTGAGAGATGCCAGGTATCTATTTAGCGAAATCTCGCATAGGCTGCCTGCTCAAGGGCAGGCTATTCCCACTCCTCAGCCCGGTGAGAGCGTGGTGTTCACATCTCACTTCCTTCGGGGTCTAGGCTTCCTGATTGATCCCTTCGTGAGGGGGCTCATGTTTTATTACGGGCTGGAATTTCACGACTTAGCTCCGAAGTCCATCCTCCAAATCTCATCGTTCATTGTCGTGTGTGAGGCCTTCCTCCATATTACTCCTCACTTCGGACTGTGGCTTAAGACCTTCAAGGTAGAACCGAAGATGATCGAGGGGCAGCACGCTGAGTGCGGAGGTGCTATTATAAGCAAGATTACCGACACTCCATGGCCCGAGGGCTCTTTTCAAGAGGAGTTCAGCTTATGGCAATGAGAGTGGTTTTACATCACAGCTCCCAGGGGCACCACATGGGTGGCGCCACCTGCTTTTCGCTTGGGTCCCCCACCACGGCTAGCGTCATGGGTCAATAAAGGGCTTAACTGGCAGCCGTCCAAGGACGCGCCCTTGTTGCAGGGCCGCATTCGAGATCTCCTAGAAAGAGATATCAATTTGGCTGTAGTGATGCAGGTTATGTTGATTCGCCGCATCCTGCCCTGCAAATGTCGTCCCCTCCATCTGTGGGAGTTTAATCCGGAAGGACCACGAGCTCTCCAACATTTTATGGGCACGACGCCCGTGGAGATGTACAAATTGTTCTTCGGATCACAAGCAATGTGCCCGAACTTGTTCGAGGATGCAGGTCTGAGCTGCAATCGCCTGGATACTCAAGTAAGTAGCCCTGTACCCGAACACGCTATCCGTACATTTATCATAAAACCGCCCTTAAAAGAGCTATCCTTTAAACATGAGTGGATAGCGAAAGCAAAGCTTATCAGGTGTCCGGCCCCCCTCCCTGAGACCATGAGGGATCCCGTGTTGACCAGGATGCTGGAGATTGCGCCTTTGGAAGTAGGCAAAGAGGGGAACAAAGAAGCTACCGCCTCCGTGAAGGAAGCTGTCAGGAAAGGAGGAATCGAGAATTCCTCTATCCAAGGAAAGAAGAGGACCGCCTCTGAAGACCCGGAGGCGATGGCCTCAAAGCGGGGGAAGAAATCTTCGTCAGAGGGTCCGGCGCCGGCGGGTGCCCCGGCCGCATTGTGCCCCCAAGGGGATCAGCTCTCCACCGAGCCGTACGTAAAGAGAGGGGTTTTAAAATGGGAGACATCCCTATTTTATTTCTGAGGAAGATAACCAAAATTTTACCTTGTAGTTCGGATCTCAACCCTTCTCAGCAGAGCTCATCTTCAGGGGATCTTCATCCGGAGATGATGGAGAGCGGAACGCATCCTCCAGCTGTACCGTCTTGCGAGGCGGGCGACCCCGAGGTGTTGTCTCGGAGGATTTCTTCGAATCCGGCCTTCGAAAAATGTCTTCGGACGAGTTCGGCACCATCTGGTGCATGGTCGGAGGAGTTGTAGGGTCTGCTCGGGCGAGCGTCTATCTCAGAAGAACACCGTGTGTTGATGAACACGGTGATTAGAAGGATTTCATCTGCGGAAAGCAGATTGTACGAGGCCGCCAGGAATTTACTGACAGGTTTTGAGGTACGTAAAATGATGTACCTTTTGACAGACCCGCATATATAAAATGCGCCCTGTATAGATAGAGCCCCTGAGACTCTGTGCGTTGTCAAAAATGACGGCGCACAGAGGATCATAATCCCAGGTATAATATGTCGCCTTTCCTATGTAGGTAGCGAATTGTTCGGTGGCTAGCCGGACTGATGAATTTGCCGAGCTAAAGCGGCAACTTGACATGGCAGATGCCGACATCACACTTGTGAACGAGCGGCTGGATGAGGCACAAGGTATGTAATGTCTCCGAAGACATCTGGTAAGAGGAGCTTGATGCTCGTACCTTATAACATGTGTGCTTAATGCAGATGGTGCCGCTGCCATGGAGAACCTTCGGGCGGAACTTGCCCGAGCCATGGAGCGAGCTAGAAAAAGCGATGCAGCTGCCTTAAAGGCGATTGAAGAGCTAAAAGCCAAACAGGCTGCACACTGCCAGAGCAAGAAGGAAATGGCCGAGATGGCTGTAAAATTGAAGAATGCTGCCGACCGCTGCAAGCTTCTTGAAGAAGAAGATAAGGTGGCACAGAAGGACCTAGAAAAGGTCACTGCCGAGGCCAAGGATACTCGCTCTGCAATGAGAGCTATGAAGGAGGATCTATGTCAGGCTAGAGATATCACGGCTGGAAAGCCCTATATGCCGCGGATGAAGTTCGGGGATCCTAACTCCTAAGTATGCTCCGTTGGACCGGAAGTGGAGTACCGCAAACACTTATCTGGATTTGGCGGCGAGTGCCGCGGACGCGACCGAACACTTCCAGGGTCTAAATGACCACGAATTGGAAGAACTTTTTTGGTCGCAGTTCCACAATCCAGAGCGCCCACTTTTGGTATCCGATCGTTTGGCCGCATGGGCGGAGCTGAACAGGTTATCCGGACTCGCCATGAAGCATGTTGTGAGTCATCTGTGGCCAAAAGGGCCCGAGCCGAAGAGTTATTTTAGCTTGGTGCAGCAGTTCCTTGGTGCGGTGCCGCATATTGATGCAATGAAGAGGTCAGCGTGCATAGAGGGTGCACAAATAGCTCTTGCCCGTGTCAAGACATACTGGGCGGAGATGAAGGCCAGTGTTGTTGCATCCCAAGATTCGGATGAAAGCCGAGTACCTGCCGAGCACTATTTTGAGGAAGTTCTGCAGGGCGCTCGTTTAATAGAGACGCAGTGCTCGAAGGATGTTATGTTCGAATAACGTGTATTGTTGTAAAACAATGTTTTGATGGCATATAAGAGCTTTTTATACTTGTGCTTTCAAGAATTAGAATACCTCCTGTGCGGCCGAGCACTATTGAAATAAACAAAGTATAATACAGAAAATGGGTAGAATTGAGCTTTATTGTCTCTTGGTGTAAACGCGCGGAGCCCCTTGTACAGGGGTATGCGGCTATTAAGCCTTTGTATGTTTACGCCGGACTCGTCGAGCCATGTCCTGGGTCTTGAAAGACCTGTTTAGGTGCTCTAACTAGTGAAGCTGGTTTAGTGTGCGGCTGTCAAGGCAGCCGCACCATCGTCCGCGCTCGAGGAACACTCGATATTTCCCTTTAATGAGATGATGCCTCACGGACCGGGCATTTTAAGTGTAAGGGATGCATAATGTAGTATTGCATTAAAGCGGGCGAAAGCTTCGCGTCCTAGTAGTGCTTGATAGATACTTATGAATGGGGCGATGTGGAAGGTTAGCTTTTCGCTTCGGAAGTTGTCGGGGGAGCCGAACATAACTTCTAACAAGAGGGAACCCATACAATGGGTATCTGGGCCTGGCGTGACCCCTTGAAAGGAAGTGTTGCCATGGCGAATTATTGTTGGGTTTATCCCCATTTTGTGGATTGTGTCCTGATATAGCAGGTTTAGATCACTGCCGCCGTCCATTAGGACTTGTGTAAAGTGGAGTCCGTCAATTATCGGATCTAAGACCAAGGCAGTCCAGCCTGCGTTCCGGATACCTCTAGAGTAATCCTGATGATTGAAGGTGATTGGTTGTAACAACCAGTGGCGGGACTCCTCTGGGACAGGCCGTATGGCGCGTATCTCCATAGGCGCCACTTTGTTTTTCCCTTTTGTCACATGAAGTGAATTTACTGTTTTGACTTCTTGCGGGAACTTCTTTTGTTCTCTGGTTCTTTGCTTGTGGGGTTCGTCATCGTCCTCGCTTGGTATGTCGAGCCCCTTGTGTTCGGCGTTGAGTTTGCCGGATTGCTTGAAGACCCAACAATCTCTGTGGGTGTGGTTTGCAGGCCTTCTGGGAGTACTGTGGATTTGGCATATTTTGTCCAAGATTTTGTTGAGGTTAGATAGCTCGTCCCTATTATCTTTGGGGGGCGAGATTTTCTGATTCTTCCGAGAGCTTTTGAATCCGGCGTTGACTGCCGTGCTCTTCGGGCTGTCATCCTTGATCCGGCGTTGTTCCTTGCTACGGTGCGGTTTCCTGTTTCGATCTATGACTTTGGATGTACTTGGGTCGCTGGTGCTGCTTCTTGCCAACCAGCTATCCTCTCCTGCGCAAAAGCGGGTCATGAGGCTTGTCAATGCGGCCATTGTTCTTGGCTTTTCTTGGCCGAGGTGTCTGGCGAGCCATTTGTCTCAAACGCTATGTTTGAAAGCTGCTAGGGCTTCAGCGTCCGGACAGTCGACTATCTGATTCTTTTTAGTAAGAAATCTGTTCCAGAGTTTCCGGGCTGACTCTCCAGGTTGTTGAGTTATATGACTTAGATTGTCTGCATCCGGAGGTCATACATAGGTCCCTTGAAAATTTGCCCGAAAAGCATCCTCGAGCTCTTCCCAACTTCCTATGGTGTTTTCGGGAAGGCTTTTAAGCCAATGCCGGGCTGGCCCTTTGAGCTTGAGGGGTAAGTATTTTATGGCGTGGAGATCATCTCCTCTAGCCATGTGTATGTGGAGGATATAATCCTCAATCCAGACTCCAGGGTCTGTTGTTCCGTCGTATGCCTCTATCTTTACAGGCTTGAATCCCGCTAGAAATTCATGGTCCAGCACATCATTGGTGAAACATAGGGGATGTGCAGTGCCCCTGTATTTGGGTGTGCCGCGATGTTCAGATATTTGTTGCATTGCATTGCTTACTAGAGCTTGCTTTCTTGGCCCGTAGATAGATCTGGTTGGGTCGTCTTTTTGATGCGAATCCTTTTGCGGATCGCGTGCCAGATTGAATGTGGCGCCCTTTGCCGCTCTATGTCAGTCATGGGGTCGTCTATCCGACCTGGTGGCTTCTTTGTTTTTTTACTGTGGTGTCTCTAAGGCCTCCTCATCAAATTCCAGTAGTAATTTTCGCTTCGGATAGCTCTTTGTGTGGTGACTGTCGCCGTACTTGTGTGCGGTGTTGAGTACTTTGCCCCATCTGATTCTGAGTGCATCTTCCGCTGTTTTGAGCTTCCGCTTCTGCTTTTTCAGGCTATGCATAGTGGTGACGAGCCTTTGGTGGAGGTTCTTCTACTCTAGCAACTTGTCCGGTGTGAGGTCGTTCAGACTATTATCTTCGCCGGGGACGGGTTGTTCAGTTTGTTTATCCAAGTTGCCCTGTTTGGACGGTTGCTCGACGGCATGTTCGTCGTCCGCCGGTTCGCCCTGCTCTATGGCTGGGTCTTTGTCGAGGTGGGGTTTAGCGCGGCGCTTATGCCGCCGCTCTGATTGCTTTTCGAGGGAAGGATCCCTCGTTGCGCCCTTTTGATCCTCGTCGTCGTTTCTTTTAGGTGTGTCCACCATGCATACAGGATGAGGTGGTTGTCCAGTGCCCTATAGGCGTTGGTTCTTGGTCGTCTCCTTCATCGGCGTCCATACCGTCAATGTCTTCGGAGTCGAAGTCGAGCATGTCGGTTAAATCATCGACAGTGGCTACGAAGTGGGTGGTGGGTGGGTATCAAATTTCTTCGTCGTCCGCATCCCAACCTTGCTGACCATAGTCCAGCCAGGGCTCTCCTAATAAAGAGAGAGACTTTAGTGAACTCAGGATGTCGCCGAAGGGCGAGTGCTGAAAGATGTCCGCGGTGGTGAACTCCATGATCGGGGCCCAATTGGGTTCGATCGGAAGGGGTGCGGAAGATCCGGAGTCCGAAGAGGAGTCCGGCACCTTGGAGTCACGAGCTTAGCAAAGGACAAGGCTGGTGTTTTGCTCGATCACCGTCGAGATTGCAGCCCCCGAGTCCTTGTCCAGCCACCCGTCCTCGATCAGCGCAGTCGGCTCTGAACTAAGGGTCGAAGCGGACACCTGAGCGGCCTTCTGGGCACTGTCCGGCGGCAGAGCTAGATCATGCCCATCGTGACAGTGCGATGCGCTCGGCTGTGGCTCGAATCCGTCGAAGATCAGGTCTCCGCGGATGTCAGCCGTGTAGTTCAAACTTCCAAATCTGACCTGATGGCCAGGGGCGTAGCTTTCGATCTGCTCCAGATGGCCAAGCGAATTGGCCCGTAGTGCAAAGCCGCCGAATACGAAGATCTGTCCGGGGAGAAAGGTCTCACCCTGGACCGCATCGTTGTTGATGATCGAAGGAGCCATCGGGCCTAAAGGTTACGACACAGAGGAACTCTCAATGAAAGCACCAATGTCGGTGTCAAAACCGGCGGATCTCGGATAGGGGGTCCCGAACTGTGCGTCTAGGCGGATGGTAACAAGAGACAAGTGACACGATGTTTTTACCCAGGTTCATGCCCTCTCGATGGAGGTAAAACCCTACTCCTGCTTGATTAATATTGATGATATGGGTAGTACAAGAGTAGATCTACCATGAGATCAGAGAGGCTAAACCCTAGAAGCTAGCCTATGGTATGATTGTTGTTCGTCCTACGGACTAAAACCCTCCGGTTTATACAGACACCAGAGAGGGCTAGGGTTACACAGAGTCGGTTACAATGGGAGGAGATCTACATATCCGTATCGCCAAGCTTGCCTTCCACGCAAAGGAAAGTCCCATCCGGACACGGGATGAAGTCTTCAATCTTGTATCTTCATAGTCCGGGAGTTGCACGTATCTCGTTCTCAGGGCACACCGGATGAGCAAGACGTCGGGTTGGCATAGACCCTGGTTGCCCAGGGGGCACCGGACATCGCTCGGTTTGGACCAACACTTAGACAAGCATTGGCCCGGGGGGGCTAAAATAAAGATGACCCTCGGGTTAATTACTCCCAAGAGAAAGGTAATAGGTGGTAGGCAAATGGTAAAACCAATGTTGGGCCTTGCTGGAGGAGTTTTATTCAAGGCGAACTATCAAGGGGGTCCCATAAATCACCCAACTGCGTTAGGGATGCAAAATCCGGGAACATAATACCGATATGACGGAAACTAGGGCGGCAAGAGTGGAACAAAACACCAGGCATAAGGCCGAGCCTTCCACCCTTTACCAAGTATATAGATGCATTAATTAAATAAGAGATATTGTGATATCCCAACATAAACCTGTCCACCATGGAGCAATCTTGAACTTCACCTGCAACTAACAACGCTATAAGAGGGGCTGAGCAAAAGCAGTAACATAGCCAAACAACGGTTTGCTAGGAAGGGTGAAAAGGTTAGAGGCTGACATGGCAATTTGGGAGGCTTGAAGAGCAATTGATAGGTAGCACAGCAAAGCGATAGAACGAAGCAACTAGCATAGCAATGATAGTAGTGAGATCCAGGGTAGCGGTCATCTTTCCTGAAATCCCGCTAGGAAGAAGAACGAGTCCATGAAGAAGATGAAGACATGAAGATGAACCAAGCGTAGACGAATGAATCCTCACGATCGCAACAAAATAGGAACTATCGAGAAGAAGAAGAACCGGAAAGAAGCAAACAACATAGTAAACACATAAGCATAAACATGGCATGATGCACAATCAAGTGTGATGCATGACAAGGTTAAATGTTGTTAACATGGCAAGAGGTGAAGCATAATAAAACTACCTATCTAGGCAGTTTTAAATGAGGCCGGAACGACAAACAACAATTCCGAAAAATCCTCATGTCCATATTTCGAAATTGGTATTGTTCTGCCCTAAACCATATTTTTTAATGTTGCTAAGCAGTAAAACAAAGTGCACCAAGTTAATCTATGCATTTTCCCACCCCATTTACATATAAAGTTTATTAAATTCATAGCTACGGTTATTTAGTTATGAAATAAACCATTTTAGCATGTTATTTAAACAATTTAATGCAAACAGCAAGTTAAACATTTTAAACATGGACGAAAGTTGCATATGATGAAACTAGATGAAAAACTAAGCATTTTTCATATATAAAACATTTTAATCCGATGCACGGTTTGTGAGTTATTAAATGCATGATCTAGAGGGACTTTTGTGCAAACCTGTAATTGACTGGATAATTAGCAAAATCGCAGATCTGAAAAAAAAACGTACGCGGGCCAAATCTGGCTGGCCCGACAGGGTACATGAGGGGAATTGGAGGGGGTTGCTCACCCATGGGCTTGGCCCGGCTCGGTGAGGTGGGTGCTAGCTGGGCCGGACAGGGACGAGGCCCACGAGGCCGGGTCAACGAGCGCAGTGGCTTGGCGCTGCGTGCGTTCTAGGACGACGAGCGGGTGAAGCAGGGGACGACGGCCGGCGAACAGGAGGGGTGCCAGCGGCGGGGACGGGGCCCTGCCGGCGGGATCCGGCCGTGAACGGGCAAGGGCGGCGGAGGCCGGCCGGATCTGGTGGGTGGCCGTGGTGGAACTTGGCAAGGAGGCGACCCGCGCGAAGCTTCTGCAAGGCTCCCATGGCGGCTCTGCTGTCCAAGAAAGGAGAGATCAAGGAAGGTGAGAAATGAGGCAGGAGGGAAAGAAGGATAGGGGAGGCGCGATGGGGTTCATCTTGCTAGCTGGTTCGGTCGCCCGCGGCGGCGCCGGACGACGAGGTGAGGAGGAGGAGCACGGGGAGGCTCGGGGTAGGGGCTTGAGGACGAGCACGAGGATGGTTTGAAGGGAGGAGGTGGAGGCTGCTGGCTGGATGGAGCCGATGGTGGGAGGGCGAGCACTGGTTGGCCGGCGCTGAAGACGAGGTGGAGCGGTGGTTGCTGCGGGAGTCGATCCCGAGGTGGGAGGAGACAGGAGGAGTGGCGGCGGCGGGGAGGGACAAAGCTCCTAGGTTTTAGGGTTAGGCTAGATTAGGTATGAGGTTGGACTATAAATAGATAAAGAGGGGAAATTTGGGTCAACCGATCGGGATCAGACGGTCGAGAAAGAATAGACTAGGGAAGTCCAAATAAAAACCAAAGATGCTTTAGGGATGTTTGGTGATGATCCGGACCCATTGGTCATTACAGCCCGGGTCGGGTCCGGGAGAAGTTTTCGGACCAGGTTGCGGAGGTGGTCGGTGGCTGTGCAGAGAGGCTCAAATGGTCGGACAACAAATGAATGGTTGCTCTCGAAAGGGATAACAAAGGCAAGGGGGAACGCGACAACTACGAACGGATGCAAGCTTTACGAAAACATGCAGATGCAATGTGCATGATGCTATGAGATGAGATGCATGACATGAACAAAATGCGAAACAAAAGACAAAAACCCAACCACGGAGGAAAAAACATAACACATAGACGGAAATGGCAAGAGTTGGAGTTACAATTATGGAAAGTTACATCCGGGGTGCTACAATACTCCACCACTAGGAGAGGATCTCGTCCCATGATCTAGGGTGGCACCGGAGGGAAAACGGAAGAGGAAGTGAAGAGGTAAAACTAAGTTGCTTCTTCGACAAATGAGTGAAACCAAAGAACTTTGAGAGGTTGAAAAGTTGAAAGAAAGAACACAATGGAGTTGAACACAATTGAGAGCACTGCGGTAGAAAATAGAAACAAGGAACACCATGTGCACCTTGGAGGTTGCAAAGCTATGAATGACAAGTACAATGGACAAGAAGGAATTGGAACCACTCTGGTTGAAGCGAGATAAACAAGGAACATTACTTGAACTTGAAGGTTGAAAGACATGGAAATAAGAGCTTCATGAACGAAAAGAATATAACCACCTGGGTATAATGAGATAGCCAAGGAACAAGAATGACAGAATATGGACAACACTCCGTTGAAAAGAGAAGAAAACTTGATAAGATGAAAAGATATTGAAGAGATGATACAACACTCCAGTTGGAAATGGAAGGAAAAGAATTTGAACTTGGCAAAATGAAAGCACTTGGATGAGACTCCGGTTAAAGAGGAATGATAGACACAACAGTTCGGTTAAAACAAGATAGAGAAGGAATAAGAATGATATAATTTGGACAGCACTCCGACTGAAAGAAGAAGGAAAACTTGATAAGATGAAAAGAAATTGAAGAGGTGACACAACACTCCGGTTAAATGGATAAGCATGAAAAGAACACGATCCTCACGATTCTAGATGATGGGTGAAGAGAGCAACATCACCATGCCTCTGGAAGAAAGAATAGAAGATAGATCATTAAAATAAAAGAATGGAGAAGAAAATGCCAACTTCTGCCACAAATGAATTTTGGAAAGCATCCTTCCAAGAAGGTTATAATAGAGTTGTTGGAAAACCAACAACGAAACGAATAAGCTTGTAGTGGGCTTATGGAAAACATCTCAAGACTATGAGGTGACATTCTGCCACTAACGAAAACAATTGCTTGCGTTGAGATCAACGAAGCGATGAAAACTTCTTCCGCTAAGAGGATAAAGAGCAAGCTTGGGTCATGAATAATCACCACAAATTGCAACAACCCTTAAGGAAATGCTTTAGGTGAAATCTGACACAAGATAACTCCAACGAAGAAGTTCATTGGCCGAAAAGTTCTCTTGAACGAAGAGGAAATGATGGATTTAAATATCTCATTCCTGACAACCTGTGAATCATGAGACACGAGGAGAAATTACCAAGAGTGACATAACACCATCCCAAGAGATAAGGTAGGAAGAATTGCACTTTGAAATGCAAGAAGAAGAATACTTGAACTCCTCAGAAAAAACCATGTGTTGAGCACCATGTTTATTTTTGAGTATAGCTTGGTGGATCATAACTTCAAGAGAAATCTTGAAGAACAATTGAAGAATGAAAAGAATCCTTGACGAACCATCATGAAGAAACTCTCAAAGAACTCCGGATAAATAAAAGAAGGTCGCAAGGAGAGAAGATTGAAAAGAATAAGATGAATCCTTGCATTGATTAGATGGAGCTTCGCGATGATATAACCGAGAAAACTTGGAACTCCGGAAAGAAAGATGAAAAAATGAGATCAATTTTTTTGATGAACCTCCGGAATAAGGAATTAATCACTTGGATGAAACAAGAATAAGAATTACATTATGCGTATCCTTCACCAATTTAGATTGATGACAAGCAACGGATTTGGCATACTACTTATTCTCATAAAAAGGATTAAGATAGATATATCGCAAACTTGGGAAGGTCTTCAACGAACCACCGGTGGAATTGGAAAGAACGAATGAATTGATATGATAACAAGAGAAAATGAATCTTGAATGAACCACCATAAGAATTGAAAATGAAAGTAGCAAAGGCATAATTTACGGGAAGAATTGGAAAACGAATGAAGATACTTGAGGGGATTTAGATACATGAGAATGAAGAGATGATGAACTGGTTAGAGGATATTTGAACGATTCACCGGTAAGATTTGGAGAACGATAGCTACACGCTGAGAATGAAGAATTATGACATGATGGCCTTCGGAGGAAAGAAATGGAAACAACTCATGAAATGCTCCGGATGGGTGAAAAGAATAGTCACAATCAAAAACAATTATGAGGATGGCATGAAGCTAGAACCATGAATCTTCAAGAGAATGGACCAAGATTTAGAGGAAACACTTCTTCGGTCTTCACATGCTGAGAATGATGATGAGAATCACCAAAATTGTTGAGGCACGTCGGAACAAAGAAGAATAGAAATGATGAACAAACGATGAAAATATTTTGAAAGTGATCTTGGAGAAAGAATATTACCGATGAAAATTCATACTTACGTCAAACTTCAAAAAGAATTTGGGAATAGCTCCGGGAAAATTAGAAGAGTCAGGTAAGATCCTGGGAAAAGACCTGTGGGTTAGGGCCCACTCAGAAGATACACCGTTGAACGATTTAGAAGAGGGATTGCACCGGTAGAATTAAATGGCTCAAAAGAGATAACAACCTCGAGATATCTTGAACAGACTAGGAATGATAACACGAATCTTCCGAGATATCTTCAGCACACCGGAAAAATGGAAAGCGAGAGGTGAACGATTAAGAGATACACTGGCATGAGAAAAACATTTGAAACGAGGAAAGGATATGATCAACAAGGCTTGAATTGAAACCACCAGAGAAGAAAAAGAGAACGAAGAATGATAAACTTGAATCTTCCTTAGTATCTTCTTGAGAATCACCGGATAAGAGCATTGACGGAAAAGAATGGAGGGACTTCCCATCAATAAAAGGATACTTGATTATGAAATCTGAGTCCTTGAAGAAAAGGGTGGGAGGGCGGGAAAACAAAGGCAACTTGGGTACGGATGAAATGAACAACATTGGGAAACTGAGAGATGATCTTGTGAATGTTGAAATGATCGAATCCCTTGAAGAGAAGCACGCCGGTTGGAAAGAATTGGGATGACAATCTCGATGATCAAGAAGGATTACCACTCTCATAGAAATATAAAAACACCGCTTAGGAAAGGTATGGAATCAACACTTGACATTGAAGCAACTCAAATACCACAACTCAAAACAAAACAAAGGATTTGGCTTGCAGAAATAAGCCGGAACAAATACATATGATTGAGATTTACCCAATCCCATATCAGCCATCTGTCGGAAAGATATTCTAGGATCTACTTGAATTCCCACCTATAGAACTCCCGAAACTTTCTGGTTATGCAATCTGGTTTTGGGGATACAGGGGAAGCAATATATATCACCCAAAATAACAATACCTACATCCAAGCTGTATCCATCCGTCAACACATAACCAAGAAACCTTCGGAAATCGTGTACCTCAACCTTCGAAAAGCATCCGTTATACGAGTTATGGCAATACTCCCAAACTCCCGCCCCAGTACTGGGTGGCGTCAAGGTTATCTCACCAACAACTGCATAAGAGAGATTTTCGATGTCGGCAAAACTCAGGTATTCCAGAACTGCAACGATAAAATTATGACGACAACACCTCGGAGCTCAACTCCCCGGGACACTGCCACAACCCCTAAATATCAGGAGGCACCAAGAACAATGTTCTCGTCATAAGAATATCGGAACAATCCCAAGATACCCGCGTGATCCTAATTTTTTTAGTGAAATTTGAGGAGAGGAAAGACAAAACATCTACGTCTGGAGACCTCACTAGAGCGAAGAAGGGGCTGAGGAGTAAAAAGAATCCTACTCTCCGATATATATAATCCTAAGACTCAAAAATAGTTTTTTTAGACTCAACAACGGCCAACAATCAAGGGGGCTCCTATGGTCGGTCGAGGCTCTGATACCAACTTGTCACGCCAAGATGCGACCCTATCCTAAAGGAACTTGAAGGTCCCACCAAGGATAGAAGCGCATCTTGAAGACGCTTTTGCAAGGTGGATATCATTACATCAACATTACATAATAGTGGGGATACATCCAATACATCCAATGACACATGAATAGAACAATATATCATACATGAGAACAACATCCGACTACGGATGAACCACAAACAGAAGCTCAAACGACATCCACCCTGCTAGCCTAGGCTACCGACCTGGAACCTATCCCTTGATCGAAGAAGAAGCAGAAGAAGAACTCCAAAACAAGCAAACATCGCTCGCGTGTCATGATCATCGCATAACATGTACCTACAACTGTTGTTGTAGTAATCTATGAGCCACGAGGACTCAGCAATCCCATTACCATGGGTATCAAGACTAGCAAAGCTTAATGGGAAAGGAAGGGGTAAAGTGGTGAGGTTGCAGCAGCGACTAAGAAAATATGGTGGCTACCATATGCAAATAATAGCGAGAAGAGCAGCAAACATAACGGTCGTGAAGCTAGCAATGATCAAGAGGTGATCCTAAACTCCTACTTACGTCAATCATAACCCAAAACCGTGTTCACTTCCCAGACTCCGCCGAAAAGAGACCATCATGGCTACACACACGGTTGACGCGTTTTAATTCGTTTCTGGTGTCAAGTTATCTACAACCGGACATTAACAAATTCCCATCTGCCACATAACCGCGGGCACGGCTCTCGAAAGTTTATACCCTGCAGGGGTGTCCCAACTTAGCCCATGATAAGCTCTCGCGATCAACTAAGGATATTCCTTCTCCCAGGAAGACCCGATCAGTCTCGAAATCCCGGTTACAAGACATTTCGACAATGGTAAAACAAGACCAGCAAAGCCGCCCGCTGTGCCGACAAATCCTGATAAGAGCTGCACATATCTCGTTCTCAGGGCACACCGGATGAGCAAGACATTGGGTTGGCATAGACTCTGGTTGCCAAGGGGGCGCCGGACATCGCTCGTTTTGGACCAACACTTAGACAAGCATTGGCCCGGGGGGGCTAAAATAAAGATGACCCTTGGGTTAATTACTCCCAAGGGAAAGGTAATAGGTGGTAGGCAAATGGTAAAACCAATGTTGGGCCTTGCTGGAGGAGTTTTATTCAAGGCGAACTATCAAGGGGGTCCCATAAATCACCCAACCGCGTTAGGGATGCAAAATCCTGGAACATAATACCGATATGACGGAAACTAGGGTGGCAAGAGTGGAACAAAACACTAGGCATAAGGCCGAGCCTTCCACCCTTTACCAAGTATATAGATGCATTAATTAAATAAGAGATATTGTGATATCCCAACATAAACCTGTCCATCATGGAGCAATCTTCAACTTCACCAGCAAGTAACAACGCTATAAGAGGGGCTGAGCAAAAGCGGTAACATAGCCAAACAACGGTTTTCTACGAAGGGTGAAAAGGTTAGAGGCTGACATGGCAATTTGGGAGGCTTGAAGAGCAATTGATAGGTAGCGCAGCAAAGTGATAGAATGAAGCAACTAGCATAGCAATGATAGTAGTGAGATCCAAGGTAGCGGTCATGTTGCCTGAAATCCCGCTAGGAAGAACAACGAGTCCATGAAGAAGATGAAGCCACGAAGATGAACCAAGCATAGACGAACGAATCCTCACGATCGCAACAAAATAGGAACTATGGAGAAGAAGAACAACCGGAAAGAAGCAAACAACATAGTAAACACACAAGCATAAACATGGCATGATGCACAATCAAGTATGATGCATGACAAGGTTAAATGTTGTTAACATGGCAAGAGGTGAAGCATAATAAAACTACCTAGCAATTTTAGATGAGGCCGGAACGACAAACAACAATTCCGGAAAATCCTCATGTCCATATTTCGAAATTGGTACTGTTCTGCCCTAAACCATATTTCTTAATGTTGTTAAACAGTAAAACAAAGTGCACCAAGTTAATCTATGCATTTTTCCACCCCATTTACATATAAAGTTTATTAAATTCGTAGCTATGGTTATTTAGTTATGAAATAAACCATTTTAGCATGTTATTTAAACAATTTAATGCAAACAGCAAGTTAAACATTTTAAACATGGATGAAAGATGCATATTATGAAACTAGATGAAAAACTAAGCATTTTTCATATATAAAACATTTTAATCCGATGCATGGTTTGTGAGTTATTAAATGCATGATCTAGAGGGACTTTTCTGCAAATATGTAATTCACTGGATAATTAGCAAAATCGCAGATCTGAAGAAAAAAACGTATGCGGGCCGAATCTGGCTGGCCCGACAGGGTATAGGAGGGGAATTGGAGGGGCTGCTCACCCATGGGCTTGGCCCGGCTCGGTGAGGAGGGCGCTGGCTGGGCCGGACAGGGACGAGGCCCACGAGGCCGGGTCAACGGGCGCATGGGCTTGGCGCTGCGTGCGTTCCAGGACGACACGCGGGTGAACCAGGGGACGACGACCAGCGAACAGGAGGGGCGCCAACGGCGGGGACGGGGCCCTGCCGGCGGGATCCGGCCGTGAACGGGCAAGGGAGATGGAGGTCGGCCGGATCTGGTGGGTGTCCGTGGTGGAACTTGGCGAGGAGGCGACCCGCGCGAAGCTTCTGCGAGGCTCCTATGGCGGCTCTGCTGTCCAAGAAAGGAGAGATCAGGGAAGGTGAGAAACGAGGCAGGAGGGAAAGAAGGATAGGGGAGGCGCGATGGGGCTCATCTTGCTAGCTAGTTCGGTCGCCCGTGGACAACGAGGCGAGGAGGAGGAGCACGGGGAGGCTCGGGGCAGGGGCTTGAGGACGGGCGCGAGGATGGTTCGAAGGGAGGAGGTGGAGGCTGCTGGCTGGATGGAGCCAATGGTGGCAGGGCGAGCATTGGTTGGCCCGGCGCTGAAGACGAGGTGGAGCAGTGGTTGCTACGGGAGGAGATCCCGAGGTGGGAGGAGAAAGGAGGAGTGGCGGCGGCGGGGAGGGACAAAGCTCCTAGGTTTTAGGGTTAGGCTAGATTAGGTATGAGGTTGTACTATAAATAGATAAAGAAGGGAAATTTGGGACAACCGATCGGGATCGGACGGTCGAGAAAGAATAGACTAGGGAAGTCCAAATAAAAACCAAAGATGCTTTAGGGATGTTTGGTGATGATCCATACCCATTGGTCATGACAGCCCGGGTCGGGTTCGGGAGAAGTTTTCGGACTAGGTTGCGGAGGTGGTCGGTGGCTGTGCAGAGAGGCTCAATTGGTCGGACAACAAATGAATGGTTTCTCTCGAAAGGGATAACGAAGGCAAGGGGGAACGCGGCAACTACGAATGGATGCAAGCTTTACGAAAACATGCAGATGCAATGCGCATGATGCTATGAGATGAGATGCATGACATGAACAAAATGCGAAACAAAAGACAAAAACCCAACCACGGAGGAAAAAACATAACACATAGCCGGAAATGGCAAGAGTTGGAGTTACAATTATGGAAAGTTACATCCGTGGTGCTACAATACTCCACCACTAGGAGAGGATCTCGTCCCAAGATCTAGGATGGCACCGGAGGGAAAACGGAAGAGGAAGTGAAGAGGTAAAACTAAGTTGCTTCTTCGACAAATGAGTGAAACCAAAGAACTTTGAGAGGTTGAAAAGTTGAAAGAAAGAACACAATGGAGTCGAACACAATTGAGAGCACTGCGGTAGAAAATAGAAACAAGGAACACCATGTGCACCTTGGAGGTTGCAAAGCTATGAATGACAAGTACAATGGACAAGAAGGAATTGGAACCACTCTGGTTGAAGCGAGATAAACAAGGAACATTACGAGAACTTGAAGGTTGAAAGACATGGAAATAAGAGCTTCATGAACGAAAAGAATATAACCACCTCGGTATAATGAGATAGCCAAGGAACAAGAATGACAGAATATGGACAGCACTCCGGTTGAAGGGTCTAAGAAGGCGGCCGCGGGGACCAGAAAAGGTCTCCGGTGCAAGGCCGTGATAGAATTGTCATCCAAAGATGACGAGGAATATCCCCCCTATCGGTGTCAAAACCGGCAGATCTCGAGTAGGGGGTCCCGAAATGTGCGTCTAGGCGGATGGTAACAGGAGACAAGGGACACGATGTTTTACCCAGGTTCGGGCCCTCTTGATGGAGGTAAAACCCTACGTCCTGCTTGATTGATATTGATGATGTGGGTATTACAAGAGTAGATCTACCACGAGATCAAGGAGGCTAAACCCTAGAAGCTATCCTATGGTATGGTTGTTGTTCGTCCTATGGACTAAAACCATCCGGTTTATATAGACACCGGAGAGGGCTAGGGTTACACATAGTCGGTTAGAATGGTAGGAGATCTACATATCCGTATCGCCAAGCTTGCCTTCCACGCCAAGGAAAGTCCCATCCGGACACGGGACGAAGTCTTAAATGCTGTATCTTCATAGTCTTGGAGTCCGGCCGATGATGATAGTTCGGCTATCTGGACACCCCATAGTCCAGGACTCCCTCAGTAGCCCCTGAAACAGGCTTCAATGACGACGAGTCCGGCGCGCATATTGTCTTCGACATTGTAAGGCGGGTTCCTCCTCCAAATAATTTATAGAAGATTGTGAACACCAGGATAGTGTCCGGCTCTGCAAAATAAATTCCACATACCTCCGTAGAGAGAAAAATATTTACACAAGTTCAATCTGCTGACGTATTTTGTGGCGTGACGTCACACCACAACCAAGCCTTTACTCGAATCGTTTTTATTATACCACCTCCGCGCGTTTAGCGAAGCGGTTTCCTTGGCACGTCTTGTCAAAGCAGAGATCGTGTTCCCCTAATTCCGGGATTCTCATCAATACGGACGTGGGCAACCCAACCGCGCATGTCGCCACGCCCCCTCCATCGAAGGCGGGTTCCAAACGGTCACGGGGATGACTCTTGGTATTCTCCCTCTTTGTAATGAGACCAAGGCCCGTTCTTTTTCTTCAATCCTCAATCGAATCCACCCCTCGCCCCGAGTTCCAACACCCAGGGCTCCAGATTCGGGTACTTTCGACCATCGACAATGTCCGGCTCCGACCTACAAGGCCGGTGGATGCCCTCCTCCGTCACGGAAGAGGACGTGCTCAAGCTGAGAGACGCCAGGTACTTAACCTATGAGATTTTGCATAGGTTGCCTGCCCAAGGGCAAGTTATTCCTACTCCCGAGCCCGGCGAGAGTGTCGTGTTCGTGTCTCACCTCCGTCAGGGTTTAGGCTTCCCGATGGATCCCTTCGTGAGGGGGCTTATGTTTTACTATGGGCCGGAATTTCATGACTTGGATCCGGAGTCTATCATCCACATATCATCATTCATTGTCGTCTGCGAAGCCTTCCTCCGCACTACCCCTCACTTCGGCTTGTGGCTCAAAACCTTCAACGTGGAGCCGAAGATGATTGAGGGGCGTCAGGCAGAGTGCGGCGGGGCGGTTATAAGCAAGAGGGCCGATGCTCCATGGCCCGAGGGCTCTTTTCAGGAGGAGTTCGGCTTGTGGCAACAGGAGTGGTTCTATATCACCGCTCCCAGGGGCAGCAGGCAGAGGCCGCCGCCCGCCTTCCACCCGGGCCCTCCACAACGGCTGACGTCATGGGTCAACAAAGGGCTTGACTGGGGGCCGTCCAAAGACGTACCCCTATTGCAGGGCCGGATTCGAGACCTCCAAGAAAGGGAGATCAATCTGGTCGTAGTGACACAGGTTATGCTGATTCGGCGCCTTCTGCCCTGCAAACGTTGCCCCCTCCGCCTGTGGGAATTAAATCTGGAGGGACCACGAGCTCTCCAACACTTCATGGGTTTGACACCCGTGGAGATGTACAAACTGTTCTTCGGATCACAAGAGATGCGTCCGGACTTGACCGAGGACGCCGGCCTAAGCTGCAATCGCCCGGATACTCAAGTAAGTAGCCCTGTGTCCGGACACATTGTCCATTTATTTATCATGGGTTTGCCTTTTAACCAGCTATCCCTTGGGCAGGAGTGGATAGCGCAAGCAAAACTGATACGGTGTCCGGCCCCCCTCCCTGAGACCACGCCGGATCCCGTGTTAATTAAAATGTTGGAGGTTGCTCCTTTGGAGGAGGGCGAAGGGGGGCACAGGGAAACTACCACCTCTACCAAGGAGGCTTTCAATAAGGGGGGAATCGAGAGTCCCTCCCTCCAGGGGGAGAAGAGGACAACTTCCGAAGACCCGGAGGCCAAGGCCTCAAAGCGGGGAAAGAAATCTGCACCAGAAGGTCCTGTGCCGGGAAGAGCCCCGGCCGCACAGTCTCCTTAAAGGAATCAGCCCTCCAGCGAGCCGTAAGTAAAAAGGGGGAGTTTTGTAATAGGGGACATCCCTACTTTATTTCTAAGGGTAACCGAAGTTTTCACCTTGTAGTTCGGATCTCAGCCCTTCTCAGCAGAGCTCATCTTCGGGGAACCTTCGTCCGGAGATGATGGAGAGCGAAACGCCTCCATCTGCCGCCCCGTCGGGCGGGGCGGACGACCCTGAGGTGTCGTCATGGAGGGTCTCCCTGAGTCCGGCGGGGCCGGGGAGTTCGGCACCCACTGGAGTACGGCCGGTGGAGCTACAGGATTTGCTCGAGAGGGCGTCTATCTTAGAAGATCACTGCACATTAATGAGTATGGTGATTGAAAGGATCTCATCTGCCGAGAGCGGGTTGCATGAGGCCGTTGGAGCTTGCTGACGGGGTTTGAGGTACGCAAAAAATGACATACCTTTTGACAGTTTTGCGAATGGAGTGCGCCCTGTATAGATAGTAGCCCTGAGACTTGGTATGCTGTCGAAAGCGACAACATGCCGAGGATCATAATCTCAGTTATAGAATGTCACCTTTCCTATGCAGGTGGCGGAATGTTCGATGGCCAGCCGGACTGATGGAGTTGCTGAGCTGAAGCGGCAACTCGATGTTGCGAATGCGGACATCGCGCTAGTCAATAAACGACTTGACGAGTCACAAGGTAGGTGGTTTCTCCGCGGTCACCTAGTAAGGGAGCCGATGCCCGTTCCTTACAATTTGTATGCTTGATGCAGATGGTGCCACTGCTGTGGAAGACCTTCGAGCGGAGCTTGCTCGAGCCAAGGAGCAAGCCGGGAAAAGTGATGCGGCTGCCTCGAAGGCAGCGGAAGAGCTAAAAGCTGAAAAGGCTGCTCACTGCCGAAGCAGGGAGGAGATGGCCGGAATGGCCGTGAAATTAAAAGATGCTACTGACCGCTATGAGGTTCTTGAAAGAGAACACCGAGCGGAGCAAGAGGACCTGAAGAAGGCCGCCGCCGAAGCCAAGGATGCCTGTTGTGCGATGCGGGCTATGAAGGAGGAACTGCGTCAGGCCGAAGACATTGCGGCTGGAAAGCCCTTTCTGCTGCGTAGGAAGTTCACCGAAGTATGCTCAGTTGGGCCAATTGTGGGGTATGGAGGATCCTTATCTGGATTTGGCGGCGAGTGCGGCGGACGCAGTCATGCACTTCCGAAGCCAGAAGGATCACAAAATGGAAGAGCTTTTCTGGTCTCAATTCCATAGTCCGGAGCGTCCACTTCCGTTGACAGATTGGTTGGCTGAGTGGGCTGAGCTGAATAGATTGTCCGGACTTGCCATGACGGATGTGGTGGCTCATCTATGGCCAGAAAGGCCCAAGCCGGAGAGTTATTTTGGCTTGTTGCAGCAATTCCTTGGGGCGGTGCCGCATATCGAGGCGATGAAGCGGTCGGCATGCATAGAGGGTGCACGGATGGCTCTCGCCCGTGTTAAGACATACTGGGCGGAGATGGATGCCACCGATGTTTCATCCCGGGGTTCGCACAAAAGCCGATTACCTGCCGAGCACTATTTTGAGAAAGTCCTGCAGGGTGCTCGTTTAATAGAGTCGCAGTGCTCGAAAGATGTTATGTTCAAATGACATGTATGATTTGTGAGATCATGTTTATAATGTAACGGCTTTTTATACTTGTGCGTTCAAGTATTGAACTATCTCCTGTGCGACCGTATATGTATGTATAACCTGAAAGATGGCAGTCTTTGGCTTCAACCCCCACGGACATGGTGCAGGGGTGTTTGCAAAAAAAGCGCTTTTTCACACTTAATCCAACGTCTTGGTCCTTTGAAGGAGGTGATAGCATAGCAAACTAGGCAACCGGACTATAATGCTTTATCACTTTCACTTAGCCATAGGAGCTCGCTGGTGGGGCTACTATATAGCCCCTAGAGGCACCGCGCTCTCCGAACTCGGGGCGCATATGTGCCAGACCGCGATCCTTCGTCAAAGTGGAGGAATTCTAAACATTCCAGTAGTCGATCGAGTGGTTGACCAGTCTCTCGCTATATCATGACAGTCAGTTCGGCTTTCTCTACTGAGGTGCTCGCCCGGCCGAACCGGGGCACAATCGCAGTAGTTCTCCTGGTGTCGCATTAGCCGATGGAGCGGAACATAAGGCAGCAAAACACAGGATCCGGGCAAACCCAACATTTGACCAAAGACATGATTCGGAGCTGATGCATATAAGGCCTAACTCGAGACGCCGAACACTCCCTGAGGTATTCGGTCTTTATGATACCGGGCAGAACAATGCCCTAAGCCCCAAGTGTCCAGGTACGGGCGAGAACTTCTGACGTGGCCGATGCCAAAACGCCAGCCTCCTCCTCGGTTATGGTAGGAAATCGGGGGATGTGTATCAACAAGAGACAGTAAGAAAGGTTTACGCAGGGTCTTAATCTGAAAAGAATCCTTGCAACGGGTCCCTGCTGCACGTCTGCGCCTGTGTCTCCGTTGTGCTGTATCCTGGACGGGTGTAGCACGTGCTTCATCTGTAAAAGAGAAGAACTTAGTTTGGAAAAAATATCGTGCAAAAGATGTATTTAAAATAAAGTATGATTTGGAAGATGAATAAAGTTGAGCTTTATTGGCTCTCATTGTTTATACGGGAAGCCCCTTGTAAAGAAGTACGCGGCTGGGAAGCCCCTTGTTTATTTATGCCAGACTCGCCTAACCGTGTCCCAGGTCTGAATGACCTGTGTTTAGGGGCTTTGACCAGCAGGGTTGGATTAGTGTGTGGCTGAGGGAGTCCTGGATTAGGGGGTGTCCGGATAGCCGGACTACCATCATCAGCCGAACTATCATCGGCGCGGACTATCATCATCGACCGGACTCCAAGACTATGAAGATACAAGATTGAAGACTTTGTCCCGTGTCCGGATGGGACTTTCCTTGTCGTGGAAGGCAAGCTTGGCGATACGGATATGTAGATCTCCTACCATTGTAACCGACTCTATGTAACCCTAGCCCTCTCCGGTGTCTATATAAACCGGATGGCTCTAGTCCGTAGGACACAACAACAACAACAACAACCCTTACAATCATACCATAGGCTAGCTTCTAGGGTTTAGCCTCCTTGATCTCGTGGTAGATCCACTCTTGTAAACATCCACTATATCAATATCAATCAAGCATGATGTAGGGTTTTACCTCCATCAAGAGGGCCCGAACCTAGGTAAAACATCGTGTCCCTTGTCTCCTGTTACCATCGTCTAGACGCACAGTTCGGGACCCCCTACCCGAGATCCGCCGGTTTTGACACCGACATTGGTGCTTTCATTGAGAGTTCCTCTGTGTCGTCACCGATAGGCTTGATGGCCTCTTCAATCTACAACGACGCAGTCCTGGGTGAGACTTTACTCCCCGGACAGATCTTCGTATTCGGCGGCTTCGCACTGCGGGCCAACTCACTTGGCCATCTGGAGCAGATCGAAAGCTACGCCCCTGGCCGTCAGGTCAGGTTTGGAAGCCTAAACTTCATGGCCGATATCCGCGGGGACTTGATCTTCGATGGATCTGAGCCACAGCCGAGCGTGCCATGCTGTCACGATGGGCATGACCTAACTCTGCCGCCGGACAGCACCTTGGAGGCCGCACACGAATCCGCTCCGACACATAGTCTGGAGCCGATCGCTCAGATCGAGGACAGATGGCTGGACACCGCCTCGAGAGCTGCAACTTCTACGGCGATGGAGCCGAACACTTACCTTGTCCCGCATAAAGCTTATGACTCCGAGGTGCCGGACTCCCTGCCGGACTCCAAACCTCCTGCGCCCCTGCCAGTCGAATCCGATTGGGTGCCGATCATGGAATTCACCGCTGCGGACATCTTTCAGCACTCACCCTTCGGCGATATCTTAAATTCGCTGAAGCATCTCTCACTATCCGGAGAGCCCTGGCCGAACTACGGCCAGGATGGTTGGGACGCGGACGATGAAGAAATTCAGAGCCCACCCGCCACCCACTTCGTAGCCACCATCGACGATCTAACCAACGTACTCGACTACGACTCTGAAGACATCGACGGTATGGACGACGATGCCGAAGACTATCAAGAACCAGTGCCTACAGGACACTGGAAGACCACCTCGTCATACGACATATATATGGTGGACACCCCAAAAGATGGGGACGGCGAAGAAGCAACGGAGGCCGATTCCTTAAAGAAACAGCCCAAGCGCCGACGTCAGCGGCGCCGCTCTAAATCCTGCCATAGCAAGAATGGAGATTCCGGCACAGGAGATAATAACACCCCGGAAAGTGCCGAAGACAACCCCCTCCAGCACGATCCAGCGCAGGAGGAGGCAGAAGCAAGCCCTCACGAGAGGGCGGCAGACGAAGAGGTCGAGGATGATAATTACTTACCTCCCTCCGGAGACGAGGCAAGCCTCGACGACGACGAATTCGTTGTGCCTGAGGATCCCGTCGAACAAGAGCGTTTCAGACGCAGGCTAATGGCCACGGCAAACAGCCTAAAGAAAAAGCAGCAACAGCTTCAAGCTGATCAAGACCTACTGGCCGACAGATGGACCGAGGTCCTTGCGGCCGAAGAGTATGAACTCAAATGCCCCTCCAAAAGTTACCCAAAACTCAAGTTGCTCCCCCGACTAGAGGAGGAAGCATACAAACCTACATCACCAGCGCACAATACGGCAGACCGACCACCTCGTGGCCGCGACAGAGAGGCGTGCAAGCCATCCACCAAAACCGTACCCCGGCATCGCTCAAAAAGCATGAAGCCACGGGGGAACGCGCCGGACTTGCGGGATATATTGGAGGACAAGGCAAGACAATCCAGATCTATCTATGGATCACGTGGGTGCCCCAAGACCCACGACGAATACCGTCGCGCCGGATACAACTACTCCGGCCGGGCCGAGCACAGCAGACAACGCTCTCTCGAGCTACGTCGCGATATTGCTCAATACAGAGGCGCCGCACACCCACTATGCTTCACTGACGAAGTAATGGATCATCAAATCCCTGAAGGGTTTAAACCCGTTAATATCGAATCCTACGATGGCACAACAGACCCCGCGGTTTGGATTGAGGATTATCTCCTCCATATACATATGGCCCGCGGCGACGATCTTCACGCCATCAAATATCTCCCGCTCAAGCTTAAAGGACCAGCTCGGCATTGGCTTAACAGCCTGCCCGCAGAGTCAATTGGATGCTGGGAAGACCTGGAAGCCGCATTCCTCGACAACTTCCAGGGCACGTATGTGCGACCACCAGACGCAGATGACCTAAGCCACATAATCCAGCAGCCAGACGAATCGGCCAGGCAATTCTGGACATGGTTCTTAACAAAGAAAAATCAAATCGTCGACTGTCCGGATGCAGAGGCCCTCGCTGCCTTCAAACAAAACATCCGCGACGAGTGGCTGGCCCGGCACCTAGGACAGGAAAATCCGAAATCCATGGCAGCCCTCACATCACTCATGACCCGCTTTTGTGCGGGAGAGGATAGCTGGCTAGCTCGCAGCAACAACCTCAGCAAAAACGCTGGTAGTCCGGATACCAAGGACCGCAATGGCAGGTTGCGTCAAAACAAAAACAAACGCCGCATTAACAGCGACAGCAATGAGGATACGACAGTCAACGCCGGATTCCGAGGCTCCAAACCCGGTCAACGGAAGAAGCCATTCAAAAGAACCACTCCGGGCCCGTCCAATTTGGACCGAATACTCGACCACTCCTGTCAAATACATGGAACCCCCGAAAAGCCAGCTAACCACACCAACAGAGATTGTTGGGTATTCAAGCAGGCAGGCAAATTAATCGCCGAAAACAATGACAAGGGGCTACACAGCGATGACGAGGAATAGACCCGGCCGCCGAACAACAGAGGACAAAAGGGATTCCCCCCTCTAGTTTGGACGGTAAACATGATATACGCAACGCATATCCCCAAGAGGGAGCGGAAGCATGCACTAAGGGACGTATACGCGATGGAGCCAGTCGCCCCAAAATTCAACCCATGGTCCTCTTGCCCGATCACTTTCGATCGAAGAGACCATCCGACCAGTATCCGCCATGGCGGATTCGCCGCTTTGGTCTTAGACCCAATCGTCGATGGATTTCACCTCACAAGAGTCCTGATGGACGGCCGCAGTAGCCTGAACCTGCTTTATCAGGATACAGTGCGCAAGATGGGCATAGACCCTTCAAGGATTAAACCTACAAAGACAACCTTCAAAGGCGTCATACTAGGTGTCGAGGCCAGTTGTACAAGCTCAGTCACACTGGAAGTGGTCTTCAGATCCCCGGATAATTTCCGAAGCGGGGAGTTAATCTTCGACATAGTCCCGTTTCGCAGTGGCTATCACGCTCTGCTCGGACGAACCGCATTCGCAAAATTCAATGCGGTGCCGCATTATGCATACCTTAAGCTCAAGATGCCAGGCCCTCGTGGAGTCATCACGATCAATGGAAACACGGAACGCTCCCTCCGAACGGAGGAACATACAGCGGCTCTCGCGGTAGAAGTACAGAGAAGCCTTTTAAGGAAATTTTCGAGTCCGGCCGTTAAACTACCGGACACGGCCAAACGCGCCTGGAGCAACATCAACCAAGACCACCTGGCACGTTCCGAGCACGCGTAGCAATGCGGCCTCAACCCCAGCCCTCGCACAATTGTAAGACAAACTCTCCGCGTACATAATTACGCCCTGGAGATACCATGGGCATAGGGGGAGAGGCACAACCACAACAGACCCAGAGTGCGGTTCGACCACACCAGGGGCTCCCAAGTGTGTCACTCTTTTTATCTTTTATTTCTCTCTTTTTTTATATATACAGAACTCTGTCCGGCGGAGAACCTGCCGAACTCATGATGCAACAACCTGGGAGGGACAAAGGCTGCGACGAACACTCAGGTGGTCTCCATTATGAGCATTAAATTTGTTAAATACACCATTCCGCGGCCTACCCCTGGAGGGAGACGCCTTTAATTCGTCCAATCCCTTGCTTTCCGCACTATTTGTATCATTCTGCACTCATAGCATATCTTCTCGAATAAAATGCAGCACTTTTTGCCCATAATTGCATTACCTTATATATATGTTCATTTACGACATGTTGCATCCGTACATTTTGGTACAGCCAAATACACCAGGGGCTTATGTTCCCCGCATTATGGTGTGATAAAGTCCGAACACTTTCACAAGTGCGGCACCCCGAACTTATAGCATTATATGAATCGGCTCCGAATCATGTCTTGGGTCAATAGTTGGGTTTGCCCGGCTCCCATGTTTGGCACCTTACGTTCCGTTCTATCGGCTAAGGTAGCACTGGGAGAACCACTGCGATTGCGCCTCGGTTGAGCCGGGTTAACGCCTCAGTGGAGAAAGCTAAAACTGACTGTCATGATAAAGCGAGAGACTGGTCACTGTTCGAGAGGTCCTTTCGGGTCCTTAAAGACCTACGCCGCTTCGAGTGAAGTTCCGGATAATGTCCGACGAAGGCGTGGATAGCGCCCCTAATTCGGTCTTCCCAATACTAGGGGCTTCGCCGAAATTTAAAATTATATAATTCTATGGCTAAGTGAGAGTGTTCAAGCACTATAAGTCCGGTTGCCTTGTTCGTTGTGTTGAGAGCCTCCCTAGATGGACCCAAAAATGGGAACAAGAGTGCTCAAGTTTATCCCGAACACCCGAGCACTCGTGGGATGGGGGCTGAAGCCGACGACTTGCCATCTCTCAGATTTAATAAACGGCCGCACAGAAGGTAATATTTTAAATTAACAAGCGTTGCTTAGCGCATATGAACGAAGTTTTCAGCGCACAGGATAACACATTGCGAATTTACTCAATAATTACATCCCTGGGGCACTCGTCCGCAATTTTGCGGGCACCCTTCAGGACAGTCTTATAGTACATCTCGGGCGTACGATATTCCTTTCCCGTTGGTGGCGCGTCAGTGATTAGCTTCTCTGCATCCAGCTTGCCCCAATGCACCTTTGCGCGGGCAAGGGCCCGACGAGCACCTTCAATACAGGCGGAGCGCTTGATAACCTCCACCCAGGGGCACGCATCCAACAACCATCGCACGAGACCGAAGTAGCTCCCAGGCATGGCCTCTCCAGGCCACAGCCAGACTATGAGGCCCTTCATGGCCTGCTCGGCCACCTTGTGGAGCTCGACCAGCTGCTTCAGCTGGTCGCTAGGGGGCACCGGATGGCCGGCCTCAGCATACTGAGACCAGAAGACCTTCTCCGTTGAGCTCCCCTCCTCGGCTCGGTAGAATGCGGCGGCATCAGACACGCTGCGAGGCAGATCTGCAAACGCCCCTAGAGAGCTCCGAATTCGGGTAAGTAACACGTAATTTACATTCACATGCTTGCTTTGCATGAAAAATGCCTTACCCGCCGCTATCTTCCTCACCTACTCAATCTCCTGAAGGGACTTATGGGCATCAGCCTTGGCAGTCTTTGCACTTTCGAGAGCCGAGGCAAGCTCGGACTCTCGAGTCTTTGAGTCACGCTCCAAACTCTCATGCTTTTCCATGAGAGCCTAGAGCTCTTGCTGAACCATCGCCACCCACGCCTCCTGCTTTTCTCGCTCTGCCCGTGCTGCGGCCGCATTGCGTTCGGCCGCAGACACGGCCTCCTTCAGGGTCGCCACCTCGTTCGTGGCCCCTGCAGTACCCATGTTATCCTCGTTATTTTTTTTTGTTGCAACCTAAATCCTTTTCTGTAAGGTACAAGTTCAAAGTGGTGTTACTCACCTTCTTTGTCCTGGAGCTGCTTCTTGGCGCGGCCAAGCTCTTGCTCGGACCGCTCAAGCTCCTGCTTCAAAGCACCGACCTCTGCAGTCAGTGTGGCAGAGGTCAGCAGCACAGCCTGCAACCCATATTGACACAATTTTTTAGCAACCCTGCGTATATCTTCTTTTTTTCAGATCCTCAGTCCGGCTTTTCTTTCCGAACACCGAACCGAGCATCAGGAGCTACTGTCTATGCGGTATTACATTGCATATTTTTAACTTCTTACCTCAAAGCCTGATAGAAGGCTACTGCAGGCTTCGGTCAGCCTGCTCTTGGCGAGCTGTACCTTCTGAATCACCGCACTCATAATAGTGCGGTGTTCTTCCTCGATGGAAGCGCTTTGGAGCACCTCCAACAAATTGTCCGGCGCCTCCGGTTGGACGGAAGCCGTCTGTGTCATGGTCTTGCCCTTCGTGCGAAGGGGCCGCCGGCCGGACTCCGGAACCACTGCGGGTTCTGATATGGAGTCCGGCGCAAAGTCCGGGAGGACGCCTTGTGGCGCCTCCGGAGCCTCCCCTGATGGGTCCCTTCTTGGGATCCCACCTCGGCGTCCTCGGTGTCGCGAGGGGTGGAGGCGGTCGGGATGGAGTCTACATCCGACGGAGCCAACGACCCGCTCGATGAAGCGGGGAGATCATCATTGGCCGGACTACAGGCAGCATGCGGCATCAGAATGACACTATGTGACACAGAAAAAGAAATTATAGATCACTCAGGAATCCGGATACTTACGATCTCGCTGGAGGCCTGGCCCTTGAAGGCCATTCTTCCTCGCCAACGTTGATGTTGGCGGAGCTGTCCGGGGGAATAGTCCTTCCCCTCTTGGACCCTTCGGCCTCCCCTGTTGGGGAAGCCTTCCTCTTCCTCTCTCCCTCCTCTGGGAGAGAGTCCTCTTTCTTCTCCTCGTTTTCGGGGGAGGAGTCCGCCCTAGAGTCGTCGGACACCTGAAAACGAGAGCTCTTTCGAGCACCCGTGGCCTCCTTCTTGGCCTTCTTCTCCGGCACCACATGCGGTGCCGGAACCAGCAGCCTCGCTAGACGGGCGTCTACTGGGTTTTCTGGCGTGGGATTCGGGCAGATAATTTGCTCTGCCTTCCTCATCCAGTCCTGTCAAAGGAAAAGGGGAAATTAAAACCTGCATAGAGTCAAACTATGAAAAGCAAGTGTCCCGTAAAGGGGTAGAATCACTTACCTCGTCGGCTTGGTGCTGCGAGCGAAATCCGCGATCTTCAGTCGCGGATGCGGGGGCTTCGGCGCCCTTAAACAGCACCCTCCAGGCGCCTTCCTACGTCGTGTCGAAGAGCCCGCTCAGCGCCTGGTGCTGTTTCGGATTGAACTCCCACAGATTGAATGCCCACTCTTGGCATGGGAGAATCCAGCGGACGAGCATGACTTGGACCACATTAACCAGCCTGAGCTTCTTCACCAGCTTCTGGATACAGGCTTGGAGTCCCGTCAGCTCCTCCGAACTACCCCACAGCAAGCCCTTCTCTTTCCAGGAGGTGAGCTGTGTGGGGATACCAGATCTGAACTCGGGGGCCGCCGTCCACTTAGGGTCATGTGGCTCGGTGATATAGAACCACCCCGATTGCCACCCCTTGACAGATTCCACGAAGGCCCCTTTGAACCAAAGGACATTGGGCATCTTGCCCAAAATGGCGCCTCCGCACTCCGCTTGAGTGTCCTTCACTACCTTCGGCTTGACATTGAAGGTCTTGAGCCACAAGCCGAAGTGGGGCCGGATGCAGAGGAAGGCCTCGCACACGACGATAAACGCCAAGATGTTGAGGATGAAGTTCGGCGCCAGATCATGGAAATCCAGGCCGTAGTAGAACATGAGCCCCCGGACAAAAGGGTGAAGTGGAAAGCCCAGTCCGCGGAGGAAGTGGGGAAGAAAAACGACCCTCTCATGGGGCCTGGGGGTGGGGATGAGCTGCCCCTCATCGGGCAGCCGGTGCGCGATATCACCGGACAGGTACCGGCGCTGCGCAGTCTTTCGATGTGCTCCTCCGTAACGGAGGAGGTCATCCACTTGCCTCCTGCTCCGGACATAACTGCGGAAGGTTGAGACGAGATGTGCGGGCTTGGGCGCTGGAGCTCGAGTGCGCGGAGATGGATAAGCAAAGGAGGAAGAAGGAGTAGGTGAAAAGGTGAATCCTTATCCCTTATATGGGCGGGCGAAGTCTACGTGTCCCCCACCAGCCTGGTAAAACTCGCTTATCCCCCAAGCGTCACCATCAATGGCGCAGTTGGGTTACCCACGTCCGTATTGATGAGAATCCCGGATTAAGGGGAACACGATCTCTGCTTCGACAAGACGCGCCAAGGAAACCGCTTCGCTAAAATGCGCTGAGGTGGTAGAGTAAAAAACGATTCAAGTAATGGCTTGGTAGTGGCGTGACATCATGCCGCAAAAAACATCAGCAGATTGAACTTGTGTATATATTATTCTCTCTACGGTGGAGTGTGGAATTTATTTTGCAGAGCCGGACACTATCCTGGTGTTCACAATCTTCTATCTTTCGGAGGAAGAACCCGCCTTGCAATGCCAAGCAATATACGCGCCGGACTTATCGTCATTGAAGCCTGGTTCAGGGGCTACTGAGGGAGTCCTGGATTAGGGGGTGTCCGGATAGCCGGACTACCATCATCAGCCGAACTGTCATCGGCCGGACTATCATCATCGACCGGACTCCAAGACTATGAAGATACAAGATTGAAGACTTCGTCCCGTGTCCGGATGGGACTTTCCTTGGCGTGGAAGGCAAGCTTGGCGATACGGATATGTAGATCTCCTACCATTGTAACCGACTCTATGTAACCCTAGCCCTCTCCGGTGTCTCTATAAACCGGATGGCTCTAGTCCGTAGGACACAACAACAATAACAACAACAACCCTTACAATCATACCATAGGCTAGCTTCTAGGGTTTAGCCTCCTTGATCTCGTGGTAGATCCACTCTTGTAAACATCCACTATATCAATATCAATCAAGCAGGACGTAGGGTTTTACCTCCATCAAGAGGGCCCGAACCTGGGTAAAACATCGTGTCCCTTGTCTCCTGTTACCATCCGCCTAGACGCACAGTTCGGGACCCCCTACCCGAGATCCGCCGGTTTTGACACCGATAGTGGCTGTCAAGGCAGTCTCACGTTTTCCGTGGTCGAGGAACACTCGGAGTTACCCTTTAATGAGATTATGCCGCGTGGACCAGGCATTTTAAGCATAAGAGACGCGTAATGCGGTATTGCGTTAAAGCGGGCGAAAGCTTCGCGTCCCAGTAGTGCTTGATGGCTACTTTTGAATGGGGCGATATGGAAAATGAGCTTTTCGCGACGGAGGTTGTCGGATGAACCGAACACGACCTCTAGTAGTATAGAGCCTGTACAATTGGCGTAAAGGCCTGGCGTCACTCCTTTGAAGGAAGTGCTGCTACGGCGAATTTTGGTAGGGTCTATCCTCATTCTGCGGATGGTGTCCTGGTATAGCAGGTTGATATCGTTGCCGCCATCCATGAGGACTTGTGTGAATTGTAGTCCGTCGATTATGGGATCCAATACCAAAGCAGTCCCTCCTGCGTTTCGAACACTTCTAGAGTAATTCTGATGGTCGAAAGTAATTGGTTTAAACATCCAATTTCGGGACTCTGCTGGGGTGGACCGTGCGGCGCGTGTTTTAGCAGGTGCCGCACTATTTTTCCTTGTTATCACATGAAGTGAGTTCACTATTTTGACTTCTAGTGGGAAAGTCTTCTGTTCTCCGACGTGCTGCTTGTGGGGTTCGTCGTCGTCTTTGCTTGGTGTGTCGAGCCCCTTGTGTTCGGCGTTAAGTCGGCCGGACTGCTTGAAGACCCAACAATCTCTGTGGGTGTGGTTTGCAGGCTTCTCGGGGGTACTATGGATTTGACATATCCTATCCAAGATTTTGTTTAGGTTGGATAGCTCATCACTGTTGTCCTTAAGAGGCAGTGTTTTATTATTCGATCGAGAGCTTTTGAACACGGCGTTGACCGCCATGCTATTTGGGCCATTTTCCTTATTCCGACGCTGATCTTTTCTGCGTCGTGATTTCCCATTTCCATCCCTGACCTCGGATGTACTCGGGTCGCTGGTGCTGCATCTTGCCAGCCAGCTATCTTCCCCCGCGCAAAAGCAGGTCATGAGGCTTGTTAGCACGGCCATTGTTCTTGGTTTTTCCTGGCCGAGGTGTCTGGCAAGCCATTCATCTCGGACGTTATGCTTAAAGGCTACTAAGGCTTCGGCGTCCGGACAGTCGACTATTTGGTTCTTTTTGGTGAGGAACCTGTTCCAGAATTTGCGTGCTGACTCTCCGGGCTGTTGAGTTATGTGACTTAAATCGTCTGCATCCGGGGGGCGGACATAAGTCCCCTAAAAATTTGCTCGAAACGCATCCTCGAGCTCTTCCCAACTTCCAATGGTATTTTCGGGGAGGCTTTTGAGAAAATGCCGAGCTGGCCCTTTGAGCTTGAGGGGTAAGTATTTTATGGCATGGAGATCGTCTCCTCTGGCCATATGTATGTGTAGGATATAATCCTCAATCCAGACTCCGGGGTCTGTTGTTCCGTGATATGCCGCTACGTTTACGGGTTTGAATCCCGCTAGAAATTCATGATCCAGTACCTCATCGGTGAAACATAGTGGGTGTGCGGTGCCCCTGTATTTAGGTGTGTCGTTGTCTTCAAACACTCGGCGGGTTGTGTTGCTCCCTGGAGTCTTCTTTTTTGGCCCATAGATGGACCTGACCGGGCCATCCTTTTTGCGAGGATCCTTTTGTGGATCGTGTGCCGGCTTGTGTGTGGTGCCGCTTGCCGCTCTTAGCCTGTCATCTGGTCGTCTATCCGGCCAGGCGGCCTCTTTCTTTTTTGACTGTGGGGGTTCTACGGCCTCCTCGTCAAATTCGGGCAACAGCTTGCGCTTCGGGTAGCTCTTTGCCTGGTGACTATCGCCGTATTTATCTGCGGTATTGAGTACTTTGCCCCATCTCATTCTGAGTGCGTCCTCCACTGTTTTGAGCTTCCGCTTTTGCTTCTTCAAACTTCTTGCTGTGGCGACGAGCCTTTTATGAAGGTTCTTATGCTCCGGTGATGTGTCCGGCATGAGATCGTCTGGACTATTGTTTTCGCCGGGGATGGGTTGCTTGTCCAATTTATCCTGTTCGGATGGTTGCTTGGTGGCATGTTAGTCGTCCACTGCTTCGCCCTGCTCTAAGGCTGGGTCAGTATGGGTGCCACTGTTATCGAGGTGGGATTTCGGGCGGCGCTTGTGTCGCCGTTTTGGTTGTTTGTCAGGGGAGTTGTCCTTCGCCACGTCCCGTTGTTCCTCGTTATCGCTTCCTTTTGGTGTATCCACCATGTATACGTCGTGAGTTGAGGTGGCTTTCCAGTGCCCAGTAGGCGCTGGTTCTTGGTCGTCTCCGGCATCGTCGTCCATACCGTCGATGTCTTCGGAATCAAAGTCTAGCATGTCGGTTAGATCGTCGACAGTGGCTACAAAGTGGGTGGTGGATGGGCCTTGAATTTCTTCGTTGTCCGCATCCCAACCGTTCTGACCGCAGTCCGGCCAGGTCTCTCCTGATAACGAGAGATACTTTAGCGAACTCAGGATGTCGCCGAAAGGTGAGTGTTGAAAGATGTCCGCAGCGGTGAACTCCATGATCGGCGTCCAATCGGATTCGATTGGAGGGGGCGCGGGAGGTTCGGAGTCCGGCGAGGAGTCTGGCACCTCGGAGTCACGAGCTTCACAAGGGATAAGGTCAGTATTTGGCTCCATCGCCATAGAGGTTGCAGCCCCCGAGGCGGTGTCTAGCCACCTGTCCTCGATCTGTGCAGCCGGCTCCGAATTGAGGGTCGGAGCGGACTCGTGTGCGGCCTCCAGGGCACTGTCCGGCTGCAGAGCTAAATCATGCCCATCGTGACAGTGCGGGCGCGCTCGGCTGTGGCTCAAAACCATCGAAGATCAAGTCTCCACGTATGTCAGCCGTGAAGTTCAAACTTCCAAATCTAACCTGACGGCCAGGGGCGTAGCTTTCGATCTGCTCCATATGGCCAAGCGAATTGGCCCGCAGTGCAAACCCGCCGAATACGAAGATCTATCTGGGGAGAAAAGTCTCGCCCTGGACTGCATCATTGTCAGGACCCCGACTCGATGTCACATCGATCTAGCCGGTAACACCTCATATCACTTTGCGGCCTCACGCACGGTATCCCCACGGGTGTCGCCTTACCTTTGCCCGGGACCGTTTGCGCCTTTTGGCTCACGTATATGATAGTGTCGCTAGCATCCATATGATAAGGAGCCCGGGCTGACATGACTAGTCGTAAACCCAAAGTGGCACAGACTTACAGGGACAGGCATCCATGACCCAGCTTCGAACGTGTCGGTCATCAGCAAGTGGGTCCGGGCTGTAGCACTGGGCTAGCAGGACTCCGGTAAACCGGGCTGTAGCGGGCTAACAGGACTCCGGTACTCAAAGCGTGACATTTCCCCGAAGGGACAGACACAGGAACGAAGAAGGACACATGCCGGCCAGCCTAAGTGTTCCAGAGCAGTAGCAAGCTACCATGGCTCAGCGCTAACACTAGGAGACATTTGCCGGTAAGAGAGGCTACTAAAGATAAACAACTAGATAGTCATATCCCACACATACCAAGCATTTCAATCATACACACAATATGCTCGATATGTGCAAATACAACGAAGCATCACAACATGACTCTACGACACAAGTACTTTATTTAAGGCTCAGGGAGCCATACATAACATACACGAAGGTACGGGTCTCACGACCCAACATACAAGTCATATAGTCATACAAACCAGCAGCGGAAGTAACTTGTCTGAGTACAGACAACTAGTAAAATAAAAGAGGCTTGGAAAGCCTAGCTATACTACGTGGTCCTTCACAAGCTCAGGGTCACCACCTGGGTCTTTAGCCTACTCGTTGATGTCAACGTCTACATAGAACCCATCAGAAGGGGTTGCAGCGTCTTCTGTAAAAATGTAGATTATAGCAACATGAGTACAAAGGTACTCAGCAAGACTTACATCAGATCCTACATACATGCATATTATCAAGAAGGGTTGGTGGAGTTATTGCAGCAAGCCAGCTTTGACTCTTGGCTAGACTATCATACGATACTCCAACTTGAAATGGTTTTGCGCACACGAGTCCACTACTCACCACTTCAATACACTACCGAGGATCCACCTCCGTCTTCCTACGGAAGAGCCATCCTCGGCACTCACACTTATCTTGAGGCTTTTAGCAGTTTCCATTTACTTGTCTATGAACTGTATAGGCAACCAAGTAGTCCTTTACCGCGGACGCGGCTATTCGAATAGATTATGATAACCCTGCAGGGGTGTACTTCTTCATACATGTTTCCACCACTTAGCGTCTGCACACGATATGTGCTCGGCAGACTTCAAGCGAAAGCCGATGTGGGTGTAGACCACGACCTACCTAAACACTTAAGTCTCTAGTCCAGGTTTATCGCCTATTCAGGTTCCATCCGCAGGGAGTCCGGCCGAGGTTTCCCATACGGCCCCAAACGATGTGAACAGGGTTCCCGAGATACCTAACGGGTATTCGGTACACCCGGCCACGTACCTACCGCATCACAGCCCACCCCTACGGTCAGCGCTGTCCACGGCCTCCAGTAGGCTACAAACACCAGAAACTACTTGCAACTCCTGGACAGAGAGCTAGGGTGAATAAGAAGTCGAGCGGGGTCATATTTCAGGGCCCAATGCATGGCAGTAGCTGTATCTTAAATCACACATACAGATCTCAGTGCTTAAGGTCGGCTTCAATGAAACAACCCACCATGTACTCCTACATGGCCTCTCATCGATACCTTTACCAAATCGTGTTCACCACACCACTCTCATTTCCGACATAATCATTTCACTCTAGCCATCACCCAGATGAACCAGACCTGACACGACTCTAAGCATAGCAGGCATAGCAAGGTAGGAACAACACATACATATGGCTCAATCAACTCCTACACATGCTAGTGGGTTTCATCTAGTTACTGTGGCAATGACAGGTCATGCAGAGGAAATGGGTTCAACTACCGTAGCACACAGCAGTTTGAAACGCGTTGTCTTAATGCAGTAAAAGAGAGCAGGAGCGAGAACATGGGATTGTATCGATATGATCAAATGGTTGGTTGCTTGCCTGATGGTTCGATGCACTGATACGGTTCTTCGTTAGGGTAATCACGGTACTCCTCGGAGGCAGAACCTGTCGCAAAGGACACCGACACACAACCATCACCAAACAATGTGCAACAATATGATGTATGCATGAAACATGGCAATATGAGTGTGTTGGGCTAATGCAACTAAAACCAGAAGGGTTTGAACAAATTTGAATCAAGGATTCAAATTTCAAACTCAAACATGGCCTTTTAAAGTGCTTTTCCTTGTTCTGCTTAAAACATCAATTTAACTTGTTTGATCATGCATGAAAATAGTACAGATGGATAGATTGGATTTTTCTGATCATTTTTCATATATAATTTGTCTGATTTGGAGTTACAGAATAAAAGTTATGATTTTTTGAAGTTTAAATAATATTCTGGAATTTCCTGATTAAATTTAAATCCAGAAATATAATTATTGTGCCAGCATGACGTCAGCATGACGTCAGTGGTCAACTGCGGCTGGCTGAGGTCAAACCTGACGTGTGGGGTCCACACGTCAGTGACAGGGGGGTTTAACAGGGTTAATTTAATCCTAATTAGTAATGAGTGGCGCTGGGGCCCACTGGTCAGTGTCAGGGGGTTAACTAATAGTGGTTAGCGCTAATCCTAATTAGCTACAGGGCTGGGCCCACCTGTCAGGGACTCAGGGGGGTCCTGCCGTGGTCAAAGTGGGTCAAACCCACCGGCGACATGACGCCGGCGAGGCCCGAGACGGCGGCGCGATGCGGAATCGCGCTACAGGGCACGGGCGAGGCCGTGCTTGGGCTCGTTGGAGAGCTCTTGCTCCCGCGCGTCGAACGGTGGTGGTGGCCGAGCCTGGGGTGGCCGGAGTCGACGGCGGCGAGCTCGGCTGCGGCCGCCGGGGTTCGGTCGTGCACGGAAACGGGGTTGGAGCTCGAAGGCGAGCGAAGCGAGGCGCTAGGGATGCTCTATGGAGCCTTACGAACTCGTTGGACTCGCCGGGGTGACCAAATGGTCACCGGAGCTGCGTCGACGGCGAGCTCGGCGGCGGCGGAGGTTCGGCCGTGGTGGGGAGGAGGCTACGGTGAGGGAACGAGGGGGAGAAGAGGGGGAAATGGTGGCGTAGCTCACCGCGGTTGCAGTGGGCGTCGAAGCGGGCTCGGGGACGCGCTGGAGACGGCGAATCGACGGCGACGGTGGTCGGAGCCCGAGGAGGGGAACGACGACGTGGCGGCGATGCAGGGCTTCCGGAGACCCGTGGAGCGGTGGGGAGGAAGAGGAGGTCGAGGCGGAGCCGCTGAGCTAGTCGGGGGAGCGAGGGGTGGCCGGAGACGGCTGCTATGGCGAACGGCGGCGACGGTGGTGTTCGGCCGTGTGAGAGAGAGAGCGAGGGAGAGGAGGGGAGAGCCGAGGGAGAGTGAGAGAGAGCAGGGGGGAGGCGTGGCATCGTCCGGGGCATCGAGCGAGGAGGGGAGGGCAGGCAGGCAGGGAGAGAGGTGGCGTGGCGCGGTGGCGCGCGCGCGCGCCGGCCACACTCCCCTCCCTCTGTCGAGGATGAAGACGACAGAGGAGGGAGGCGGGCTGGGCCGCCTGCTGGCTGGGCCGCACAAGGAGGAGCCCAGGTAAGTTTCTCCCTTTATTTATTTTTCTGGTTTCTAATTTCTGACATTTGTTTTGATTTAAATAATATATTAAATCATTTATTTAACTTGTGCCAATTTTTGCAGGAGCTAGATATATTATTCCAGAGCTCCTTTATAATTGGCATAATATTTGGGCATATATTAATATATATAATTAATATATTTCCAATGCAAATATTTATGCATTAATTCCAAATGCCCAAAATAAATACCTATGAGCTCTTAAAAATATTGGTTTGATTTTTATCTCTGCCCAATATTTTCAGAGAGCAACATGAGCATTTTCTTGGACCCTTTTGGAGAAATTTTTATTTGGGTCATTTTCAAAATGATTCTGAGGGTTTCACAGATCCCCATTTCAAGTTTCTGATGAAAGAGTAAACATGATGCAACACTCTAATGCATGACTAGCTAGGGTGTGACAACTCACCCCCACTCAAAAGAATCTCGTCCCGAGATTTGGGTTCCTCCGGGAAGAAGGCGGGATACTCAAGTTGAAGACGATCTTCCCTTTCCCAAGTTGCTTCATCCTCAGAATGATGAGAGCACTGAACTTTGAGGAACTTGATGTTCTGACGTCGAGTGGTACGCTCGGCCTGATCGAGGATACGAATGGGGTACTCTCAATATGTAAGATTATCTTGGAGATCAAGTGTTTCGTGGTCCACTTCACGGATAGGATCCGAGAAGCAACGCCTGAGTTGAGAAACGTGGAAGACATCGTGGACTCTGGAGAGATGCGGAGGTAGTTCCAACTGGTAGGCAACTTCTCCTCGTTTGGCGAGAATGCGAAAAGGTCCAATGTAACGAGGAGCCAATTTGCCTTTGATACCGAAACGATGGGTTCCCTTCAGAGGGGTGACCCGAAGATAAGCCTTCTCGTCAACCTCGAAAGTCATAGCCTTATGTTTTCGGTCATATTGACTCTTTTGACGAGATTGGGCTGTTTTCAACTTTTCACGAACGATGCGAACTTGTTCTTCTGCTTCTTGAATCATGTCCGGGCCAAAGAATTGTCTTTCCCCGGTCTCTGACCAGTTAAGGGGTGTTCGACACCATCGTCCATAGAGAACTTCAAAAGGGGCTTTACCCAAGCTAGATTGATAGCTGTTGTTGTAAGCGAATTCGGCAAATGGAAGGTACTTCTCCCAGTCCATTCCGAATGAGATAACAGAGGCTCGAAGCATGTCTTCTAGAATTTGGTTGACGCGTTCCACTTGACCACTCGACTGAGGGTGGAAGGCGGTGCTAAAGGAGAGACGGGTTCCCATAGCATTTTGGAAACTTTCCCAAAATCGAGAGGTGAAAAGACTTCCTCGATCCGAGTTAATTTCCAAAGGAACACCATGGAGGGACACTATTCGGGAGATGTATAAGTCTGCCAGCTGACTAGCGGTTATACTCTCTCGAACAGGTTGGGAATGGGCTACTTTGGAAAGACGATCGACCACGACGAAAATAGCATTATTCCCTCTCTTGGTCCTGGGAAAACCGGTAATGAAATCCATACCAATTTTATCCCATTTCCATTCAGGAATAGCTAGGGGTTGAAGGGTGCCAGCAGGCCGTTGATGCTTTGCTTTTACGCGACGACGGACGTCGCAATTAGCAATATACTGAGCAATTTCTCTCTTCATCCTAGTCCACCAGAACCTCTGGCGTAGGTCTCGATACATCTTAGTACTACCGGGATGAATGGTGAGAGGAGATTCATGAGCCTCCTTAAGGATCAACTGCCGTAGATGCTGGTTCTTGGGAACCACTAGACGGTTCTCAAAGTACACAACACCATGATCATTTGTGGAGAAACAACTAGCACCTCCGCTAGCAATGTTCTCTTGATTTTAGATATTCCCTTATCTCGCTTTTGGGCAGCGATGATTTGATCTGTAAGAGTAGGTTTTGCTACCAAGGTGGAAAGAAAACCTTGAGGTACAATGTGAAGGTTAAGCTTCCGAAATTCCTCATGGAGAAGCGGTTGACTTTGTTGTAACATCAGGTTTTTACAATAAGATTTACGACTTAGCGCATCAGCCATGACGTTGGCTTTCCCTGGGGTGTAGGTTATTCCTAAGTCGAAGTCTGTGATCAATTCAACCCAACGTCTTTGCCTGAGATTCAGATCCGGTTGGGTGAAAATGTACTTCAGACTTTGGTGATCAGTGAATATTTCGCAACGATTTCCGAGGAGGTAATGCCGCCAGGTCTTAAGTGCATAGACTACGGCTGCAAGCTCTAGATCATGAGTAGGATAATTCTCCTCATGTGGGTGCAATTGCCGTGAAGCGTAGGCAATTACGTGTCGATCTTGCATGAGAATGCAACCTAGTCCTTGTCGCGAGGCGTCGCAGTAGATAACAAAGTCCTTGGAGAAGTCTGGCGGTACCAGTACGGGAGCAGAGGTCAGGCGTCTTTTCAGTTCCTGGAAGCTGTGCTCACATTGTGGAGTCCACTCGAACTTCTTATCTTTCTTGAGGACTTCGGTTAGAGGTTTAGCAACTTTGGAGAAGTTCTCGACAAAGCGACGACAATAGCTCGCTAAGCCCAGAAAACTCCGAACTTGCTTGACCGATTCAGGTGGAGTCCAATTAAGGACGGCTTGAACTCGCTCAGGGTTAACAGCAATACCTTTACATAATATTACATGACCCAGATAGGTCACTTCTGGCAACCAGAATTCACATTTAGAAAATTTGGCATAAAGGCGATGTTCTCGAAGTTTCTTCAACACTAGCCTTAGATGTTCGGCATGTTCTTCCTCGTTTTTGGAGTAGATGAGTATATCATCGAGGTAAACTACAACGAATTTATCCAAATACTCCATGAAGATTGAGTTCATTAACCGAGAAAAGGTGGCTGGAGCGTTGGTTAAACCGAAGGACATGACGGTGTACTCGTATTGGCCATAACGAGTAACAAAGGCCGTTTTAGGAATGTCCCCGTTTCTGATTTTGATTTGATGGTAGCCCAACCTCAAATCCATCTTGGAGAAGACTGAGGATCCAGCGAGCTGATCGTACAGGTCGTTGATCCTGGGAAGCGGATATTTGTTCTTGATTGTGACCAAATTGACAGGTCGGTAATCTACAACCATTCGGTCCGTACCATCCTTCTTCTTGACGAAAAGGACGGGGCAAGCCCACGGAGATGAGCTAGGTCGGATGAAACCCTTTTTCAAGGACTCATCGAGTTGTTTCTTAAGCTCGGCTAGTTCTAAGGGTGCCATCTTATAAGGTCTTCTAGCAATCGGAACGGTTCCTGGAATGAGGTCTATTACAAACTCAACATCCCTGTCAGGTGGAACACCTGGCAATTCCTTTGGAAAGACATCCGGGAAGTCACGGACTACCGGAACGTCCTCAAGGTCTGGCAAAGGGCTGGCGTTAAGAGAATATAATTGTCGCTTGGCTATTCGGGTCAAGACATTGACTATCTTCCCCGAAGGATGGGTGAGTTGAACAGTCCTAGAGAAGCAATCAATTTTGGCATGATGAGCTGACATCCAGTCCATACCCAAAATGATATTAATATCTGAAAATTTAAGGGCTATCAACGATGCAAGGAAAACAAGTCTGTCGACTTGGATTTCATTTCCATAACTTACCCTAGAGGTCTGCCATCTAGACCCGGGAGTAGAAATTTCCATAGTGGATGGCATGTCACAGAATGTGGTGTTATGCAAACGAGCATAGTTCTCGGATATAAATGAATGAGAGGCTCCTGTATCGAAAAGAACAGATGCCGGGTGGCAATTAACAAGGAGCATACCGAGAACAACGTTGGGATCCTCTTGAGCTTCTTCGGCAGAGATACAGTTGACATGGCCACGTGTAGCGGTGACCGGCTTGGCTTGGAATATTTTTCCTGTTGGCTTGCCACGGCCAACAACTTTAGCAGATTGATTGGGGTTGGTCTGGGGACACTCACGCATATAGTGACCAGATTCCCCACACTTGAAACAAGTCACGGAACTGGTACGTGGAGGAGCATTGTTAGTTGGACCCCCATAGGGCTTGGCCGGTGCAGACTGTTGAACAGGGCGAGGCGCCTGGAAAGATGGCCTCGGTGTGAACCTGGGTGGCAGGGCGGTGTTGGGCACCCACACGCGGCGCTTCTGAGGACCAGCACCGGATGAGGAACCCATGTCATGGCCATGCTTGCGTGTTGCGTCATAGTCAGTCTGACCAGTTTCAGCACTGATGGCTTTGTTGACAAGTTTCTGAAAAGATGTGCACTCATGCAGACGGAGGTCGCGGCGAAGCTCAGGACTAAGGCCCTTATGGAACCTTGCTTGCTTCTTGGCATCGGTAGACACTTCCTCAGTTGCATATCGTGCGAGATTACCAAACTCCCTGCTGTAAGCATCCACAGAAAGTCGGCCTTGAATGAAACTGCAAAATTCTTCACGTTTACGGTCCATGAGACCCTCCGGAATGTGATGTTCACGGAAAGCCTCGCTGAATTCAGCCCAAGTAGTGACATGGCCCGCTGGGCGCATAGCTCCAAAATTCTCCCACCATAGACTGGCGGGGCCTTCAAGATGATATGCAGCAAAGGTGACCTTGTCAGCCTCCGCTACCAGCGCGGAACGCAGTTTGTGAGCAATACTGCGAAGCCAGTCATCAGCGTCGAGAGGCTCGACGGAGTGGTGGAACGTGGGTGGATGTAATTTGATGAAATCACTGAGTGACACCACGTTAGTCCTCTGATGGTGTGCTGTATTCTGTTCAATACACTCCAACAAACGGTTGGTCTCCCGCTTGTTTCTCTCAGCTTCCATCATAACCTCGGCTAGTGAAGGAGGATGAGGCAGATTTTCATTCCTGCCTTCACTGCCTTCGGCCTGCTCTTGAGAAGCAGGGTTAGCGCGCGTGTTGACCATCCTAGGTAAACAGGACAATGATTTAGTCAGGATGATAAGATTCCGACATAGGATAAAAATGTAAGGAATAACTCGAAATGCAAGATGATCATCCGTATGACATGGTAGATACAGAAACTGCTTCTTTATTCCATCGTCATACACACCATACAGGGTTTAGTACAAGACCAAACAAAGTACTATTACGGTGAAAAGAGGATTTCATCTCATCGGAGGCATTCCAAGCTCCTATACATTATTTTTCTACACCTCCGGAAAGAGTACAAACTAGGTCATATCCCACGAGTCACGCGGGACGATAGAAGACACAGCTAGTGCGAACTAGCGATACTACCACTAACTCAGACCGATCCGTAGTAGTCCTCGTAGAAGTCACCTCCATAGCCTGGAAGCTCAACATGATCATCCGGAAACAGACGATCTCGCGGAGCTTGTGGACCATAGGGGCTAGGATGAGGCCTTGGACCAACAGACGGTGGCCTGCAGGGACCGCGAGGTGGGGTGATGCCTCCTACATCACGCCAAACCATCACGTCTGGCAGAGCAGATCTCACAGGATAGAGATCGCGCATATCTGAATATCCAGCTTGCACCGCCGGTGCGAACCGAGTCAAAGTGGCCCAGTGGTCAGCACGGGTATTGAAGAGCTCTAACCTTAAGGCCCGATTTTCACGGTCCTTATCCTCGAGCATCTCAGCAGTGGTGCGAGTCCGTGAATCCTCCTGAGTGGGGTTAGCATAGATAGCCTGGAGATACCCTTGTGCTCCCGAAAGTGATCCTGGCATATACCGGAAATCAGAGTCCCGAAATATACCAGATCTGACTCGCATGATGGTCATCATAGAGTAGGCGGCATCCTGCACAGCCATCTCAATAGTAACCCCGAGTCCATAGGAGCAGTGGAGAGGCTCGGTGGATCCAGGATAAGATGGAAATATCCTGACAGTGCAGAGATACTGGCTTTGATTAAAGTCTCGGAATTGCTCTTCGACCGTGTACTCGGGATACCAGCGGTATCCAGCCTCAGTCATTACCCTGACCAACTTGGCAGTATGGCCGGGTACATCTAGGCATCGAGTCAGGTGAACCACTTGATTGGGGTCGCGAGTGGCCATCTGAAAGCACAATCATAATGCAAAGGCATTAGAATTTCCAGCAAAATTTCGGCAGCATAAGAGCTGTAAATGCTCAAGAAGGATTTTGAGACATTTGACAAAGGATTTCGTACACACTCAACGTCATCATATCAAAGTTCTGAAACCATTCTAACAACATAATGTGGTAGTAGAACTGAACTAGGCTTGTATCCATCAAACTTATAAGGTACTACTGATTAGTAACACGTGATCCTGATAGAGAGAATAGGTCCTAATTCCTTAACCCCCGGTGGAAGAATGGACTGACTCAGATCAGAATGTCATAAGATAAAGGAGTAAAAAGAGCCTTACGTTCCAACCCACAAACAATTCCCCTACATATAACTAAAGAATTTCTAGACTCAACATCGACCAGTTTGGCTTGGAGAACCTACAGGCAGTCCGGCTCTGATGCCAACGCTGTCAGGACCCCGACTCGATGTCACATCGATCTAGCCGGTAACACCTCATATCACTTTGCGGCCTCACGCACGGTATCCCCACGGGTGTCGCCTTACCTTTGCCCGGGACCGTTTGCGCCTTTTGGCTCACGTATATGATAGTGTCGCTAGCATCCATATGATAAGGAGCCTGGGCTGACATGACTAGTCGTAAACCCAAAGTGGCACAGACTTACAGGGACAGGCATCCATGACCCAGCTTCGAACGTGTCGGTCATCAGCAAGTGGGTCCGGGCTGTAGCACTGGGCTAGCAGGACTCCGGTAAACCGGGCTGTAGCGGGCTAACAGGACTCCGGTACTCAAAGCGTGACATTTCCCCGAAGGGACAGACACAGGAACGAAGAAGGACACATGCCGGCCAGCCTAAGTGTTCCAGAGCAGTAGCAAGCTACCATGGCTCAGCGGTAACACTAGGAGACATTTCCCGGTAAGAGAGGCTACTAAAGATAAACAACTAGATAGTCAGATCCCACACATACCAAGCATTTCAATCATACACACAATATGCTCGATATGTGCAAATACAACGAAGCATCACAACATGACTCTACGACACAAGTACTTTATTTAAGGCTCAGGGAGCCATACATAACATACACGAAGGTATGGGTCTCACGACCCAACATACAAGTCATACAGTCATACAAACCAGCAGCGGAAGTAACTTGTCTGAGTACAGACAACTAGTAAAATAAAAGAGGCTTGGAAAGCCTAGCTATACTACGTTGTCCTTCACAAGCTCAGGGTCACCACCTGGGTCTTTAGCCTACTCGTTGATGTCAACGTCTACATAGAACCCATCAGAAGGGGTTGCAGCGTCTTCTGTAAAAATGTAGATTATAGCAACATGAGTACAAAGGTACTCAGCAAGACTTACATCAGATCCTACATACATGCATATTATCAAGAAGGGTTGGTGGAGTTATTGCAGCAAGCCAGCTTTGACTCTTGGCTAGACTATCATACGATACTCCAACTTGAAATGGTTTTGCGCACACGAGTCCACTACTCACCACTTTAATACACTACCGAGGATCCACCTCCGTCTTCCTACGGAAGAGCCATCCTCGGCACTCACACTTATCTTGAGGCTTTTAGCAGTTTCCATTTACTTGTCTATGAACTGTATAGGCAACCAAGTAGTCCTTTACCGCGGACGCGGCTATTCGAATAGATTATGATAACCCTGCAGGGGTGTACTTCTTCATACATGTTTCCACCACTTAGCGTCTGCACACGATATGTGCTCGGCAGACTTCAAGCGAAAGCCGACGTGGGTGTAGACCACGACCTACCTAAACACTTAAGTCTCTAGTCCAGGTTTATCGCCTATTCAGGTTCCATCCGCAGGGAGTCCGGCCGAGGTTTCCCATACGGCCCCGAACGATGTGAACAGGGTTCCCGAGATACCTAACGGGTATTCGGTACACCCGGCCACGTACCTACCGCATCACAGCCCACCCCTACGGTCAGCGCTGTCCACGGCCTCCAGTAGGCTACAAACACCAGAAACTACTTGCAACTCCTGGACAGAGAGCTAGGGTGAATAAGAAGTCGAGCGGGGTCATATTTCAGGGCCCAATGCATGGCAGTAGCTGTATCTTAAATCACACATACAGATCTCAGTGCTTAAGGTCGGCTTCAATGAAACAACCCACCATGTACTCCTACATGGCCTCTCATCGATACCTTTACCAAATCGTGTTCACCACACCACTCTCATTTCCGACATAATCATTTCACTCTAGCCATCACCCAGATGAACCAGACCTGACACGACTCTAAGCATAGCAGGCATAGCAAGGTAGGAACAACACATACATATGGCTCAATCAACTCCTACACATGCTAGTGGGTTTCATCTAGTTACTGTGGCAATGACAGGTCATGCAGAGGAAATGGGTTCAACTACCGTAGCACACAGCAGTTTGAAACGTGTTGTCTTAATGCAGTAAAAGAGAGCAGGAGCGAGAACATGGGATTGTATCGATATGATCAAATGGTTGGTTGCTTGCCTGATGGTTCGATGCACTGATACGGTTCTTCATTAGGGTAATCACGGTACTCCTCGGAGGCAGAACCTGTCGCAAAGGACACCGACACACAACCATCACCAAACAATGTGCAACAATATGATGCATGCATGAAACATGGCAATATGAGTGTGTTGGGCTAATGCAACTAAAACCAGAATGGTTTGAACAAATTTGAATCAAGGATTCAAATTTCAAACTCAAACATGGCCTTTTAAAGTGCTTTTCCTTGTTCTGCTTAAAACATCAATTTAACTTGTTTGATCATGCATGAAAATAGTACAGATGGATAGATTGGATTTTTCTGATCATTTTTCATATATAATTTGTCTGATTTGGAGTTACAGAATAAAAGTTATGAATTTTTGAAGTTTAAATAATATTCTGGAATTTCCTAATTAAATTTAAATCCAGAAATATAATTATTGCGCCAGCATGACGTCAGCATGACGTCAGTGGTCAACTGCGGCTGGCTGAGGTCAAACCTGACGTGTGGGGTCCACACGTCAGTGACAGGGGGGTTTAACAGGGTTAATTTAATCCTAATTAGTAATTAGTGGCGCTGGGGCCCACTGGTCAGTGTCAGGGGGTTAACTAACAGTGGTTAGCGCTAATCCTAATTAGCTACAGGGCTGGGCCCACCTGTCAGGGACTCAGGGGGGTCCTGCCGTGGTCAAAGTGGGTCAAACCCACCGGCGACATGACGCCGACGAGGCCCGAGACGGCGGCGCGATGCGGAATCGCGCTACAGGGCACGGGCGAGGCCGTGCTTGGGCTCGTTGGAGAGCTCTTGCTCCCGCGTGTCGAACGGTGGTGGTGGCCGAGCCTGGGGTGGCCGGAGTCGACGGCGGCGAGCTCGGCTGCGGCCGCCGGGGCTCGGTCGTGCACGGAAACGGGGTTGGAGCTCGAAGGCGAGCAAAGCGAGGCGCTAGGGATGCTCTATGGAGCCTTACGAACTCGTTGGACTCGCCGGGGTGACCAAATGGTCACCGGAGCTGCGTCGACGGCGAGCTCGGCGGCTGCGGAGGTTCGGCCGTGGTGGGGAGGAGGCTACGGTGAGGGAACGAGGCGGAGAAGAGGGGGAAACGGTGGCGTAGCTCACCACGGTTGCAGTGGGCGTCGAAGCGGGCTCGGGGACGCGCTGGAGACGGCGAATCGACGGCAACGGTGGTCGGAGCCCGAGGAGGGGAACGACGACGTGGCAGCGATGCAGGGCTTCCGGAGACCCGTGGAGCGGTGGGGAGGAAGAGGAGGTCGAGGCGGAGCCGCTGAGCTAGTCGGGGGAGCGAGGGGTGGCCGGAGACGGCTGCTATGGCGAACGGCGGCGACGGTGGTGTTCGGCCGTGTGAGAGAGAGAGCGAGGGAGAGGAGGGGAGAGCCGAGGGAGAGTGAGAGAGAGCAGGGGGAGGCGTGGCGTCGTCCGGGGCATCGAGCGAGGAGGGGAGGGCAGGCAGGCAGGGAGAGAGGTGGCGTGGCGCGGTGGCGCGCGCGCGCGCCGGCCACACTCCCCTCCCTCTGTCGAGGACGAAGACGACAGAGGAGGGAGGCGGGCTGGGCCGCCTGCTGGCTGGGCCGGCCAGCTGGCTGGGCCGCACAGGGAGGAGCCCAGGTAAGTTTCTCCCTTTATTTATTTTTCTGTTTTCTAATTTCTGACATTTGTTTTGATTTAAATAATATATTAAATCATTTATTTAACTTGTGCCAATTTTTGCAGGAGCTAGATATATTATTCCAGAGCTCCTTTATAATTGGCATAATATTTGGGCATATATTAATGTATATAATTAATATATTTCCAATGCAAATATTTATGCATTAATTCCAAATGCCCAAAATAAATACCTATGAGCTCTTAAAAATATTGGTTTGATTTTTATCTCTGCCCAATATTTTCAGAGAGCAACATGAGCATTTTCTTGGACCCTTTTGGAGAAATTTTTATTTGGGTCATTTTCAAAATGATTCTGAGGGTTTCACAGATCCCCATTTCAAGTTTCTGATGAAAGAGTAAACATGATGCAACACTCTAATGCATGACTAGCTAGGGTGTGACAATTGTTGTTGATGATTGAAGGAGCCATCGAGCCTATCGGTGACGACACAGAGGAACTCTCAATGAAAGCACCAATGTCGGTGTCAAAACCGGCGGATCTCGGGTAGGGGGTCCCGAACTGTGCGTCTAGGCGGATGGTAACAGAAGACAAGGGACACGATGTTTTACCCAGGTTCGGGCCCTCTTGATGGAGGTAAAACCCTACGTCCTGCTTGATTGATATTGATGATTTGGGTATTACAAGAGTAGATCTACCACGAGATCAAGGAGGCTAAACCCTAGAAGCTAGCCTATGGTATGATGGTTGTTCGTCCTATGGACTAAAACCATCCGGTTTATATAGACACCGGAGAGGGCTAGGGTTACACAGAGTCGGCTACAATGGTAGGAGATCTACATATCCGTATCGCCAAGCTTGCCTTCCACGCCAAGGAAAGTCCCATCCGGACACGGGACAAAGTCTTTAATCTTGTATCTTCATAGTCTTGGAGTCTGGCCGATGATGATAGTTCGGCTATCCAGACACCCCCTAGTCCAGGACTCCCTCACCCCCCCATCCCCGAAGACGGGGGAAACATGAAGAAATGCCCCCTCCCCGTACTAGGGGGAGAAGAAAAGGAAGGCCGCCCCATCGGGAGTGGACGGGACGCCAAAGAAGGGAAAGGCGTTCCTTCCAGATCACTCCTCAACTGCTGCTTATAGTGACGAGGAGTGGCTGCCCAGGGGCAAGCCCCGGGCGAGGTCATAAGTATCCACATTCTGTAATATTTTCTCGTGCATCTTTGACCTTATGTCTTTCAATAACGCCGGACACGTATATGCAGTCCGGCCAGGTCCAATCTCGGGGTGTCCTCTTCAGAGGAGTCTCTAGGCGAGTCAGAGATGAATTCACTCCCGACGGCCACCTCCCCGTGACTTGCGGATGACACCGAGGTATTGTCCCAAAGGATACCAGAGCAGGAGGCGACGGCTCCGGAGATGCCCCGAGGCGAGATCCCAGCCGCCGGGTGCATGGGGGGTAAGACCCCCATGGATTATGCTGACGGGAGCCACAACAAGTCTGGCTCCCAATCGGTTACTGCGCCGGAGCCTCCAAAGGCTCCGGATTCTGGAAGGCAGGCCCTCGCGAAGGAGAGCGAGCCAGCCGTGCCGATGACCTCCGCCCAGCCGGAGGCATCGGATAATTTGTTGGAAGTGCTTTGAGGTTCTTCCATCGATGATGAGCACTGTACTCTTATGAGTGCGGTGATTGAAAAGGTTCAGTTCGCCAAGAGTGGATTGACCAAAGCCTGCACCAGCCTACTAACAGGTTTTGAGGTGAGTAACAAAAAAGTTTGGGGAAATATCACCCGATAGACAGTCCCCTGATACTCTGGTTGGTGTTTCGGGAAAAAAGCCAAACGGAGGATCAACTAAAGAAAACCACAGGAAGCTAATAGTACTTGTCTATGTGAACAAACAGGCATTGCTGCTGACCGCCGCTGCGCGCACGTCTGAGGTTGCCGGACTCAAGCGCCAACTAGGGCAGGCCGAAGAAGAGCTCGGCCTTGTGAAGAAGCAGCTCGAGGAGAACAAAGGTAAGTGAAACCCCGTCCGTGTGTCATATAGAGGAGAAAAAAAGTGATGATGCTAACAAAAAGCATCATGGTTTTTGATAGGAGCCGCGACCGAAGTGGCGGCCCTGAAGAAAGCACTGTCCGCAGCCGAAGCCAAGGTGGCTACGGAGCGCACCGCGCGCGAGAAGCAAGATGCTCGGGTGGGAGAGGTACAACAAGAGCTCCAGGAGCTCGGCAAGAAGTTCGAGTCCTTGGAGCATGACTTCAAGACGCAAGAGTCTGAGCTTGCGAAGGCCCTCCAGGGTGTGACAGACGCCAAGGCTGAAGCCCAAAAGGCCCTCCAGGAGATCCAGGTGGCCAAGAAGATAGCGGAGGGTAAGGCATTCTTTATGCAAAGCAAGCATGTGGAGGAGTCATTTTTGTTACTTACACGAATTCGAAGCTCTCCAGGGGCTTTCGCAGATCTGCCACGCAGCATTTTGGATGCCGCGGAGTTCTATCGTGCTGAAGAGGGGAGCTCAACGGAGAAGCTGTTCTGGTCCCAATATATTGGACCCGAACACCTGATGCCTCTAAGTGACCAACTAAAGCAACTGGTCGAACTCCACAATGCGGCTGAACGGGCCATGAAGGATCTCATAGTCCGGATGTGGCCTGGCGAGCCCCTGCCACGCAGCTACTTTGGCCTGATAAAGCGGATGGTGAATGTCTGTCCACGGCTAGAAGTTATCAAGCAGTCCGTCTGTATTGAGGGTGCCCGACGGGCCTTTGCCCGCACGAAGGTGCATTGGGCCAGACTAGATGCTAAGAAGCTCGTGAAGGATGGACCCCCGGAGGGTAAGGAGCATCGCTACCCCGAAAAATATTATGATGGCATTATGAAAGGCGCTCAACTTGTGGCAGATGAATGTCCTAAGAACATAATTTTTGAGTGAATGTACTCATGTCGTCCTTGTAATATGAGAACGGGTTTGTTTGTGTTATGTAACACGTTGTTTGATTTAAAATATTACCTTCTCTGCAGCCGTTTATCGAAATCTGAAAGTAGGCCAGTCGTCGGCTTCCTCCCCCTTGTACCTAGTACTGGGGTGTTCTTGGAAACCCAAACACTCTTTATCCAAATTCTTGGTCCTTTAAGGAGGTGTTTAGCGCAGCAAACAAGGCAATCGGACTATTCGGCTTTATAACTCTCACTTGGCCATAGAAGTCTATAATTTTAAATTTCGGCGAAGCCCCTAGTATTCGGAAGGCCGAACTGGGGCGCCATACACGCCTAAATCGGGCAACGCCGATTCCTCGCCTTAAGCGGAAAAATATATTTAAGGATTTAGTACCTCGCGAACAGCGACCAGCTCTTGCCGCATCATGACGATCAGTTTTCGGCTTTCTCTACTGAGGTGCTCGTCCGGAGAAACCAGGACACAATCGCAGTAGTTCTCCCTGCGCTAGCTTAGCCAATATAACGGAACGTAAGGTACCAAAACAAGGGAGCGGGGCTAACCCAACTATTGACCCAAGACATGATTCGAAGCTGATGCATATTATGCCATAAGTTCGGGGTGCCGCACTGTCGAAAGTGTTCGGACTTTTCTTGCCATGTTATGGGGCTCGATAAGAAGCCCCTGGCAAATTGAGCGTACCAAAATGTACGGATGCAATATTAAATAAATATTCAAGGGAAAATATGAAGATATTAGTAAGAGGCTGACGCTGGTATATCGTTTCCCATTGTTATGTGTATAATATGTCAAGGCGCATGTTTACATTAATGCATTAAGCAAAAACAAATAGGGCCATTTGACATGTCCTATCCAAGGGTAGGCTGCATGCAGGTACGTAAAATAGGTATAACGATCATTAACAGAGACCACCTGGGTACTCCCTTGCGTGCAAAGCCGCTTGCCTCCTTGGTGTTCCCTTTTGTGATGAGTCCCGTTATCCGATCTCTCTGAAGGGGCTGCCCGAAAGTAGGGTCCTAAAAGAAAGAAAGAAAAATGGTATGCGGGCCTCATGGCGGCTGAACCGCACTGCAGGCCGCATGGTCGTCTCGCCTCCACCTATGCCCATGGTATTTTAAGCGCGTATTGGTGTACGCGTGGCACAAACGCCGCCTGAACAGGGCTGGGGTGGAGGCATTGCTAATCGAGCTCCAGGAGTGCCAGACGGTCCTGTTGTGGGGTGCTCCGGACTCGCTTGACGGTGTTCGGGGTTGTTGTTGCCGAATTGGCTGTTTGTCAAAGGAGGCTGCTTTGTACTTCTGCCGCTAGGGCCGTAGTGTGCTCTTCAGTACGGAGGGAGCGGTCTGTGTTTCCATTGACTGTTATAACCCCGCGAGGTCCCGGCATTTTGAGCTTGAGGTATGCATAGTGTGGTACCGCATTGAATCGAGCAAACGCGGTTCGTCGAAGTAGTGCATGATAGCCACTACGGAAAGGGACGATATCAAAGATTTACTCCTCGCTTCGGAAGTTATCCGGAGATCCGAAGACCACTTCCAGTGTTATGGAGCCCGTACAGCGGGCCTCTACCCTTGGAATTACACCCTTGAAGGTGGTTTTGGTGGGTTTGATCCGTGACGGATCGATGCCCATTTTGCGCACTGTGTCCTGATAAAGCAGGTTCAGGCTGCTGCCACCGTCCATGAGGACTCGCGTGAGGTGGAATCCGTTGATGATTGGGTCAAGGACCAATGCGACTGAGCCACCATGATGGATGCTGGTAGGATGGTCCCTACGATCAAAGGTGATCAGGCAGGATGACCATGGGTTGAACTTTGGGGCGACGGGCTCCATCGCATAGACGTCCCTAAGTGCACGCTTTCGCTCCCGTTTGGGGAAGTGAGTGGCATAGATCATGTTCACCATTTTCACCTGGGGGGAAATTTCTTCTGTCCCCTAGTGTTCGGACACCAGGGCTCCTCATCATCATCGCTGTGCAGCCCCTTGTCCTTGTTCTCGGCATTTATCTTGCCAGTCTGTGTGAACACCCAACAATCTCTGTTAGTGTGATTGGCTGGTTTATCGGGGGTGCTGTGAATCTGGCATGAGCGGTCGAGTATGCGGTCCAGACTGGACGATCCCGGATTGTTTCTTTTGAACACAGGGGGACAGAAGAAATCCCCCCCCAAGTTGAAATGGTGAATATGATATACGCTACCCACATCCCCAAGAGGGAGCGCAAGCGCGCGCTCAGGGACGTCTATGCGATGGAGCCAGTCGCCCTAGAATTCAACCCATGGTCGTCCTGTCCGATCACTTTCGATCGCAGGGACCATCCGACCAGTATCCGTCATGGCGGTTCAGCCGCACTGGTCCTTGACCCAATCATTGACGGGTTCCATCTTACACGAGTCCTCATGGACGGTGGCAGCAGCCTGAACCTGCTCTATCAGGATACAGTGTGCAAAATGAGCATCGATCCCTCAAGGATCAAGCCCACAAAAACCACCTTTAAAGGTGTCATACCAAGTGTAGAGGCCTGTTGTACGGGCTCAATCACACTGGAGGTGGTCTTCGGATCCCCGGATAGTTTCCGAAGCGAAGAGTTAATCTTCAATATCGTCCCTTTCCGCAGTGGCTATCACGCACTGCTCGGACGAACCGCATTCGCTCGATTCAATTTGGTACCACACTATGTTTATCTGAAGCTCAAGATGCATGGACCGCGTTGTGTCATAACAATCAATGGAAATACGGAACGCTCCCTCCATATCGAGGAGCACATCGCTGCCCTCGCAGCAGAAACACAGAGCGGCCTTTAAAGGCAGAACCTTAATTCGGCGGCTAAGCTCCCGGACAGTGTCAAACGAGTCCGAACTACTCTGCAGCGGGACAGTCTAGTTCGTCAAGAGCTTGACTAGCAATTCAGCCTCCGTCCCAATCCCAATCAAACATCAGCATTTGTACCACGCGTACATAACTACGCATTCAAAATACCATGGGCATAGACGGAGGTGCAGCTAGAACGTGGTCCACAGTACGACTCAACCGCTCCTGGATCTACATACTTTTAATTTTTCTTTTTCTTTTTCAGGTTTCTTTTCTACCCAGGCCTTTCCTGGTGACCTGATCGTCGGACCTATCAAGGTACGGATACACCAAGACGGAGAGAAGCTTTGATGTATAATGGAATCTCCAGGTGGTATCTTTTAACGATCGTTATACCTGTTTTAAAGGATCCGCATGGAGGTCTCCCTTGGTGGTGGCATGTTAAATAGCCATGTTGCTTATTGCACTACTTGTACAATTATGCTTGGACGTATTAATTAGATTACAATGGAAAATAGTTTGCGGCTCAATTCTTGCGGCACCAGCTTATTGCTTGATTTTCCCTTTTCTTGATATTCTTATTAGTTGCACCCGTACACGCTGGTACGCCTTAATTCGTTAGGGGCTTCATTACACTCCATAATACGGCAAGAAAGTCCAAACACTTTTACAATAGTTCGGCACCCCGAATTGTAGAATTATATGCATCGGCTCCGAATCATGTCTTTGGTCAATAGTTGGGTTGCCCGGCTCCTGTGCTTGCTACCCTACGTTCCGCTATATCGGCTAGGGTAGTAAAGGGAGAGCTACTACGATTGTGTCCTAGTTCTTCAAGATGATCACCTAAGTAGAGAAAGCCGAAAATTGACTGTCATGATGCGGCGAGAGCCGGTCAGCTGTTCGAGAGGTTACAAAATCTTTAGCGATTTCTTCCGCATTGTGCGATGAATCGGTTTTTATCCTATCAGGTGTTTACAGCACCCCAAGTTCGGATTTACGAACACTAGGGGTTGCGCCTAAATTTTTATTGTCAAACTCCTATGGCTAAGTGTGGGTGATAAAGCCACATAGTCCGATTTCCTGGTTAGTTGCGCTAAACACCTCCTTAAAGGACCAAAACTTTGGATAAAGAGTGTTTAGATTCATCCCGAACACCCCCGTACTGCCTACGTGGGGGATGAAGCCGACGACTAGCCAACTCTCAGAATTAATAAAAAACGGCCGCACAGGAGGTACAATTTTAAAATAACTGACATTATATTACATAACGGATTTGTTTCATAGTATTCATGGAAATATGATATCCTTAGCACATTGCTCCGCCACAAGGCGGGATCCCTCCAAGACACTATCAAAATACAGTTCGGGTGTGCGGTGCTCCTTGCCCGCGGGTGGTCCCTCGGTCATCAGCTTTAGGGCGTCCATCTTTGCCCAGTGCATCTTGGTGCGGGCAAAGGCCATTCGCACGCCTTCGATGCAGACCGACCGCTTGATGGCGTCAAGCCGAGGGCAAGCTCTGACCAGCCGCTTCATGAGTCCGAAGTAGCTGCTGGGAATGGCTTCGGCAGGCCATAGCCGGATTATTAAATCCTTCATGGCTAGTTCGGCTGCGATGTGCAGCTCGACCAGCTGTTTCAGCTGATCACTAAAGGGCACCAGATGTTGTGGCGCAAGGTATTACGACCAAAACAGCTTCTCCGTAGAGCTCCCCTCTTCAGCTCGGTAGAATTCACAGCGTCTGACAAGCTGCGCGGCAGATCCCACTACAAAAAAATACACTTCCATGATGATACGTGTTTGTCACAGTAGGTCGCGTTTTTTTCATGCATGTACATCCATGACAATTTTATGATAGAATCAAGATAGTTATACCTGTGCTGTCGTAGAAGTGCTCCATGACATTACCAAAATTATCATCATGGAAGTGTCCACTTCCATGACGATAAATCGCGCATCCTCGAAGTGCTTTCGTCAAGGGTGACCGACACGTGGCATACACCGTAACGGAACGCCGTTAAGCTATCGGGTCGGGTTTTGGATCCCATAACCTGTTAACAGCCCGAACCAATGGGAAATTTCCACGTGTAAAATTCTTATTGGCCGGATGAAACATGTGTCAGCTCGTCAGTGGGTCAGATAGGCCCCTATGATATGTTGACATGTGCGACGGCCCACCACTAGCCCATTTAACTTACAAAGCCGGCCCATTTGACTTGGTCAAAAGTTAACGGGCTGGCCCATGAAAAGCCTGTTAACGGTCTCTTCGCAAATAGCCCATTTTACGGCCCGATAACTCACGGCCCGTTAGGGCCTAATGGAAATCGGCCAACAATGTCATGTGGGCCATCGAATATAACACCAGCATGTTTCACTTTCGGCCCTTGTATGACCCACGACGTCTTTCGGCCCATATGAGGCCTTCGTATCTTTAGGCCCTTTAGAGGCCCACGATGACTCTAGCCCATAATGAACAGTAAATTTCTTTGTACCCGTTAATGGCCCGTGATTCACATGGGCTGTTTCTAGCCCGTGTTAGCTTTTGGCCTATTGACGACCCATACGTTCTTGGGCTCCTTTTCGGCCCTCGATTACTTCTGGCCCGTTACTAGCATGTTCCCCTAATGGGCCAAATTAGGCCCGTGGCAAGAGTCGACCCATTTTTGGCTTGTTAACCCGTTGCACCATTTCCAGCCCGTCCTATATTCCGGCCCATTAACAACTCGTTATGACTGTGATAGAATTAAGCCTTTGCTGTCCTTCGGCCTGTTAACAGCCCGTTACCGTGTTGGGCCGATAACAATTACGCCCGTTTACGGCCCATGTAGACCCATTTATCCGACGGCCCAAGGCCCACCGATTCTACGGCCCTGTTGGAGGCCCATTTATCAACGGCCGTAGGATACCCATGGATCCTACGACCCGTAGCAGGGTCAAGGTTACCACGGTCCATATATGGCCCATGATTGTTGCAGCCACTAGCAAACCAGGGAAAAAGAAGACTAGGAAATAAATAAGGCTGAAACTAATGCTAGGCTATTAAGGCGATTGCACAGATTACATGCACTTGGCATCAAAGATCGCCACTAGTGAAAATATAGGGAACACCCTACACTATACAACAATGGCTTGCTGTTTTCTTCTGCTAGTGGCTCCACGTTAAGAACAAATTTTGCATCGCACCAAAACAAATTACAACTGTAAAACAAAAGGAAGGCTGGCATAAAAGTTAATAGTCTAGCAGATAAATGCACCACCAGAAGTTCAGAAGCTCAGTTCATTTGACATGACTGTTACGTTTTCATGCTATACTGTCCGATTGAGCACCATAACCTTCGCCTTCTTTCTCCTAGGCTCCTGAACAACATAGCAAATGTCTAATAGTCTAGTTTCAAAACCATGCATATCTTGACGACATCGAACAATGTCTCTCCTTGTTTCACAAAGGGTCTCTGTTAGGGAATGGACTTGTGTCTGGAGCGTAGATACAACATTGTTTTGAGCTTGCATATCTTGATCATGAGGCAGTTTTGACGAGATTGCCTTAACAACCAACCCAGTATTACGCAGGAACATGCTTTTGGCACTATTAGTGGACAGGTACAGACCCACTTCAACAAGAGCTAACATTGTGGTTATAGTTTCCTCGCCACCTTTAGAAGGTGGCGGTTCCACCATTTTTTCCATAGCTCGCTGAAAAGTTGAGTTTTTACATTAGTAGTACCAGAACAGAAGATATTAAGGAGGCAGCAAAACCAAACAAAATAGCTTTGGTCTATATACAGAACTTATTCTGGTGAACCCATGTAAAATATTAGTTGTATTTTATTGCAAAGTACATAATAAAACCAGGTTCCAAACATATGACCATGTACCATCGCTAATGTATTGTCTATTTCTTCACATTGTATTGAGGGCTAAGGATAAAGAGACGAAGTTTATAATACGGTAAGCATAGTATGACATCATTCATATCACAAAACAACTGAGAACAGACAAACAGGCAATTGTAACATTGTGTGGGCAAGTCCAGCACTGAACTAGATTACAGGTCAAGATCAAAGGAACATCACTCCTCTCTTTTAAACCTTGTAAGGTGCAATGATACGCTAAGACAATTGTGTATAAAATTGAAAAGAGTAATAGACATTGGCTGCAAACCATGCAGTTCAAGGCACAAGTCAGAGTAAGTAGTAGTTAAAAGGCATGAGGATTAAGGACTTACAACAGCGGCTTTGACTGGTGTAGTCATGCCCTTCTTCTTGCTGGTGTGACAGTCCTTGAAGATTTCCACAACATTTGGTTCAGGTACTTTTTGGTCCTTGCGGGCTTTCCTCTGCATTTGGAACAAGTCAATATAGATCTGATAATATGGTACAACGAAAAGAGTGAAACAACAGCTAATTACAAGAGCCTCGCAGTGTGCAATATAGCTACGAGATCCTGTCGTCTGTTGGAATTTCACTTTCGTACGGTTGGCCTTGTTCTTTGAACAGTTCACCTACAAGAAGATATATTTGTGTGGCACATACGTAAATAGGACTTCAACATGTGATCTGATCACATATATATAATGTACCTGATACTTCGGATCAGACCAGTGTTTAACGAGGCCCCTCCAGTCTTCATCCGATATATTTTCCACTGGAGATGTTTGGGAAAGTTCACTGTTAGCCTTGCCTTCAAAGTGAGTTTTCCTCAAGTTATACCGATACTGTCGCAGAGCAGACTTGATAACATGGGTGCAAGCTTGTCTGGTTGCATCATCTTGGCTATCCAACTTGAACCTCATCTGTTGAAAATTATGGGAGTCTCATTATCAGCAACCTAGAAAGTATGGGACAGAGCAAGACGATATTACTAGTTTCCATACATAACCATACTTACAGATAAATGGTCGAGGAAGGTGTTGAACTGGGTTTCGTCTTTGTCATTCCTGTACTGAATCCATGTTGGGAGGATACGTACATGACACCTAACGGCAACCGCTGCCTCTGATACTAACTTGGCTGACTCTGTAGCATCACGTGGCCTTTTTAAACCTGCCTCAAAACGGATCTCCATTCTTCCTCCTCTAGATTTAGTTAACCTATCGAGCATTATCCCTGATGTTTGTTTCCTCTTGCGCCTAGGTGCTAGTCCAACAACGAACATAGGAAGTGTTAGTGTACATCAAACTGTGAGACTACATATAAAGAAGCATGCAACTGTAACTTGACTCCAGCAACTACCTTCTTGTTGTTGAAGCTCACAAGGTTCATCTGATCTTGCCAACTCGTCTTGTGTCAAGAGTGCTTGGGAAGTAGTGTCAGGTGGCAAGGGAGCTTGGGAACGTGCTGCTAGCTCAGTTGACGCACGAGTAACTCGTGCAGCTGGTAGTACTGTGGAAGGTGTTGCAAGAACTAGGGCTGTCTCTGCTTGTTTGGTGGCAGCTATTTGTTTCTGTTTGGCTTTTTTGCAGCTCGTGTAGCATGGGATACCCTGTTTGTAGAATTTTCCGCTGGACTTTGACCTTCTATTGCACCATCAGTACCAGCAGAATCTGCAGGATTCATCCGCTTCTCATTCCCTGCCATTCTGTGTTTCTTCCTCTTTCTCTGTGCCATGTTAAGTCAAGCCGACAAGAAAAACGAATAACAATTTAGTTCTTCAGAACAAATTGATGCGTGATGCAGACGAACTGAACTTTGATGTTAGACAACCACATGATAGGAGGATGTAATATGTACGAAAAACAGGACGGAAGAGATAACCAGAACTATGATGTGTAAACTAAGCAGAAGACATTTCACCAAATTAGAAGCAATGCAATGGAAGGTAGACACCATATGAAAGATGCTACAAATATCGCTCTGCCAAGTTAACAGTGTCTCATCATAAATGGCGTTTAAACAAATGTGAAGCAGTACAAGAAATAAATCATATGCAAGATGCAAACAACATCACACTACCAAGTTAGAGGTCTCTCGTCATTAGTGCCATTGCATATTCACAGCATTGCATATTCACAGCTTATGATGTGTAAACTAAGGAGAAGGCATTTCAACAAATTAGAAGCAATGAAAGCTAGACACCATATGAAAGATGCAACGAATATCACTCTACCAAGTTAAAACTGTCTCGTCATAAGTGCCATTTCAACAAATTAGTAGTACAAGCTAGAAAAGAATGCGAGATGTAACCTATATCACACTCCGAAGTCAAACGTGTCTTATGATAAGTGATTGTTGCAGGTTACACAACAGTAGTAATTTGATGTAAGAACATGGTGTGATAGACAGATATTGTATGTTCTAGAAACAGGAACACGTGTCTTATTCAAGTATAATGTGTAAAGTAAGCAGATGGAATTCAACAAAATTAGAAGCAATACAAGCTAGACATCACACATAACATGCAACCACATATAACAGTGCCAAGTTAGAGGGAGCACCGGTGATGGTGCACTAGGGGAGACGTGCTCATCATAAACATAGCTATGTTGAGTGTCTATGCATGTGTTGTCTTGGAAATCATCTTGGGGGGTGGAGGAGTAGAAACTGTAGAGGCCCTCCGTTTGGAAGGAGCACCTTTATCCGCTGCCTTGCTAACTTCCTTCCGCTTTATTGATTTTGAATTGTCAAGTAAAACCGACAAGAAAAAGCAATAAAATTCTCTCTTCAGAACTCATTCATGCATGATACTGACAATCACTACTTTGATGTAAGGCAAACACATGATACCAGGATGGAATATGTACGAAAAACAGGACGACATGGCATGTTCACAACTGTTTGTGTAAACTAAGCAGAAACCATTCCAACAAATAAGAAGCAATGCAAGCTAGACACCACATGAAAGATGCAACCAATATGACTCTGCCAAGTTAAAAGCGTCCCATCATAAATGGAATTTCAACAAATTAGAAGCAGCGCATGCTATAAATCATATGAAAGATGCAACTAATATCGCACTGCATATACTAAAGGTGTCTCGTCATATTGATTGATGCGGGATACAAAAAAACAATAGTTTTATGTAAGGACATGCTTAATAGACAGATGTACTATGTACTAAATACAGGAAGGCATGTCACATTAACAGGTATAATGTATAAGCTAAGCAGAATAGCACATGCAGTTTAACCAGATTGGAAGAATTACAATCTAGACACCATATGCAACATGCAACCACATATCACGCTGCCAAGTTAGAGCAAGCACCTGCGATGCTAGTGTAGGGGAAATGCGGTAATCAACTACAGAGCTACGTTCACTATCTTCATCTAGCCTTGCTGTTTCTTGAGAATCATGTCGGGAGGCTGACGCTGCATTCTTTAAATAAGGAGTAGTCCACTTGCCTGACTGGCTCATCATAAGTGATTGATGAGGGATACACAAGAACATTAGTTTGATGTAAGAACATGGTTAATACACAAATGTACTAGTATTACCAAAAACAGAAAGGCATGTCATATTCAAAGGTATAATGTGTAAGCTAAGCAGATGCAATTTAACCAAATTGGAAGCAATACAAGCCAGACATCTGGTTGGAGTGGTGAGCATGATCATCTAGGACCTGGGAGCCTAGTGGGAGGCAGGCTGCTTCGCCAACATCGCGGCTTTTTAGTTGGCTTCCAGGTGATGCATGTCTTTGCTGGGCTTATCACTGGCTCGGCCAGAGCCCTGACTAGCTATTTGTCTTCTAGTGCTCACAGGATGGTGGTTCATGTAAAAAATATCTTTCCTTATCTTAATAAAGACCAACTTCGGACTTCTGAATACAAGCAAGACACCATATGGAACATGCAACCACATATGACACCATGAAGTTAAAGCAAGCACCTGGGATGGTTGTTCATTGCGAGCGAGGTCATCAACTCTAGAGCTACGTTTACCGTCTCCATCTGCTGACACTGCACCCTTTATAGCGCTGTAACCTGTCGTGCCTACCCGCGTAGCAAGCTGGAGCAACTTCTCTCTTTTCTATTCTGCTTCTCTCGAGGCAGACTCTGAAATACCCTTGCATAAAAACACCATAGTGAGAGTATGTGTGAAGTATGTGCAGAACTAGTGCACTGTAAAAGTAGCAGATAGCAGGTGGATGAAAAATAAATGACAGGAGAGATATGATAGCTCTACAACATTGCATGGCAAACAAAATTAGATTCTACTCCATATGATTTTGTAATATATGAGCACAACAAATGCAGGTACTCCTCTAGCATACCACCACGTGTGGTCATATCAAGATAATAGTCGACTGAAAATAAATAGGTCAGTCGATTTTTTTAGTTAACTGTCCGATCTATAAGGAACGGGCAGATGGCCTTCGTCTACCTCCCGCCAGTCACTGTTGATGATCTTTCTCAAACCGCCAGCGACCACCGACCTAGACCCCTGCCTCCGCCGCTCCGCCCTCCCCTCGACCACACACCACCAACGTGCTTGGCAGCGCCCCTGGGCCATCCCTTTGATCCCGGCCGACCTTCACATCGGGCGCCAGTAGCTCTAGGCCCCACATGCCCCTAAGATAAACACCGAGGCGCTGCTTCCCCGGTGTAATAGGCGGACTAGCGCCTGTTACACCGGGGAATGCTTCTATTAATTGGAAATCAACTGACCAGGAATTGAAATTCAGGGGGGCGACGGACCTCTAGCTAAGGTGAAATAGTATATGAAGAGAAACCTTGTGCATCGCGAGTTACTAGGAACATCTAGTATCAAGAAGAAGCGGATAACTAGTGTCTTCTGTGGGATGAATACCGTGCAAGCAGACACGTAAGATTTGCACAAATAAGGGAAGAGGAGTACCCTTATCGGTTGCCAGTGTGGTCTCCTCCATATGTCGCGGCGATCTTCTTTTTTCTCCCGAGGGAACTGATGTTTCAGAGAACCGTGGATCCTTGGACAAACCCATGGCCAAATTGTTGACTGTGTTGCCGTGGCCGTATATCAGCGGAGGGGAAGCAGATCCGAGGCGGCGAAGGATGGCGTAGCAGGAACAACTCCGTTGCGGTGGACGGTGGTGAAGTTGGAGCGGCAGTGGTGAGGCGCAGGACGACGTAGTTGAACTAGCTCGGGTACGGATGGCTCGGCCTCAGCTTCAACTACTATCCATGGAGGGCATTGCGGTTTAGGTTGCAGTGGACGACGACGTCGGGGTATCGGCTCCGGCGTGATGGAGGAGGGCGGCGGTTGATGGGTGGGATGGGGTGGCGGACGGAGGATGGAGGACGCCGGGGTTTCACTGCTGGTGGAGAGGTAGTTTTTGCACCCATAGAGTACGAATGGGGAATCAGATGGGTGGGCGGGGGCGGGGGGGGGGGGCGGGGGGGAGAACCATGTTCGGTCTGGGATGCACTTGTTTTTTGCTTTTTTGAACAGAAGATGGGACGCACTTGTTTGAAATTTGGGGAAAGTACAAACTTTGCCCCCCTCTTAAATTTCGAACCTACTACCGGTTGGGGGTAGGATGGTAATCCCAGGTGTCCCAAATAGTGTGCGGGAGCGATTTCAGCCACGCGCATGTGTGCTTAGGCGGCCATTGTGTATGAATGTTTTTCGGAGGCGGTTGCGTGGCGTCTAGATGAAGCTACAAACCTACCCCGGTTTAGACCTTTGGACGTCAGACCGGTAGGTTTCACGCGTTGGAGTTATTATAGAAAAGTAATGTCCTTGTACTACCAAACATTGGTCTCACGCGGTTTCGGGTGAGTAGAGGCTCTTTTGGCGCTTCGTTCGAAATTTTGAAACACAAGCATTCACGTTTAGAGTACTCTTGAACTATGAGGATTGACCTAAATAGACAACGTTAAATTTGACCTTGTATGTTTGAAAACCTCATTAAATTATCCGCTTCTTTTTGAAATTTTGACACTTGAAAATCCTATAACTACGATTATTTTGGAATGGAGGAGCTAAATTTGAATCTATTTTGTACACGACTACATATCCTATTATGTACAAAATCAGAGCAAAGATTGGTGCCCCCATAATTTAGGTATGATTTACAAATGCCATGATATCAAATTCAAATAATTGAATGGACTTCATGTTGAATTCAATTTTTTAAACCACCTTAAGTTGAATTCAAATGTATGCTAGTTCATAGGTAGCTATTTATAATGTTCATTGTGTAACTTTCGTATGTATAATGTGCTTTACACACACAACATGAACTATACTCACGTTTATATTCGATTGCTAAAGCGATGCATTGTCTGGAATTCAAAATACTAACTATGTGGATCAATTGTGTCGAATAATAACATAGACATGCTCAAATTCGATAGAATCTAGATGTCTGATGGATCAATGACCGTTCCTTACGTGAATTGCAAATATCATGATCCCATCCTAGTATTTGGATACAATTTATAATCAATGTGTACAACAGTTTTTTACGTGTAGTTTCACTCTCCATCGGTGGTCTCTCACACATGCTCACACACTCTCTCCCGAGGTGTCTTTCTCGCACACATGCTCTCGATATAACCCTCCCTCCCTCTCATAACCATTTACGACTGTTTTCACTAACCTTTATCACAAGCACTCTTCCTCTCGCAAGCATACACACGCACAATCCCCATCGACCCTTTCTATATACATAGACCTGCCAACGTGTCTCCTCTATGCACATTATCTTTAGGCCTGTCTCTCACGCATTGTCTCACACTACTCTTCCTAATCGACGAGTATGATTCTAGCAGAGCATTCTGTAGGATGCCCCTGAAAGTTAGGTTGGATTAATAGTAATATCAGAGATAAAGGGGTTACCTTAATCCAAGAACCTAGGGTTACAAATCCTAGCCGGCTTTGTCAGTGGACACAGAGTCCTTCACAATTCTGATATCTTTGTCTTGTACGACTAGTCATCCATGGGTCTCCCTAAATGCGTCATGGGCCGACCAATGTGGCACCGGACGGAACCGAACGAAGGGCGTCACCTCGACCCATCGGACCTCACGCGGTGACACACCCTCTGCCCCCACGTCTCGTTATCTTATGACACCAACACATACCAACACAGACACCACACAAAAAATATATTCTCCTGGTGCCTCTATCCCCTCCCCCCTTGCATATACACACTCAAGGGAATCTCTCGCCATGACATCATATTCGTCTCTCTCTCTAGATCACTCTCATTTCTCGTGGTATCTCTCCCACACCCGCCCGCCGGCCCCTCTATCCATGCCTCTCTCGAATACGTAATACACACACATACCTCTCTAGGCCCTGCCAAATGCGTCAACTACACATTCACACATGTTACATCACGTACCCCATTGATCTAAAAGCCCTCTCTTCACGTTTATTTCGCATACAACATTCCTTTTGAATAAAGTGTGGCCAAAAAATTATTTTAGAATTTCTACATATATACAACATTACAAAGTTATATGGAGGAGTATGGACGCTAATTTGCATTGCATGGTGCGCACATTGATATTTATTCTGCACTGTGAATTTGTATATTTTTATACTATATATAAAGTTAGTCATAATAAATAGAAACGAAGAGCATCTCTCTCTCCATCGCATACCCCCCCTCTACGCCCCTTTCACGTACGCACATAAACTATCTCCAGGTCCTCTAAAAGTAAGCCCCCAGCACATTCATGCATGTTTCATCTTTCTCTCGTGATATATAAAGTGACGATCATTGTATTTGAAGCGAAAGCACGATACGTACATTGGACTTCAGAATCCACTCATTACAGTCACCATTTATGCTTTGTGGTTATTATACAGTCACGGGCTCACTGTACAACTCTGTATTTGCTCAAGACATGACTAGTTGACCAGTTAAACGCTCCACGTGGCACCTCTAGTGTTGCATCACATTACCTCACTACCATCGGGCCCACCTGTCGGCTTGTATCTACTCTACATCTACACTCTTATAAAATACACTCTTATAAAAAACAGAGTTGGTGATGATGGTCTGCCTGCCATCCTGCAATATAGGACGTTCAATTTATATCTGACGGATAGGAAAGAAACTACGGCAATTTTGCAAAAAGGTACCCACCCACCCCTCCACATTTGCAAATAAGGCCTTCCCTCGTTCATCCTTTTCTCTCACAAGATAAACTAGTCATACAAATCATCTTGATGTTACATGCAACGCACGGGCATCTTGCTAGTAAGAATGAAAACAAACAACAACAAAAATATTGGAGGGTGGTTCGTAGTCATGACCGCGGGTACAGCGGACAAGGTGGCCTTGTATTGGTATGTTGAGCTGTCTGTTTTAACACACAGGAGTTGGTGTGGTGATTATACACACACGCACGCATGCACACGAACTGCAATGATGCAACACTCACACAAACACATGCACCCACGCACGCACGCAACACTCATACGTACACACGCATGCACGCATGCATGCAACACTCACGCGCACACATGCATGCATGCATGCACACACCAGTACACCACACAACCAACACACACTGTCATTCTCAAGTGCTCAACCTACACATGCATGCGCACACATCAGGCCCTGACAGACACATACACAACCAGGTGATTCCCGCGCCGGGTTGGAGTCTTGTCGCGCCTGCATAAATTTGTGTTTATCTGACCTTTTCCCTATGCGAACTGATAGGTGTGACCCACAAGGAACATGGTCAATTTAACTAGTCAACATGGTGCCACGCAGACTATTTGGCCGGCCAACAGAGGGCAATCCGATGATGAACCGTGAACAAGTGATCGTATAATCACCGCAAAACGTATATAGTGACCGTAATCAGCTTATTCTGAAGTTCGGTGACCGTATTACACTTTTCTCTTTGTAGGCCCTCCAAAACTACATCTCTACACGTTCTCGCATGTTACATCTAATAACTATGCAATACAGCACTACTACTACACTTTAACACAATAAATCATATGTGTTTTTAGTTTTACTAGATATCATATTGTTATTTAATTATTCAGTTTGCATACATTAAAATTGCCTTTGAAATGTATGGCCAGTATCATCTACCGCGCGGGAAAAATCCCGCCCTTTCCTGTTTAATCGGGTTTGTATCGATGGATCGTGTGAAACAACAAAACTATAGTACTATACAGTACAAGCGACAGTTCACTAGGCCGTCGTGTCGTGTACTCCTCCGTCATAAGAGTGGAGTGCTAGCTTTCATAAATCTTCTAGTCCCTTTCGCCGACATGTGGGACATCAAGCTACCGGGTCCACGTGCCATACCAGAATACAATGCAGAGTAGCCGGGGTGAAGCACCCCAGTCATGGCGCCAGCGTAGTAATGAGCAATGAGGCGTCAACTCACAAAGCTGCACCTTTCCCGCAGTTAAGTTGGAGGGATGAAGTAATAATGCTAAAAAAATAAGTTGGAGGGACGAAGCAACCATCATTTCACTCATTGCTGAATCCGCTTCTCCCTCATCTTCTTCAAGTTAACCACGTGTTGCTTCTGCCGTTGTTCTGCCTCATGTGGGACGCAGATCGGCTTGGTAAAGCACTGACACGTGGGACCACATGTTAGCAAACCGCCAGGACAACATCCTCTAAAAATAAGAAACCTCCCCTGCCATCCGCGCGGCAAAATCACCTCCTTTTTACTAATCTTGATTCTATAATTTTTTAGATCAATATAATTGAGATTTGTATAGATAGCACATAGGAGAAAAACCAAGTAGTACGGTTAAGGGCATCCACAATGTGTAACCAAATGTGAAAATAGCTTTTGGCATCGTGGAACCATTATGGACAGTGTTGCCAAAGCCAAAAAGATGGAACCGAGGCTCCCTGATTGATTGATTGAAGGAATAGAAAAATTTAACATCTCTCATCTTTCACCCGTGCTGGGACGCATGTACAGTATAGAGCACAGAGTCTACTCCCCTGTCCCTTCTATCACAAATCAAAAAGCAGTGAGGCGTCAAATCACAAACCACGGACGAAGCAACCATCATTTCACTCTTCGCTGACTCTTCTTCTCCATCGTCTTCTTCAAGAAACCATCTCACCGCACTAAGCTGGACGGACGACGCTATTGTGTAATAGTAGTACTAGTACATTTACGCGTCCTTTGGTTCAACGAACTTCCTGGATGCAAATAAGGCGGTTGTCTCGGCTTGTAGGCGGCACTTGCGAACGACTTACCATGGTCTCCCTCAATGGTGTTCTCCGTCGAACGCACTTCGCCAAACCACAATGTTCGAGATATCGTCGATGTCACCGCAATGGGGAAGGAAGTCAAATATAGTTACTACCTCCACTTTTTTGTACACAAGGCCAGTATATCAAAATTACAATTTGCAAAAGGCCACTAACACTAATCGAGGCAATATTGATGGGGTTTGCCTCGTACTAGCAACCAAGGACATTAATATCCTCTGCATGCATGCGGAAGTGAGAAGGTTGGTTTGCATGGCGCTGGATTAATCAAGCGATGAGGAGTGAGATGGTTAGCTCTTTGGGCTTTGGAGAAAAAAATATGCATTAATTGACACGTGAAACAAGGATTTGTATCGATTAATCCCGCAAAGGAAAACTCCGCCTTTCTTTTTTAACACTAGTACTCCTAGTACGTACGCACTTATCCTGTTTGGGTCTAGGCCTTGCATTGCCATACTTCGCCACACATTTTTGCCAAGCTTGCATAAAGTTTTCAAAATGAAAACACTACAAAAAAAGGAACATCCATGACATTTTGGGCCGAACAAATTTTTTTCTGTCTTACATATGACACTTCTATGACGATAATTGTGACAAAACCCGGTATCATCATAGATGTGGTGGGCTCCTACTTTTATGACAAAAAATCATGACAGAAAATGAGCTTTTCGTCCTGGGCGGGCCAGAGACACAGCTGCATGACATTCTTTGGGCCGTCCATGATGGATAAAACCGTGGTAGAAGCGAGGGCGAGGAAAATTTTGGGGAGTTCCCAGTTACAGAGGGAGGTCGGGGGCTGAGCGATGCGTGTTTCTCTCATAGACGTATGCGCGTGTGTGCGCGGCGTTGGGCTCTAACTGAACCCGTGCGATTGCACTGCAGGCTACGCGTTACTGAAACCGAGCGACCGATCGATGGCTGTTAACTGAACCCGATCGAGCGATTCCTTCGCTACTGCTGCTAACTGAAGCCGATCGATGCCGCCTCTGGGATTCACAGTGAGCGTTGTGGGGGGGGGGAGGGGGGTTGGATGAACAGTGAGCGGTGGCGTTGCCTCTGGATGAACAAGACCCCATGGTGTGGAGGTCTAGATGAACAGTAGACGGTGGAGTGGTGCCCGTGGAGGGGTGGTTGAACAGTAGCCGGTGGAGTAGCACGCGGTGGAGGCTGGATGAACAGGAGCCCCTGCAGGCTGGAGGAGGTCGACGGTAGCCCGTGGAGGCTTGAGGAGGTCGACGGTGGAGATGAACAATATCCCGTGGAGTCCCGTTTTGCAGTACGCCACACCCCTCCTGATGAACAGGACCCCCGTTTCGACCGTAGCACTCCAACACAAGTCCGTTTCGTCCATTTTGCGGTACGCCACACCCCTCGCGATCAACAGGACCCCCGTTTCGACCGTAGGAGGTCCGTGTCATCCATTTTGTGGTACGCCACACCCCTCCCGATCAACAGGACCCCCGTTTCGACCGTAGGAGGTCCGTTTCCTCTGTTTTGCGGTATGCCAGACCCCTTCCGATGAACAGGATCCCTTTTCGAACGTGGCCTGTCGAGCACAAGGACGTTTCCTCCGTTCTGCGGTACTCCAGGCCTCGTTTCCATCGCCTGTTCTGTCCAAGCCCTCCCAATGAACACGACGACACATTCCGTTCTGACCCAGCCATATACACGAGCCCTGGTCGTACGTATGCACGATTAGGCGTTCGAGACCCCGCCCATATGTACACACATGTGGCCGTATTTTCTTTGTTGCACACTGGCCGCTGTACGTACGTGTACATGCTACGTGCGCGCCTCTACTACGACACGTGCGCGCCTCTACATCGACCAGTATGTACGTACATGTTCGCGACCAGAATGACAACACTACTACGCTTCGACCAGGTGGGTCCTGACTGTCAGGCACTTCCTTGCGTGCGAAAATGTAGCTGGTGGGTCCCAGCAGTTAGGGGGGCGAATCGTTTTTTTCCCGGATGCACTTCCTTGCATGCGAAGATGTAGCTGGTGGGTCCCAGCAGTCAGGGGGGCGAATCGTTTTTTTTGCCCGGGCGCACTTCCTTGCGTGCGAAGATGTAGCTGGTGGGTTCCAGCAGTCAGGGAGGCGAATCGTTCTTTTGCCCGAACACACTTCCTTGCGTGCGAAGATGTAGCTGGTGGGTCCCAGCAGTCAGGGGGGCGAATCGTTTTTTTGCCCAGACACACTTCCTTGCGTGCGAAGATGTAGCTGGTGGGTCCCAGCAGTCAGGGGAAACATTTTTTTTCACGAAATACAGTGGCCCGTCCGGTGGGTCCGAGCTGTCAGGTGGAGGAATCATTATTTTCCGCGTAATAAGGAGGCACTTCCTTGCTACGGCCGTGGACCCAATTGTCAGCCTCTCCACGTACAGTCCACGTCCGATGGAAGTTGTTCCTTGACCATGTTGACCATGCCGCACCGAGAGCACCAAGGCGATGGACGACGGCGAGGCCTAGGAAGGGGATGACGGGGAGCCGGGGAATACGCGGCAGTGGAAGCCCGCACAGAGAGGAGTACGAGGGTTCACTGGTTCGGCTGCGGTGTGAGGCTGCCGTCGCTGCAGGGCCTGGCCAGTAGTGGGAATAGTAGTGGGCGGTGAGGCCTCCGCGGCAGCACAGCCGGCCATGGGAGGCAGGATCATGCGGCGCGACTGGCGCTGCTTTGGGCGGCTGGAGCAAGAAGACCAGAGGTTGAAGAAGCACTACGGCCGTTGGATGGACATCGTATGGTCACTGGAGCTAGAATCTTTTATATTGACTAAGTTGACAAAGCCCTCCGTCCCCGTCAACTTAGTAGGCCCACAAGTCAGCCTCCCACAAGGGTGGGTCCCAGCTAGCAGGGGGGTATTCATTTTTTTGTGCGTAATAAGGAGGCACTTCCGGTGGGTCCGAGCTGACAACAGGGGGAACGTTTTTTTCGCGAAATACGGTGGCCCGTCCGGTGGGTCCCAGCAGTCAGGGGCAAATGTTTTTTTCGCGAAATATTGGTGGCCCGTCCGGTGGGTCCCTGCTATCGGTGGAAGAATAATTATTTTCCGCATAATAAGGAGGCACTTCCTTGCGGCGAGGCCTAGGAAGGGGATGATGTGGAGCCGGGGAAGACGCGGCAGTGGATGCCCACACGGAGAGGAGTACGAGGGTTCACTGGTTCGGCTGTGCTGCCGTCGCCGCAGAATAATAGGGGGTGTGGGTGAGAGGAGTGGAGGGATGGCCTGGCCAGCGATGGGAGTAGTATGGGGCGGTGAGGCCTCCGCGGCAGCACAGCCGGCCACGGAGGCAGGAGCAGGCGGCACGACCGGCGCTGGTTTGGGCGACTGGAGCAAGAAGACAGAGGTTGAAGAAGCACTACGGCCGTTGGATGGACATCGTACGGTCAGTCATGCTAGAATCGTGCATATTGACTAAGTTGACAAAGCCCTTCGTCCCCGTCAACTTAGTAGGCCCACTATACTGGGTCCCAGCTAGCAGGGGGAGTATTCATTATTTTTTGTGTAATAAGGAGGCACTTCCTTGCGTCCGAAGATATAGCTGGTGGGTCCGAGGTGTCAGCGGCGGTAATGGTTTTTTCGCGAAATACAGAGGCCCTTTCAGTGGGTCCCAGATGTCAGGTGGAGGAATCATTATTTTGCACGTAATAAGGAGGCATTTCCTTGCGTGCGGCCGTGGACCCAGCTGTCAGCCTGTCCACATACAGTCCACTTCAGATGCATGTCGGTCGTTGACCACATTGACCATGGTGGACGAGGGCGAGGCCTAGGAAGGGAACGACATGGAGGCAGGGAAGACTCGGCAGTTGTTTCCCATGCGGAGGGGAGTACGACTGTATGAGGGTTTACTGGTTCATCTGCCGTCGCTGGAGAATAACAGCAGGTGTGGGACTGTGAATGAGTAGAGGGATGGCTAGGCCAGCGATGGGAGTACGATGGGGCAGTGAGGCCTGCGCGGCAGCACAGCCGGCCGCGGGGGGAGGGAGCAGGCAGTCCCGCCGGCTCTTGTTTGAGCGGCTGGAGCAGGAAGAGCAGAGATCGAAGAAGCACGACGGCCATTGGATGGACATCCAACAGTATACAGGTCATCTGTGGAAAGCCTCAAATCTGTGGAAAACAGCATATAGGCCATCTGCCATTATTTCAAATAATTTATAGCCCATTTGCTAATTCTTATGGTTTTTTTGGAGCCCATATTCTTTTTGTTAGCATTACAGCCCATATTGTGGCCACGGTTAAAAAATTATACGAAATTTTGCATATGTCGGTGCGGTCTGAACTGTTTTTAATCCCGAAATTTCGAGTCACATTCAGACTGATTTTAAAAATAAATGTATATCAATATAAAATCCAATAAATTGTCCACGCATAAAAATCAATGCAATTTAAAATCTCGAAATGAAAAAAAGATATTTGAAACTAATTGCCGGTTTGATGTGTTTTAAAAATGTACAACCCATTTCTCATTACTGATAGGTCATTTTCTCGGCCAGCCGAATGAAGCTCTCCTCGTCTTGAAAGATTTGCAGCCCAACAGGCCTGATAAAGCGACTTACTTGACAAATCACAAAAAAACTGGGCTAGCCATTTTCAGAAAGAAAAAAAACTACTGGGCTGGTCTGTGGTAAACATAAAAGAAAAGGCTGTCTAGACAGGCCAGAGTGTCCCGCACAGCCCAGTTGACACCCTGCTTCCGTCTCAAAAACAAATTAGATAAATGCCACTCCAATTATGGCGATTCATAAAAATGCCACTGCAATTTCCAAACTTTGAAAAATGCCACTGCAATTTTTGCAAACTTTGAAAAACGCCACTGCAGTTTGCAAACTTTGAAAAACGCCACTCCAGACTTCGAAAAATGCCACTAGAAATGGCATGAAATGGCATTTTTCAATGTTCGGAAATTGCAGTGGCATTTCTCGGATACACCAGATTTGGAGTGGCATTTATCAAATTAACCCAAAACAAAAATAACTGGGCGAGCTGCTGGGTCCCTGGTGTCAGCCGCTCGTTGTGCAATTCTCTCGTTTATTGACTACGTTGACAATGGCATGGGACCCAGATGTCAGAAATCCACTAGGAGGAGCCATTTTTTATTGGCTTGAAATAAGGAGGCACTTGCTTGCGTACTACCATGACCTTGGCAGGTCCCTGCTGTCATCCTCTCCACATACAATCATCTCCTGATTGTGTACGCGTCAACTTGGTAGGCCCACAAGTCAGCCTCTAAACCCGTGGAGGACAAATACAACCCATTTGAAAAAATAACAGCCCATTCCATATGTTCAAACGGAAAGTTCAATATTCAGAGCAAAGTAACAGGTCTGATCCACATATAGAGTACTGAACTTCCACGTTGACAACCATCATAGCCAAGTTAACTATCTAGTCCCACTAATACTCTAGTAGCGTACAAGTACTAACTTACTCTTAGCTAATAGATGATGCCAGCCGCCATCTGTGGTACACGCTAAACGCCGGCACCGGTGTCCTGCGCGTCGCCTCGGACTTGCAAGAGGTGCGATAGGGCGCGTTGCTCGTGCGCGTTGGCCCTTTACATGCCAGTGTGGTCCACCGAAGCTTCGGCTTCCAATCGGGAAACCCACTTGACGAGCTGGTAGTAAAAATCGGCATCGCGAATGCATGTGTGCCCAACAGCCTCCAGGGCTATTTGCCGGGTACCGGCCTCCACGTAGTCTGCCCAGTTGCGGGCGATCTGCTCGCGACTTAGAGTGTTGGCGCGCTACTGCTCCATGTCCCGCTGGCGACGCAAATCGGGGGTACGCTGCTCCTCCACCAGGCAGTCGCGCTCCAACAACTCCTGCTCCTCTGCCAGGCGGTCGCGCTCTAACAACTCCTCGATCTCCGCATTGCCATCTAAAGACAGATAGAATACCTCCTCCCTCCGTCTGCCTTCCGGTGAAAAACCAAACACTAGTTCCGGTGGTGACCGCCTCCGGTGTCGCCTACCATGGACGGGCGGGGGCATGGCGGACGTGGCGAGCGACATCGGGCCGGTGGGGGCTTACGAGGATATGGCGAGTTGGGTCACGGTGCCACCGAAGAAGGCCGGGAAACAATACTTATAGGCGGAAGGTAGTGCGACGGTCATCAGAATTCAATGCATAGTGGCTTAGCGCGCCAGCTTGCCGTGGAAAACTAGAGAAACTGAAATTATGACTGTGTCGTCCCATCCCGTCTGGGTCGCACGCCGGCATGGCGGTCAAACGAGTGCACTCGAATCATCTCCCTCCTTGTCAAGAATGATTCCACGGATTTAAAAAGCCTGCAACAATTAAAGCACATCTTTTTTCATATCAGTTAGCTGCCTTAATTACGGCCGGATGCATGCAGGCACTCAGAATCACTCGCAGCCAGTACACGGAGCAGCATGCAACGAGTCGCAACCGAGGGCACGCATGCAGCAACTTAAATCGCTGGAATTAATTAGGCTTAAACTTCTGCATGCCGTTAATTATTGCCATGCCTTGGTCTTGCTGCTTTGCTCACGGGACTAATAAACCCAGACGGAGGGAGTACCTTGGTTGGTGAGAGGTTTGAATTAAGCCCTGCAAAGCGGAAAGGAGGTACTAGTACGTGCATGATCCGCTATTTATCGTGTAGGACCGAGTAGGTCATTTCTTGAATTGAGCCCTGCAAACCGGAAAGGAGGTAGTACATGCGTGATCTGCTATTTATCCATGTAGGATCAATAGTGTAGCTTGCCAGTTTCTTTAGAGGTATGCATTTTTATTCAAAAAACTGCCACTTCGCATCTTGCGTTGCAAATAAAACTGCCAGGAGCGCATTTGTAGGCTAGCTAGTGATCGATCAGTAACTTGTAAACACTGAGCGAACATAAATAATTAACTGTTAATGCATCTCAATTATTCATAGATCATATACAAATATGTAGCTCCAAAAGCAAAGATCAGCCACTTTGGATCTTGCTTCGCAACTAAAACTAACTAGTACGATTCCCATACATAAGATCAACATGTTAATGCATCTCAATGATTCACAGATCATATAAAAATATGTAGCTCCAAAAGCAAAGATTTAGAAAAAACATCTGTTCTTCCTACTAACATGGATGCTTCTCTTGGCCAACATTCAGTACAGACTGAAAGACAAATTTGTTTGTGAAGTCTACAATTCCTCTTGCAAACGTAAGTGGTTTCACCAACAGCTGGAACCATGAGAATGAACCACACATGATGGAGGAACATCCACTGCAATATGATTTGGTCTTCTCTCGATCACACCGCGAGACTATTTTCGGAATACAAACTTTAACTTAGGCAAAATGATGCCCATTGTATAATCAGACCAAAGCAATGAAGCACCTAGTGTTGGCCAATAAATAGTACAGTACTACTTTTCTGCAGTCCATGAAGTGACTATCCAATCTTTCTGTGTCTATTTTCAAATGGCACTGCATGCAGTGACTATACTATTCTCTTGTGCAGTTCAACCAAAATTGCGGACACTTTGTTTGTTTGCCAAATAGCAACGGGCAGACATCTCTGTCTGCACAAATATCAAGCAGCTAGTAAACATATACCACACCATGTATTTTCGGTTTAAACATGTCTCTTCCGCTTAGCATCTGTCATGTTCTGCACTGGACAATCTGATACAGTTATGTTTTGCCCTGGACAATTTCATACTGAATTGATTTGCTGGTTCAGAGCAGAAATATAGCGCCTATTCTTCATCAGACCAAGGATATCCATGTTCGCAGTGATGGAAGAGGTGAAATCGATACAACCGAAATTGAGCATCCAATCATTGAATCCTGTCCTGCACCTCCAATGTAGGTCCACCCTGCCAATAAATTCACATGCAAACCACTAGTATTACTATCTAATGACAGTACAAAAAGAGTAGCAAGATAGTAGCAAACCATGTACCTTCGTAATGAACAGCTCATAGTGCCACCAATTGGATATAAAGGTTTGGAAAAAAACATGCTCCTAATGTTGAACCAGTTGGACTTTTTGTGCAGTTCCACTAAAATCGAGCATCCCTGTTTGCATAGATATTGAAAGTGTGATTACTATAAAAGTGGCACTAGTTGAAGCATAGACTCACAAATATAAGCATTCCAATTTCTTAATGGGAAAAGGTAGCAAGACTGTTTCTAACCACCTGTTTGAAGGAATAAATAAAGCAACAACGGCTGATGTCAGGAAGGCATACATAGTTTTTTCTGAAAAACTGAGCCATTCCTGACCTTTCCTCTTCTTTTAAGCAATTTTGTGCAGTTCTACTAAAATAAAATGCCATCACCGCCTTGACAATTCAGTGACACTGTACAAAAGGAAATGACTTAACATTACATCATGATGTCAGGTATGTAGTCGACAGGCATTAGAGACAAACATACAGACCTCCTCCGATAACATAATGAACATTAATTTTAACAAAGGTGTGACTAGCTTTACCGGGATAATTTGAGTGAACTCTACACCCTCTGTTCCTTAATATAAGACGTTTTCGCGGTTCAATTTAAAGTACCCAAACGTCTAGTATTTAGAAAAACAGGTAGTAGTTTTCTTGAGCACATATCTGGGAAAGCTTGCCACACTTTATTTATGTCCATACGCTAATGCAACACCATTCGAATACTACAAATATACACTAATCCAGTGGCTAGTGCAACAGTAGAGTAGTTAGTTTATTACAGGGTACAGTACAATGGTTTTACTGAACAGATTTCAATAAACTCTAGCACTGGAAGGTTTCTATAAGAATTAACAATACAAAATGTAAAGGTAACAAGTTTCAGCATTGGTATACTAGCTGTGCATGAGCATTAAACCAAATACAAAAGTCTGAAGGTAACTAGCATTATTAACTAATGACAGTATAAAAAAATTGCAAACCATGTACCTCCAAGGTAAATATCATTTCGAACTCGGGGGGACCTTAAAAATTGCTATCCCAATCTTGATAATCGATCAAACATAAAAACTTGATCGAACGAATCAAGAGAACAGCCGGAGGAGGAAGTGCCCACTCTTGACCTTTCCTCTTGTCTTCATAATTGTTTGTGCAGTTTAACCAAAATAAAATGACATCAGCGCCTTGGCATTTTGGTGACACTGTACAAAAAAATTAACTTATCTCATGAAAGTGAGGTATGTAATCTATAAGCATTAACAGTGCAAAAATCTGAAGGTAGTAACAAGTTTCATCGTTGGTATACTGGCTGTGCAACAGCATTAGAATGCCTTAGCTGAAAAATCTTTAATACATCCACAATCAACAGCTAACCCTGAAATAATCCAGTGACATTAAATGGCATTGCTTAAATTTATCGGTGGCATTAGACTGAGAGCGGCATTAGTTAAATGTGGCATCACTTTAGCAGTAGCATTGCTTGACTTGACTGCTGGCGTTATACTAACAGCAAAAAAGTGGCAATAAGAGCATGGGAGGCCCATTCGGACAGTGGGCGCACCAGTACGATGTACCTCCACGGACGCAGAGTGGTGTGGGAGGTATGGTTGCCCAGAGCAACAAATATCCAGGTAGCATATGTGGATTACGTTCCATTTTTGTTCTCTTTAGCCACATTTTTCCTATGTGAGGACAACAAACCGATCGACCTGGTCATTCTCTATTGCGTTGTCATGCCTTTCTACCCTTCTTCAACCAAGAGACACGAGACTCGTTCTTTAGCTACTGATTTCCCCTTTTCAACCTAGATGCGGGTTCGATGCCTACTCTCTTGGATAGTATAGTCTCCCTTCCTTTCCTTATTCAACCCATACATGGATTAGTCTGCATGAAGTAGGGTTTCCTTTAATAATGCAAATTATGGTTTTCATCTGCGTGGCCAGTAGAGCAGGGGATAGCAAATTTGAAGATGGTGGAGTGGAAAAAGATCCACATGCAACGACGTGGCAGATGGGGCAATAGAACAAGGGTATGGTTCGAAAAGAGGTAGCATACCTGAGGGTCGGCGGGAAGTGGCTTCGCTCGTGGTCGTCGTCGTCCGCACACACTACGGTAGCGAGCTTGGGGACGGAGGCTATCCCGCGCAGGCGCTAGGTCTGAGAGGACGGCCTTGTCATCAGTGCGTGACCTCGCTCACCAACGATGAGTGCGTCAATGTTGCATGTCCTTTTCTTCCCCGGTGGATCTGTGACCACCGGTGAGGAGGGAGAGAGAGGCCGTCTTTTTTAGATCTGGAGAGAGGGTGGTAGTGTGAGAAGCAAGTGGGCAACCCTTAGCAAGAAAGCGCTGAAGCTCCAGCCTATATATCTTTTTTATACTATTAGTACTGGAGTGGAGTAGTGGTAGAGTAGTTTATATTTTCGTGCTTCAAAACTGAACGGCACGCCATTAAAAAATAAAGGTCAATAACTAATGCGGCACCTTGGGCCAACGCGGCCAGATCGCATTTTGCACGAGAAATTACACACCATGTTTCGTTGACATGTGGTCCCGTTCCAACATATCAGTGAGACGATGGCGAGTAGTAGTATTTCTGAACGGACGTGTAGGCCGGGGCGCCTCTTCGTGAACCGTGGCAAACTGGCAACTGTCCACCGACTCTTCGCCTTTCCCTCTCGATTTGGAACTGTTGTCGCAGGCTCTTCCTCTTCCTCCTCCATTTTCCTTCAACCCTTCACCCTTTGTTCTGCCATTGTTTGATCGTCTTCTCCATGGAGGGAACAGGCCGGAAACGACCCCGTTATTCTTGCCCCGATCTGAAAGATGACGTGGTGGAGGAACTCATTGATCGGTGCGACGTCATCACCTCGGCTAGCATGGCAGGTTCGTTCAAGCCCATTCTCGACTCAACTAATAACATCATTACAAGGAACCCAAGAGTCAAGGAGCGGTTTGATCTCCCCTATCTTCTTCGCCGTGACCCTGATGACTGGCGCCGGGACGACGGAGGCCTCGCCCTGTGCAAGTTGATGCCGCTTGATAATGATACGTATGATGTTAAGATGCCATCGCTTGAGGGTAAGGCTTGGGCAGGCGCAAATGGAGATTGGGTTGTTTACATTGGGTCCAACTGCGAGTGGGAACTTGTGAATGTGTACACTCGTGACCGGGTTCCACTTCCAAAAATCTCAGCATACTGCCCAGAGGTTGAGCACACCGGTATTGTACGCACGTTCAAATACGATCATGGTGACTGTCTTCTACGGAAGATAGCAATTTGTCGAGTTCCCAACCGCTCTTGGAATTACAACAACTATGAAGTTGTTGCTATCTTCGACAAGCTTGTTGCCGTCCTTCGTGGTTTGACTGGATGGATATTGCTCAAAAATCAGTTTCTGTACACGGATGAGTACTGTGATGCAATTCAATACGAGGGCCTTGTGTTTGCTGCCACCACTCGTGGCACTGTTTTTGCATGGAATCCTTATGATTTCGGTACGTTTGTCTTCCACCGTAATTATAATTGTTTCATCCACATGCATGCGGGTTAGCAAGTTTCCCTTTACTAATTAACCTTCTTCTTGTGTTTCCAAGGTCCTGTGAACATTCCACCACCCATACTTGAAAAATTTTATAACCAAGGGGGAGATGACGATGGTGATGATCACGAGCATGAGGACGAGCAGCGCCCATATACTTTGTGGCGCCTGGCAACTAGTTCTGATGGATCACCTCTTCTTATGTGTATACAACCCACTAATGATGTTACTACTGAGGAAGCAGGTGTAGTCTCCCATGGTCGCACTCTCCGGACCTATTCCAACACCCGTTGCATGGTATTCGGGATGGATACTAGTGTGCTAGCGCCAACTCCTTCTCCCTGGTACAGAATTGATAGTCTTGGAGAAAACTCGCTCTTCCTTGGACAAAACTATCCAATGATGGTGAAAGGCGATCCAACTGCTGTTGACACAATGTTACTACCATTTATGAGAAGCAACTGTGTCTATACCTCGGACATTTGGGTGGTTCCCTACCCTGGTACTGATATAGTAGGCCGCTTCAGCCTGGATGATCAGTCCTGCATTGGTCTCCAGATCGACAATGGATGGCCCGTCCCAGAGAATCACTTGTGGTTCAAAGCAAGCGTTTCCAACACCGAGGAATGGTTGAGTTGAAGTTCATTTCATTGCTTGTTATTTGTTGTGTGGTGAAAACTTTAGTATTTATAATGTATCCTCATTGTCGATGTGGGTTGATGACCTGTTGTATGTAATAAAATGATATGCCTGTGATAAACTTACTAAATTTAAGAATGGCTTTCGAGTCGCTTCTCTAAGTGAGTGGTGCGACGAGGCAAAAATATATTTTCTGAATACATAATTGTACGTGCATTGCAACAGGTTATCGGATGAGGCCAATCAACAATAGTAGTACACTATTTGTACTAGCTTCACATGCTTCGCGCGTCGGGCGGGAGTTTTTACTGTAGCCATATGTTAATATGTGTTTGTTGTACGTAACCAGCACCTCGAATCCTCGATACTAGTAGGAGTAGTATATAGTAAGTTGTAGGAGTAGTAGGGTCATGGTCCAGAACAAGCATTCACGTCTAGGAGTACAGCACACGCCACCACCACGACATCCATCTGACACCATATTATTTCTTGGAGTCCGTGCTAGAGCAATCTCTTCAACCTCGTCGTTTCTCTAACTTCAGCAATCGCACGGCGGCGAGGTGGGGGTTTGCCGATAGTCGGTTTCCTCAACTGCAGTCCCACTTGTAAGGCCAACTCCAACGCACGACCCCAAACGGACCTCCGTCTTGCACGAACTCCAATGATAATTTTGACTGGACAAGCAAGACCAAAGAAAACAAGAACCACAAGAATACATTTTACTACTCTTGTAAGTTGGATTAGTGCCTTCTTGATGCATTCATTGTTGATCTGCGGAGGCTCGATCTTGCGTGCTTCTTTCTTCTTCGAGTGTACAGAAGTAGATGTTGCTTCCTCGCATCTAGTCTCATGTCTAGCCTCTATTCTATTAGGAGTATCAACAAGTGCACTAGTCTCATCTCTAGCCTCTGTGCTAGCTAAAAGTGCTAGAACATCTACTAAATTACGCTCTATAAATGTATGGATGTACTCTTCTTCCCAATACCAAGACTTGCATCCATTTTACTCCCTCCATTGCACAATACATGCCTTCTATTTGTCAAAATATATATGTATCTAGACATGTTTTAGTATATAGGTACATCCATTTTTGGACAAATGGAAGTCAAGTATTTTGGAACGGAGGGAGTACACAATATTTTTTTTAGGTTAGCACAACTAGTCTAATCCGAGATCACAACCGAAGATTTGGTCGGGTTCTTCCTCCTTTTGCCGACACGTGGGACATCCAGCATGCCGGTCGTGTCATGAAGGAAAATAGAGTGGTAGTTGAAGCCACAAGATGTGCATCTTGGGTTAAACTATAAATAGAATCTTACTACTCTTGAGTAACTCCAAAAGTGGCCATCGAAGATCTTTATTGGATTTGTTTTTCATCACCAGCACGTCAAGGTGAAAGATGTGCAGGTTCAGTGGGTCCTCTTGCATTTTCACTGACATGTGGGACCACATGTGAGCAAATAGACGATGGGATTCGCGCATCCGCTGGCTGGCTGAGAAGAGAGATAGAGGAGGGCTGAGCACGGACTCCAGGAAATTTGTTCTACGTACCTCGATATAGGCTCGATATAGTGGGGTGGCATGGGCCATAACTAGCATTCACGTCTAACACTACGGCACACGCCACCCACACGAGTCCCATCCGACACCAATTTTCTTGGAGTCTGTGCTACAGCCATCTCTTCTCGCCCCTGTTTTCTCAGCCATCGCGCGGTGGGCGGGGTGGGGGTTTGCCGATAGTCGGTTTGCTCAACTGCGGTCCCACTTGTAAGTGAAAATGCAACACCGCACACATTCCCGCTTGATCAGCGTGCCGGACCAACCATGTGGGGGTGCGACGCAAACATGGCACGCTTTTCCTTTTGAACTCGTAACTTGTAAAATTTGGTTCTGCTCCATGGCGCGACCGATAGATAGAAAATAATGATTTTGTCTAGAGTAATGAGAAGTTTGGTTCTGGCGCCATTCATGCATGGAGTATCTATGAAAATTATGAATTTGATGCGAAAGGTAAGGTAATTACTAGTAGTATCATATACTACTACATGGATTTGACGGAAAGATAAAAATACATACGAATCCATCAACGACATCCTCACGCCCTAGTGCGCCGGGTCACCAATCGACGTGTGAGGAGCAGCGGCGTTGACGGCGAGCTCAGTGTGCTTCTGAACAATGTCGTCCAAGGTTGCCATGCGGTCCAAGAAGGCCAGTGTCCTATTGTCCTCCTCTTGCATGTAGTAGTCCTTGTGGACGATTTGCGTGTAGACGTGGGTGATTATGTCGATGGTGTCTTGCTGCACCAGGCGCTGCACAGCGAGCGTGACCTCGAGGTGGACATTCTCCGGCGCGACGGCGGGCAGTCGCAGGGCAATCAGTGCGCCGAAGAGGTTGTCACCATAGTGGCCATTAAGGGTGGCGGGCATCGCAGAGCCTGGGCGCGTCGGCTGGAGGCGTACGTCAAAGTCGTCCGTGAGCTTCTTGACGATGGTGAACTTGTCGAGGAAACTGACGAGGACCTCGTCGAACAAGGAGACGAAGCTGTCGTCCAAGCGGCCCCTCGCCCTGGCGGCCTCAAGCAATACTACTTGGAGACGCTCCTCGGTGTCGGGCCGCAGGTCAGCGTCGTGGACCATCTGGCATAGCCGGCTGATGCTCGCACTCATCGCCTCCATGGGTCTAGCTAAGCTTCTTGTCAACTGATCTTGCGATTCGAGTGATCACTCTTGCCCTTGGTTAGCGTGCGTAGGTGCGTAGGATTTTGTACTACTCCTCGGCCCTCTACTGCACCTGCCTTTGGCTGTATGATAGGTGGGCCAGCCACCCCTTGGGCCCACGTGTCATTCACCTAAAGGCAGTTGCCGTAAGTCAATGAAGTTGCGTCCCCCTCCGTGCCGGTGCAGTATAGTCATCTCACCGGACCTCTAGTTGGGGCCAAACGAGAGAAGTTTGATGTTTACTGGTTTATTGATCCCCTTTGAATTTTGCGCCAAGTTTTGACCTTTGATTTAACTAATAAAATGTTAATGCATGTAAACAAAAATGTTGTGTAAGTCACCTTATGAAAACCAAATAATCCCAAAACACTGATGCTAGCGATAGTGGGAGTAACTTAGGTAGTAACATAACACATCCCAAGAAACAATTGCTTATGTGTCATGGAGTTAATGAGGAAAGAGATGCTTGTCGTAACATAATATGTTACTGTAACATAACACACCCCAAGACAAAATGAGTCTATATCTCAATTAATGAAGGCTTGCATGTTACCATCGATATGTTACTACCCACTATGAAGGTAGTAACATAGACTAATAACATATGCGTGTTACTAGTCTAAGTTACTCCCCACTATGACCAGCCTTAGGCACGGTGCATTAACTCCCTCCTTGTTTCTTATTTCGTGACATAACTACCAAACATGACATGCAGTGTTTAGTTCATTGCATGTAATCCTATTAGTACTCTAGTTAGCAAAAAGACATTAAGTTCTCTCGCCGATAGGAATAAAGCACCATGTACCTATTTACAGAGGGAGTAGTACATTTTTTGTGACATGCATTACTAGATATTGCTAGTCAAATACTAAAATCCAGATGGACGTGGTAGTACTCCTAAATCCAGACGGTGGTGCTACTAGTACTAGTAGTAGTACTACCAATGTAGTAGTAGGAGTACTAGCACTGTACTACCCGTTGGTCAAATTATTATGTGCTGCTCCTCACAGTGAAGTGACAAGACCCTGCGCCGGAGATGACACCTGAGTATAGGCGCCGTGTTCGGCATACCATAGTCAGCCTCACCGTCTGCAGTCACTATCATCATGGCTGTAGAGCTAGCCTGCTTACAACTAGCCCTGTTTGACATAATTTCCCATGCGTAGATGGATGTCCATTGCACGGAACACCAAGATTGGGGGTGGACTGCGCCGGCAGAAGCCATCGCACCAGATTTTTCCACGGCCTTCTAGATGTGGTGGGGAGGAGATAAGGCTGATTGTGAGAGACAAGGAGTTGTTTGTAAATAGGGAACAAGTGCGGGCATCTTTTTGCAAAAATGGAGAAGCTTGGTTTGTATGCGTCAGATCTAGATCCAACGGCTATTGGTGAAAGATGGGAGGCACAACATCATCACTAACTCAGGACCTGTTTGATTCGCATGATTTTGAAAACGCAGGAATATGACACAGCAATATTACAGGTTTCAAACCGATATTACAAATGTTAGGAGTAATGCTGCACCTACAAAGAGGGAATTACTAGGAAGTTTACGTAAGAACTTTCGTTACTTTAGGTGGATGCAGCATTATCATACAAACTAAAATCCACCGCCCCGACAAGTCACTAATGGGCAAATAAGTTTTCGAGTCTCTGGCCACTTGATGTTTCAAAAACAAATTCAGCTTCTGTGGATACTTTTTCATTTAGGCTTAGACGCTTGCAGTGATCAGCACACCATTCATTATTGCGCTAGAGAACGCCAAACCTCATTACCTTGAGCACACTTGCCTCCAGAACAAAGAACCTGGCCAATTTAATCTTAGATGTGCTGCCTCGGTAGTTGATCAAATCAATTTCTGCAAGATGGAGATCAACGCATTCGATGAGATTGTTATAGTGCAGCACATTTTTCACTTTTGAGTCTTTTTTTATCTGCAAAAGAAGAGAACATATTAGAGCAGCTGGCTGTATAAGATTGATGTGTCATCAAGAGGTACCAATATCATTCGCTCATACGATGGGGTTGGCTGGCTAGTGATATTTTTTCACTCTCTCTCTCTCTCTCTCTCTCTCTCTGTTTCCTCTCATTTAACTAGGAGCACGTGAACAGCTTGGGCATTTGTTGCCTTCCACTATGTGGCCGATGCCATATTTCACAAAAGTATGCCACATAATATGCATCGATGTCAAATCAAAAGATTTTGGCACCGCTCTCGTGATGTGAGAGAGTTGGCACCGCTATGCACACAGACCCACATGTATAAACAAATCAATCAAACCAACTACACCAGCCTCTCACTCTCCCAAAAAAGTGTTTTTTATTGCCTCAGTCCTCTCTCTCTCTCCCACGCAGTGTTTTTCCATTGCGTGAGTTAATTTGGCACCAGAGCAAAGTAGGTGATCCAGATTGGGGCACTAGGTGAGCAATGGAGAGGCATCGATGCCAAATGCCTCACAAGTGAATTTGGCACATGTTTTGGCCTACATAGCCCACTTTTGTACTCCCTCCGTCCCAAAATTCTTGTCTTGAATTTGTCTAAATATGGATGTATCTAGTTACATTTTAGTGTTAGATACATACGTATCTAAACAAATGTAAGACAAGAATTTTGGGACCGAGGGAATACTACCTCGTATTTAGTATAAAATTTTGACCATAGATTTAGCTAAGAAAATGCCAATGCATGTCACTAAAAATTACACCATTTGAAATTATGTTCAAATACGAATCCAACGATATAGTTCTTAGTGACATGCATTAACATTTTGTCAGTTAAATCTATGGTCAAATTTTGATACTACAAAATTGGAAGAGTAAACCAGGACAGAGGTAGTACTTGCTCTTAGGGTAAACATAGAGTTACTGGAGTAGTCTAAGTTACTTTCCACTATGACTAGCCTAGGCTACTATAGTAGTACAGCATAAAAACGATGCAGGTGATCACGTGAGAAAAAAATACTAAAAACATTTCTTTCGGTGCAGTGCGTAGATGCAGTTTTGAACACTACACTTGTCATGGTAATTTGGGAAAATTACGAAAAAATTGAGCTACATTGTGATTACCATTTACTTATAGGAAAGAAGTTTCACCTCGATGAGTAGCTTCTCCGTGCACGGAAAGTATGTAAGGAATCCAACAACTTGATCTAGATTGGGGCCGATAGATTTTAGTGCTAAGATCTTCACTGTGCACATGGACTGGGTCAAGCTTGTGGGAATCATTTTCTGGAAGACGGTCGTAAATACATAAAGAAGAAATTTAAAAAGATGAGTGTTGTACCTGAACGATTATAGATCCAATAAAGAGTTTGGAGAATTTGGCAGACGAGTACACCAATGCTGTCAATTTCGGCGTGTCAATGACCCTGATTTTCGTTGGACCTTCTAGATCCGATACAAGCAATCTCTTAAGGAAGGGCGCATTCTCAATGACCATAACATGGAATAGCTAGAGTGGTCTCTTCCCAATTGATGTCTTGTTGTGGGGCCAGCAAGACACATAAATCCATCGGAGATTTGTCGAGGCAATGTGACGAAGGTACTCGAGCACAATACAGCTGTGGAGTAGGTGCTCCATAGCCTTCTTCGAGATGACAACATCGAAGAGGTTGAGCTTCTTGAGTTGAGGGAGAATAAGGGCGGGCGCGGCATTAATCTGGGGAAGATAGCAGGAGCTGAAGCTGGCGCGGCGCAACGCTGGCGTGAGGCGGAGCGCGAACGGCGGCAGAGAGCGACATCGTCCAGCTTCAAAGCTGAGATCCTCGAGCTGATCTAGGGCGGGGGATAAGAACCACTCGTCGAACTTGGGTTGGACATTTCAGTTGGTACTGAACATGCGGATGTCAAGGCGTCTGGCTGGCCCAGGGTGCGATGAAAGGATCTTGGAGACATCGGCCATGCGTTTGCAATCCCCGTCATAGAGGCAGCTGTCGATGGTGAAGTTGAGGGGGACGCGACACTAGAGGGGGCTCCAGCACCGGGAGAGCTGGGTGGTCTACACGACAGATTTGGTGGGGAGGAGTCCGATGATGACGAGCAGCATGTCATCGGGGAGGCTGCTGATGAAGTCCAGGCTCGCCGGATGCGGTTTTGGCTCGAGTCGCCTCTGCTTGTTTGCTGCCTCGCCGTCCATCTCAACTGGCAGCGGCGCCGATGTACACGTGTGCTGGTGTGTGTTGTGTGCTGGGTGTGCGTGAGTGCATCCTTCTGTGCATGCCGTCACGCAGTGGTGAATGTCGGATTTCGGGTTCCGGCAGACCGTCTAGGTTCGAACACTGGGGTGCGCGCGGAGATCTCGCCCTCTACCTACCTGCACCTCGCCGCCTCGCTCGGATCAAAACTATGAAAGGAACAACACAAGAGACACAGGGTTTATACTGGTTCAGGCCACCATTGTGGTGTAATACCCTACTCCAGTGTGGTGTGGTGGATTGCCTCTTGGGCTAGTGATGATGAACAATACAAGGAAGAACAGCCTCGCGAGGGTCTGTTCTTGGCTGATGCGATGAACTGCTTGGGAGAGTTCAGTCGCTCTCTAGATCGATTTCCTGGTGATGATCCGATTCCTCTACCTTGTGGGTGGCTAGTCCTATTTATAGGCAAAGGCCCCGGGCCTCTTCCCAAATATTGAGTGGGAAGGGCGCCAACAATTGGCCATTTTGAAGGGGAACATCTAGTACACTTATCCTGACTAAAGTTGGTCCTCGCCTGCCAAAGGCTCTGGTGGTGACGCCGGTTTGGGCTCCACGATGACCTCAATCCTGCTGTTCTGCTGGTCTTAGTCTTGTTGCACCGAAATGGCTGCCTTTGCTTGATACTCTTGCCTGCGCTTGCTCCCTATACACCAAAGAGGAAACAAGGACTCTGCGCAGGCTGGTGCCCGCCTGGCGCCCGCCTGGCTTTGGTCGTCATGGCTTGTGTCATGGGCACCTCATGAGGTACCCCGCCTTGATCTCTCCGCCTCCTCGCGAGCCAGCCTGACGAGGCCATGCTTGAGGAAGCCTCCTATCGCCCACCCCGCGAGGCTTGGCCCCTCGCGAGGGTTTTGAGCTTGTGTTGATGAAGATGGGCCATGCTGGGCCGCCCCTTGAGCCACGCCGCGGGCCGCAGGCAGGCAAGTCTGGGGACCCCCGTTCCCAGAATGCCGACAGCAGCCCCCGGGCCCAAGGTGCGCCCGGACTTGGCTGAGCAGAGAAGTGAAGGGGCAAGTGCGAAGCATCACAGGCCCTAACAGCCTGCCGCCTTGGGCGTCGCGTGGCGGTTGATTGGACGTGGGTGGCCCTGCTTCCCCACGCCTCCTCATTTTGCGCCCAGCTAGGCGGACCCATTGTTGCACATAGTCTTTCCTCTTTTTGCCGCTAGACCATGCCCTGCTCTTCCTCCTCTCGAGCTCCAGTCTCTGCTTCCAATCCAATCTCGAATCCTCCCTCTTCCCGTCGCCATGGCTCCGACGAAGAAGGGAAAAGGGAAGAAACCGGTGCCTCCGCCTCGCTCACCGTTGTTGGCGGCTCCCGTCGTCGATCGGTCGATCATACTCAACCGAGAAGGCTTGGGCAAGGTCAGCTCTGCTCTGGCCACCATCTTCAATGAGTGCGGGAGGATGATAGCCTGGCCCGCATCCCACTTCTCCATCGACAGGGTGGTCACCGAGGTCCAGTACTTTGCCGACGCCCTGTGGGCGGGATTGGTTCCCCCCTTTTCTGATTTCTTCAACGCTATGCTTTCCCATTACCAGATCCATATGATGCATTTGGGTCCTGAATACATTACTCTTCTTGCTGTTTTTGCCTTTGCCTGTGAGGCGATGATGGGCATCCCTCCTTTGGTTGCCTTGCTGCGCCACTTCTTCTCTCTGCGCCTTGTCGATCCCACCCAATGCTTAGGGTGCGTGAGCTTCATTGCCGCACCAGAAACAACGGCTTCAGGGATTGATTTTATCCTTCCTCCGTCCGCGCCTGGGTTCCGCGAGCGGTGGCTGTACGTGGATGTAGGGGTGCCCAGCCCCCTGCTTTCAGAGCCAAAGTCGCCCGCTGTCCCCAATTCAGCCTGGGGCCAGGAGACGCTCACGAGCCCCCGGCTCATCTTTGTCTGGCATCGCTTCGTGCTCTTGAGGGCGCTCGGTGTGACGGCGCCTTGGGTAACATCTGCGAGGCGGATGTTGACCAGCCCCACGCAGTCAAATATGCTGGCAATCTTCTGTTCTGCACTGACATGGTGACGCAGCTGGAGGCGCGGTTAGTCGGAGCCAACAAGCTGGTGGAGGAGAGGAGCCGCGCCCTGCTCAGGCGCGCCTTCTCTCGTGTCTTCAGCTACCTTCAGGACATGGACCCCAACTTTGACTTTGACGCCACCATCGCCACAGTGCCCTAGGCCGTCCGGGGCAACCTGGCGCGCTGGGTGGAAGACAACGTGGATGCCCTTGTCAGGGCCTTTGCTTCTGATAACAATGACATGGTCGTGGCTGCCGATGAAGGCGACGTGGTGAACGACCCTGATGCTGCTGCCGGCGGTGCGGAGAACGACGGCGAGGCCAGCGACGCCAGCGACAATTCTAGAGGCGCTCCTGAGGATGCATTGGGGAATCTATCCGATTGACCGCGTGTTATCTCTGCTTCTTTACCCTGCGCAGATAGAGTTCAGGGCTTTCCCTAAAGGTTGTAAAGGCATTTTGGGAGGGGGAGCCCCTCATGCAAAAACTCGCATTCCACGTCTTAGTAAATGCAATATCATCCGTACGCCTGCGCCAAGCGGCTGACTTTGCGACGAGCTGGCTGGCTTGTTTACCTTCGACCCGCATGGGCATCGAGTTAGCCTGCGGAGGGCTGTGGCGTCTCGAGCGTCTCCTAAACGAACCCACCAAACCTGTAATGAAAACCTCCTGAGAGGGCGCGGCGACGGCAATCTGGGCTGCACGCAAGCTAGGCCTGGCCCGGCTCGCGAGGGGCTCACGAGGGGAGGCTGCTGAGGCAAAGTGGTAACGAGAACACGAGAGATTGCTCGAACGAGACTAAACACCCCTTCCCCGAACACACGCATATCCTCGAGCTCAAATCCAACTTAAATTCAACGGGGGAAAACGACAACCAAGGGGAAAAGCAAAGAAAGCAGGAAAAAGGCCGCGTCCGGCACATAATCTAGTCTTGGATGTCTTCTCACTAGTGTGGATCTAAGTCCTGCCACTAGGCGTGGGAGGGAGCCCCAGGGCCTGAGGCCGGCACCCCTGAGACTCCAGGGCGTGTACAGCCCCACTCATTATTACGTGAGAGTGCACGGGGCAGCGAGCTTCACAGGCACTGGGCCTTCTTCACAGGTACCGGCCTTGCTTCATATCGCTAGACGAGGGCCCCGCCTTGCGCTGCACTCTAGTGCCACCAACGACGACCGGAAACCAGGATGCTGCCGATGGGGTAGAGCGGTCGCCAGCGGTTCTCCCGACGACCACAGGTCCTCTGCCAGGGGCAGGCTCTGAGGCACCTCCCCAGCAGAGGGCCTACCTCCTGAGGACGCCTTGCTTTGAACGCTGCGGTGGTGATGTCGGATCTTGGCCCCTCTCCTGCAGCCCCTGGCGCTCTCCTCCTGAGGGGTTGGAAGCTGCGGGAGTGGGGCAGCCGCCCGTTGTCGTGACCTACACCTCCTGCGATCCATGGTTGGCGTATGCCTGCTCCTGAGGAATTAGTGGTACCTGATACTCGTTGTTTCCAGCGTAGCTGACGGGGCCTTCTCGGGGCTCCTGGAAGAGTTCAGCTTCTGGCGTCTCGTCCCCACAGCTGGGGCCGAGGAGCGAGCCTTGTTTGTCCTCATGCACGCGCCCTTGGTCCATCATGTGGGGCACGTACTCTTCTGGGGCCGCCACCCCGAAGGCCACGCCGTAGCGCCCAGCATGCCATGCAGGGCAGCTTGAGGCGCCCGCCTGGGGGTGGTAGCGCGGCGGCCCAGCCGTGGGTTGTGGTGAGTCCTCCTTTGGTGGCCAGGAGCGGATGCAGCGCCGCTGCTGGCCCGGTGCTGACGGCCTAGCCGGTGTTGGGGTGGCCTTGGGATCCGCTTGGGGCTGCACGGGCGTGCATGGAGCCCCCATGCGGGCCACCCTGGACCTGAGATGGGAGTTGGGTGCAGAAGGGGGAGCCCCCGAGGTGGCGGAGCCCAGGAGCTCTGCCACCCGCTCTAGCAGCACGTCGTGACCGCCTTCCAGCAGCCTGCACTGCAGCAGCTCTCGGGCCACGGTGAGCGCGGCCCTCGAGTTTGCCTGCTCCCGTCAGTGTACGGCGCAGTGGCCGCAGTGTGGTGGGAGGCCCTCGCCGCCGACCGCGCCTGCCGCGTCGTGAGAGCGGTCGCTGCCTGTCCTCGCCGCCCACGGCCCACAGCGCCCTGCGGACCGCGAGCTGCCTAGGGCACAGGGTTGCCTGGGGCGAGCAGCTCTGCGTGGGCGGGCCAGGCCGCCCAGGGATCAGGGTTGCCTGCCTGGCCGCCGGACATGATGATGACGATGCGACGGGACGCGAAGCGGCAGAAGGTGGATTCCGGCGCACCCCTACGTGGCGCGCCAAATGTCGGATTTCGGGTTTCGGCAGACCCTCTAGGTTCGAACACTGGGGTGCGCGCGGAGATCTTGCCCTCTACCTACCTGCACCTCGCCGCCTCGCTCGGATATAAATTATGAAAGGAACAACACAAGAGACACAGGGTCTATACTAGTTCAGGCCACCATTGTGGTGTAATACCCTACTCCAGTGTGGTGTGGTGGATTGCCTCTTGGGCTGGTGATGATGAACAATACAAGGAAGAACAGCCTCGCGAGGGTCTGTTCTTGGCTGATGCGATGAACTGCTTGGGAGAGTTCAGTCGCTCTCTGGATCAATTTCCTGGTGATGATCCGATTCCTCTACCTTGTGGGTGGCTAGTCCTATTTATAGGCAAAGGCCCCGGGCCTCTTCCCAAATATTGAGTGGGAAGGGCGCCAACAATTGGCCATTTTGAAGGGGAACGTCTAGTACACTTATCCTCACTAAAGTTGGTCCTCGCCTGCCAAAGGCATTGGTGGTGACACCGGCTTGGGCTCCATAATGACCTCCATCTTGCCTTTCTGCCGATCTTGGTCTTGTTGCACTGAAATGGCTGCCTTTGCTTGATACTCTTGCCTGCGCTTGCTCCCTATACACCAAAGAGGAAACAAGGACTCTGCGCAGGCCAGCGCCCGCCTAGCGCCCGCCTGGGTTTGGTCGTCATGGCTTGCGTCATGGGCACCTCGTGAGGTACCCCGCCTTGATCTCTCCGCCTCCTCGCGAGCCAACCTGATGAGGCCATGCCTGAGGAAGCCTCCTGTCTCCCACCCCGCGAGGCTTGGCCCCTCGCGAGGGTTTTGAGCTCATGTTGATGAAGATGGGCCATGCTGGGCCGCCCCTTGAGCCACACCGCGGGCCGCAGGCAGGCAAGTCTGGGGACCCCCGTTCCCAGAACGCCGATAGTAGCCCCCGGGCCCAAGGCGCGCCCGGACTTGGCTGAGCAGAGAAGTGAAGCGACAAGTGCGAAGCATCGCAGGCCCTAACTACCTGCGGCCTTGGGCGCCGTGTGGCGGTTGATTGGACGTGGGTGGCCCTGCTTCCCCACGCCTCCTCATTTTGCGCCCAGCTAGGCGGGCCCGTTGTTGCACACGGTCTTTCCTCTTTTCACCGCTCAACCGTCCCCTGCTCTTCCTCCTCTTGAGCTCCAGTCTCTGCTTCCAATCCAATCTCGAATCCTCCCTCTTCCCGTCTCCATGGCTCCGACGAAGAAGGGAAAAGGGAAGAAACCGGTGCCTCCGCCTCGCTCGCCGTCATTGGCGGCTCCCGCCGTCGATCGGTCGATCATACTCAACCGAGAAGGCTTGGGCAAGGTCAGCTCTACTCTGGCCACCATCTTCAATGAGTGCGGGAGGACGACGGCCTGGCCCGCATCCCACTTCTCCATCGACATGGTGGTCACCGAGGTCCAGTACTTTGCCGACGCCCTGTGGGCGGGATTGGTTCCCCCCTTTTCCGATTTCTTCAATGACGTGCTTTCCCATTACCAGATCCATATGATGCATTTGGGTCCTGAATCCATTAATCTTCTTGCCGTTTTCGCCTTTGTCTGTGATGATGAGTGCAACCAAGATATCTAGCTTGGACTAGCTAGAGTATCATACATAGTGTGCGAGAGAGACCCATAGATGGTGTATATATGCATGCGAACTAGAAAGACCCCCCCCACACACACACACGAAGAGAGAGAGTGTGTCGGGTGGTAGGTGCGACATATGCCAATGGATGGCTTATCATTATGGGAGCCAGTAAGACATCGCCGGTGCCTGGAAACGGGATAAGGCGAAGACATGCACGCCGACGGATCTTACCCAGGTTGGGGGCTCTCCGTGGAGATAATACCCCTACTCCTGCTTTGCGGGGTCTCCGCATGATCACTAGATCGATAATAAGCTACAAGAGGCTCCTTGAGCTGTTCGGTGGGAGGAGGAAGAAGGGCAAGGCTAGCTCTCTTCTCTCCCTATGGTAGTGTCTAAAACTCTCTGAGATCAACCCTTTGCATGGGTGTCCCGGGGGGTTTATATAGGCCTACCCCCGGGGGTACAATGGTAATCCGGCCTGGGCGTGGGCCCAGGTCGTCAGCGTCTTCGTCGGCCGGCTTCTGGGGCCCGCCGACTGGTGGGTCCCGCCGGCTACCGGCCCCACCGCTTGGGGGGTCTTGTTGGGGTTTGGTTACTGTCGCCTCGCCTCTGATGACGAGGGCTTTGTCGAGGTAAGCATGGCTACAGTGCCGCCGCCTTGCGGGTGCTCACTGTAGCCTTACCGGTGCGCACGCCCCGAGGAGGGGAGCAAGCCGGCTGCAGGAAGCCGGCTTGGCCTTAGGCCGGCTAGGGGAGGCCAGGCCGCCTTCGGATGTCTCTCTGACCGAAGGGGCCTGCCGCTTCTGGGCCGTACCAGCGGCCCGTCGTGGATGGCGTCATGGTTCGCATGGCAACAATGCCTCGCCGGACATGAGATGTCTGCCCTGTACGGTGTACTGTAGTCATGCTTGTTCCGAGATTCGGGGGTGGCAGGGTCCACTGTAGCCACGCCCCGTCTCGTCACTATTATGGGGGGTGGACTATAGGGTGTGGCCCATGGCCGCCTGCCATGGGTCGGCTTTCTTGGAGCCGGTCCTTCATGGGCCGGCTTTCTTGGAGCCGGTCCTTCATGGGCCGGCTTTCTTGGAGTCGGCCCTGCTGTGGCGTCCCCCAAATATTGTTTACGGCCGGGCCGCCGTCCGCTAGTCGGCCTAGGCGATAGCCGATCGGAAGAAGGCGGCCCCGTGTCTTGGGCGCTTCAAGGCTCCATCGGCCCATTGGTTTTTCTGAGGGCCAAAGGGAGCCGGTTAGGCTACCCATGGTCATTTACTCCGACAGCAGTCCCCGAAGCTGGTTGGGCTTCGCGGCTGAAGGGGGAAACGAGAAGCTCAGCCAGCTTCCTATCCCGAAGAGCCGGCAGCTAGGAGCCGGCTTCCCTTGCACGTGCCTTCTCGGCGAAGCCTTCCCAAATTCCAAAGGCGGGAAAACAGCTGGTGCGCCAGCCAAGCGGTGGGCTGACCGCCCGCCACCCGCGCACCGCGTGGCTCCCTTCGGCTGGAAGGGCCTGCCAGCCCACGCGTGCGACGGGACGCCGCTACAGGCCAGGGCCCACCACTTCCGCGCCTCGGCCCGTGCGTGGATCTTCTGTGGCCCGAAACCGACCGCACGTCTTCCGGCGGCGGTTCCCACTCGCCATCGAGGCACGATAATTGCGGGTCATGGGGGAGTGGGCGCAGTTAATCCCACGCCCCCCCCCCCCCGCGCATGCGCCTCGCCTCCACGGCTTCGCCGCGCGAGGCTATAAGTAGGGGCGGGGAGGGGGAGCAGTAGTTGTTCGCACGCTCGCCCTCGCCCTGCCTCCTCCCTTTTCTTCCTCGCCGTGATAGCCCTTCGCTGTGCTCCCGCTCCGCCATTCTTTTCTTCTTCCTAGCGTGCCGCGGGCTTGCCACCTCCGCGCCGAGCGCTCTCCACCGCCACACTTTCCGTCATGGCCCCGACGTTGAGCTCTTGGGACGGCTCCACTATCCGCGGCGACCACATCGATTTCCTCCGCAAGACGCGGCGGCTGCCGGGCGAACATCTTGTGCGAGTCCGTCTTGCACTAGCGAGGGAGGTTTCGCCGGCGCCGGAGGAAGACGAGCGAGTGATCTTTTACTCGCACTGCCTGCGCGGCGTCGGCCTCCCCGCGAGCGGCTTCTTCCGCGCATTTCTCGATTTCTACCAGCTTCAGCCGCACCACCTCACCCCCAACATTGTGGTGCTGCTGTCGGCCTTCGTCTCGTTGTGCGAGGGTTTCCTCGGCATCTTGCCCACCATCGAGCTCTGGGGGGAGTTCTTCCAATCCAAGCTCGGCACGGTCGTCGCGGGCGTGTCAGCTCCGTGCGGCGCCTTTATCGCCATAAGGAGGTCCACCGCCGACAACCCCTTCCCTCCTATCATGCTGATCCAGTCGATGAAGCTCTGGCAACGTTCTTACTTTTATGTGAAGAACGTTGCCCCGAACAGCGATTACGTCAACTTGCCGGCTTATGTGGCCGGCCCGCCGGCTGCAAGGCCGGCTTCATGGTCCTACCGTGCCAGGTCGCTAACGCCGGCTGGAGCTGGTGCCGTCGCCCGGCTTTAGTTGTTGGTCCAGTCAGAGCGCCTGACCGGGCCCGACTTGATCGCCGCCTTCGTCGAGCGCCGGGTTCTCCCGCTTCAGGGCCGCCCTCATCTGATCTTTCAGATGAGCGGCCGCTTGGACCCAAGCCGGCTCAGCACCAGGGAGATGCCTCATGACGAGGTGTCTTACATGGTGAACTACATCGCCAAATGCAAGCTCAGCGAGGACTGGCAGTATGTCAAGGCGTCGTACTCTGGTGCCAATCCACCACCCTTGGTAAATTTTCTTTCTTCCTTCATTGCCCAATTTTCTTTTCTGGTCGACTCTTGACCAGTCGGTTTGTCTTCAATTAGAATCATCTCCTTCATCCTTCGGCCGGGACTGCGGGGCCGGAGCACGAGTTCGCCCCCGACCACGAGGTGGACGACCTCGAGGACACCGACTTGGGGGTGGCCGCCCTGGACGACGACGCCGCGGGGGGCGGCTGCGAGACAGGCGGCTCCGGCTTCACTGTCGGCTTTGACGACTGGCCCGATGATGACGAAGCCGATCCCATTCCGCGCCGCCAGCCGGCGATCGACCCCCAAGGCGCCGACCCATCCGGCAGGCCGACCACACGAGGCGGCGCATAGAAGCGTCGGGCGGCACCGACTCTCATCGGAGGCCGGCCGAAGAAGCCCAAGGGATCCGTGGTGGCGACCAAGCAGGACGAGGCGGCCGCGAAGGTGGCCCGCTTCCGCAAAGTGGTGAAGCAGCCGCAGGCGGTCTCGGCGTGAGTTTTGGTCCTTACGCACTTTTCTTTCTTTCTTTAGTTGATGTTCTTCTAAGCCCTTTCTCCGTTTTGCCAACCAGGGCCCCGCTTTCTCTTGAGCGGACTACCGCCACCTCCATAGTCGGCGGAGCAGGAGGATATGCGGGCTCCCGTCGCATAGACCCCCGCGCCGAGCTTCAGGCAGCAACGGAGCGAAACGCGCGGGAGGCGTGGGAGGAGCGGGAGGCGGAGGAGCGAAGGCCAGCCGCCGCCGAGTCGGCCCAGGAGACGACGGCGGAGTCGGCCGAGGCGCACTCCGACACTGCAGCCAGGGCCCGGGCGAAAGCCGAGGACGCAAAGAGGGCGGCAGAGGCCCTGCATGGCCAGCCTACGCAACTCGTCATCCCCCTCCGCCCCACGCTCCCGGGCATCCCGCTGCCCCCGCCGAAGGGAATTGGCCGCGACCCGCTGGCGATGGAGAGGGAGGGGGTGACGTAGTCATCCCGGAGGGAGAAGTGGTGCCACCTCCGTCGGCCGGGACTGACCAAGGCGGCCAGCCCGAGGTGCCGCCTGAGCAGCCGGCGGGAGGAGAGCCGACTGCAACGGCAGATCTTGTAGTCCTGTCGCTGACTCGCCGCCGTGCGGGGAGGGCAGCTTCAGAGCCGGATCCGCAGAGGGCGGCCGGCTCCAGCTCGTTGTCGCATGATCTGGAGTCGGCCACAGCTAGCTCGCCGGGATGGAGGCCAGGCGGTGGGACGGCCGCGCTGAACTTGGCGGCGCAAGATGTTCATAGCCGGCTTCAGGCTCAAGCCACCGCGCTGCAGCAGTGTACCCGAGAGTTTCTTGCGACCCGGGCGGTCGTTCGGGTGAGTTTTCTTGCTCATGATTTTTTCTGTGGGGACGCGTCAGTGCACCCACTGGGTGTCATCCCCGAGTTCCGAGCCGGCTGCTGAGCAGGCGGCTTGGAACTTCTTCGAAGACTTTGCCTTACTGATTTGCTTTTGCTTGCGCAGGATTATCACAACCTCCACGCCGCTACCTTCAACTCCCAGGTCCGGGAGGCAAATCAAAGGGCCGCCGATCTGACGGAGAGCCGGCGTGAGTGCCTTTGTCTTTTTATCTCATGTGGGGGCGCGTCAGCGCACCCACTGGGTGTAGTCCTCGAGATTCGGGCCGACTGCTGAGCAGTCGGGTCGGATCTTTCTTGTCGACTTCTTTCTTAACTTCTTCTTTTCATACTCGCAGGAGCCAACGCCGACTTGAGGCAACAGCTAGGTGTGGCCGAGACCGCCCTTCGCACCAGGGAGGGCGAGCTCAGTGCCCTGGCTCTGGAGCGTGATCGTCTGGCCAAGAGACTGGCCGACCAAGAGGAAAGCCGCAGGGCGGCCCTAAAGGCGGCGCAGGACAGTGAGGCCGCCCTCAAAGCCGAATACGAGACCGAGGCGGCGAGCTGGGCCGAGGCAAGGCAAGCCCTGAGCGAAGGCTACGGCCAAGTCGAGGATTTGGTTGACGGTAGGCCGCCTTCTTCTTCACTTTGCTTGTTCCTTGTAGGCCAGTTTATCTCCTGACTTGCTCTGTTTCTTTCTTCTTTTTGAAGAGTACTTTCCTGGCTATTCTGTCGCTGCCAACGAAGCCATCGAAGCTCATCGCGAGGCCCGGCGGCAGGCTGGGGTTGAGATCGCGCTGGATGCCAACCAGTCGCTTGAGGAGTAGCTACTGGCGATCCTGGCCCGCCTTCAGCAGGCCTACCGCATGCTCCACCGGCTTCAGCGTGCCGAAGCACAGGTGCTGGCCGCCCTCTGGCCTGGCGAAGTAATCCCTCGCACCCCCAGCCATACCACCGACTAGCTGGAGGTAGCCATCGGTCGCCTTGAGGCCTGGAAGGCTTCAGCAGCTTGATCCAGTGCCCGCCGGGCGCTAGAGTTCGTCCGGGCTTGGTACCCTGGGCTGAACTTGGACCAACTGCGCACCTGGCGGCAGGAGGCTGATGAGGAGCTGGAGGCGGTGCAGCCGGCTATCATCTAGGGCGCCTCGGCGATCACCGACTTCATCGAAACCAGCGCCTTTGCTCCTGAGGTGAACGAGGACGGTGTCGTGCAGCCGGAAGAATGGTTTGGGCTGAACCCGGCCGATGGTGAAGACTCGGCGAAGGACATTGACTCCAGCGACGAGGGCGAAGAAGAGGAGGAGGAAGACGGCGAAGACGCTGTGCCGGATGTTGAAGCAGCCAGCCAGCCTTAGCCTGACCGTGCCTCCAGCAACGAGGCGCGCGCGAATGCTCCGCCTGCTGCCGGTGATGACCAGGCCGAGACTCGCCAGCCGGCCACTCCACCAGCCGACACCGTCGTCTCAACCAATCTTCCTGACGCTCCGGGCGCTCCCTTGGCTTGATTCATTGTTTTTATTTTCCTGCTTGACAGTCTTTGAACAGATTTGTTATCTTTGCGCAATTCCACCCACTGGTGGTGTATTCAAACTTCGTTGAATGCCGTCCTCTCAAAGGCCTTTTGTGTACATATTATTATGCATGAGCTTGGCTTCCATTCCTACTTGCTTTTTATCTCTCGACTTTTTTCCTTTGCCGCCTTCCCTTAGTTGCCGCCTTCCCAGCTGGACAGCTGCTTTGCAGTCTGTGGCCGGGTAAGGAGTTCAGCCGTCTGGGAAGGTAAGTACTCAAGCTTTCCTAGATTGTAGCATAGTAGGAAAGGAAGCCGGCCAGCCGGCTGCTTCGACAGCCGGTTGGCGAGGGGGAAGCCGGCTTGTGTTATGTAAGTTCGTTAGTCCTTAGCCGTTTTTCATGTGGGCATCCTTTCCGCCTTCAACTCTCGCTAGTCGGGCAGCCGATTCTTCGAGCTGTGCCTTTTGCAAGAGAGGGCTTGGGTGTCGGCACATTACTTGTCTGACTGCAGGTAGAACTTCGACATAACTCAAGGCGGCAAGTCCCCGGGCCGACTAATCGGACCCGGTGCCGGACGGAGAATATAAATGTGGTGGGGTAACCATGGGTATGATACCCGACAAACATAGATAAAATAGGGTAGTCCCCGAGAACTCCTCGGGGGGCCCGTTGTCTGATACTTAATACAAAAGGTAGCGTGATACATACTGCATTTCAACTGTAAAATCTTCGAAGAAGATTAGCGTTCCATGGGCGCTCCGACTCCTTGCCGGAGTCGTCTCTCTTGCGTGCCTTCGGCTTCTGTGCGTCGATTAAGTAATAGGAGTCGTTTCCCAGAGCCCGGCTGATGACGAAGGGGCCTTCCCAAGGTGCTGAGAGCTTGTGCTGGCCGGCTGTTCGCTGTATCAGCCGGAGCACAAGGTCTCCCTCTTGGAAGGATCTTGGCTTCACCCTTCGGCTGTGGTAACGACGCAGACCTTGCTGGTAGATGGCGGACCGGCTGAGGGCTAACAGCCGGCTTTCTTCCAGCAAGTCGACACCGTCTTCTCTTGCTTCTTTAGCCTCCGCCTCCGTGTACATGGTGACCCGAGGTGAGTCGAATTCGATGTCAGTTGGGATGACAGCCTCGGCACCATATACAAGGAAGAAAGGGGTGAAGCCGGTTGACTTGTTTGGGGTAGTGCGCAGACTCCAGAGGACGGCCGGTAGCTCGTCGAGCCAGCAGCCGGCCGAACGCTCCAGCGGCACGACCAGTCGGGGCTTGATGCCGGAGAGGACGAGGCCGTTTGCTCGCTCGACTTGGCCGTTTGACTGCGGGTGGGCAACGGACGCTAAGTCCAGTCGGATGCCCTGTGTCGTGCAGAAACGTGCCAGTGCTCCCTTGGCAAAATTTGTGCCGTTGTCAGTAATGATGCTGTGTGGCATGCCATACCGAGTTGTAATATCCGCAATGAATGTTACGGCAGTCGGCCCATTCAGTTTCTTGATCGGTTTTGCTTCAATCCACTTGGTAAATTTGTCCACGGCGACAAGCAGATGTGTCATGCTGCCGCGCGCCGTCTTGAATGGGCCGACCATGTCCAGCCCCCAGACGGCAAAGGGCCAAGTGATGGGGATGGTCTTATGTGCAGAAGCCGGCAGGTGTTGCTTGGAGCCGAAAACTTGGCACCCTTTGTAGTGTTTGACTAGTTCCTTGGCATCCTCCAAGGCAGTCGGCCAAAAAAATCCATGGCGGAAGGCCTTGGCGACAAGCTCCCTGTAGGCGGCATGGTGGCCGCATTCGCCTTGGTGGATGTCTTCGAGGATTGCTATGCCTTTCTCTGGCTCGACGCAGCGCTGGAAGACTCCGGTAGCACTGCGCCTGACTAGCTCTTGGTTCATTATTGTGTAAGCTCTGGCTCGGTGTTGGACTTGTCTTGCCGAGATCTCGCCAGTCGGTAGCTCTCCATTTACCAGGAAACGGAGGATGGGCTGGGCCCATGATGGAGCTGTGATTTCTTCGACTGCCAAAATGGCTACTGCAACCAGGGTGGGCGGGCTGGGTTGTGAGGAGTTGGAGTCGGCCTCCGCCTGCTGTGTTGCTGCAGTCCCCGGGCCGGGTTCAACTATGGTAGTCCCCGAGCCAGCTGCTGAAGTCCCCGGGCCGCCTGCCTGGTCCCCGAAGTCGGATCCGACTGCGTCGGGGTCAGGCGGCATGAAGATGGAACTGGATTCCGGAGACGGCTTGACAGATGGCTTGAGGAGGCATTGGAGGGCGACGCCGGTTGGTATAGCTTGTCGGGTGGAGCCTACTCGTGCTAGGGCATCTGCTTGCTCGTTGTTGGCCCGTGGCACGGGAAGGAACTCGCACCCCTCGAAATATCCGCTGAGCTGCTGGACGAGGAAACTGTAGCTTGCCATGTTTGCGTCCTTGGCATCCCAGTTGCCGGATGATTGCTGAACCACTAAGTACGAGTCGCCATAACACAGGATCCAGCGGATGCCGAGTTCCCTGGCTAGCCGAAGCCCGTGTATGAGCGCCTCGTACTCGGCCACATTGTTGGAGGCGGCAAAGTGGATTTGCAGTGTGTATCTGAGCTTGTCGCCCTTGGGAGAGGTGAGGACGATGCCGGCTCCCAAGCCGGTGCACATCTTGGATCCGCCAAAGTGCATCCGCCAATGAGTGGAGTCGGGGGCCGGTGGCAGGTACTGGGTCTCGGCCCAGTCAACGAGGAAGTCGGGCAATGCTTGGGACTTTATGGTGGTGCGGGGCTGATAGTAGACTATGTACGGAGCCAGCGTGATGGCCCATTTCGCCACTCGGCCGGATGCATCCCGGCTGCCTATGATCTCGGCAAGCCGGGCGGTGCATACGACCGTGATGGGATGTTCTTGAAAGTAGGGCTTGAGTTTCTTGGAGGCGAAGTACACACCATAGCACATTTTCTCATAGTGCGGGTAGTTCTGTTTTGAGGCGGACAGTACTTCGCTCAAATAATATACCAGCCTTTGGACTAGCTGAGCTCGGCCTTCTTCGGGATGCTGGACTACGATGACTGTGCTGACCACCCGGCTGGTAGCGGCGATGTAGAGGAGCATGGACTCCTTCTCAGTTGGGGCCGCCAAGACAGGTGGTGTGGACAACATCTTCTTCAGCTCATGGAAAGCTTGGTCCGCTTGGTCATTCCACTCAAAGTGAGTGGACTTCTTCATGAGTCGATAGAGGGGGAGAGCCTTCTCTCCGAGCCGGCTCATGAAGCGGTTCAAAGACGCGAAGCATCCGGTGAACTTTTGGACGTCTCGCAGCTTGGTAGGGACCTTCATTGTCTCTATAGCCTTGATCTTCACTGGGTTGCACTTGATGCCGCGTTCGGAGACCAAGAAGCCTAGAAGCTGGCCGTCTGGTACCCCGAACACGCATTTCTCCGGGTTGAGCTTGATCTGAAACCGGCGCAAATTCTCAAGGGTCTCCTTGAGGTCTTCCAGCAGGGTGCCACGCTTCTCCGTCTTCACCACGACATCGTCTACATAGACGTGGGCATTTCTGCCGAGTTGCTTGAGGAGGCATTTCTGCATGCAACGCTGAAAGGTGGCACCGACATTTCTCAAGTCGAATGTCATAGTCAGGTAACAGAAAGCTCCGAATGGGGTGATGAAGGCGGTCTTCAAGTGATCAACCGGGTTCAACTTTATCTGGTGGTAGCCTGAATAAGCATCCAAGAAACTCAACAGCTCGCATCCGGCTGTGGAGTCTATCACTTGGTCGATCCTTGGCACGGCGAACGGATCTTTAGGGCAGGCTTTGCTGAGGCTGGTGTAGGCGATGCACATGCGCCACTGCTTGTTCTTCTTCAACACGAGGACCGGGTTGGCAAGCCATTCTGGAAAGAACACTTCCATAATGAAGCCGGCTGCCAGAAGCCGGGCTATTTCTTCTCCGACTACTCTTCTCTTCTCTTCCGACAGGCGGCGCAAGGGCTGCCTTACCGGCTTTGCATCAGATCGGACGTGTAGCTTGTGCTCGGCGAAATCCGTCGGGACGCCCGGCATGTCTTTGGGGGACCATGCAAAGATGTCCCGATTCTCACGGAGGAAATCGACGAGCTTGCCTTCCTATTTGCTGTCAAGGCCTGTGCCTATGACAGCGTGCCTCTCCGGGTGCGCCGGGTCCAGAGGTATCTTCTTTGTCTCCTTGGCCGGCTGGAAAGAACATTGAGCTTCACATTCTTTGGGGTCAGGGGACAAGGCCGGCTGCTTGCCAGCCAGGGTCACAACTCGATCCAGTATCTTCTTCTCTTCGGCGATCACGAGGGACTTGGCCAGCCGACTGCTGGCTGCTGCACACTCAGAAGACTTCTTATAGTCTCCAGCTATGGTGATAATGCCCTTGGAAATCGGCATCTTCATCTTGAGGTAGGCGTAGTGGGGCATAGCCATAAACTTTGCCAACGCTGGTCGGCCAAGCAATGCGTGGTACGGGCTCTCCAAATCCACTACCTCGAACCATATTGCCTCTCAGCGGAAATGATCCTTGTCCCCAAAGAGGACGTCCATCTTGATCTTGCCGATTGGTGAGCAGGACAGGCCGGGTACGATGCCGTGGAACACAGTCCGGCTTGGCATGAGTTGCTTCGGCTTGATGTTGAGCTTCTCCATTGTATCTCGATATAGTATGTTGATACTGCTCCCGCCGTCTATCAGCACACGGGAGAATCGGGCGGCATGCCTCTCTGTCACCAGGGTGGCATCCAGAACCAAGGCATAGGATCCAGGAGACGGCATCACCTCTGGGTGGTCGTCCCAGCTCCAGCTGATGGGCTTCTCTGACCAATGCATGAACTCAGGGTTACTGGAGGCGACCGTGTTGACTTCTTGCTGCTGTCGGTGCCGGCTGCACTGATCTTCTGTCTGGCTGGTGAACACGATGTAGGCAGCTTGCTCGTCGGGGAACTCGTCTTGGATAGCTTCGACTGCAGGCCGAGCGGCCGGCTACTGCGGGGCAGGAGGCGGCTGCCCTGCAGGCAGAGGCGGCAACAACCCCTCGCCCTTGGAGATTCGGGTGAGCCAATGACACTTCCGTGTTGTATGGTTGGACGGCTTCGCGCCGCTGTGGAACTTGCAGGGGGCGTCAAGGGTTTGCTCGTAGGAGAAAGTCGGCTGCCATGCCGGCCTACCGCCCTTCTGCTTCTTCGGAGCCGGCCGTCCCTCAGGCTGGTCTTCTTCGATTGTGGCCACCTGCCGGCTAGTGGAAGGCGGCATAGGGGCCTTGCACTTGTGGTCGTTTTGATATGGGCGCCGGCTTGATTCTCCAGCCGGCATCTTGGGAGCCGGTGTCAGCACTTTTCTGGAGGCGTCTACCCGGTGCTCGGTCTTCATTGAGGAGTCAGCCGTGGCATACTTGTCCGCCATGATTAGTAGCTCATCAAGGGTTGTCAACTCATCGCAGAGGAGTCGGTGCTTGAGGGGAGTGCCCTCGCGGCACCCGGCGGTGAAGTACTCTATGGCCTGGACCTCGTGCACCCCTTCGCAGGAGTTGCAGAGCTTGTCCCAACGCGTGAGGTAGTCGCGGGTTGATTCGCTAGGCCCTTGTACGCACAAGGAGAGCTGTCGGGGCTTGGGAGCCTGCTTGTAGGTGTTGGTGAAGTTGCGTATGAAGGCTTCGGTGAAGTCCAGCCAGCTGTTGATGCTGTAAGGCTTGAGGCTGTTGAGCCAGGTGCGCGACGTGCCTTGGAGCATCAGGGGGACATATTTCACGGCAACGTGTCGATTGCCATTCTCTATGTGAACTGCGGTGGAGTAGTCGATCAACCAGTCTTCTGGCTTCACGGAGCTGTTGTACTTGGGCGTGTCTCTTGGGAGCGAGAACCCTTTGGGAAAGGGCTCGTCACAGATGCGGGGGCCGAAACAAGGCGGGCCGACATTATCTTCTTCTTCCAGGGCCAGGGATCGCGCTAGGCAGTCGATTTGATGGCGGGCGTCATTCTCGCCGACTCCTTCGCGGCGACCAAGTCGGCCGCTGAGAGTCAGATGCTCGACATTCGGCGGGGTGGGATATCTTTCCCCGCGAGGCAGAGGAGGAGGCAGGTCACCCCGTTGTTCCACTCCCCGGGGGCGGCCTTCTGCGTCGCGCTCGATGGTAATGTGAGTCGCAGTCGGCGCCACCCCTTCTCTTGTCTTGTTCGGGCGCCACCCGCAGTCGGCGTATGCGACGTCGTGTCGTGCTCTCAGTGAGGGGGGTTTCTAGCTTGGATGCCGTCTTCATGCCGTGCTGCGGCCGCATTGATCAGCTGCTGGATGCGTCTGGTCATGTACGGGAGCTCGTCGGCCCCCAGTCCGTTTAGCTCATCAATGATCGACTGGGCGGCGCGCAGATTCTCAAGGGGCGTGGCGTAGACTGGGCGGTCCACTCCCAACATGCTGGCGATGGCCGCGCCGCATTTCTTGATGACGCCGACTCGGCTTGGCCCTTCTGGAGGCGGCGTGCCGAAGGCGGCGCGGTCAGACTTCGCGCTGGTAGGCTTCCGTGAGGCATCTCATGGTGCCTATCTTCTGGCCCTCCGCAAGGAGGGCAAGGCGGCGTGCCTCCAGCGCCTCAGTGTCAGCGTCCGCTGGGATGGGGGCGGACAGGTCGTGCAATGCGGCCTGCAGGGTGTCGCGGGCGTTCTCTTCGGAGGCGATGCCGTGGCTGATGACAAGAACTTCGGTTACGGTGCTGCCGCCACTGTCGGCTCGAGGGAGAGGGTCGTTGAAGACGATCATGTCGGAGGGGAAGGCGTCGAGCGACGCCATGTCGGAATCGACAAGCATCGGGTGGGTGGAGCCGACCGACTCCAAGTCCGCGGTAGGCTCGCCGGAGACACAGAGTTGGTCGAGGAGGCTGACGAGGCGGCTCTCGGGGCAGCCTGTGCCCGCGTCGGATGCGGGCTCATTGGAGATGCGAGCCTCGCCAAGAAGATCGGCGAGGCAGCTCGCTGCGCAGGCGTCGTCGATGCTTTGCAGTGCATCGGGGCAAGCGCCATCGGGCGTGCCGGGCTGGGTACGCTCGCTGGGGAGGAAGAGGGTTCCCGTCCAGAGCAGGTCTCCGGACGACGGTGCACCTGGCCCCACGGTGGGAGCCAAATGTTGGGTGGTAGGTGCGACATATGCCAACGGATGGCTTATCATTGTGGGAGCTAGTAAGACATCGCCGGTGCCTGGAAATGGGATAAGGCGAAGACATGCATGCCGGCGGATCTTACCCAGGTTGGGGGCTCTCCGTGGAGATAATACCCCTACTCCTGCTTTGCGGGGTCTCCACATGATCACTAGACCGATAAGAAGCTACAAGAGGCTCCTTGAGCTATTCGATGGGAGGAGGAAGAAGGGCAAGGCTAGCTCTCTTCTCTCCCTATGGTAGTGTCTAAAACTCTCTGAGATCAACCCTTTGCATGGGTGTCCCGGGGGGTTTATATAGGCCTACCCCCCGGGGGTACAATGGTAATCCGGCCTGGGCGTGGGCCCAGGCCGTCAGCGTCTACGTCCGTCGGCTTCTGGGGCCCGCCGACTGGTGGGTCCCACCAGCTGCCGGCCCATTAGTCGACAGGCCGACCGCACCGCTTGGGGGGTCTTGTCGGGTGCTGGTTACTGTCGCCTCGCCTCTGATGACGAGGGCTTTCTCGAGGTAAGCATGGCTACAGTGCCGCCTTCTTGCGGGTGCTCACTGTAGCCTTACCTCGTCCAGTCTGCTTAATGGTGCGCGCGACCCGGGAAGGGGAGCAAGCCGGCTGCAGGAAGCCGGCCTGGTCTTAGGCCGGCTAGAGGAGGCCAGGCCGCCTTCGGATGTCTCTCTGACCGTAGGGGCCCGTCGCTTCTGGGCCGTACCAGCGGCCCGTCGTGGATGGCATCATGATTCGCATGGCAACAGTGCCTTGCCGGACAGGAGATGTCCGCCCTGTATGGCGTACTGTAGCCATGCTTGTTCCGAGATTCGGGGGTGGCAGGGTCCACTATAGCCACGGCCCATCTCGTCACTATTATGGGGGGTTGACTATAGGGTGCGGCCCATGGCCGCCTGCCATGGGTCGGCTTTCTTGGAGCCGGTCCTTCATGGGCCGGCTTTCTTGGAGCCGGTCCTTCATGGGCCGGCTTTCTTGGAGTCGGCCCTGTTGTGGCGTCCCCCAGAGATAGTTTACGACTGGGCCGCCTTCCGCTAGTCAGCCTAGGCGATAGCCGGCCGGAAGAAGGCGGCCCCATGTCTTGGGCGCTTCAAGGCTCCGTCGGCCCATTGTTTTTTCTGAGGGCCAAAGGGAGACGGTTAGGCTACCCATGGTCATTTACTCCGACAAAGAGAGAGGTGGAGAAAAAGGGAGAGGGACCAACAAGGTTTTTGTGTCGGATGCATGCGACATAATTGAATATTGTCGGCGAGAGAGAAAGAGAGAGAGAACAAGAGTCCGAGAGAGGGGGGGTCGCGTTTTATGCATCAAAGACTGATATAAACCATGTTTCGATATAAACTTGCATTCAAATATTTAAATTGGAGAACATGTTGTCTGCAATCCACACATGAACGGATATATGCGTATATCAAACAAGTTCATTAATTTGACTTCCAACATGTTCATGGAGTACTATAATACTGTACAACATGCTACTCGATTGAGGTGTTCAATTTTGAATTTAGTTCACTATTTTGACCTACTGAACGAGCTATTTCATTGAATCGTGGTATTTCATTTTGGGTTCGATTCACGTTTTTGAGTGGGTCAACTATTTGTCATATAGTAAATCGCTAGCAACGAGCATGTAAAAACACATTACTCCCGAGCATCATCTCTCCATCTAAAAAAGAAGTGGCAAGCTAATATTTCAAAATTTGATTCGAATCGACTTGGTAAGGTAGACGTGGATGCTCGTTCTCCCAAAATTTGAATGAACCGTTAAACATCCTCTCTGCTTGGTGGAATTCGCCCGAGCAAATAAATGGGAGACGCGAAATTACCATCCTATGTGGGACACGCATCAATTGGCCCGTTGTACATCGAGGGTAGGTTCGTAACTTCATCCAAGCGCGCCTTCTCCTCGGCCGAAATGACATGTGCCGAATAATTCATAAACCATGGTCGGCAAAACACGCTGTCCTCGCCTGAAATAGCTCACGCCCACTATTTCAAAACACGCTCTCCTCGCCAGAAATTGCTCATGCCCACTATAGTTCAAAACACGCCCTCCTCGCCCGAAACCACTCCCGCCCACTATTTGGGGAGAAGCAAAGTTACTCTACTATCCCCGACCCTCAGTACACAGACCCAAGCCGAGAAGCCTATAGGCTAGGGTAGAAGTGTAACTCCCCCTCACATTTCAAACAAATGTGTCCGTAAGACATGGTTCCACTCCCCTCCCAATCCCCCCCCCCCCCCCCCCGCCCACACCCATTCATACCTCGTGGGTGCCAAATCACCTTCTCCCCGGAAAGCTCCCTTCTCCCGAGCCATGAAACCTCAGCCCCACCCCCCATGGCGCCCCCCACCGCACCAATTTCACAGCCGCCCTCCTCCCTAATGCCGGAGACGCTATCCATTTGCCGTCGTGCATTGGGCCGTGTGCCTCTTACTCCGTGCTGCTGGTGCTGCCTCGACAATGGCTGCTTGAACTGTGCCGGAGCCGATTCACCCCGCCATTGTTCATGGCGTCGGAGCGGCTCCAACTTCGGATCCGTCCAGAGTCCTGGTGCTGCTTCCCCGTAGCCGTCGACCGTTGCGACATCGCTCTTTCCCTGCCGCCGGTCGCCACCGCAATCGTGCTGGCCTGACCGACTTGGTAGCTGGACCTGCCTACTTCACCATGCCACCAGATAGGTCGCACCCTCATCTCAAATCACTTTATTTAGACGTCAGTTGTCTGAATTTTTATTCTGGGCCAATCAATTCCCAATGGGAAGCAGCACCCCTCGAGGCGGCGGAGCTCCTAGGCTGCCGGTTGGCTGGTGTCTAATGTAAGGGTGCGGGGCCACAAGTTCGCCACGGAAGCAGTGCTTAGATGGCTATCTTTTAGAGTTGCGTGGGTTGAAGGTACTGCCGCCACCAGATCTGGATGACGGGGAGTCTTTGTGGATTGGCCCGAGGGCGGCACAACCACGACAGTGCGGTGGGGTGGGGAGCGGGGTTTTGGCCAGGGCCACGGACGGCAGAGGCAGGCTGCTCTGCCGTTGGTCGCTGGCTCTTCGGGGAAGATTCTGAACAGTGTCAGCCGGGAGGCACAAGACGGCCATCAAGCCATCTGGCGTAGATTGGACAGTACCAAAATAAAATAAAATCATGAGACCCCAATTTAGTCTTCAGTCAACAGACGTGTGACCACTCTCGTACCTTGCTGTTGATCTCTTAGTGTATTTCTTCAGATCAAAGAGATATTTCGTTCTTAACATTATGCGTTATCTGCATCTTCAGACACACCGTCTTTCGACTCACCGCAGCTGCTCCAAGAAGGGAAGTATACACCAGAAGGGAGCTATAGTCCCCACTCAATAGTTCTCTGCATCGAATGCGCGTGCCTGACATGGACAACCACAACAACTGCAGGGCCATTGACAAGTCAACACATGATGCTCACTCCTATGGATGGCAGCCAGATAGGTTGTACCGTCATCTTACTTGTGTGCAACATTTATGGCTTTGTTATTCATCTAAGCATGGAAAATAGATCATCACATTACACTGTACATTCATGCCGATCTCTTACGGGTCTTGTTTAGGAGTTAACGATGTTCCATAGTTCAGCTAAGGTACTTGTTCTTTAGGTGACGATGTTCCATAGTTATCATCCATCAGCCAATGTTATCCCACAGGCTGGTGATTATAGTATTATACCACTTCTAGTATTACCTATGTTGTTCTTTAATACTTTTTTGTGCCATCTAGTTAATCTCGAGAACAAACGATACATATTCTGTAGCTTTCATTTGTGTTCTCCCTTTAGTTTATGAGACATGTTGCTGCTAGTTAACCCCAGTCCTACTATTTATGTCGTCTCCTACAGTCACTCATTACATAAATCTAACTACTAGTTATCTTCCATGCATGTCAGATATAATTGCACACATTGATATATCCACAAGAACCTCACGGAGCAATGTAAAGGCCAATAAACTTGATGTCAATGATACCCAATATGATGGAACATATAAAGGCAGTTTTTCAGAAGACTTGCAGAAAGATGATGAATCCTCTTCACCCCACAAGGTCCTTGCTCTAACTTGGCCTGTGATATGGGTACAACATGCATATAATGTCCTGGAGTGTATCTACTCTATTGCAATGCCATGTTCTTAGCATGCTGATCATGCATGTTAATATGTCATGCCTTCCTGTTTTTCAGTACCTATTCAAAACATGATAACATGTTTTCAAATTCAAGTACTGTCATTCTACTCTATCGCAATGCCATCTGCTTAATTTGGACATCATGCTTCTAAATATCTTATGCATTATTATTCATCAGTATGTACTTCATCTGTCTACCATACCATGTTTTTTACATTGAAGTGTTGTTCTAGTGCTCTGTTGCAATGCCATCTTAGTTTCGCAATCATACACGTGTATGTTGCCTTAGTTATTTCTGTATGTATTCTGCTAGCATACAGTTTTACATTCAACTAGTGTTTTTTTGCTGTGTTGTCCTGTCGTATCCCTAGCTCTTACACCATACTCCCTCCGTCCGGATTACATGTTGCCGAAATGGATAAAAAAGGATGTATCTAGAACTGAAATACGCCTAGACCCATCCATTTTTTCCCGGATGGAGGGAATACATGTCAATATGTCATGCCTTTCTATTCTTCAGTACCTATTCCATCTCTCTGCTGTCGCATGTTTTATAATTAAAGCACCATTCTTCTATACAAGGCATGCAAGGGGAAGACGACTATGTTAGAATCTGAAAGGTTACAAACAAGGCATTTGCAAAAGATCCAAATGCCAGGAGATAATAAACCAACTCCAGTTTTTATAGATACTGCTCCAGCACAGAGAAACCCAACTCCTACTGATAATAAGCAGATTCGAGTGGACAAAGAACTAGTCCGCTCCAGTCCAGCAAAAATATGTCAACTCCATTCTAAGTAGCGTGTGCGTATCCTTGCATCATGAAATTTTATAGCATGCTGATCATATTTTCTACATGTTTCTTACCCATCTCTCTTTTAGAAAATAAGCTTAACAGATAGAAGAATTTCTGCAATGGTATCGTTTATGAGGAAAGATTCTTGCAGGAATTCTCTATGTCCAATGTAGATGTAAGTACCTGTTATATATCACTATATTTTTACATCAGCGTGTATTTTGTTAATCGGCGTGAATCCAACCTTTATCTGATCTAAATTTAGTTGTAGCAAAATGTATGATTAAAGGCCTCAATGTTTATTTTTGTAAGGAAAACTGCCTAGTAGTTTTGCATCCTGAGCTGCATGAGTGTACTATCTCATATCAGTGGGTTTGAATACTTTGGTTATGCAGTGGGTTTTTTAGTGTTTTTTTACTGTGTTGTCATGTCGTATCCCTAGCTCTTACATCATACTCCCTCCGTCCGGATTACATGTCGCAGAAATGGATAAAACTGGATGTATCTAGAACTGAAATACGCCTAGACCCATCCATTTATTTCCGGATGGAGGGAATACATGTCAATATGTCATGCCTTTCTATTCTTTAGTACCTATTCCATCTTTGCTGTAGCATGTTTTATAACTGAATCACCATTCTTTTATATAAGGCATGCAAGGGGAAGACGGCTATGTTAGAATCTGAAGGGTTACAAACCAGGTCTTTGCAAATATCCAAACACCAGGAGATAATAAACCAACTCCATTTTTCATAGATACTGCTCCAGCACAGAGAAACCCAACTCCCACTGATAATAAGCAGATTCCAGTGGCCAAAGAACTAGTCCGCTCCAGTCCAGCAAAAGAATGTCAACTCCATTCTAAGAAGCGTGTGCGTATCCTCGCATCATGAAATTTTATAGCATTCTGATCATATTTTCTACATGTTTCTTACCCATCTCTCTTTTAGAAAATAAGGTTAAACGATAGAAGACTTCCTCCATTGGGATCGTATTCGAGGAAAATATCTTGCGGGAATTCTCTGTGCTCCAATGCTGATGTAAGTACCTGTTGTATATCACTATATTTTTACATCAGCATGTATTTTGTTAATCGGCGTGAATCTAACCTTTATCTGATCTAAAATTAGTTGTAGCAAAATGTTAAAGGCGCCAATGTTGATTTTTGTAAGGAAAACTGCCTGGTAGTTTTGCATACTGAGCTGCATGAATGTACTATCTCATATCACGCACATTACTGAATTGTAGTGCTTCTCTGGTTGCCCATTCATTCATTGTGTCAATGTTGCTTTCGTATTACCTTACCTGGCTGATGATAGTTGTGCCATATTGTGTTAATTTGGTGTAGGCTAGTTGCCCAAACATTCGTTGTGTCAATGTTGCTTTCCTATTATCTGACTTGGCCAATGATAGCAATGCTAGTGTGTTAATTTTGTGCAGGCTGCTGAAGATAAGAAGACAAACTCTGAAAACAGCAAGGCAACCCCATTGTTTCTTTCCAGTAAATCTAGGCCAGGTAATATGGCAATAACTCATGATTAATGTGTTTGGTTCCCGTCCTAATTTATGTTATGATGTTGCGGTCGAGTCACTCTCCACTATCAATAATACAAGCCTGCCAAAATCGCCATCTGAATCTGTTCAGTATCTTCTGTCTCGGATGCAACGGAATAAATGTATGTTTGTGAACCAATTAATGGCTGAAGCAATGATGGAAATGGTGGATGAATCAGAGGTGCAGAGTCGAGCGACACAACAAATGATCAATGTTTTCAGAGACAGTGTAGCAAAGCAGCAAGAACTTGCCCACATGCTTATGGGCGTCATCTGTGCTGAGGTTGCAGATTGTAACGTTGTAGATGGTTAGGTTCTGCTCATTTATTTGCACTAGCATCAATCTTTGATTGCCCAGTGGATGTAATTTCCTGTAATATATGCTGGATGTGCAAAGTTATTCCCTGTATGTCATACCTTTGCTTTATCGGTTTTGGTCCTGTGCATAATTGCTCGTCGTAATGGGCTCAAATTATCTAATTTGGCCTAAAGACATGTATGAACTTTAGTGGGACCATTAAGTTAATGGGCCGTTACTAGGCCGGAAGTTAATGGCCGGCCCTCTTACCTCCCGGGTCGTTAACAGGCCGACATCGAAGCGGGCAACAGGTGGACCCAATTTATTTCACGGGTCATTAACAGGACGTTACTAAGTTTGGGCTACATATGGCCCAACTATATTGTAGGCCTTTAGTAGGCCGAAAGAGACAGCGGGCTTGTACTGGACCATGAAGAGCATGGGCCGCTAAGAGGCCGAAAGGCAGGTCATATTGTAGATGGCCCAACTGTGTTATGGGCCTTTAGCAGGCCAAAAGAGAAACCGTGCTGGTATTGGACCATGAAGGGCATGGGCCGTTAAAAGGCCAAAACTACTACAAATGGCCCAACTCATTTATGGTCCGTTAACAGGCTGAAAAGCACACAAGGACAGGAATTGGCCCAACACTTAAATGGGTCGCTAAAAGGCCAAAACTCAGGTCCGACTACAAATGGCCCAACTGATTTATGGGCCGTCAATAGGCTGAAAGTGACACCGGGCCGGAAATTGGCCCAACACTTACATGGGCCGCTAAAAGGCCGAAACTCAGGTCCGACTACAAATGGCCCATCAGATTTATAGGCCGTTAACAGGCTGAAAGACACACCGGGCTGGAAATTAGCCCAACATTTAAATGGGTCGCTAAAAGGCTGAAAGATGTACATCCTGAAAATTGGCCCATCCATTGAATGGGTCGTTAACAGGCCGAAATCTCATCGGGCCGATATTGAGCCCAAATACATAGCGGGCTGTTAACGGGCTCGAACTGATGATGGGCTGCAATAGTCTCAAATCTTTAACGGGCCGTTGACGGGCTGAATTGGCACATCTGGTATGGGTCGTGGGCTTAAATGGACCTGACACAAGTAGGCCTTATATGGGCCGGCCTGCTAATTTTTACTGGGCCGGCCTTTTTCACCGGAATGGGCCACTGTTGGGTCGTGCCACGTGTCGACCTATCATAGGCGCCTCCTGTCCAATGAGTGGATGACATATGTCCCAATGGTGAGGCAGCACGTGTTTCCTTCGGCCAATGATGATTTCACACGTGGAAAATCCCCATTGGTCCGGGCTGTTAACGGGTTATCAGATCCAAAACCGGACCCGATAGCTTAACGGTGTTCTGTTACGGTGGATGCCACGTGTCGGTCACCCTTGATGAAAGCAATTCTGTGATGCGCGATTTATCGTCATGGAAGTGGACACTTCTGTGATGATAATTTTGGTAATGTCATGGAACACTTCTACGACAGCACAGGTATGACTATCTTGATTCTGTCATAAAATAGTCATGGATGTACATGCATGACAAAAAACGCGACCTACCGTGACAAAAACGTATCATCACGGAAGTGTATTTTTTTGTAGTGAAAGGAGGTACAGTTGCGCATGGCTGTCGCAGTCGCACCGCACCCTCACACGGTCGCTCCTGCACGCCGCGGACGCACCGCACCCTCACACAGTCGCTCCTACACGCCGCAAACCCAACCAAGGGAATGCACCCTCACTGACACGTGTTGTCGCATGTGAACAAACCAAACTCAGCCATCCTACCGCTGACACATAATTTTCGTTCATAGAGTATGTTTATCCAACCGCATGTTGGGGAGTATCCGTACGGCCCGTGCGGTGGTTTGTTGGGGAAGAAGAAGAGGTGAGCAAGAAGGGTTAGGAGACGTAGGATATTCATCCAACCGCCTGAAATGTTAGACTGACCCAAGTCAGGCGACTTGCATAACAATATATGTCTTTACACAGCAAAAGATCCATAAAAACAACAACATAAAGAAAAACTATCACTGCTCGCGGAACGAGACAGCCTTGTCGTCTTTAGCTGCCGGTGCGAACCAGCCGTAGCTGCCGACGTGTGTCTCCGCACCGTGGTTGTCCTCGGCCTCCAGCTACTCATTCACGCGGAGCGTGCAAGCACTCTGCATGGATGAGAGCACCACCCGGTTCAAGTCGAGGACATCCGATTCCGCCTGCAGGAGGGCCTCGATGGCAGCGGCATCCGCGCGCTCCGCGTCGAGTCGAGCCTCCGCCGCCCGGTTCAAGTCCAGGACGTCCGGCTCCGCCTGCAGGAGGGCCTCGATGAGAGCGGTATCAGCGCGCACCGCGTTGAGTTGAGTCTTGGCCGCCCGGTTCAAGTCCAGGACGTCCGGTTCCGCCTGCAGGAGGGCCTCGATGGCAGCGGCATCCGCGAGCTCCGCCTCAAGTTGAGCCTCCGCCGCCCGGTTCACATCCATGACATCCGGTTCCGCCTGCACGAGAGCCTTGATGGCAGCGACATGCGCGCGCTCCATGTAGAGTTGAGCCTCTGCCTCTCGGTCCTCCTTTAGTATCGGCAGGTTGAACCGCTGGTCCGCCTGCACCATGGGGGACTCGGACGCCGGCACGAAGTCGACGTCCATCGTCTCATACCCATCGGGGGCCTTCTGTGCCGCGACCTCCGCCATGAACATTGGATCGGCTTCCTCCTCCTCGTAGCTTGGCTCCAGAGAACTCGGGGATTGGCCCGCCGCAAAGCGAGCTTGGGAACAGAGGTCTGTAGCACCGACCGCCGCCGCGATTTTTGCACGGTGCTCCGGCATCAGCATCTTGTAGTACATGATCTTGCGGTGCACCATGGCTTTCCGGCAAACTAGGGGATGCTTGATGCGAGCTAGGGGATCGAAAGGTGGGGGAATGGGCTGGAGATTAGGTGTGGTTTTAGGGCATAGGCCGAGCATCGAAGGTTCTGTTGTGAATAGTGGTTCCGGTGACGACCGGTCAATCGGTTTTGACTGTACATCGCTCTTGTTGCATTCGCGTTGCAGCCCGGCACGTTAGACCCTCCACATCACTCACCCAATGGAACACACTTCGTCTTGCGTTTTTGCTCGCTTGCGGGACCGCAGTTGAGAGCAAACCGACGTCCCTCCCCCTCCCCCGCCCGCGTCATTTATACTACCACTCCCTCTGTTTTATGCGGAGTAAATAAAAACAGAGGGAGTATACTACGGATGAGGATCCCTGACGTGGCCGAACCCATTGAGTAACTGACATGCGGGGCCTAGCAAGCATGGGGTCCGCCAGTAATTGACCGAAAGGGAGGGTAAGGCAGGGATACCTACGTCACAGGATCCACTTCCACTACTACTCCCTCCTTCCATTTACTATAGAGGGCCTAATGCATTTTTTCGAGGCTAACTTTAACCAAATGTTAGAGTAATGATATATGACATGCAACTTGCACAAAGCATACGGTCAAATTCGTATGTGAAAGGAGCTTCCAATGATATAATATTCACATTATACATCTCATGTACTATTAATCTTGTCAATAGTCAAATGTGGTTATGAAAAACATACTAGAGCATGGTTAATAATATAGCCAGTCGATGGCTATAAGGAACGACCATGTCATCTATAGCCATCATCTATTATATGCACTCATACAGTAGTGTGGGCTATAAGGTTGGCTATTTCCCGCAAAAAAAGTTATAAGGTTGGCTATTGTATTAGTACTTTTTTCCATTTCCTCTCTATCTCTTTCTTCATATTTATTGTATTTAACTAGGAATGCGTATATAGCTAGGCTCTTGCGTGAGAGCTCACTCCCCTTACTTTTTCACATCTCTCTCCGCCACATAGGTCCTATATAAATGGAAGGAGGGAGTACTACTATGAGCACTGCATACTCTAGTACAGATGTTGTGAGTACTCTACTAGTACTATTGGACAGGGAGCTTAAAAAAGGTTACTATTGGACTGGCTATACATGGCGAAATCATAGTAGGAAGAGCATGTGCGAGAACAAGCACATTCACGTGGTTGAAAACAAATTGTAAACCATCTCGAGTACAAATATAGGAGTACGTACGAATCTAACAATATTGATTGGGCGTTGTTGAATGTTGATACTTTTTTGATCAAAGTAGAGATACTTTGACTACACATAAAACTTATATGTAAACTAGAAAGGATAGGAGGGAGTATATTGTATGTTCAAAAACGAAAAGAACATTGAATACCCTTTATATATGATTTGCGGATGCTATGATCACCGGTTCAAAATTTTGAATCCGCCTTAGGTATCACACATGCCCCCACTCGTTCTCTCTTGATTTCATCTCGGGGTCCGGAGATCGATTGAAAGAGGACTAGGGTGGGTACAATACGTTCTCTTTGCTTATGAACGTACAATATACTCCCTCTGATCCCCACAGACCCCCCCCCCCCCCCCCCCCCCCCGCGGGTCATTTCTATCATAGAAACAGACCAAACCTTTATCTCCTTGCACGACACACAATTGATCTCTGAACATCAATCGATCTCGTCAACATGTGTCGGGGCATGAACCGAATTGGATGTCAAAACTAAGACGCGAAGCGACACGTAGTGGAGGCAAAGTGAAACTTTAAACGAACCGTTTGTTTGTATGCATGTCGGACAAATTACAACATTGGAAATACAAGCATGGTCTAGGCCCACATGCGAATGATACTCGGCGGAATGTTAAAATGAGGCATGCGGGAGGATGGACTCGACTGGAGGGCGACATGATCGATGGAGAAGAGGGTTGGAGAGGAATGATAAATAAGCAAACACCACATGATTATACTTGAACGTCTCAAATAAACAATAAGTTGTCTCGCTTGTCCTACATAGTGAAAGGCCTAATGCGCAACGCGGAGCACTGACGCTCGAATATGGCTGGGAAAACAAGGAAACCGGCATGTGGGGCACACCTGTCAGGACGACGTAGCACATACTAGTCCAATCAAGGAGCTGGCCCACGACCTCCTCGCCACCGGCAACCGTTCATGTCGGTCGTGGGGGCCAACAACATGGCGCAGCTCCAGCACCGCCTCTGGACACGGCAACCGCGGTGAGAGACACGCTCATCGTCGCTAGACACGGTCGATTTCAGTGTGCCGAGGGTGGCGTTAGTGATGTGGCACGACCAACAGTATGTTTGGTTTGTGCCCAAGGTTGCCCCATCAAAGCATTGGGTAGCCAAAATTTTGGTTGAGGTTTTGGTTGCCCATGGTTTGGCCGGCATTAGCAAGAAAAATGAACTAGAGTTGACTAGAGTTCATTGGCATGCCAAAAAATGGCAACCATCCAAACAAAGACCAATCTTTGGGTCATGAACAAAATTTGGTAAGGTGCACTTTGGCCACAATCCAAACACACCCCAACACCCGGCTCGTCGAGGATGCACGGGGAGCCGCGACGCGTCCGCGGAGTGGTGTAGCACGGCCAACTGCATCCTCAGGACCTGAGACCATGCCGGGTCGTCTTGCTTTTTCAATGACATGCAGGGATCGCATGTGAGGAAGAAGCATCTCCAACGTTGCCACGACCGCAGCTGACTACCCTGGCACACCAAAAACCCTCGTCCCTCGCGTCGTCGCGTGGTGTGTTCCCAGCCGGCGCCAGCTGCCCGCATTCATGTTGTCCGTCCATCGTTAAGAGGCTTAGTGCCCGAGGAACCAACTCCGACAACTTAATGACCTCACTGGAATGCGCTACTTAAAGCGGCAACGCCCAGCTAACCTCCACACCATAGCACATCGTCCTCCTACCTAGGACCACATCCGCCATGACCGCAAGCGCGAACGCTCTGCGGGAGAACTTGTCTTCGGGGATGAAGCTCGAGCTCGCTGCCCTCGCTCAAGTCGCCTCTCGCGACGCAATAGCGCATCGTCCTCCTACCTGGCACCACATCCGCCACGTCCGGCACCACCGGGGTCGGGGACTCCTCCAAGGATGAGTAGGGCATGGGAGGTAGCAGGGCATGGTGTGCCAACTAGCCGGTCCGTATCCCGTGTTCTACTCTTTCTCGCAGGAGACCGCACCTTCACTTCACGGGTCTTGAACCCTGCCCCCGTACATAGAGATCGCAGATGGAGGACGTCGTTCGCCGCCGTAGAATAGGTTTAGGGTCGGGTTTATTTTATTTTCATGTCCTATAAAAGTTCAAAATGTAATGAAAATCTGTCGTGTTTGCATTAATCACGGCCGGTGTATATGAACTTTCACAATAATATAGTATATTGTAGGAGTTCTAGCAAGATGCCTGTGCGTTGCACGGAAGATCAAGATCTTGTGGGAGAAAAGGATGAATGAGGGAAGGCCTTATCAGCAAATGTGGAGAGGAGTGCGGGTAATTGTCATAGTTTCCTTCCTATCCATTAGATATCGATCGGGCGGCCTATATTGCAGGATGACAGGCATACCATCATCACCAACTATGCTTTTTATTGAACCGAGACAAAGCTAACATGCGAAGTAAAATAAACACATAGGGTCTATACATACACAATTTATCTTGGGCACTCCTATAGTACGTCCACTACACATTCACGCATTTCACATCTTTCTACATCTACGGGAACCTACGAAAGGGTTAACGTAAATTGCCTCTCTCTCTCCTCCCCTGATTTTCATGGTGGTGGGCCCCTCCCTCCCCCAATCTACAATCAACAACTCACACGTTTCACATTATGTTAATTACATAACTGGAATTACATGGGTGTAGCATTACTCGTCTTAAAAAACCCAACTAAGCAAACCTCCCAGCATATCGTGCGGGAAAAGACCCGGTCGCGCCATTTTAGTCGGGATTACCGGATTACTAGTAGTAGTATTGATGGATCGCGCGAAGAAACAAGTTTTTTTTGAGGGGGCGAAGCACCTAGTTTAAAAGAAAAAAGGCGGTACACTTACAACACCCGTGTCGCGGTCGCATTGCACCCCACACACGTTCGGTCCTGCAGACGGCTCACGCAAACGGAACGCGCTTCAGCTTGCCTCTTCACTAACATGTGGGACTGCACTTGGAGAAACCAACCATGCGCCAAACTCCCCCCGCCCACCGCGTGAAAATCCTCCCCCCCCCCACCCACCCAAAAATTCCCCCCAAATCCTAGATTCAACTGCCCTTCGGCCAACTAGCCAATAATTTTCCCCAAAGCCCCCTCCCCCGCGTCCCCCTCCACTCCATTCGCTTCGCCAAAGCTGCCCTCCTCACCGTGCCGATACGTCGGTGCCGCAGTTCATCGAGGGGACGCACAGCGATCCTCTCGCTCCCCAGTATGCTCTCATAGACTGCCGTCCTCTAGCCGTGCCGCCACCGCTGGAGATGCTCTTGTGGAGGCGCACGACGGTTAGTGCCGCCACCGCTGGCGACGTTCATGTGGAGACGCACGGCGGTCAGCTTCTCCCACGGTACGCGCATTCTAGACTAAGGCCCCGTGCATGTCAGTGTAGCACTGAATGTTAGCTGATAGACACTATTAATCTCATTGTTTGCCGAAGTAGTTTACAGTCAATATGGTCTGCTTAAGAAGCTTCCTTGCCCTGTTCTGCACTCAATCTTCTTAGCTAAGATGGCATGACAAGGCCGATTAGTTGCTAAAATACCCTGGCATATATTTATTGTGACGTAGATTGACATGGTCTAGTAGCCAATCTATTAGGTGAAATAGATCTACACCGTTTTATACTCGATCTTTGTTGCTGCGATGGCCTTCGATAGTTTGATGGCTGTTTGCTCGGCCTCATTGACTGCTGAAACAGCCTGCCATAATTTAGCACTCAAATCTGTTTGCTGAATTATCTTTACATATATTTCGTTACTTAGATCTGCTCGTCCAAATATCTTGCCATAGCTTTAGACATCGACCTAGGTGTTTTTTTCTATATTTCATAAAAAAAGCATATATGTTTTTCCTGTAATACCTAGTAGAAGAACTAATTTGTATGTCTAACAGATGGACAGGACTTGGATAACTTCTGCTTGAAGATTCTCCGCTGCATATGATGAGGGGGTTGAAAACTTCATGAACTTTATCAGAGCTAAGTACGGTGGTCTGAAATTAGATGTGCTCTGCCCGTGTAGCAGTTGTATGAATTCAGTTACAAGACCCCAGTCAACTGTGCAAAATCATCTACACTTGTATGGGATGTCGGTCACATATACTAGGTGGGTTCATCATGGTGAAGCTGTGAACGTTAATGTTATTGACTACGTGGAAGCAGCAGATCACCATCTTGATATGCCTGATACTCAGGTGGAAGAGGAGGAGGTGGTGGTGGTGGCGGAGACAGTGAGTTTGACCAACATTGAAACAATGCTACGAAATGCTCGTGCATTCCGTGAACTTTCACCTACAGAAGAAAAATGGTGGGCTCGCATGTTGGAACAATGCAACGTGGTTGTCACCCCAGGAAATAAGCTGTCCGTATTCTCAGCTATGGTCACCTTTCTTCAGGTGAAGACATCTGAGCAGATGACCAACAAATCATTCGATGTGATGTTGGCTGCTTTCTGCAAATCTTTCCCAGATGCGTCTGAGCTGCCACACACCTACAGTAAAATGAAGAATTTCCTTCATGCAGTTGGAATTGGATATGATATGATCCATGTTTGTAAGAATAATTGTGTTATATTCTTTAAGGATTATGCCAACTTAAGTGAATGCTTGAAATGCAAATCATCAAGATGGAAAGATAGCGATGCTGTGAAGAGGATTCCTCATAATGTTTTGAGACATTTTCCAATTATACCAAGATTGCAGAGGTTGTTTCATGATGATGAAACAAGAGAGGATGTATTGTGGCATTCTAGGAACCGGGGGTACAGAGATCAGAATGTAATGAGCAATCTATCTCATGGTAGTGAGTGGAAAAGCTTCAATCATAAACACAAAAAGTTTGATGCTGACCCGAGAAACATTAGACTTGGCTGAGCTTTAGAAGGATTTAACCCATTTGGCCACCAGAGCGCCACATATAGCATGTGGCTAGTGCTTGTTATCCCTTACAACATGCCTCCAAATGTCTGTACCAAATAATCAAACTACATGATAGCCTTGCTCATTCCAGGTCCAAAAAGTCCTGGAAAGGATTTTGATTTGTTCAGGGAGCCTCTTGTGGAGGAACTTCAACAGCTATGGAGGGGTGTTCTCACTCGAGACCTATATAGCAGCCCACCAGCTGATTTCTTTCTGTGTGCTGTTATAATTTGGTGCATCCGTGATTATCCGGCTTTGGGCACTATGTCAGGGAGAACGACACATGGTTAGAATGCATGTGTTCACTGTGACAGGAATCCGCTGTCATACGCAATACTTAGAAAGATCTGTTACATTGGACACTGCCGTTTCCTTTCCAAGGACAAGTCGCATCCTAGAAAATACCGAAGACATGTGTTCAATGCAAAGCATGAAAACCGTGATGCGCCAAAGAGGCTCACCGCCGATGAGTTGCAAGTGGAATTAGAGAAGGTCGGGCATATTACACCAGGAAACCATCCTGGTAATGGTAGCGGGAGAAGGAAGCATGGCAGGGTAGAAAAGAGATTATTGTTTACCCGCAGGTCCACTTTGTGGGACTTGGAGTATTGGAAAGATTTGGATCTGCGGCATAATCTTGATGTGATGCACATCGAGAAAAATATATGTGACAACATTATCGGCACACTTCTTAATATTGGAGGCCAGACGAAAGATACCTTAAAATCTAGGATTGGTTTGACACACCTGGGTATCAGACAGGATTTGCAGGTGCAAGATGAAGGTAAACCACGGGATATGGCACCAGCTGTGTACGTCTTGGACAAGGTAAAACGAACAGAATTCTGCGAGGTCCTATCACGTGTGAGATTCCCACATGGATTTGCTTCCAACCCTGAAAGGAGAGTCGGTGCAGTTGGAAACAAGGTACAAGGGTTGAAAACTCATGACTGCCACATCCTACTTCAAAGGGTTTTACATGTTATCCTTAGAGGATTTGCCGCCTGACTTATACAGAGCAGTTGCAGAGTTGGGAAAATTCTTCAGGGAACTCTGCAGTAGAAATATCAGGATAGATGCTTTGGAGCGTCTTAGAGACAAGATATTGTCAGCGTTCTTTGAATGGGGGTCCCCAGACTTGCCTGCTTGCGACCTGCAGCGTGGCTCAGCCAGTGGCCCAGGATGGCCTGTCTTCATCAGCAAACACTCAAGACCCTTGCGAGGGGCCAAGCCTCGCGGGGCGGATGATGCAAGGCCTCCTCAGGGGCGGCCTCACCAGGCAGGCTCGCGAGGAAGCGGATAGATCAAGGCAAGGGGTACCTCGCGAGGTGCTCATGACGCAAGCCATGACGACCAAGACCAGCCGGGCGCCAGCCTGCGCAGTGTCCTCGTTTCCTCTCTGGTGCAAAGGGGGCAAGCGCAGGCGCGGAGTACCGAGGCATCGAGCAAAGGTTTCCATATCGGTGCAAGAAGACCAAGACCAACAGACCAGCTTGATGGAGGTCACCATGGAGCCCAAGGCGGCGTCATCACCAGTGCCTTTGGCAGTCGAAGACCACCTTTAGTCAGGATAGCTTGTACTAGTTGTCCCCGTTCAAAATGGCCGTTGTTGGCTCCCTTCCCGCTCAATATTTGGGAAGAGGACCAGGGCCTCTATAAATAGGGCTAGCCACCACAGTAGGAAGGAGATCAGATCGAGAGCTAAGAAAGAGATGGGATCTCGCCTAGAGCAAAAGGAATCGGAGCCTAGCTCATACACACACCACCATAAGAACACCTCTCCTCACGAGGTTGTTCTTCCTCTGTACTATTCATCATCAGCCCAAGAGGCAATCCACCACACACTGGAGTAGGGTATTACACCACAACAGTGGCCCGAACCAGTATAAACCTCATGTCTCTTGTGTTGTTCATCGTGCTAGCTTAGAATCACGGTGAGACCATGGGCGTGAATCAGTAGGAGGAGATCTTCACGTGCACCCTAGAGTTCGAACCTTAAGGGTTTTGGCGGAACCCGATATTCGATATTTGGCGCGCCAGGTAGGGGTGCACCGGAATCTTCCTTCCGCTAATCTATGTCCCGTCGTTTCATCGCATCCATGGCAGATGCTCGGCGAGCTCGCATCGAGCACCGTGCTGCTCTCGCTGCCCGTGTCGCCCAAACATCTCTCGTCGGTGGGCCTCCTCGTCGTTCTTTGTCGCATGCCACCAACACCGCCACCGGCCCGGCGGGGAACGAGCATCAGGCGTCTTCGATGCATCCCTCGGTGCGGCCGGATGGCCGCACCGCCACTCTGTCGCTAACCCCAGGTGGTTCGTCGTCTCATGCTCGTCGCGCCCCCATAGATGCGCAGGCCGTGTTGCTCCTAGCACGTGAGCTCCTGCACTACTGCCCCATCGACGGCCTCTACGAGGAGTGGCTCGCTCACATCACCGAGCTCGTCAGTGTCGCAGGGGGCTCTCCCGCGCTGTCCCTCTCGCTGCCTCGCCCTCCATCATGCATGGGCGGCGCAGCTCAGGGAGCGCCTCCTCCACCTCTTCCCCAAGACGGCGCCCTGGCTCCAAGGCACGCGGCTCCTGGACGTGATCCACCACGTCCAGCGCCCGCGCGACAAGAAAGAAGCTGCCAAGAAATTCCTCGGCCCCAAGAAGGCGTTCCTGTGCTTCCTGCACCAGCACGGCAAGACCGCATCCGTGCACGGGTGCGTCAAGACCCCGCACTTCCCCCGGCGGCAGTGCACGTGGACCACCAAGAGCAAGCTCCGCAAAGGGCTCCGGTGACCAAGGAAGGTTGTCGCGCCCTCACCACCGAGCTGCGCAACGTCACATGGCTCGGCAAGTTCAAGCCGGACCTGCCTCCTCGTTATGACGGCACCGCCGACCCCGCGGAGTTCCTGCAGCTCTATGAGCTGGGCATCAAGGCAGCCAACCGAGACGAGAAGGTCATGGCGAACTGGTTTGTCATAGCGCTCAAGGATGGTGCCCACACCTGGCTCCTTAACCTGCCTCCCAGCACGATCTCTTCTTGGGACGAGATGCGCAACCGTTTCATCACCAACTTCCAAGGCACTCGCGACCGCCCTCGGGCCGTGGGTGACCCGCGCCGCATCAAGCAACAACCTGGGGAGACCCTGCAGAAATACATCCAGCGCTTCAACAGTGCTGGCCTCAAGATCCCCAGGGTGACGGACGAGGCCATCATCTCAGCGTTTTCTAATGCCGTCCGTGATGTCAAGATGAAGGAGGAGCTCTCCATCCACGAGGAACTCTACACATCTCTGGAGCTGTTCAACCTGGTGACCAAGTGTGCAAGGGCTGAGGAAGGACGCCTCTCCCTCCTCGAGCTTCCAGCTGCTGACCCAGAAGAGAAGAAGGCCAAGCCCAAGGACGTGAACCACAAAGGAGCAGCCATGCTTGCAGCAGAGCTAGACACGAAGCACGGCAGGGACCAGCCAGAGTCGTCTAAAGGCAGCCGACCGTTCTGCGCCTACCACAACCTCCACACCCACAACACCAATGAATGCCAGGAGCTCAGGGCCGTTTGAGAAGGATGCTTCGGCCGACTCCCCGAACGCAACGACCAGGGCTACGGCTGAGGAGGAGGACGAGGCGGAGGACGATGGGACGATCGTGGCCCTCACTAGGAGTGGCGCGACCGACCTTGTTAGGATCGCTGGCAGGACCAGCCTTGCAAGGGCGCCTGGAGGGATCTTCCTCGCGAGGACCGCCCGCAGGGCAACGCGGGTCTTCCACCTCTACTGCCGCTAAGAAGGAATGACGACCATCATCAGGACGAGGGGGCTGGGGGCTTCCAGGAACTGCGTGCCATCGCTTGCATCTTGGGCGGAGCTCAGGCCCCAGCCTCTCAGTGCATATTCAAGCAGTTTGCTCGTGAGGTGAATGCAGTCCTCCCCAAGCTTGAGGACACGCGCCCTCTCAGGTGGTCAAAGTGCGCCATCACCTTTAGTTCAGCAGACCAACTCAAGTGTGCAGCTACTGCTGGTGTTCTCCCAATGCTTTGCTCCCCAGTCATCAGCAACGAGCAAGTGACCAGGACCCTCATCGATGGCGGCGCAGGGCTCAACATTCTATCCGTCGAGATGTTCGACAATCTTCAAGTGCCATATGATCAGCTCCAGCCAACCAAGCCTTTCTCAGGAGTCACCGACGGTTCCACCACTCTGATAGGGCAGGTCCGCCTCCCTGTCACCTTCGGCCAGCGCGACAACTACCGCACCGAGCTCATTGACTTCGGCATCGCTCACATCTGCCTGTCGTACAATGCCATCCTCGGGTATCTAGCCATGGCCAAATTCATGGCGGTGACCCACCATGGCTACAATGTCCTCAAGATGCCAGGAAGCGGCGGAATCATCACGGTCCCCTGCAAAGAAAGAGATGCGGTGTGCTCCTGTCACGCCCAATATGCGACCCTATCCAAAAGAAACTCGAAGGTCCCACCAAGGATAGACCCGCATATTGAAATGCTTTTGCAAGGTGGATATCATTACATCAACATTACATAATAGATGGGGATACATACATAAGGCATACAATGCCACACGAATACAACATCACAAAACATCAGAGCATCATCCGACTACGGATGAAACACAAACAGAAACTCAAACGACATCCACCCTGCTAGCCCAGGCTGCCGACCTGGAACCTATCCCCTGATCGAAGAAGACAGAAGAAGAACTCAACGCAAGCAAGCATCGCTCTCGCGTCATGATCATCGCATAACCTGTACCTGCAACTGTTGTTGTAGTAATCTGTGAGCCACGAGGACTCAGCAATCCCATTACCATGGGTATCAAGACTAGCAAAGCTTAAAGGGAAGGAAGGGGTAAAGTGGTGAGGCTGCAGCAGCGACTAAGCATATATGGTGGCTAACATACGCAAATAAGAGCGAGAAGAGAGCAAGCAGAACGGTCGTCAACTAGTAATGATCAAGAAGTGATCCTGAACTCCTACTTACGTCAAACATAACCCAGAAACCGTGTTCACTTCCCGGACTCCGCCGAGAAGAGACCATCACGGCTACACACACGGTTGATGCGTTTTAATTCGGATCTGGTGTCAAGTTATCTACAACCGGACATTAACAAATTCCCATCTGCCTATAACCGCAGGCACGGCTTTCGAAAGATTATACCCTGCAGGGGTGTCCCAACTTAGCCCATGACAAGCTCTCGCGATCAACGAAGGAATAGACCTTCTCCCAGGAAGACCCGATCAGACTCGGAATCCCGGTTTACAAGACATTTCGACAATGGTAAAACAAGACCAGCAAGACCGCCCGATGCGCCGACAATCCCGATAGGAGCTGCACATATCTCGTTCTCAGGGCAACACCGGATGAGCACTCCGTACAACTAAAACCAGACCTCGAGTTTCCCCGAGGGGGCGCTGCAAGTGGCTCTGGTTCGGACCAACACTTAGACAAGCACTGGCCCGGGGGGGCTGTAATAAAGATGACCCTTGGGTTAATTACTCCCAAGGGAAATATAGGTGGTGGTGAGGCAAATAGTAAAACCAAGGTTGGGCCTTGCTGGAGCAGTTTTATTAAAAGCGAACTATCGAGGGGGTCCCATAAATCACCCGACCGCGTAAGGAACTCAAAATCCGGGAACATAACACCGGTATGACGGAAACTAGGGCGGCAAGAGTGGAACAAAACACCAGGCATAAGGCCGAGCCTTCCACCCTTTACCAAATATATAGATGCATTAATAATATAAGAGATATTGTGATATCCCAACCAAAATCCTATCCACCATGGAGCAATCTTCAACTTCACCTGCAACTAGCAACGCTATAAGAGGGGCTGAGCAAAGCGGTAACATAGCCAAACAACGGTTTGCATAGGAAAGGTGTCAAAGGTTAGAGGTTCATGGCAACATGGGATGGCTCGACAAACAGATGATGGTAGCGCAGCAAAGCGATAGAACGAAGCAACTAGCATAGCAAATGATAGTAGTGAGATCCAGGGTAGCGGTCATCTTGCCTGAAATCCCGCTAGGAAGAAGAACGAGTCCATGAAGTACACGAACGGGAGCAGTCGAACGAATCCTCACGAACGCAACATTACCGGAACTAAGAAGCAACACCAGAAAGAAACAAACAACATGGTAAACACACAAGCATAATCATGGCATGATGCACAATCAAGTATGATGCATGTCCGGTTTAATAAGGCATGGCATGGCAAAGTGCAACAAGCAGTACTACAAGTTAAGTGGAGCTCAATATGCAACGAGTTGCATATTGAAGAAACACCACATGCAAGTATTTAGTTCTCTCTCGTTTTGTACCCAACAATATTAAATGTTGTTAAACATGGCAAGAGGTGAAACATAATGGAACTACCTATCTAGGCAAGTTTAAATGAGGCCGAAAATAACAAACAACAATTCCGGAAAATCCCCATATGCATATTTTAGATTCGGTACTGTTCTTCCCTAAACACAATTTTATTGTTGTTAAACAGGAAAATAAAGTGCACCATGTTAATCTAGGCATTTTTCCACCCCATTTACATATAAAGTTTGTTTAAAACGGAGCTACGGTTATTTAGTTATGAATTAAAGCATTTTAGCATGGCATATTAGCAAATTTAAATAAACAGCAAGTTAAACATTTTAAACATGGATGAAAATGGCATATTATTAATCTACACAATTTTCTGAGCATTTTACATATATAAATTATTTTAATCCGATGCACGGTTTGTGAGATATTATATGCATGAACTGCAAGGGGTTTTCTGTACATCTGTTAATTCTACGGATAAATAGCAAAATTCGCAGCGCAGGAAAAAACACTATATTGGGCCGAATCCGGGTAGCCCAACAGTGCACAAGGGGGCTCGGGTCACTCACCACGGCACTTGGGCCGGCTAGGTGGAGAAGCTGGGTTGCAGCTGGGGAGGCTCACGCGGGCCGGCTGGATCTGGTGGGCACTGGTGACGCTGGGCCGCGGTGTGGTCGGGGCTGATGGAGAGGCGAGCGAGGCCGGTGGCTGGCAGATCTGGGCCTTGGCGGTTTGTGGCCCACGCGAGGCGCGGCCCATGCGGGAGGGGGCTGGCGCTCGTCCTCCTCCCCGCACAGGAGGACACGGCGAGGACGGCGATGATTCCGGCGACGGGGTCGATGGAGAAGAGACTGGAGGGAGCGAGGGAGGCCGGGATCCATCAGATCCGGCGCTCGGGAACCCGTTCCCGGCGGCGGCAGGACCGGACATGCACGGCGGCGCGGGATCCGACCATGAACTCCATGGCTGCGGTGGCTCCTGCAGAGAGAGAGGGAGCTAGTGAGGGAGAGGGAGAGCACGAGGAGGAGGGCGAGGCGACGGGAGGCGGCGACCTGGGACGGCGGAGAGGGCGGCTCCGGCGATGGCTGGAGGAGGCCGGCAGCGCGCGAGACACTCGGGAGGCGGAGGAGCTCGCGGGGAGCCCGGCTTCCGCGGCGCGGAGCGAGGCGCAGGGACGGGCGAGCGCTGCGGGGCGGCAGCGCGGAGCGAGCCTCGGCCCAGATCGGGGCCCCGGCGGGCTGCGCACGGGCTCGGACGGGCCCGAGCGGCTGGAGGCGCGGGGTGAGGTGGCGATGCCACATGGCGGCGGGGCAGTGGCTGGAGACGGTCAAGGGGCGACGTGGCGCGCGTGGATTGGTCCGGGGCACGCCGGTGGCGGCGCCAAGTGGTGGAGGAGGCTGGGGGCGCGGAAATGGAGGAGGGAGAGGGCTAGAGGTAGGTGGGGGGCTAGGGGCTGCCCAAAATGGAAGGAAGGGGTCTATATATAGCAGGAGGGGCTAGGGTTTGAGGGTTTTGGAGGGGTTTCGGAGCCTCGGATCGCCATCGGATGGCTCCGGATCGGAGAGGGACTAGGAGAGGGGTTGGTGGGCTGTGTAGATGGGCTAGGCTATAAGGAGAGAAGAGATAGCAGCCCGGCACGGGTTTTCGGAGACCGAAACGTCCGACAAATAAACCGACTATATCGCGGTTATAAATATAACGGTTGGGCAGTCAAACGGACTCCGAATGCGACGAAACTTGACAGGCGGCCTGTCTACACTATAATAAGACCGCACGACAAGTTGCAACCCATTCCGAGAACATTTTTATGCCACTTATAAAATAATATTTCGGAGGTGTCGCGGGCGCGTGCGAGTGTGGTCGGGCTCAGAACGAACAACGGAGAGAACAGGGGAAACCTGAACGGATGCCAGTTTTGAAAAGAATGCCGATGAAATGCAGATGAAGTGCTGATGATGACATGAGACAAGATGCATAACAAGAACAAAATGCAAAAGAACAGACAAAAACCCAACCACGAAGGAAATAATAAATCACATCTCCGGAAAAGGCAAGAGTTGGAGTTACGAATATGGAAAGTTGTATCCGGGGTGTTACAACACTCCACCACTATGAGAGGATCTCGTCCCGAGATCTAGGATGGCACCGGAGGGAAAAGGAAGAGGAAGATAAGCGGTAAAACTAAGTTGCTTCTTCGACCAATGAGTGAAACCACGAACCTTGAGAGGTTGAGCAATTAGAGATGAACGAGATTGCAAACAATCCGTTAGAAAAGAGGAACAAGGAACATTACGAGAACTTGAAGGTTGCAAAGACATGAATCAAGAGTTTAATGGACAAGATAGAATTCAAAACCACTCCGGTTACAACAAGATGAGAGAGGAAGAATTCGGGCAGCACTCCGGTTGAACATGGAAGGAATAGAACATGAACTTGACAAGATGAGAGGATACTTGATGAAATCAACAACACACTGCCTCCGGAACTATTGAAAAAAATGGCATAATGGGTAAGAAGGATTTCAGACAGCACTCAGGTTGAAAAGAGAGGCAAAACTTGATAAGATGAAAGAACTTGAAGAGATGACACAACACTCCGGTTAAATGGAGAAGCAAGGAGAAGAACATGATCTTGCCAAAGCAAGATGATGAGTGAAAAGAGCAACATCACAATGCCTCCGGAATGAAAGAATAGAAGCTAGATTGTTGGGATAAAGGGAACGAAGAAGGAAATGGCAACTCCTACCACAATTGAATTTGGAAAGCATCCTTGCAAAGAAGGATTGAACGGAATTGTTGGAAAATCAACAACGAAAAACACAAGTTTGTAGTGGGCTTATGGAAAACTTCTCAAAATTGAGGCGAAATTCTGACACTAACGGAAACAATAGATTGGATTGAGGTCAACAAGAAGATGACAACTCCTTTCGCCGAGAGGATAGGAGAAAAACTTGGATCATTGATAAGCACCATAATAGCAACATTCATTAGGGAAGGCTTTAAGTGAAATCTGACACAAGATAACTCCAATGAAGAGATTGATGGACTGAGAAGAACTCATGCTCGAAGGAGTTGATGGGTTTAACTACCTCATTCTTGACAACATATGAATCATGAAACATGAATGAAATTGTCAAGAGTGACATAACACCACCACAAAAGATAAGGTAGAAAGAATTGCACTTTGGAATGCAAGATGAAGAATACTTGAACTCCTCAAAACAAAACATGTGTTGAGCACCATGTTTACTTTTGAGAACAGCTTGGCGGATCATAGCTTCGAGAGAAATCTTGAAGAACAATTGAAGAATGAATAGAATCCTTGACGAACCATCATGTAGATCTCCATGAAGAACTCTGGTAATGAAAGGATGATAGAAAGAAAGAGAAGTTGAAAACACAAGGTGAAGCCTTGCGATGATTTAGATGGAGCTTTGCGACGATATAACCGAGAAAACTTGGAACTCTGGAAACGAAAAGATGAATACTAGAACCGAGAATTACTTCATCATGAACAATCTCTGGAAGAAGGAACTAGATTACTTGGATGAAACAATAATAAGAATTACGTTATGCCTATTCTTCACCAATTTAAATTGATGACAAGCAACGGATTTGGCATACTACTTATTCTTGTAGAAAGGATTAAGATAGATATAGTGCAAACTTGAGAAGGTATTGATGGAGCCACCAGTGGGATTTGGAAACAACGAATGAATTGATATGATAACGAAGGAAGTGAAATCTTGAACGAACCACCGTAAGAATTGAAAATGAACGAAGAAAAGATAAAGAAACACCGGGAAGAATTAGAGAACGAATGAAGATACTTGAGGGAATTCGATACAAGAGAATGAAGAGATCACGAGCTGATTAGAGAATACTTGAGCAATGCACCGGTAAGATTTGGATAAGGAGAGCTGAAGACTGAGAATGAAGAATTATGACATGATGGCCTTCGGAGGAAAGAAATGGAAACAACTCATGAAATGCTCCGGATGGGTGAAAAGAATTCTCACAATCAAAAACCATTATGAGAGGATGGCAATAACGCTAGAACCATGAATCTTGAAGAGAATGGAGCAAGATTTAAGAGAAACTCATCTTTGGTCTACAAATGTTGAGAATGATGATGAGAACCACCATGAATTGTTGAGATACTCCGGGAGAATGAAAAACAAAGAGGTTGAGCCAACAATGAAAATGATTTGAAAGCGATCTTGGAGAAGGAATATGACTGATGAGAATTCATTCTTACGTAAAACTTCAAAAGAATTTGGGAATAGCTCCGGGAAAATTAGAAGAGTCAGGTAAGATCCTGGAAAAAGACATGTGGGTTAGGGCCCACTCAAAAGAAACATCGTTGAACAATTGATTGAAAGGGGGGATTGCACCGGTTGAATTAAATGACTTGAATGAGATAACAACCTCGAAATATCTTGAACGGATTGAGAACAGAAACACAAGTCTTCCGAGATATCTTCAGCACTCCAGAATAAATGAATAGCGAGAAGTGAAAGATTAAGAGGTGCACCGGTATGAAAAAGCATGTGACACGAGGAAAAGAATATGATCAACACTGAAAGCTTGAAATGGATCCACCGGAGAAGAAAAAGAACGAAGGATGATTAACTTGAAACTGTTGAGCATCTTCATGGGAAATCACCGGATAAGAACATTGAAAGAAAAGAATGAAGAGACTTCACATCAATAAGATGGATACTTGATTAAGATATCTGAGTCCTTGAAGAAAAAGGGTGGGAGGGTGGGGGAAAACAAAGACAACTTGGGATGAACGAAACAAACACCGTTGGGAAACTGAGAGATGATCTTGTGAAAGTTGAAATGATCGGATCCACTTGAAAAAAAGCACACCGGTTGGAAAGAATTAACATGACAAACTCAATGATCAAAAGGATTAGTCCTCCCATAGAAATATGAGAACACCGTTTATGAAAGGTATGGATTCAACATTTGACTTTGAAGCAACTCGAATACCACAATTAAAACAAAACAAAGGATTGGCTTGCAGAATAAGCCGGAACAAACATATGATAGAGATTTCGTCTGAAGTTTTCGTGGTGGGGCCCACACGGGCTCGAGTGTACAGCACCATCATGTACAAGGCAGTGCACATGACATACGAAGTGTCCCCGAACCAGCATAGCCAAGGGTTCTTTAAGACACAACGAGACCACTGTAAAAACGACCGTGGAAAGGCGGACCACTAGACGTCGAACCCCAATCTCATATCATGCATCTGTCAAAAAGATATTCTAGGAGCTACTTGAATTCCCACCTATAAAACTCCCGAAACTTTCTGGTTATGCAATCTGGTGTTGGGGATACAGGGGAAGCAATATATATCTCACCCAAAACTAACAATCCCTACATCCAGCTGTATCCATCCGTCAACACATAACCAAGAAACCTTCGGAAATCGTGTACCTCAACCTTCGAAAAGCATCTGTTATACGAGTTATGGCAATACTCCCGAACTCCCCAGTACTGGGTGACCTCGAGGTTATCTCACCAACAACTGCATAAAAGAGATTTTCGATGTTGGCAAAACTCAGGTATTCCAGAACTGCAACGATAAAATTGTGACGACAACACCTCAGGGCTCGACATAAATAGACAGGAGGCACCAAGAACAATGTTCTCGTCACAAAACCATCGGAACGATTCCAAGATACCCGCGTGATCCTAAAAAAAATTAGTGAAATTTGAGGAGAGGAAAGACAAAACATCTACGTTAGGAGTCCTCACAAGAGCGACGAAGGGGGCTGAGGAGTAAAAAGAATCCTACTCTCCGATATATATAATCCTAAGACTCAAAATAGTTTTCTTCTAGACTCAACAACGGCCAACAAACAAGGGGGCTCCTATGGTCGGTCGAGGCTCTGATACCAACTTGTCACGCCCAATATGCGACCCTATCCAAAAGGAACTCGAAGGTCCCACCAAGGATACCCCCGCATATTGAAACGCTTTTGCAAGGTGGATATCATTACATCAACATTACATAATAGATGGGGATACATACATAAGGCATACAATGCCACACGAATACAACATCACAATACATCAGAGCATCATCCGACTACGGATGAAACACAAACAGAAACTCAAACGACATCCACCCTGCTAGCCCAGGCTGCCGACCTGGAACCTATCCCCTGATCGAAGAAGCAGAAGAAGAACTCAACGCAAGCAAGCATCGCTCTCGCGTCATGATCATCGCATAACCTGTACCTGCAACTGTTGTTGTAGTAATCTGTGAGCCACGAGGACTCAGCAATCCCATTACCATGGGTATCAAGACTAGCAAAGCTTAAAGGGAAAGGAAGGGGTAAAGTGGTGAGGCTGCAGCAGCGACTAAGCATATATGGTGGCTAACATACGCAAATAAGAGCGAGAAGAGAGCAAGCAGAACGGTCGTCAACTAGTAATGATCAAGAAGTGATCCTGAACTCCTACTTACGTCAAACATAACCCAGAAACCGTGTTCACTTCCCGGACTCCGCCGAGAAGAGACCATCACGGCTACACACACGGTTGATGCTTTTTAATTCGGATCTGGTGTCAAGTTATCTACAATCGGACATTAACAAATTCCCATCTGCCTATAACCGCAGGCACGGCTTTCGAAAGATTATACCCTGCAGGGGTGTCCCAACTTAGCCCATGACAAGCTCTCGCGATCAACGAAGGAATAGACCTTCTCCCAGGAAGACCCGATCAGACTCGGAATCCCGGTTTACAAGACATTTCGACAATGGTAAAACAAGACCAGCAAGACCGCCCGATGCGCCGACAATCCCGATAGGAGCTGCACATATCTCGTTCTCAGGGCAACACCGGATGAACACTACGTACAACTAAAACCAGCCCTCGAGTTTCCCCGAGGTGGCGCTGCAAGTGGCTCTGGTTCGGACCAACACTTAGACAAGCACTGGCCCGGGGGGGCTGTAATAAAGATGACCCTTGGGTTAATTACTCCCAAGGGAAATATAGGTGGTGGTGAGGCAAATGGTAAAACCAATGTTGGGCCTTGCTGGAGGAGTTTTATTCAAAGCGAACTGTCGAGGGGGTCCCATAAATCACCCGACCGCGTAAGGAACGCAAAATCCGGGAACATAACACCGGTATGACGGAAACTAGGGCGGCAAGAGTGGAACAAAACACCAGGCATAAGGCCGAGCCTTCCACCCTTTACCAAATATATAGATGCATTAATAATATAAGAGATATTGTGATATCCCAACCAAAATCCTGTCCACCATGGAGCAATCTTCAACTTCACCTGCAACTAGCAACGCTATAAGAGGGGCTGAGCAAAGCGGTAACATAGCCAAACAACGGTTTGCATAGGAAAGGTGTCAAAGGTTAGAGGTTCATGGCAACATGGGATGGCTCGACAAACAGATGATGGGTAGCGCAGCAAAGCGATAGAACGAAGCAACTAGCATAGCAAATGATAGTAGTGAGATCCAGGGTAGCAGTCATCTTGCCTGAGATCCCGCTAGGAAGAAGAACGAGTCCATGAAGAAGACGAACGGGAGCAGTTGAACGAATCCTCACGAACGCAACATTACCGGAACTAAGAAGCAACACCGGAAAGAAACAAACAACATGGTAAACACACAAGCATAATCATGGCATGATGCACAATCAAGTATGATGCATGTCCGGTTTAATAAGGCATGGCATGGCAAAGTGCAACAAGCAGTACTACAAGTTAAGTGGAGCTCAATATGCAACGAGTTGCATATTGAAGAAACACCACATGCAAGTATTTAGTTCTCTCTCGTTTTGTACCCAACAATATTAAATGTTGTTAAACATGGCAAGAGGTGAAACATAATGGAACTACCTATCTAGGCAAGTTTAAATGAGGCCGGAAATAACAAACAACAATTCTGGAAAATCCCCATATGCATATTTTAGATTCGGTACTGTTCTGCCCTAAACACAATTTTATTGTTGTTAAACAGGAAAATAAAGTGCACCATGTTAATCTAGGCATTTTTCCACCCCATTTACATATAAAGTTTGTTTAAAACGGAGCTACGGTTATTTAGTTATGAATTAAAGCATTTTAGCATGGCATATTAGCAAATTTAAATAAACAGCAAGTTAAACATTTTAAACATGGATGAAAATGGCATATTATTAATCTACACAATTTTCTGAGCATTTTACATATATAAATTATTTTAATCCGATGCACAGTTTGTGAGATATTATATGCATGAACTGCAAGGGGTTTTTTGTAAATCTGTTAATTCTACAGATAAATAGCAAAATTCGCAGCGCAGGAAAAAACACTATACTGGGCCGAATCCGGGTAGCCCAATAGTGCACAAGGGGGCTCGGGTCGCTCACCACGGCACTTGGGCCCGCTCGGTGGAGAAGCTGGGCTGCAGCTGGGGAGGCTCTCGCGGGCCGGCTGGATCTGGTGGGCACTGGTGATGCTGGGCCGCGGTGTGGTCGGGGCTGATGGAGAGGCAAGCGAGGCCGGTGGCTGGCAGAGCTGGGCCTTGGCAGTTTGTGGCCCACGCGAGGCGTGGCCCATGCGGGAGGGGGCTGGCGCTCGTCCTCCTCCCCGCACAGGAGGACACGGCGAGGACGGCGACGATTCCGGCGACGGGGTCGATGGAGAAGAGACTGGAGGGAGCGAGGGAGGCCGGGATCCATCAGATCCGGCGCTCGGGAACCCGTTCCCGGTGGCGGCAGGCCCGAACGTGCACGGCGGCGCGGGATCCGGCCGCGAACTCCATGGCTGCGGTGGCTCCTCCAGAGAGAGAGGGAGCTAGTGAGGGAGAGGGAGAGCACGAGGAGGAGGGTGAGGCGACGGGAGGCGGCGACCTGGGATGGCGGAGAGGGCGGCTCCGGCGACGGCTGGAGGAGGCCGGCAGCGCGCGAGGCGCTCAGGAGGCGGAGGAGCTCGCGGGGAGCCCGGCTTCCGCGGCGCGGAGCGAGGCGCAGGGACGGGCGAGCGCTGCGGGGCAGCAGCGCGGAGCGAGCCTCGGCCCAGATCGGGGCCCCGGCGGGCTGCGCACGGGCTCGGACGGGCCCGAGCGGCTGGAGGCGCGGGGTGAGGTGGCGATGCCACATGGCGGCGGGGCAGTGGCTGGTGGGCTAGACTAGGCGCGGGGTTGGTGGGCTGTGTAGATGGGCTAGGCTAGAAGAAGAGAATAGATAGCAGCCCAGCACGGGTTTTCGGAGACCGAAACGTCCGACGAATAAACCGACTATATCGCGGTTATAAATATAACGGTTGGGTAGTCAAACGGACTCCGAATGCGATGAAACTTGGCAGGCGGCCTGTCTACACTATAATAAGACCGCACGACAAGTTGCAACCCATTCCGAGAACATTTTTATGCCACTTATAAAATAATATTTCGGAGGTGCCGCGGGCGCGTGCGAGTGTGGTCGGGCTCAGAACGAACAACGGAGAGAACCGGGGAAACCCGAACAGATGCAAGTTTTGAAAACAATGCCGATGAAATGCAGATGAAGTGCAGATGATGACATGAGACAATATGCATAACAAGAACAAAATGCAAAACAACAGACAAAAACCCAACCACGGAGGAAATAATAAATCACATCTCCGGAAAAGGCAAGAGTTGGAGTTACAAGTATGGAAAGCTGTATCCGGGGCGTTACAGCTCCCGTGAGTGCGCCTTCCAAGCTACATCAATTGAGGACCCGGACAGCAAGAGAGAGAACCCTCCTGAGGCAGTCCCCAAGAAGAAGAAGACATTGGCCAGCTCAAGGCCTCAGGAGGTTGGCCTCTGAGGGGATGCCGCATCAGGATCTGCGCTCATGCAAGGGGCGCCGCATTCCATCGCATAGGAAGGTGCGCCCGACGCCCTCCTCGGGCAGGGCTCAGGGGCTCTCTTCTGGAGGGCCTTGGACTTTGCCAAAATCATGAGGGAGGCGCTCGGGCACCACTTGGAGGCGTGCTTCGCAACACGTTTCCCACAAGAGGTCTCAGGGCATGGAGAGCCCAATGTTCAAGTGTTTATCACCAAGGTCACTCAGGAGCTTCAGGAAGCAAGAGCCATGCGCGGCGATCATCGTTTGCCTGGCATGGAGCCCATCCAGGTGAGGATGGTGGGCTGCGCGTCTACATCGATGTCCCAGGGTCAACCGAGCCGTGTCTGAGGAGCGTCGCTGGCCTTCGTGTGTGGGACGCTACGAGGGTCCGCCACACAGCTATGTTTGCATGCCTTTCGGCCTGCCGAATGCAGCTGCTACCCACGAGCGCCATCTGCGGAGCATTCTGGTGGCTCAGGAGGCCAGGCATCATGTGATCCTGGAAGAGACAAAGATGGTCCTCGAGGAACCATCTGGGCCCCTAGAGCCTCCCGAGGATCAGGGCTTCGGTGGCTCATGAGGATCGGCCTCTTCATCGCGCATTTTCAGCTACTCCAACACCCCTTCTACAATGTCACCAGGTGACACCTTCCAAGTTCATTTCAGCTGGGAGCGCCCTCAGGGCTGCATCATTCCCAGGTCACATGGGTCCGTCCCTACGGCATGTATCTTTTTCTTATGTCTTCAGTTTACTTTGTTGGGGGCGCCCCTTGGGATGCATCATCCCCAAGCCGCTCGGGCCTGACCCAGTGGCATGTGTCCCTTCTGCGTTTATCTAAGATGATTTGCCTTGCATGCCTAACTTTCTTGAGATAGTCGCCTGCTCGATTGACATCTGCCTTGGGAGCCGCTCACGCTGGCACGGCGCTTGCGCATGGGTTCGTCCCTGTAACACCGACAAATCTGGGTGGTCGAGCTCTGGACCACGGCATCCCCGCAAGCGTCACTCACCAGGCCCTCAGTGCCCTCACCACACTCTCGGAGCAACCAACGGCCAGTCGACAATCTTAATGGCAACCCGTGCTTTTCTCATGTTGGTTTACAGGAACCACCTGAGGTCCATAGAGGGCGGTCCCATGAGCTCTCTCTTCCTTCCTCACGCGATCCGCTTGCGTGTTAAAAGAGGGGCTCCTGAGCATTGCGACTCAGGAGCTCTTACTGGCTCTCCAGCCCTCGCACCCTGGCCTTGACCACGGCATCACGACCTGGCATATCAGCGATGGCTGAGCTCGCTCGAGGGCCGGGGCCTGAGGACGTAGAGCATGAAGGAGAGTGTGGGGGGAGGGAAAGCTCGCAAGGGCCTAACCTAGCTACACTGCAGCGGTCGCCAATGCACAAGTCTGGCGTAACACAAGGGAGCGACTCCATATTACCACGATAAGTTTCACACCTGGAGCAGCTAAACGATGCAGCACTGAACCCACTCTTAATGCGGCTCTGTGACGGCAACCTTGCCTTCCTTTGTCACCTCTTGTTGGTTGCTTGCACGCTAAAGGGGACCTCCTGAGCATCGCGCCTCAGGGGCTCTTACTATACCTCGGGCTGCTCACCTCCTGGCCTTGACAATGGCATCGTGACCTAGCATACCAGCAACGACTGAAGCCTGCTTGGGGACCGGGACCTGTCAGCGTAGAGCGCTCAAGCCTTCGCGAGGTTAGAAAGGGGGAACCAAGCCAGGACAGGACAAGCATTTGCACGATTCCATAATAAGGATTACACCAACAAAAGGCATCACGAACCCTTTACATGCCCCCGTGGGGTGTTTTCTCGATTCCTCGCAGGGAACAAAAATGAGATTCCTAAGGAGTTCTACCTACACGTGCCCCCATGGCCAACGCCATCATCAACAGTGGGCCATGGGATGCCGGCGCCAACTCCATCCAGATCAGCTGCGGCGACGGCGTGACGCTGTCGCCTTGCTGCACACACGGCGCGAGCTCGGGGGCACGTAGTTGTCGTCGCTTGTCTCCGGAGTCACGAAGAGCTCAGGGGAGTCACTGGGCTCCCAAGCATCGATGTTGCCGCTGGAGGAGCTATTGGGGAAGCAAACGGCAGGCCTAGCCCCTGCCGCGTCGATGTCCTGACTGCCTCCTCCAGGGCAGCACTCCTTCTGTGTCGAAGACCTTGAAGAGCATCAAGGAGGCGCCATCGTATTCAAAATGAATCACGAGGGCACCCCGTGTTCGGCAGACCCAGGCAACGGGTCATGAAGACCTTGCCCAGAGCAACGGCCTCAACCTCCGCTCCGGTCGCCGGAGCACCAAAGTTGGCGTGCTGCAGCCAAAGCTCGAGAGGCCCTCTCGATGGTATCTCGAAGGCGAAGAATGAAGGGAAGCGGATCCAGGTGCTTGGAGGCATCGCAGCGTGAAGCACGAGCTCGCAAGAGGAGTCCGCAGCGTGTAATCTAGGAGCGGGGCGCATGCCGCCATAGCTCGTCGCCCTCGCCTGCGGCACGGGCGGCGTCGCTTGTCGTCTCTTGCTCCGGGGCCCTTTGCTCCAGGGCCCTTGCCCCGGGCGTACAAGGGTAGCGGGACCCCAGGAGGTGGCCGCTCGTACCAAGGCCTCATCATCTCCGGCCTCGCAACCTCGCGGCGGCGGCTCGGGACCGGTCGCTTCATCGGCGGGAGTGGGTCAGGCCCCTCCTTGGGGGCCTTTCCTTTCTCTTCGGCTGAGAACCTGTGGATCGGTGCCATTGGTGTCAAGGATGGGGGTGGAGCAAGGAGAAGAGGCAGGCGGAGGAAGAAGAGATAGACCACGGGGGCTCGCGCATTGCTGTATTTATAGTCCCAGGGAAGCCAACCATCGACCCCCACGACCACAGGTAATGATGTCTCTTTTTCCATGCAGCAGGGACTCGTCAAATCGGGTAGTTGCCGAGGCAGCATGGGGAAGCAGAGACGCCCACATCCAATCAAGTCGCCACGCGGCAACCAAGGACGCATGCTATTGGGGCCTGCGGCGCTCCGCACTTGCCTCTTGGCTTCGCTGCTAAGCCAAGTCTGAGCACGCCTTGGGCCCGGGGGCTACTGTCGATGTTCTAGGAACGGGGGTCCCCAGACTTGCCTGCCTGCGGCCTACAGCATGGCTCAGCCAGTGGCCCAGAGTGGCCCGTCTTCATCAGCAAACACTCAATACCCTCGCGAGGGGCCAAGCCTTGCAGGGCGAACGACACAAGGCCTCCTCAGGGGCGGCCTCACCAGACAGGCTCGCGAGGAGGCAGAGAGATCAAGGCAAGGGGTACCTCGCGAGGTGCTCATGACGCAAGCCATGACGACCAAGACCAGGCGGGCGCCAGGCTGGTGCCAGCCTGCGCAGTGTCCTCGTTTCCTCTTTGGTGCAAAGGGGGCAAGTGTAGGCGCGGAGTACCGAGGCATCAGGCAAAGGTTTCCATATTGGTGCAACAAGACCAATACCAGCATGCCAGCCAGACGGTGGTCACCGTGGAGCCCAAGGCGACATCATTACCAGTGCCTTTGGCAGTCAAAGATCACCTTTACTCAGGATAACTTGTACTAGTTGTCCCCTTTCAAAATGGTCGTTGTTGGCTCCCTTCCCGCTCAATATTTGGGAAGAGGACCAGGGCCTCTATAAATAGGGCTAGCCACCACAGTAGGAAGGAGATCAGATCGAGAGCTAAGAAAGAGATGGGATCTCGCCTAGAGCAAAAGGAATCGGAGCCTAGCTCATCCACACACCACCACAAGAACACCTCTCCTCGCGAGTTGTTCTTCCTCTGTACTGTTGATCATCAGCCCAAGAGGCAATCCACCACCACACACTGGAGTAGGGTATTACACCACAACGGTGGCCCGAACTAGTATAAACCTCGTGTCTCTTGTGTTGTTCATCGTGCTAGCTTAGAATCACGGTGAGACCGTGGGTGTGAATCGGTAGGAGGAGATCTTCGCGCGCACCCCAGAGTTCGAACCTTAAGGGTTTTGTCGGAACCCGATATCCAGCAGATACCAACTATCCTATGCGACCTTGAGAAGATATATCCTCCAGCCTTCTTTGATGTGATGGTGCATTTGGCTATTCATCTACCTGATGAGGCACTACTTAGAGGTCTAGTACAGTATGGCTGGATGTACCCTATTCAAAGGCGGCTAGGAACTTTCAAGGGCTATGTTAGGAACAGAGCTAGACTCGAGGGTTCCATTGCAGAGGCCTACATTGCTACAGAAGCATTGACATTCTGCTCAAAATACATTGAAACAGCTAATCAGCTTAGCAAAGAGGTGGGTGAAGACAATCCTGGGCTCAATGTTTTCGATTATTCTGTTCGAGTTACAGGGAAGAGTCAACAAGAGGACAAACCTAAAGATTTGGACAAAATGGTTTGGTTTGTGTTGAATAATTGTCCTAAGATACTACCTTATATCAAGTAAGTGCTAAGTACTGCAGCTTATACATCATAATCTACTAAACTTGCAGCACATTCTTATATATTTAGATGTTTGATGCGATCACTATGTTGTGCAGCATCTACAAAAAGGAGTTACTGCCGCAAAATCCAAGAAACATTGACAAACTGGTTATGGCAGGATTTGCGAAATGGTTCAAGAGCCATATAAGATTTTGAATTACACTATCTTTTTTTTAATATATTGAGTACATAAGATGATCAGCTTGACTATTTTCTAACCATTGGTTAAGAAAATGCGGGAGGATGGGCAGGCAGTTGATGATGCCCTTTACTCACTAGCAATGGGTCCTGATACTCGGGTAAGACACTATGAATCTTGCTTTGTTGGAGATGTGTGCTACAACACCCTTGCACGAGACGAAGGCAGGAAGACACAAAACAGTGCCATCATGAGCACGGATACGTATGACAAAGAGACAACTGAAATGTATGCTAACATAACAGGCATTGTTCAGTTGCAGTATATCTCCAGTTTCGAGGATCATCGGTGTGTAGTTCTGTTCTGTTGTCGTTGGTATAACCTATTTTCCAGGATCTCAAAACCCAGAGCTGATGATTACTTCAAATCCATCAATGTCAAGGAGGCGTACCAGACCAACGAGCCTTTTATTTTGGCAAATCAAGCAACACAGATATTTTTCTTGGAAGACACATTTGCACGTAGCGATGACTGGAGAGTATTGCAAAGGTTTGAGCAAAGGAATTTTTTTAATGAAGATGCACAACAAGATGATGCTTACACTGCTCCTGATGTACAAGATAACACAGATGTTCCTAATATCTTTGAGAACCATCACATCAATGACGCCGGCAAAAATATTGCATGTCGTGCTGTGGACATACAAGAGTTGATCAAGAAGAAGCCAACGTTCGAGGACGTTGAGGACGAAGAAGAAGATGACACCATGGGGAATTATGATTCAGACTGATAAACATGGCGAAGATGTTGACGATGCTGCTGCGGATGATGATTACATTGCTTTTGTCGTATTTGCCTGACAGAAGACGTTTTTTATCTACTATGTGAAATTGTGTTTGCTATGACAACTGAAACCTGATGAACATGTTGCTTAGTATTTTTCTGTGAGAACATCACTTGTTATGTATGCTGATTTGTGTTTGGTGATTGTATGACGACTAAAACATGATGACATTGTTGTTTAGTTGTACTCATATTTGGTTGTGAAACTTGAATTTGATGACATAGTTTGTTGTTGGACTGCAATTTGCTCGACGTCTTCGAATGAGAACAAAGCTGACCCGACAAGGCCTCTGCTAATTTATTTTTTATTACCAAAAGGGCCTCTACTATTTATTTATTTATGAGCAAAAGGGGATACCCCCTAATTTCTGTTAATAGAAATCATTAGATGTTCACAACACTACGCCCAGCCTGCTATACAAGTTTCATTCATTACTAGTTTCAGCAAAGTGCTCATGTCATAGCCACTGAATACATCACGGGTGCTACATACACTGCAAATAAAGAGACAATCATCCTACAGAGCACATCGATTTTGCCCATTATATTCACAAGCTCTTTCATCTCCTCATTGTTGTCAAGGCCGTTCAGCAGTTGTTGCTTGGCCATGATCAGAGGAACTGCATCTTTAACCTTCTGCTCTGCATCTTCCTCTTCTGTCGTTCCTTCAGTCACTTGTCCAACACCCCAACCTACTGGTATTGGGATTCCTCGGCTAACCAAATAATTAGCGTAGTTGCATTCCCCCACATCAGTAACTTCCCAGAAATACAAATCACACGAATCTTCCCTTTTCTACACGAATCAAATTGGAAGATCATCAACCAAACTATTAAAAAATCAGCAATTGAAAGCAGCAGAACAACACTTAAACATATTATTACCCCATGATTCGGGTATTTTTAGAAGACTCGGCCAGGGTTGAGGATTGTGGTTGAGACGCGGCAGATGACTCTGCGTGATTTGCAGCAGTGGCACCACACCAACAGCAGCGGGTTGCGATGAGCGACCAGCTGGGGTGCGCGTGCCGGCGGGGATGTGATGAGACCCACAGGCGATGGTACGGGTGGTGACTTGGCACATATCTGGTTGTTGCATGCTGAAGAGCAGGTGGACGAGCAGCCAGCGGACATGGTTGTTGCGGCCAGAGCTTCTGATGCTTGGCAGAGTAAGTAGAGAAGAGGAGAAGCGAACATTGGATATGTCAGTTTCATTACTTGTAGAGTAGCATAGCACCATATATAGTCATGGTCTAGGTTTGGATTCGAACCAGCTACAGGAGCATGTCTCTCTTTTTTTCTAAAACTCAGCAACGTCTCTTTACTGGTACACTAGCTTGTTCTATACGCCTTCTCAAGTCTTTGATTTTCTTTCCCCTTTTTGCGAGGAAGGAAGGAGGACAAAATTGAGAGTTCCTGGGACTCGAACCCAAGACCTCTTGGTTGAAAACCAAGGGTGCTAGTCAGTTATGTGGAGAACGTTCCCTGGGAGGAGGACGGCAGACGAACGCATTTCCTTGCAGTTTTAGTTGCGTCACAAAATCAAACGGTAGTTTCGGGAATGTTATCAGGCGAACGAGCCTAGTTTTTCTTTTCTTCCTATATATAAAAAAGTATGGTACTTGGTGTCGGCTTAGTCAACAAACGATTGTGCCAACCTTGCCCGTTGGATTGACATTCAATGTCTGTCATGTTTCTTCAGTCTCTTCTTCCTCGAGCGGTCAAAGCCAAACCAGCGCCAGTGGGACCGCCTACTCCCACCTCCCACGGCTGGCTGTGCTGCCGCGCACGCATCATGGCCACATCGCACCCTAAAACTCTGCGCATCTTCCCCGGCTCCTGTTCATTCCCGTCTGAGGCCTCACCATCGTCCTTCTCCTTGGTTCGCTTGCCGTGGCGCCGCCCTCCGGTGTTGTCAACATGGTCAACAACTGAGAGGAATAAGGAGATGACTGTACATGGTGAGGATGACAGCAGGGACCTAGCAGCGCGCAATAGTTTTGTTTTTTCGGGATGGAGAAGGGTATCAACTGGGTTGTGCGGGAGCTGTGGCCCGTCTAGCCCAGGCTTTTATTTCATATGTTTAGCACATGACCAACCCAGTTTGTTTTTTTCCTTTTTGAAAATGGCTAGCCAGCTATTTTGTTTTTTGCAGAATAACCAACGTAGGCCTACTTGCTTTTCTACACCCTGCTAGGCCGGAAATCTTTCAAGACGAGGAGGGATGCATTTTGCCCAGAAAATGGGCTATAAGTAATAAGAAATGGGCTATAAGTAATAATAAATGGACTGTAAAATGAAAAAATACAGCAAACAGGCAATTAGTTCCAAAATACTTTTTTCTTTCGGATTTTGATATTTTAAATTTCATTGTTTTTGTGCAGGTAAAATTTCATTGAATTTAAATTAAGGTATATTTTGTTTTAAAATTAATTTGAATCTGGCTAGAAATTTCGGGTTGTATGCTGTTTGGGACAGATTTGGAGGCTGACTTGTGGGTCTACTAGGTTGACGTGTACGAAAGGCTTTGTCAACTTAGTCCACAAACAATTCTAGCAGCAGTGATCGTTGGATGTTAATCCAAGGCCGTGCTGCTTCTTTAATATCTGATCTTCTTGCTCCAGCCGCCCAAACCAGCGCCGATGGGACTGCCTGCTCCTGCCTCCCGTGGCCGGCTGTGCTGCCGCACAGGCCGCACCACCCCACCCTACTCCATTGCTGGCCAGGCCATTCCTCTACTCACCCACACCTCTTGTTATTTTCCGACGACGGCAGCCGGACTAGCAAACCCTCGTACTCCCCACCGCGTGGGCAACCATTGCCGAGTCTTCCCCGTCTCCATGTCGTTACCTTCCTAGGCCTCGCCGTCGTCCACCGCCATGGTGCTCTAGGCGTGGCCTGGTCAATGAACGACATCCATCGGACGTGGACTATACGTGGAGAGGCTGACAGCTGGGTCCACGGCCGCACACAAGGAAATGCCTCCTTATTACACGCAAAATAATGATTCCTCCACCTGACATCTGGGACCCACCGGAAGGGCCTCTGTATTTCGTAAAAAAACGTGCCCCCCGCTGACAGGTCGGATCCACCAGCTATCTTTGCACGGAAGGAAGTGCCTCCTTATTACGCACAAAAAGATGAATACTCCCCCTGCCAGCTGGAACCCAGCATAATGGGAGGCTGATTTGTGGGCCTACCAAGTTTACGGGGACGGAGGGCTTTGTCAACTTAGTCAATATGAACGATTCTAGCTCCAGTTACCATACGATGTTCATCCAACAGTCATAGTGCTTATTCAACCTCTGGTCTTGTTGCTCCAGCTGCCCAAACCAGCGTCGGTCGTGCCGCGTGCTCCTGCCTCCTATGGCCTCCTGTGATGCCGCGAAGGACTCACCGCCCCTACTACTCCCACCGCTGGCCAGGCCATCCCTCTACTCACCCACACCCCCTGTTATTCTGCGGCGCGGCAGCCTCACACCATAGCCAAACTAATGAACCCTCATACTCCTCTCCGCATGGGCATCCACTGCCGCGTCTTCCCCGGCCCCGCGTCGTCCCCTTCCTAGGCCTCGCCGTCATCCACCGCTTTGGTGCTCTCGGCGCGGCGTGGTCAATGTGGTCAACGATCGACTTCCATCAGAAGAGTAATGTACGTGGAGAGGCTGACACCTGGGTCCACGGCCACAGCAAGGAAGTGCCTCCTTATTACGCGGAAAATAATGATTCCTCCACCTGATAGCAGGGACCCACCGGACGGGCAACCATATTTCACGAAAAAAAGTTTCCCCGATGACTGCTGGGACCCACCAGCTACATCTTCGCACGCAAGGAAGTGTGTCCGAGCAAAAAAAATAAACGATTCGCCCCCTGACTGTTGGGACCCACCAATTACATCTTCGCACGCAAGGAAGTGCCTGATAGTCAGGACCCACCTGGTCGAAGCGTACGTAGTGTTGTCATTCTGGTTGCGAAGGTGTACGTACATACTGGTCGATGTAGAGGCACGCACATGTCGTAGTAGAGGCGCGCACGTAGCATGTACACGTGCGTATAGCGGCCAGGGTGCAAGAAAGTAAATACGGCCACGTACATACATACGGGCGGGGTCTCGAACGCCTACTCGCACATACGTATGGCAAAGGCTCGTGTACATGGCTGGGCCAAAACGGAGAAACTGTGTCATCATCGTGTTCATGGGGAGACAACGGAATGCATTGTGTTCATCGGGAGGCAACGGAACGCGTGGGAGACAACCGGCTTGGACGGAACAACCGATGGAAACGAGGCCTGACGTACCACAAAACGGAGGAAATGGCCTTGTGTTCGACCGGCCATATTCAAAATGGGATCCTGTTCATGGGGAGGGGTCTAGCATACCGCAAAATGGAGGAAACAGACTTGTGTTGGACCTCCTACGGTCAAAATGGGGCCCTGTTGATCGGGAGGGGTGTGGCGTACCGCAGAACGGAGGAAACAGACTTGTGTTGGAGCGCTATGGTCGAAACGGGGGTCCTGTTCATCGGGAGGGGTGTGGCGTACCACAAAACGAGACTCCACGGGATACTGTTCATCTCCACCGTCGACCTCGTCTAGCCTCCACGGGTTACTATTCATCCCCCGTCGACCTCCTCCAGCCTCCACCTGTGACTGTTCATCCACGGGATCCTGTTCATCCAGCCTCCACCTGTGACTGTTCATCCACGGGCTCTTGTTGATCCAGCCTCCACCGTGCGCTACTCCACTGGCTACTGTTCAACCAGCCCTCTCCATGGGCTCCTGTTCAACCACCCCTCCACGGGCTACTTTTCGTCCAGCCCTCCACGGGGTCGTCCTGTTCATCCAGCCCTCCACGGGGTCCTCTTCATCCAGTCCCAACCGGCTTGATCGATCGGGGTCCTGTTCATAACCACGGGGTCCTGTTCATCCACCCCCACCGGGAACTATTCATCCAACCCCCCCAGCAACGCTCATTGTTCATCCAGAGGCAGCATCGATCGGCTTCAGTTAGCAGCAGTAGCGAAGGAATCGCTCGATCGGGTTCAGTTAACAGCCATCGATCGATCGCTCGGGTTCAGTAACGCGTAGCCTGCAGTGCAATCGCTCGGGTTCAGTAGGCGAACGCCTCGCTCGGGTTCAGTTAGAGCCCAATGCCTTGCACCCACACGCGTGCGTGTACGAGAGAAACGCCCAAACCTCCATGCATCATGATACGTCTCCAACGTATCTATAATTTTTGATTGCTCCATGCTACTTTATCTACTGTTTTAGGCAATATTGGGCTTTATTATCCACTTTTATATTATTTTTGGGACTAACGTATTAACCGGAGGCCCAACCCAGATTTTTTGTTTTATGCCTATTTCAGTGTTTTGAGGAAAAGAAATATCAGACGGAGTCAAAACGGAACGAAATCAATTGGAGAAGTTATTTTTGGAAGGAAAGCCACCTGATGGACTTGGAGTGCACGTCAGGAGATACGGGAGGTGCTCACGAGGGTGGGGGGCGCCCCCTGGGCGCACCCCCTGCCTCGTGGGACCCCCCTAGCTCCACCAACGTACTTACTGCACCCATACATACCTACGTACCCAAAAACTTCCAGAACAGAACCTAGATCAGGAGTTCCGCCGCCGCAAGCCTCCAGAGCCACCAAAAACCAATCGGGACCCTGTTCTGGCACCCTGCCGGAGGGGGATCCCATCACCGGAGGCCATCTTCATCATCCCGGCGCTATCCATGACGAGGAGGGAGTAGTTCACCCTCGGGGCTGAGGGTATGTACCAGTAGCTATGTGTTTGATCTCTCTCTCTCTCTCTCGTGTTCTCTCTCGTGTTCCCTCTATGGCACGATCCTGATGTATCCCGAGCTTTGCTATTGTAGTTGGATCTTATGATGTTTCTCCCCCTCTAATCTCTTGTGATGAATTGAGTTTCCCCTTTGAAGTTATTTTATCGGATTGAGTCTTTTATGAGAACACTTGATGTATGTCTTGCCATGATTATCTATGGTGACAATGAGATATCATGTGCCACTTGATGTATGTTTTGGTGACCAACTTGCAGGTTCCACCCATGAACCTATGCATAGGGGTTGGCACACGTTCTTGACTCTCCGATAGTAGCTTTGGGGCACTCTTTGAAGTACTTTTATGTTGGTTGGATGAATCTGAGATTGTGTGATGCATATCGTATAATCATGCCCACGGATACTTGAGGTGACAATGGAGTATCTAGGTGACATTAGGGTTTTGGTTGATTTGTGTCTTAAGGTGTTATTCTAGTATGAACTCTATGCTGGATTGAGCGGAAAGAATAGCTTTATGTTATTTTACTACGAACTCTTGAATAGATAGAACAGAAAGGATAACTTTGAGGTGGTTTCGTACCCTACCATAATCTCTACGTTTGTTCTCCGCTATTGGTGTCTTTGGAGTGACTCTTTGTTGCATGTTGAGGGCTTGTTATATGATATATCTATGTTATTATTGTTGAGAGAACTTTCACTAGTGAAAGTATGAACCCTAGGCCTTGTTTCCTATCATTGCAATACCGTTTACGCTCACTTTTATCACTTGTTACCTTGCTGTTTTTATTATTTCAGATTACAAAAACCTATATCTACTATCTATTTTGCACTTGTATCACCATCTCTTCGCCGAACTAGTGCACCTATACAATTTACCATTGTATTGGGTGTGTTGGGGACACAAGAGACTCTTTGTTATTTGGTTGCAGGGTTGTTTGAGAGATACCATCTTCATCCTACGCCTCCTACAGATTGATAAACCTTAGGTCATCCACTTGAGGGAAATTTGCTACTGTCCTACAAACATGTGCACTTGCAGGCCCAACAACGTCTACAAGAAGAAGGTTGTGTGGTAGACATCAAGCTCTTTTCTGGCGCCGTTGCCGGGGTGACTAGGTAAAGGGTACTAACACTCCGTCACTAAGCTCTTTTCTGGCGAGGTGAGTGCTTTAGTACTAGTTTATTTTATAAAAGAAAATTACAAAAAAATGGAGTTAAGTTTGTCACGTACGCTTGACCTTTTTAATATCTTTCGTGAGTATGATGGAAAGGAAAATTGTGCTCAAGTACTAGAAGAAGAATTACATAGAATTCTTGGCATAAAATATGTGAATGATGAGCATGATTGCAATGTTTCTAGTATGAATCCCTTGAATATCCATGATGCTAATGATATGCAAAGCCACAGGCTTGGGGAAGCTATGTTTGATGAAGATGATATTTTTTGTCCCCCAAGCTTTGATGAGCAAAATTACTATGATGAAAGCATGCCTCCTATCTATGATGATTATTGTGATGACACGTATGCTTTAAAGAATAATGATAACCATGAAACGTGTCATCTTGATCTTAATTTTCAATCACATGATAGTTATTTTGTTGAGTTTTCTCCCACTACTATTCATGAGAAGAAATTTGCTCATGTTGAGAGTAGTACATTTTCTATGCTTGTAGATCATGAAAAGAATGCTTTAGGTGCTGGTTATATTGTTGAATTCATTCATGATGCTACTGAAAATTATTATGAGAGAGGAACATATGCTTGTAGGAATTGCAATAATGTCAAGTTTCCTCTCTATGTGCTTAAAGTTTTGAAGTTATGCTTGTTTTGCCATCCTATGCTAGTTGATTATTGTTCCCATAAGTTGTTTGCTCACAAAATCCCTATGCATAGGAAGTGGGTTAGGCTTAAAATGTGCTAGTCATATGCTTCATGATGCTCCCATTACGTTTCAATTCTTATCTTTTATGTGAGCATCATTGTCATCATCATGCCTAGCTAGAAAGGCATTAAAGAAAAGCGCTTGTTGGGAGACAACCCAATATTTATCCTTGCTGTTTTTGTGTGTCCACATGATTATGCTACTATAGTAATCATGTTTTATAGCTTTTCTTTCAATAAAGTGCCAAGTAGAACCTTTATATGATCTTGCTGTAGAAAACACAAACATTTGCGCTCACGAGAATGGCTGCCATTTTTTACTGGAGAGTGCTTTTAGGTTGATTTTTTTGCAGATGATTAATAGAAAAATTCCTCAGGTCCAGAAATTTATTTCATAATTTTTGGGGTTCCAGAAGTATACGTTTTATACAGATTACTACAAATTGTTCTGTTTTTGACAGATTCTGTTTTCTATGTGTTGTTTGCTTATTTTGATGCATCTATGGCGATAATTCATCCTGGAGCCCGGGCTCATCTGCTCCCGCTCAGCAAAAAATTCAAAAAATAATAATAGAAAAATTCAAAAAATTCCAAGTTTTTTTGTGGTGGTAGATAATTTGACGCGTGAGGTGCGCCCCAAAATTCAACATATTTGGACATGTGATTAGCTCTCGGCAAAAAAGACAAATCGGGTCAAAACAGTGCGTGAACAGTAAACATTTTTACAGACCCTAATTTTGTCTTTTTTCCGAGAGCTGCTCAGATGCTCAAATGAGTTGAACTTTGGGGCGCACCTCACGCGTCAAATTATCTACCACCACAAAAAAATTGGAATTTTTTGAGTTTTTCTAGTATTTATTTTGATTTTTTTTCTAAGCGTGGGTGCAGATGAGCTTGGGAGCCAAAACTCCGCGTCCGCATCTATGGCTAGTATTAAGTGGTATGAACCATAGAGATGTTAGAATACAGTAGATATTACACCAATATGAATTTAGAATGAGTTCATTACAGTACCTAAGTGGTAGTTTTATTTTCTTTTACTAACGGAGCTTACGAGTTTTGTTTTGAGTTTTGTGTGGTTGAAGTTTTCAAGTTTTGGGTAAAGATTCGATGGAATATGGAATAAGGAGTGGCAAGAGACTAATCTTGGGGATGCCCAAGGCACCCCAAGGTAATATTCAAGGACAACCAAGCAACTAAGCTTGGGGATGCCCCGGAAGGCATCCCCTCTTTCGTCTACTTCCATCGGTAATTTACTTGGAGCTATATTTTTATTCGCCACATGATATGTGTTTTGCTTGGAGCGTCATTTTATTTTGTTAGTTTTTGCTTGCTGTTAGTTAGAATAATGTTTTGAATCTTTACTTTCAATAAAAAAGTCAAGGATAGCCTTTGCCATGCTTATTTTGCTAGTATACATGTTGCTGTTTGAAAACAGAAAGTTTACCGCTGTTGCAAAAATTCCCTAGAAAAGTCAGAGGATGGTATAACGTTGAATATTTTTGAATATTAAGCTCTGACAAATTTATTACAGTGGGAATTTTAGTTCATAATTTTTGGAGTCAGGGAAGTATTTTTACTCTTGCATTCTTTACAGACTGTACTGTTTTGACAAATTGCTGTTATGGTTGCATTGTTTGCATATGTTTGCTTGTTTAATGATTCTATTTGAGGATAGGAGTATTAAATATACAGAGGCATTTAGTATTAAATGTTGAATAATAATTTTAGTGATTTGTTACAGTAGAATATGATAAGGTTTTGCATTGGCTTATACTAACCTATCTCACGAGTTCTTGTTGAGTTTGATGTGAATGAAGCTTTTGATAAGAAATAGAAAAACCATGATATGAGAGGAATTAAGGAGACACAAAAGTTCAAGCTTGGGGATGCCCAAGGCACCCCAAGATAATATTTCAAGAAGTCTCAAGCATCTAATCTTGGGGATGCCCCGGTAGGCATCCCACCTTTCTTCTTCAACAACTATCGGTTAGTATCGGTTGAGCCAAAGTTTTTGCTTCTTCACATGAGTTGTGATATCCTTGCATTGTAGTTTTCTTTAGCTTTGCTTGCTGTTTGAATAAGTATCAAGATCTGAAATTCTTTAATGAGAGAGAGCCTTACACAAATTAGAATTTGCTATAATACTCTTTGTGTTTCACTTATATCTTTTGAGCATGATAATTTTTGCTCTAGTGCTTCACTTAGATCTTTTAGAGCACGATGGTGGATTTGTTTTAAAGAAACTATTGATCTCTCATGCTTCACTTAGATTATTTTGAGAGTCATTAATAGCATGGTAATTGCTTAATGTTAATATACTTGGTATTCAAGATATGTGAAACTTTCTTATGAGTGTGTTGAATACTAAGATAAGTTTGATGCTTGATAATTGTTTTGAGATATGGAGGTGATATTATCAAAGTCGTGCTAGTTGGGTGATTATGAATTTGAGAAATACTTGTGTTGAATTTTGCAAGTCCCGTAGCATGCATGTATGGTTAAAGTTGTGTAACAAATTTGAAACATGAAGTGTACCTGGCTTGTGCATCCTTATGAGTGGCGGTCGGGGACGAGCGATGGTCTTTTCCTACCAATCTATCCCCCTAGGAGCATGCGCGTAGTACTTGATTTTTGATGACTTATAAATTTTTGCAATAAGTATATGAGTTCTTTTGACTAATGTTGAGTCCATGGATTATACGCACTCTCACCTTTCCGCCTTTGCTAGCCTCTTCGGTACCGTGCATTGCCCTTTCTCACCTTGAGAGTTGGCGCAAACTTCGTCAGTGCATCCAAACCCCGTGATACGATACGCTCTATCGCACATAAACCTCCTTATATCTTCCTCAAAACAGCCACCATACCTACCTATTATGGCATTTCCATAGCCATTCCGAGATATATTGCCACGCAACTTCCATCATCATCATCATGACATACATTACTTCTGTCATATTGCCATTGCATGATCATGTAGTTGACATCGTATTTGTGGCAAAGCCACCATGCATTATTTTTCATACATGTCACTCTTGATTCATTGCACCATCCGGGTACACCGCTGGAGGCATTCATATAGAGTCATATCCTGTTCTAAGTTTCGAGTTGTAATCCTTGTGTTGTAATCAATAGAAGTGTGATGATCATCATTATTAGAGCATTGCCCAAATAAAAAAAGAGAAAGGCCAAAAAGAAAAAAGAAAGGCCCAACAAAAGAAAAAAAGGGCAATGCTACTATCTCTTTTTCCACACTTGTGCTTCAAAGTAGCACCTTGTTCTTCATGTAGTGAGTCTCATATATTGTGCTTCAAAGTAGCACCTTGTTCTTCATGTAGTGAGTCTCATAAGTTGTCCTTTTTATACTAGTGGGAAATTTTCATTATAGAACTTGGCTTGTATATTCCTACGATGGGCTTCCTCAAATGCCCTAGGTCTTCATGAGCAAGCAAGTTGGATGCACACCCACTAGTTTTCTTTTGTTGAGCATTCGTAGCTCTAGTGCATCCATTGCATGGCAATACCTACTCCTCATGTTGACATCAATTGATGGGCATCTCCATAGCCCGTTGATTAGCCTCGTCAACGTGAGACTTTCTCCTTTTTTGTCTTCTCCACACAATCCCCATCATCATATTCTATTCCACCCATAGTGCTATATCCATGGCTCGCGCTCATGTATTGCGTGAAGGTTGAAAAAGTTTGAGATTATTTAAGTATGAAACAATTGCTTGGCTTTTCATCGGGGGTATAGAAGTTGGGAACATCTTTGTGTGACGAAAATGAAGCATAGCCTAACTATATGATTTTGTAGGGATGAACTTTCTTTTGCCATGTTGTTTTGAGAAGACATCATTGCTTTGATTGGTATGCTTGAAGTGTTATTATTTTTGTGTCAATATGAACTTTTGTCTTGAATCTTTCGGATCTGAATATTCATATCACAATTAAGAAGATTTACATTGAAATTATGCCAAAGTATCACTCCGCATCAAAAATTCTCTTTTTATCATTTACCTACTCGAGGACGAGCAGGAATTAAGCTTGGGGATGCTTGATACGTCTCCAACGTATCTATAATTTTTGATTGCTCCATGCTACTTTATCTACTGTTTTAGGCAATATTGGGCTTTATTATCCACTTTTATATTATTTTGGGACTAACCTATTAACTGGAGGCCCAGCCCAGATTTGCTGTTTTATGCCTATTTCAGTGTTTCGAGGAAAAGGAATATCAGACGGAGTCAAAACGGAACGAAATCAACTGGAGAAGTTATTTTTGGAAGGAAAGACACTCGATGGACTTGGTGTGCATGTCAGGATATACGGGAGGTGCTCACGAGGGTGGGGCGCCCCCCTGGGTGCGCCCCCTGCCTCGTGGGACCCCCGTAGCTCCACCGGCATACTTCCTGCACCCATATATACCTACGTACCCAAAAACTTCCAGAACAGAACCTAGATCGGGAGTTCCGCCGCCGCAAGCCTCCAGAGCCACCAAAAACCAATCAGGACCCTGTTCCGGCACCCTGCCGGAGGGGGATCCCATCACCGGAGGCCATCTTCATCATCCCGGCGCTATCCATGACGAGGAGGAAGTAGTTCACCCTCGGGGCTGAGGGTATGTACCAGTAGCTATGTGTTTGATCTCTCTCTCTCTCTCGTGTTCTCTCTCGTGTTCCCTCTATGGCACGATCTTGATGTATCCCGAGCTTTGCTATTGTAGTTGGATCTTATGATGTTTCTCCCCCTCTACTCTCTTGTGATGAATTGAGTTTCCCCTTTGAAGTTATTTTATCGGATTGAGTCTTTTATGAGAACACTTGATGTATATCTTGCCGTGATTATCTGTGGTGACAATGGGATATCATGTGCCACTTGATGTATGTTTTGGTGACCAACTTGCGGGTTCCACCCATGAACCTATGCATAGGGGTTGGCACACGTTCTTGACTCTCCGATAGTAGCTTTGGGGCACTCTTTGAAGTATTTTTATGTTGGTTGGATGAATCTGAGATTGTGTGATGCATATCATATAATCATGCCCACGGATACTTGAGGTGACAATGGAGTATCTAGGTGACATTAGGGTTTTGGTTGATTTGTGTCTTAAGGTGTTATTCTAGTATGAACTCTATGATGGATTGAGCAGAAAGAATAGCTTTATGTTATTTTACTACGAACTCTTGAATAGATAGAACGGAAAGGATAACTTTGAGGTGGTTTCGTACCCTACCATAATCTCTATGTTTGTTCTCCGCTATTAGTGGCTTTGGAGTGACTCTTTGTTGCATGTTGAGGGCTTGTTATATGATCTATCTATGTTATTATTGTTGAGAGAACTTGCACTAGTGAAAGTATGAACCCTAGGCCTTGTTTCCTATCATTGCAATACCGTTTACGCTCACTTTTATCACTTGTTACCTTGCTGTTTTTATTATTTCAGATTACAAAAACCTATATCTACTATCTATTTTGCACTTGTATCACCATCTCTTTGCCGAACTAGTGCACCTATACAATTTACCATTGTATTGGGTGTGTTGGGGACACAAGAGACTCTTTGTTATTTGGTTGCAGGGTTGTTTGAGAGAGACCATCTTCATCCTACGCCCCCTACGGATTGATAAGCCTTAGGTCATCCACTTGAGGGGAATTTGCTATTGTCCTACAAACTTGTGCACTTGTAGACCCAACAACGTCTACAAGAAGAAGGTTGTGTAGTAGACATCACATCGCTCGGCCCTGACCACCAACCGTAACTAGCAACACCCCGATATTTTCCTCCCCCTCGCTTCTTCCACGGTTTTTTCCGTCATGGACGGCCCAAAGAATGTCATGCAGTTGCGTCTCCGGGCCGCCCAGGACGAAAAGCCCATTTTCTGTCATAATTTTTTATCATAGAAGTAGGAGCCCACCACATCTATGATGATACCGGGTTTTGTCACAATTATCGTCATAGAAGTGTCATAAGTATGACAGGAAAAAATTCGTTCAGCCCAAAATGTCACGGGTGTGTCTTTTTTTGTAGTGTCCGCAAACGCCACTTGAGAACTCCAAATCCAGGTCAGTAAGAGGAACCTTTCCTTCACATATTTACTCTGCATATTAAAGGCCTTACCCGTCGCGATTTTCTTGCCCGCCTAGATTTCCTGGAGGGCGCTCTGGGCTTCAGCTCGGGCATCGTGTGCGCTCTGGTGGGCCTTGGCAAGTTCGGACTCTTGATCCGTAATGTTGCGCTCCAAGGACTCACACTTCTTGACGGTTTCCTGGAGCTCTTGTTCGACCTCACTAACCCCAAGCCTCATGCTTTTCGCGTGCGGCTTGTTCCTTGGCCAGTCTGTCCTCGGCCTCGGCGAGCGCCTTCTTGAGGGCCTCCACCTCGGTCGTTGCCCCTAATAAATATCATGACACTTTAGTCAGAACAAATCGTTCACCCTTTCTGAATTTAGATAAGGTTATTGCATACCTTTATTCTCCTCTAGTTGCTTCTTCACGCGGCCGAGCTCCTCCTCGGTCCGCTTCAGGCTTCGCTTTAGTCCGGAGACCACAACAACATGAGAGGTCGCAGCCAGCAATGACGCCTGCATTGTTCACATAGACATATCAAGTTAGTCTCCTGCGAAAGATATTTGATCCTCTATTCAACTTTTCTTTCCGAATACCGAACAGAGTCTCAGGGGCTACTGTCTATACTGTGACATTTTCTTTATATAATTGCATTGCTTACCTCAAAGCCGGTTAGAAGGCTAGTGCAGGCTTTGTTCAGTCCGCTTTTCACAGACTGTATCCTCTCAATCACTGTACCCATAAGGCTATGGTGTTCCTCGACATTGGAAGCGCCTCGCAGCGCTTCCAACAAAGTATCTGGTGCCTCTGGTTGGACAGAGGTCACTGGTGTAATAGGTGGACCTCCTTCTCTTGAAGGTGGCTGCTTGCCTGATTCCGGAGCCGTCTGGGTCTACGAAATGGTATTCGGCTGGGGGCCAAATTTGATATGGCCCCCGTCGTCAGCATCCATGGGGGTTAGCTCCCCCATGTGTTCGGCATCTGAGGTCTCACCCTCTGGCACCTCCCGGATGGCCTCCTACGTCTCTCCCTCGCCTGGGATCCTTCGGGATGACGCCTCAACGTCATCCATGTGCTTGGGAGAGGAGGCCGCTGGAAGGGTCCTGCTGTCCATTGCCTCCTGGTCTAGCAAATCCTCTGAAGATAAGGACCGCTCGAGGTTGGACCGAGACGGACTGCGAATGCATGATTCAACGCATTAAAAACTATGAAGTAGTGAGGCTGAATACATGAAAGTGTCCGGGTTTTGGAATACTCATGATTTGGCCAGGGGCTTGATCCTGGGTGCCATTCTGAGGTGCTATCGGTGGCCGCGGTGGAGTCGTCCGGATGGGAAGCTTTCCCCTTCTTGGACGCTTCAGCCTCCAAACGCGTGGAGGCCGTCCTCTTCTTTCTCCCCCTGCGGGGGGGGGGGGGGGCTGGCTTTCTTCTTCCTCTTCCTCCTCCTCCTCTTCCTCGTCGTCCTCGGCGGCGGAGGAGTGAGCTTCAGCATCTTCGGATGTCACGTCCGAAGTGCCCTTGCAACGGGGACCACTCCTGGTACCCTTGGCCTTCTTCTCTAGTGCTTGATAGGGCGCCAGAACCAGCATCCTCATCAGGAGCAGGATTTTTGGGTCTTCGGGTAGCGGAGCCAGACAGTAAATCCGCTCTGCCTTCTTTGTCCAGGCCTGAAAAAGTTGATAGGAAGGCTTAGGCATCTTCCTCGAATATGCAAGTAAACCATACACCTTGAAAACATGAAGAAACTTACCGGGGGAGGGCCAAATTGTGCCCACGGTCCTTGGCGGTGGCCAGCCGCCTCTCGTTGGCCTTGAAGAGCACCTTCCAGATATCTTCGTGTGTAGTGTCGAAGAACTGCAGCAGGGTCTGGTGCTTGGCCGCTTCATACTCCCACAAATAACAAGTCCGATGCTGGCATGGAAGGATTCGGTGAATCAGCATCACCTGGATCACATTGATGAGCTTGATTTTCTTGTTTATCATGCTCTGTATGTGTGATTGAAGTGTTGCTAGTTTGTCTAACAAAGACCAGTACAGGCCCTTCTCCGGCCAGGATGTGAGCTGCATCAGGGCTCCGGGTCAGAATGCGGAAGCTGCCGCCCAGTTGGTGTCGTGTGGCTCCGTGATGTAGAACCACAACTTCTGCCACCCCTTAACAGTCTCCACGAAGGAGCCTTCGGGCCATGTGACATTGGGCATCTTGCTCACCATGCAGCCTTCGCACTCTGCGTGTTGGCCGCTCACCACCTTCGGCTTCACATTGAAGATCTTCAGCCATAATCCGAAGTGGGGTGGGATGCGGAGGAAGGCCTCACACACGACAATGAATGCTGAGATGTTGAGGAAGGAGTTGGGGGGCCAGATCGTGGAAATCCGGCCCGTAGTAGAACATGAGTCCGCGGACGAACGGGCGGAGAGGGAATCACAGCCCACAGACGAAGTGTGGGAGGAATACAACCCTCTCATGGGGCTCCGGAGTAGGGACAATTTGTCCCTTGGCTGGGAGCCGGTGGGCGATCTCCTTGGCCAGATACCCAGCCTCCCGGAGCTGGATGATGTCCTTCTCCTTGACGGTGGAGGCCATCCACTTGCCCTGCACTCCAGATCCGGACATGGTCGGAGTGCTTTGTTGGGGCGAAAAAGATAAAAACTTGGGCACTGGAGCTCGAGAATGGGGAAGGCAGAGAATGAGAGAAGGCGTGGGTGAAAAAGGTGAATCCTTATCTCCTTATAAAGGCAGCAAGTATCGAGCGCCTCCCCACTAGCCTTAAAACTCGCCTATTCCCCAAGGGTCGTGCAGATGGCACGGTTAGGTTACCCATGCCCGTATTGATGAGAATCCCGCAATAAGGGGACATGATCTCTGCTTTGAGAAGACGTGCCAATGAAACCACATCTCGAAATATGAAGCGGCAGGCTAAAAAACGGTTCGAATAATGACCGGGCGACAACATGATGTCATGCTACGAAAAAGTTGTCAGCGGATTGGACTCGTGAAATATTATACTCTCTGCAGTTGTGTGTGGTATTTGTTTTGCAGAGCCAGACACATTTTCTGTATTCGAAGGAAGCTTTGGAGTATTCGGAGAAGGAACCCGCCTTGCAATGTCGAACACAATGTGCGCGCCGCACACCTCGTCATTGAAGCCTGGTTCAGGGGCTACTGAGGGAGTCCTGGATTAAGGGGTCCTCGGCCGTCTGGACTATGTGACATGGGCTGGACTAATGGGCTACGAAGATACAAGACATAATATTTCTCCCTGTGTCCAGATGGGACTCTACTTGGCGTGGAAGGCAAGCTTGGCGTTCGGATATGAAGATTCCTTTCTCTGTAACGGACTTTTTACAACCCTAGCCCCCTCTGGTGCCTATATAAACCGAAAGGTTTAGTCCATAGGACATAATGATAATCATATAGGCTAGACTTCTAGGGTTTAGTCATTATGATCTCGTGGTAGATCAACTCTTGTAATACTCATATTCATCAAGATCAATCAAGCAGGAAGTATGGTATTACCTCCATAGAGAGGGCACGAACCTGGGTAAACATCGTGTCCCCTGTCTCCTGTTACCATCGACCTTAGACGCACAGTTCTGGACCCCATACCCGAGATCCGCTGGTTTTGACACCGACACACGACAGTTCAAAATTGAGGTTAACTCCTTCCTCTTCGAGCTCCCTTCAGATTCACATAAGAAATGGCTTCTACCTCAATCGGAAACATTATGCATCCTTAGGTCCCAAGGAGAAAACTGTGAGGAAGCATGGAGGGATCACCAAGTCCTCATGAAGTCCCAAGGAGAAGGAGGAGGAAGGGAAACATCAAGATGCGAAAGACTGGAGACCTCTTGGACACCCCGGGTGCCCAGACAAGAGGACCCCCGGGTGCCCGGACATGCGGCCGCAGGGTGGGAAAAGCCCCTGGACACCCCGGGTGCCCGGCCCCTCCACCTGGGCGCACCCCCGGGTGCCGGCCACTTGGCCCCGAGTGCCCGGCCCCTCTAGCCACAGCCTCCCTGGTTGGTCCGGGTGCCTAGCCCACTCACCACTGGGTGTCCGGCCCCCCTCGCAAGCATGACCCCGGGTGCCCGGTCCCCTTTACCCCGGGTGCCCGGACCCTCCACCATGCCTAAGCAGATTTCAGGAAAAATGACCCCTATAACCCCATGTTTTCCCCAATTCGTCCCTAGCCTATAAGTACACTTCATCTAGCTCATTTCTAGGGTTAGCAAAGTATTTGATAGACACTATAGAGCTTTGCTCCTTGTATCCCCTCCTCTTGGAGATCAAGCCCCCATCTTGGGAAGAATCCTTGTGGATTATCAAGGCCTCCTCTTGGAGAAGATCAACATCAAGACCTCATCTCCTGGGAGTGGGAAGAACTTTACCCTAGTGCCAATTTCCTTGAATAGTTCTTGTATGCTTGTGGATCTCTTGTATGCTGCTCTAGTGGATGTGTGATTGAGGTTTGTTTGAGTGTTTCCCCTCTTGTGTTCTTGTGTTCTTGCTCTTTTTCCCCTCCAAGTGTGAAAACATCCTCCCCTAGGGTTTCACCCTACAACACTATCTCTCACCACAAGACCACATCCTCATCCTTACTACATCCAATGGTTCAACAATAGTTGCAAGGTTAAGGTAACACGTACTGCTCATGTGCATTTTAGTATCTCTACATATGCTGATTATGTTGATTGTGATGTGGTACCCATGCAAGCATGTTCCTTATTACTTGGTAGACTATGGCAATAAGATATAAAAAATTGTACACCATAGTATAAACAATCAGTATACTCTTGTTCGTATGGATAAACATATTGCTTTGCTTCAAATGACTCCTTATTCCATTTGGAAAGATGATATTAATAGAGCTAATAAAGCAAAATAGGAGAAAAATAAGAGTGAAAATCGGATTGTGGCAAAAGAATTTGAGCAACAAATGAAGCCTAATAATAAACCATCTAGTGTTGCTTCTGAAATTAAATTGAAAAGTGCATGTTTACTTGCCACCAAATATGATATTGATGATCTAGATTTTAGCAAATCTGTTTGCTATGCTTTTGTGTGCAAAGAGGCATGATATTAATTCGAGGACGTGCCTCCCTCTTTTCCTCCAACTATCACTAACATTTTGCAAGAGTTCGCTGACGTCTTTCCACAAGACGTGCCACTGGGATTACCGCCTATTCAAGGGATTGACATCAGATTGACTTAATTCCCAGTGCTTCGCTGCCAAACGGTGCGCCATACCGTATGATTCCAGAGGAGACGAAGGAGATTATGCATCAAGTACAGGAGCTGCTCGACAAAGGTTATATACACGTATCTCTTAGTCCTTGTGTTGTTCCTATTATATTGGTGCCCAAAAAGGACGGTACATCATGTATGTGCGTTGATTGTAGAGGCATTAATAATATTACTATTCATTATCGTCATCATATTCCTAGGCCAGATGATACGCTTGATAAATTGAGTGGCTCTACAATATTCTCGAAAGTTTATTTGCATAGTGGACACCATCCAATTCGTATGAAATTGGGAGATGAATGTAAAACAACATTTAAAACTAAGTTTGGATTATATGAGTGGTTAGTCATGCCTTTTGTGTTAACAAATGCACCTAGTACTTTCATGAGATTAATGAACAAAGTTTTACGGGTTTTCATTGGATGATTTGTGGTAGACTATTTTGATGATATACTGATTTATATCAGATCTGTGGAGGAACATTTTGAACATTTACGTGTTGTTTTTATTGCTCTACATGATTCACGTTTGTTTGGTAACCTTGGGAAGCACCAATCGAGTATCTTTTCTTGGTTATGTTGTTACTCCATAGGGAATTGAAGTTCATAAAGCCAAGATTGAAGCTATTGAGAGTTGGTCGCAGCCCAAAATGGTTACACAAGTGAGGAGTTTTCTTGGCCTCGCTGGTTTCTATAGGCGTTTTGTGAGAGATTTCAGCACCATAGCTGGACCTCTCAATGAGCTTACAAAGAAGGATGTGCCTTTTGTTTGGGGTACCGCACAAGAAGAAGAATTCACGATATTGAAAGATAAGTTGACACATGCTCCTTTACTCCAACTTCCTGATTTTAATAAGACTTTTGAGCTTGAATATGATGCTAGTGGACCTGGATTAGGAGGTGTGTTATTACAAGATGGCAAACATGTTACATACTTTTTTGAAAACTTGATTGGGCCTAGTCTAAACTATTCTACTTATGATAAAGAATTATATGCTCTTGTTCGGACCTTAGAAACATGGCAACATTATTTATGGCCCATAGAATTTGTTATTCATTCTGATCATGAATCTTTGAAACATATTAAAAGTCAAGCAAAACTGAACAGTAGACATGCTAAATGGGTTGAATTCATTGAGCCTTTCCCTTATGTCATTAAACACAAGAAAGGTGAAGAAAATGTTATTGCTGGTGCATTGTCTCATCTTTATACTATGCTTTCACAACTTGACTTTAAAATATTTGGTTTGGAGACCATCAAAGATCAACATGTGCATGATCCTGAATTTAAAAATGTATTACAAAATTGTAAAGAAGGGAGAACATGGAACAAGTTATCATTAATGATGGATTTGTGTTCCATGCTAACAAGTTATGCATTCCAGCTAGCTCTGTTCGTCTTTTGTTGTTGCGGGAGGCGCATAGAGGAGAATTAATGGGCCACTTTCACGTCTAGAAGACAGAGGATGTACTAGCTACACATTTCTTTTGGCCAAAGACGAGACAAGATGTTGAGCGCTTTTTTGCTCACTGCACTACATGATAAAAAGCTAAGTCACGGCTCAATCCTCATGATTTATATATGCCTTTGCATGTACCTAGTGTTCCATGGGAGGATATATCTGTGGACTTTGTTTTGGATTTATCTCGAACAAAGAAGGAGAGGGATAGCATATTTGTTGTCGTGGATAGGTTCTTGAAAATGGCACACTTTATACCATGTCAAAAAAGCGATGATGCTGGTAATGTTGTTGATTTGTTATTTCGTGAAATTATTCGCTTGCATGGTGTGACAAATACTATTGTTTCAGATCGTGATACTAAATTTCTTAGCCACTTTTGGAGATGTTTATGGGCTAAGTTTGGGACTAAACTGCATTTTAGTACTACTTGTCACCCCCAAACTGATGGACAAACTGAAGTAGTCAATAGAACATTGTCTACTATGTTTAGGTCTACTTTGAAGAATAACAAGAAAATGTAGGAAGAATGCTTGCCTCATATTGAATCTACTTATAATCTTTCGCTGCATTCTACTACTAAGATGTGCGTGAGGGAGTCCCGGATTAGGGGGTGTCCGGATGGCCGGACTATGACCTTTGGTCGGACTCCTGGACTATGAAGATACAAGATTGAAGACTTCGTCCCGTGTCTGGATGGGACTTTCCTTGGCGTGGAAGGCAAGCTTGGCTATACGGATATGTAGATCTCCTCCCATTGTAACTGACTCTGTGTAACCCTAGCCCTCTCCGATGTCTATATAAACCGGAGGGTTTTAGTCCGTAGGACGAACAACAATCATACCATAGGCTAGCTTCTAGGGTTTAGCCTCTCTGATCTCGTGGTAGATCTACTCTTGTACTACCAATATCATCAATATTAATCAAGCAGGAGTAGGGTTTTACCTCCATCGAGAGGGCCCGATCCTGGGTAAAAACATCGTGTCCCTTGTCTCTTGTTACCATCCGCCTAGACGCACAGTTCGGGACCCCCTACCCGAGATCCGCCGGTTTTGACACCGACATTGGTGCTTTCATTGAGAGTTCCGCTGTGCCGTCGCCATCAGGAAGGATGCCGCATCCCGTCTTTAAAGACGGTGTTGTTGCTAAAGGAGCTTTGGCTATCGGCCAAACTCTCCGGCTAGGCGGTTTTCTTATGACCGCCTGTTCGACCGCCGCGCCGACGATGACTTCTCGGGTCATCGAAAGCAATCTCCATGTCAGCTCGGAACTCGCCGAGCAGTTAGATACGATGGAGCTCTCTTCCTTAAACGAGCTCTTGGATCGCATCGCCGCTCTGGGAGTCGCTACAGACTACGATCAGATTGGGCTTAAACCCGATCCGAGAGAGATTGACTCTCCCCAGGTCACCCACCACGTCGCAGTGGTGGAAGAACAATGTGGCGAATCTTCACCCATCTTAAGGACCAGATATGTCCGGATTCCCGATCCCTCCAAGCCGGATACCTGCGGAGGGGAGGACGTCACTCAAGCCCTGAACCTAAAGTCAGGCAGCGGGCCAGATTCATTGGACAACATCCAAGAACCCAAGCTTCCGAGTTCGGAAACTCCTTGGCCCCTGAGTCTCAGATTGGGCGAGGTTCCGGATTTAACTCCACCCGCCCACCCAAATATAAGGGATCTATCCCAAATTCGGCAAGAGCCCACAGAAACAGTACACCATTACTGGGCCAGATTCCTCCTGGTTATGAACAGGATAGAGGACTGCCACGAGGAGAATGCAATTTCATTCTTCTGCAATAATTGCACGGACATTGGAATCCTCAACACCATAAGTCGCCGTGAAATTACATGCTTCGCTGACTTGGCATCCATAGTACAAAAATACTTTGCAATCGAAAGCGTCCGAAACACCGAAATAAGACTCTGGGATGATCCGGCGCTGAATACAAGCCCAGTCCGAAATAAAAGGGCGCATTATCGCCGGACACCTGTGCTAAACATCAAAAAGCAAAAACCCTCTATAGGGTATGGAACCGTACTGGAGGGATGGCTCAATGGACCCTATAAAATTCATAGTACAGAGGGCGCCACTCCAACTCATAGCCTTAGGGCATGTTGGATACTCCGGCAGGTGGCTAGAAGTGGCGAGGAGCTTTTAACTCCAGAATCCGCAGAGCACCAGCACTGGAATACCAGTACGGTATCAACAGTCTTCGAGACTTTCGCATCAAACAATATGCGGAAACGAACACTTCGTTGCCTTACCGAAGTCTACCAGGTAGCAACAATAAACCCATGGAGTGACACGGTTATTACCTTTAATGCCAGTTATGAACCTAAATTCCGAACAGCCCGAGCACCAGCCGCATTGGTCCTCAGTCCGATAGTGGACGGCTTTCGACTTACCAAGGTACTCATGGACGGTGGCAGCGGATTGAACCTCATTTCTGAGGAAACCCTTTAAAAATGGAAATAGACTGGAGCCGCATTGAGTGAAGCAACACAACCTTTAGAGGAATAATCCCCAGTCGGGAAGCGTGCTATACAGGAAAAATCACACTGGATGTGGTGTTCGGCACGCCCGATAATTATAGGTCCGAGGAGGTCACATTTCAAGTGGCCCCGTTCAGCAGCGGATACCACGCTCTGTTAGGGCGAGAGGCATTCACAATTTTTCAAGCTATACCCCATTACGGGTACATGAAGCTCAAAATGCCTAGACCCAACGGAATCATCACTCTTGCTAGTGACCCAGACATAGCACTCCGCGCCGAAAACAAGACAGCCGCACTGGCCCTTAAGGCACTATCCGAAGCCCTAGCGGCCGAAGAACTGACTGCACTGTGCTCCATGGTGAACAGGGACGACGTGATACTCGACAAAAGATCCAAGTCCACCTCCTTTAAACCGGCGGACGAAATAGTCAAATTCCAAGTCCATCCAACGGATCCTACAAAAACGGCCTCCATCAGGGCGCAATTAAACCCTGATGTAGACGCCGCACTACGAGAATTCCTACGCGAAAATTGATACATTTTTGCCTGGCACCCTTCAGACATGCCAGGAATCCCACGCAGGCTGGCCGAGCACAGCCTAAACATCCTAAAAGGATTCAAGCATGTTAAGCAGGCTCTTCGGCGTTTCTCTGAACCTAAGAGACAAGCCATGGGAGAGGAGCTAGCCAAACTACTGGAAGCCGGACTCATCAGAGGTATAAAACATCCGGACTGGCTAGCAAACCTGGTGATGGTACCAAAGAAGGACAAATCCTGGCGCCTATGCGTCAATTTCAAGGACCTCAACAAGGCTTGCCCAAAGGATCCCTTCCCCCTCCCCCGCATCGATCAAATCATCAACGCTACCACAATACACGATTCATTGTGTTTCCTTGATGCATACTTTGGCTACCATCAAATTAAGATGGCAGAACCAGACCAAGCCGCAACGGCATTCATCACCCCATACGGCCCATTCTGCTTCAACACAGTGCCCTTCGGGCTCAAAAACACCGGCGCAACATATCAGCGCATGATTCAGACATGTCTGGCAAATCAGATCGGCAAAACAGTTGAAGCATACGTAGATGACGTGGTCGTCAAAACCAAGCATGTCGAAACTCTAGTAGACGACTTGAGGCTCACATTCAATAACCTCCGAACATATGTGTCACACCCTAGCTAGTTCATGCATTAGAGTGTTGCATCATGTCTATTCTTTCATCAGAAACTCGAAATGGGGATGACAGAACCCCCAGCCCCCTCTGAAACAACTAGGGTTTACTAAAAATATTTTCAATGAACCTGAAATGCCCTTCTAAAATGTCCATCATTTTTGTCTTGGTTCAGAACCTCTGCCAAAAGTGATGCACAGTTTTCTAGGTCATCCTAAGGTCTTTGAATTAATTCATAAGTATTTGAGTTTGGGCATTTAAATTATATAAATTATTTTGAATGCTCAAATATTTCCAAACTAAAATGTTCCTTGCTGGAAATATTCCAACTAAGGACCAGGTGCAGTTTGGTGAATTTAGGAGTTGTCTAGGTATTTTTAATAAGTCCACAAACCTACATAATAAATAAGAAAACAGGAAATAATAAAAGCTTACCTGGCGCCACCCAGAGGCCCACCTGTCGGCCCAGCCCAGCCACCGCTCCAGCGAGCTGCTTGGCTTGGCCAGGCAGGCAGGCAGGTGCTCGACGGCGGCCGCAGCATGCGTGCCACGCAGCTTCCCGCCGCCTCGCCGCTCCCCTCGTCCAGCTGATGACGGGGATCGACCCCTCTCCCTCTCCCCGACCCCGCAGACACCAGCTCCTCCCCCCAGCTCCTCCCCCTCACGCTCCCCAGCCATGGCCGACGCCGCCGCCGCCGCCCCATCGCCATAGCCGCGCTCCCCACCGTCCGTGCTCCGTCTCGCCGTGTCTAGGAGCTCCGCCGCCATCCTCTTCGTCGAGCTAGCCGAGCCCCGCGTGCTCGTGTGGCCCGAGTCCACCGCACCGACTTTGCCCGAGTCCACCGTCGCCGGAGATCCCCTTCAACGCCGTCGCCGCATCAGTCCGTCCCCGACCCTGCCGGTTGCCTCCACGAGTGCCTTGTGAGCCTAGCTACCTCCCCTTCCCTTCCTCTCTCGCCCCCAAGCTGTGTAGCAACTGCACGAAGATCACCCGCACGCACCGCCGCGGAGATCGTCGCCGATGTGCTCCCGGCCATCCTCCGGTCACCTCTCGGTGTCCATCGCACTCACCACGTCGCGTAGGGTCTAACCATACACTCCCCGCACCTCACCGCACACCCTAGCCCTGAGTTCGCCTCCACCTGAACTCCGGCGGCCGCCTAGGTCGTTGCCGGCGCCGATTCCGGCCACCCCGACCCCAACTAACTCCACCAAGAGCTGCGGTTTGTCCCCAGCTCCACTTAGATGCCTTCCGCGACCCATTTGGTGGCCGGAACGGCCAAAATCACTTCCGCCGCCCCGTCGGGCTCGCCGGCGGCTAGACGCCGGCGTGTTTGACTTTGACCTTGACTAGGGTGGGCCCAGTTTGACCCCCCTGAGCCTATGACAAGTGGGGCCCCTTCTGCTAATTAACCCAGATTAGTTTAAACTAAATTAAGTTAGTTTAATTAACTACTGACATGCGGGACCCACTAGTCAGTTTGACCTGGACCGGTCTGTTGACTTGCTGAGGTCAGCATGACTTCATGCTGACGCAGTAATCCTTTTCTAGAATTAAAATAATTCCAGAATGATTTATAAAATTCCAGAAAATTCCCCAAACTTCAAAAAATCATAGTAAATCAACCATAGCTCAAAATGCAAAGTGTTATATTGAAAAATGATTAGAAAAATCCAACCTATCCATCTGTACTGGTTTCATGCATGTTTAAGCAAGCTAACCTGATGTTTAGAGCAGAACTAGATTAAGCACTTATAAAGGGCCATGTATGAGTTTGAACTTGAATCTTTGATTCAAAATGGTCCAAACCCATCTGGTTATAGTTGCATTAGCCCAACACACTCATATTGCCATGTTTCATGCATGCATCATATTGTTGCATATTGTTTGGTAATGTTGTGTACCGGTGCTCTTTACGGCAGGTTCTGCCTCCGAGGAGTACCACGATTACCCTAACGAAGAACCATATCAGTGCATCGACCCATCAGGCAAGCAACCAACCGTTTGATCATATCGATACAATCCCATGTTCTCGCTCCTGCTCTCTTTTACTGCATTAAGACAACGCGTTTCAAACTGCTGTGTGCTATGGTAGTTGAACCCATTTCCTCTGCATGACCTGTCATTGCCACAGTAACTAGATGAAACCCACTAGCATGTGTAGGAGTTGTTTGAGCCATATGTATGTGTTGTTCCTACCTTGCTATGCCTGCTATGCTTAGAGTCGCGTCAGGTCTGTTTCATCTGGGTGATGGGCTAGAGTGAAATGATCATGCCGGTAATGAGAGTGATGTGGTGAACACGATTTGGTAAAGGTATCGATGAAAGGCCATGTAGGAGTACATGGTGGGTTGTTTCATTGAAGCCGTCCTTAAGCACTGAGATCTGTATGTGTGATTTAAGAATCAGCTACTACCATGCATTGGGCCCGAAACCAATGGACCCTCTCGGCTTCTTATTCACCCTAGTTCTCTGTCCAGGAGTTGCAAGTAGTTTCTGGTGTTTGTAGCCTACTGGAGGCCGTGGACAGCGCTGACCGTAGGGGTGGGCTGTGATGCGGTAGGTAAGTGGCACGGTGTACCGGATGCCCGTTAGGCATCTCGGGAACCCTGTTCACATCGTTTGGGGCTGTGAGCGAAACCCCGGCCGGATCTCCTCACGGATGGAACCCGAATAGGCGATAAACCTGGACTAGAGACTTAGGTGATTAGGTAGGTCGTGGCCGACACCCACGTTGGGCTTCCGCTTGAAGGTTGCCGAGTACATGTCGTGTAAACGGCGGTAAGTGGTGAGAGTGTGTATGAAGAAGTACACCCCTGCAGGGTTGACATAATCTATTCGAATAGCCGCGTCCGCGGTAAAGGACTACTTGGTTGCCTATACAGTTCATAGACAAGTAAACTGGAAACTACTAAAAATCTCAAGATAAGCGTGAGTGCCGAGGATGGCTCTTCCGTAGGATGACGGAGGTGGATCCTCGGTGGTGTATTGAAGTGGTGGGTAGTGGACTCGTGTGCGCAAAACCATTTCAAGTTGGTGTATCGTAGGATAGCTTAGCCAAGAGTCAAAGCTGGCTTGCTGCAATAACCCCACCAACCCTTCTTGATAATGTGCATGTATATAGGATCTGATGTAAGTCTTGCTGAGTACCTTTGTACTCATGTTGCTTTAATTTACATTTTTCAGAAGACGCTGCAACCCCTTCTGATGGGTTCTTCGTAGACTTTGACATCGATGAGTAGACTGAGGCCCAGGTGGTGATCCTGAGCTTGTGAAGGACCATGTAGTATAGCCAGGCTTTCCCAAGCCTCTTTTGTTTTACTAGTTGTCTGTACTCAGACAAGTTACTTCCGCTGATGGCTTGTATGTCTGTATGACTTGAATGCTGGGTCGTGTGACCCGTACTTGTGTGTATGATATGTAAGGCTCTCTGAGCCTTAAATAAAGTACTGGTGTCGTAGAGTCATGTTGTGATGCCTTGTTGTATTTGCACATATCGAGCATATTGTGTGTATGATTGAAATGCTTGGTATGTGTGGGATCTGACTATCTAGTTGTTTATTCTTAGTAGCCTCTCTTACCGGGAAATGTCTCCTAGTGTCTCCACGGAGCCTTGGTAGCTTGCTACTGCTCCGGAACACTTAGGCTGGCCGGCATGTGTCCTTCTTCGTTCCTGTGTCTGTCCCTTCGGGGAAATGTCACGCGATGGATACCGGAGTCCTGTTAGCCCGCTACAGCCCGATATACCAGAGTCCTGCTAGCCTAGTGCTACAGCCCGAATTCACTTGCTGATGACCGACACGTTCGATGCTGGGTCATGGATGCCTGTCCCTGTAAGTCTGTGCCGCTTTGGGTTTACGACTAGCCATGTCAGCCCGGGCTCCTTACCATATGGATGCTAGCGACACTATCATATACGTGTGCCAAAAGGCGCAAACGGTCCCGGGCAAAGGTAAGACGACACCCGTGGGAATACCGTGCGTGAGGCCGCAAAGTGATATGAGGTGTTACATGCTAGATCTATGTGGCATCGAGTCGGGGTCCTGACAATATGACATCAAGCTTAACCCGGAAAAATGCATTTTCGGCGTACCAGCCGGAAAGCTCTTGGGCTTCATTGTATCCGGTAGAGGAATTGAAGAAAACCCAGCCAAGATCCGAGCTCTGTCACAATTGGATATTCCAAAGGACCTCAAGCAAATACAAAAATTGACTGGATGCGTGGCGGCTCTAAGCCGCTTCATCTACCGCTTGGGAGAAAAGGCATTACCCCTTTATCGCCTCCTCCGGCGCACCGAACACTTCGAGTGGACAGATGCCGCCATGGCCGGACTCGAAGAAATAAAAGCCATATTGGCAACAAACCCGGTCCTGGTCGCGCCTAACATCGGCGAACCAATGCTATTATACATTGCGGCAACTCATCAAGTTGTAAGCGCAGTGCTCGTCGTCGAACGAGAAACGGACAGACACAAATCCCCCCTTCAAAAACTAGTTTACTACGTATCCACTGTCCTCACTCCATGCAAGTCACGGTACCCGCACTATCAAAAGATAGCGTACGCGGTGTTCATGGCATCTCGGAAGCTACGACACTACTTTCAAGAGTGTTCAATACCAGTAGCCTACGAAGTACCTCTTAACGATATTATAAACAACCGCGACTCGACGGGCCGGATTGCAAAATGGGCCATTGAGCTCCTCCCGTTCGACATAACCTATAAGCCACGGCGAGCTATCAAGTCGCAAGTTTTGGCCGACTTTGTTGCTGAATGGACTGAAGCCGAACTCCCTAAAGAGTATGACACATATTCCAACTGGATCATGCACTTTGACGGCTCCAAAATGTTAGCAGGTCTGGGGGCTGGCATTGTTCTGACGTCCCCAACAGGAGATATAGTTCAATATGTACTCCAGATAATGTATACGGACTCTAACAATGCAGCCGAATACGAGGCCCTTCTACATGGTCTCCGGATGGCAGTCTCCATGGGCATCCAACGCCTAGAGGTGCGAGGGGATTTGAACCTTGCGATATCCCAAATAAATGGAGATTTTGAAGCCAAGGATCCGAAAATGGCAGCTTATCGCAACGCCGTCCTAAAAATGTCAGCTCAGTTTGAGGGGCTCGAATTTCACCGTATAGCCCGGGAAAACAATCAGGCACCAGACGTCTTGGCGCGCATCAGCGCAAAGCGCGATGCAGTCCCCCCCAACATTTTCTTGGAGAGGCTATTCAAGCCATCCGTACAATGGGAAGGGGAATCCGGCAATAACAACCCAGACCTAGCCGCACCACCTGACACCGAACATTCTGACACAACAGGAGGCTCTACCAACGAAGTAACATCCTCAGCCCACGTAATAATGGCAGTCATTGCCCCGTGGATAGAACCATTCTTAGCCTACTTAACTAGGCAGGAACTTCCCGAGGACCAAAACGAGGCACGCTTCATAGTGCGGCGATCTAAAGCCTATAAAGTCCACGAAGGAGAGCTTTATAAGAAAAGCACCACCGGAGTCCTTCAAAGGTGTATCTCCGAAGAGGAAGGGCGGAACCTTCTGGCTGAAATTCATGCTGGACTCGGAGGGCACCACGCCGTAGCCCGAGCCCTTGTAAGTAAGGCCTTCCATACTGGATTTTATTAGCCAACGGCCCGGGCATATGCTCAGGACTTAGTCCAACGATGCGTCAGTTTCCAATTATTTGCTAACCAAAGCCATATGCCACCCACCGCCCTCCAAACTATACCCGTCACCTGGCCCTTCATGGTCTGGGGGCTTGACATGGTTGGACACCTTAAAGGAGGAACCCACAAGCAAAAATACCTACTAGTCATGGTCGATAAATTCACCAAATGGATAGAGGCCAAGCCTGTTAAGACGGCCGAATCCGGACCGGTGATAGACTTCATACCAGGGGTCGTACACCGTTACGGCGTCCCCCACAGCATCATCACTGATAATGGCACAAACTTTACGGCCGACGAGGTTAAACTCTGGTGCAAAAACATGGGCATCAAGCTCGACTACGCTTCAGTCTATCACCCACAAACTAACGGTCAAGTCGAGCGAGCAAATGGTCTAATCATGAGCGGTATCAAACCCAAATTAGTGCGGTCCCTCAAGGAATCTAACACGCACTGTGTAGAGGAGCTCGACTCTGTACTCTGGGGGTTGCGGACCACGCCGAATCGCACTACCAGATTCACACCATTCTTTATGGTATACGACGCAGAGGCAGTCCTGCCCTGCGACATAATTCATGACTCACCTCACGTGCGCATGTACGAAGAAAGAGAAGCCGAACTCGATCGGCGAGATAGTTTGGACGCATTGGAGGAGCAGTGCGACGTTGCAAAAGCCCGTTCCGCATTCTATCAATAGCAGGCTCAAAGATATCAAAGCAGAAAAGTACGGGCCAAAACTTACAATGTTGGCGAATTAGTTCTACACCTGCCGGACAAGAAAAAGGACAAACTCAAGCCCAAATGGGAAGGTCCCTTCATAATCGACCAAGTTCTGACTGGCAGAGCATACCGTTTGCGAAATGCATCAGATAACCGACTCGAGCCGAACCCATGGAACGCAGCCCGTCTACGAAGATTCTACGCCTAGCGCCGGACTCTGTGTTCGTCTCCTTCCTCTATCCATTTTTTACACATTAGTTGTCTTATATTTCTCTCCTTCTCCCTCCTTTTCTCTTACAGCCTTTTAAGGGCTCGTTTGCGCCACGTTCGCACACAACTGACGCGCTATCCGCACTCATTATACCTAGGGGCTTCTTTAACAGAAGCTTGTTTATACGAGCCTCATGCCCAACACATGTGTCACACTTCCGCATGTACCTTTTATTCGCCATTATATGCATCGATATGACTTAAGTTTTGGCCAAGCTGGGTTGCCTGGCTCCTGTGCTTACCCCTACGTTCCCGATTGTTCGGCTAGGCGGTAAAGGGAGCACCTCTGCGATTGTTACTGCCGGGTCAGCCGGATGTGTACCTCAGACTGGGTGAAGCTGAAAGCTAGCGTTCTTAAGAGAATATTCGGTCGCTGAACTAAAAGATGATTTTTAACCCGTTTATTTATCTGCCCCGGATGCTTTTCTGCTTTTTTCGCAGTCCGGACATGCACTTTAGGGCATGCCTCCCAGGGAAAGGAACCCCTAACGGAACTATTCTCCCTGGAAGATGTTTCTTACTAACCATGTAATATAACATAACTAGTTGGGCACTTGTCTGATAAAGCACTAATGACCCCTATGCCTGGTCTCCACGCATGCCCCGGTTCTTACATAACCGAGAGGGTATTCGGACACACTCCGGACTTTCGGGTCCCGAGGTTGAAGCGAAAAGGTCCACCATGACAAACGATCTACAATCCGGCTAGAAGGCATTTTACATGTCATTTTAAATTACATAGTCAATTTGACTGGGTATATTCCTCTTCAATACCATCCAACAGGCTGTCTAGTTTACAGTCTTGTTGGGAATATTTGGCAGCCAACTCTACCTGGCCGTACACTAAACTGACAGGGATCTCCTTCCCATCGGGCCCTACAGGTCCGACCTCGGCCATGTGGTTTGGGTCAGCCTTCGTGTACCGCGTCTTCACCATGGCCCAGGCCTCCCTGGCGCCTTGACGGCAGGCCGATATCTTCCATAATCGGAAGCGCCGCCGCGCTCCCTTCAGCTTCTCTGCAAGCTCTCCAAGGCCTTCGGGCATGGATATGGACGGCCACAAGGCCTGGGCAACACCTTGCATCACCTGCCGAACTCGTTCGTGCAGTTGTAAGAGCTCGGGAAGAAGGTCACCCATAGAATCGGGCATTTCCTCGGCAGGTCAACCTGTCAACATACCTACAGACATAACTCTGTCAATCGACTTCCTTGCCGAACTCTTCTTTTCGTAGTTCATTCAAGCACTTACTAAAAATGCCGCGTCGAAGGCGTCGATTCTCCTTCACAGAGTCCGACAGCTGAGCACGAACATCCTTTAGTTCCTCGCCCAGCTGGGTGTTGGCATCCTGGAGCTTATTCTTCTCTTGCCTCACCCTCGTAAGCACGCTCTCGCCGGCCTTTAACCGGCGCAAGAGTTGTTGCTTGTCCGGATCTACTCCGGCGCCATCTGCAATGTTATTGTCAGAATTGCAAGCATGCCGCACTCTTCAACATACTTATCTTTCGAAGCATCTATTACTAGAGGAGGTCTCCTTGGCCTCCCCTGTTGTGGCTAGTGCGGCCTCAAGTTTGGCCTTGCACTCTTCCAGCTCCTGGGACAGTTGGGTATTCTTTTCTGTAGGATCCTGCATAACAAATGATCCTTAAATCAGTTATTCTAACTGTTTCAAGTCTCGGGGGCTACTGACATATATAACCATCAAATTTTCTCACCCGTATGTCTTTTACATACTGCTCTATGGCTCTGGCTAGACCATTTTGAGCGGCACAGAGGTACGCATCTCCCGTATTAAAGGCGTCCAACGCCTCTTGGGAAAAACAAGCGTCACGAAGAACAATCCGGCGACACATGTGGTTCATGGTGCTCTCCACCTCAGAATTGGTGGCAGACAGCCCGCCCGCATCCTCTGTCGGAGGAGCGTTCGGTGCGCGCCCCGTGTTCGCCTCCGCTTCTGGACCCGGCCTTGAAGCCTGGCCGGTGGATATAGTCCGGCAGGCGCTCTTCTTCCTGAAGAGAGCATGAGCGTTAGTATGCCTTGAGGGCATAAACCCTGGGCATTAAAATTACACGCTGTACTGTTGCGCCGGTGTCTCGATCCAGTCCGCACTTTTGTTTAGCCCGTTGGGCCTCGATGGCCCTTGTTGGCTAGCCACCGCGGGCTCGGCCCTCCGCCTCAAGGACTTCCCCTGCAAAAAACGCCATTGGTATACGGTGATAAAAAATAAGCACGGATGGATCCTCTTGAAAGTACTGGGACTTCAGTCTCGGTTACCTTTGAGGCTGGAAGTAGACCGGGATAATCGGCCGTAATGGCCACTAAGGTGTTGTCCTTACTCAATTGATGAAACACCCCATCAATCAGCTCCACAGACAAGTCCGGGTCCTCTTGGGAGTCCGGATCGAGGGACCGTTCCGGGTCCTCGGGTTGTGGAGGAGGGCTGATTATCTCCTTTACAGCCTGGCGTAGCTCCTGTGTTGGAATTGTCAGACTAAATACTTAACTATGGGAATATGAGACAGATGGACAAGTTAAAGTGTCCGCTTACCCAGCTCGGAGGATTGTACATAGAAAATCCGCCTCGTGGGTTGACGCAGAGGAATTCCTCCTCTTCTCCCTTGTACAAAGTGGACAAGATCTCTATTAGAGCGGCAGCTGATTCCGGCCCCTTACGGCCGCACCGGGTGGCGTCGTCCTCCCCGTTGAAATCCCACATGGGGTGGTCTCTATACTGAAGCGGCTGCACCCCCCGCATAATGCATGTGGCCATGACCTCGATCATGGTCAGTCCGGAATGAGCTAACAACCTTATCCGGTTCATCAGGTAAAGGACGTCCCTGTCATTTTCCTTCTGATGGCACCGTGGGCGCTAGCTTAGGCGCTTCTTCAAAGGAGCATTATTGAACTCAGGGAGGCCGATCCGAATAGGGTCCGGCAGGGGGACATCTTCTATATAAAACCATTCTGAAGGCCAGTCTTCGGACATCTTCTTTGGGGTTCCGGATAGATATCCGGTCCTGGCGATGCGCCATAGTTCGGCTCCGCCCACTTGATATATCGACCCCTCATGAGAGCGGGGCACAAGGCAGAACAACTTCTTCCACAGTGCGAAATGAGCCTCGATGCCCAAAAACAGCTCGCAAAGGGCTACGAAGCCCGCAATATGCAATATGGAGGCAGGCGTAAGGTTGTGCAACTAGAGGCCGTAGAACTCCAGGAGCCCCCGGAGAAACGGATGAATTGGAAATCCGAGCCCTCTTATCAAATAAGGGACAAGGCATACCCGCTCTCCTTTGGAGGGATTAGGGACGCTCTCCTCTTGCTCTCCACCATTATAGGTGGCAAGCCCGGCTCGAACCGGGACCATGAAGGCTGGGGGGAGAAACCCCTTGGCTTGGAGCGCCACTAGCTCGCTGTGCGGGACGGAGCATCTCTCCCAATCTCTAGGCTGAGGGCTGGGGGCGCAAGAGGAGGAGCTGCATCGACTGGCCATGATGGAATGGATCTCTGTCAAAAGCGCTCTGATGAATGCTCGCGGAGGGAAGATGGTGTGCTTTGGATCTAAATCCCTGTCTCTTTTATAGACTGCTCTTTTTATGCAGCTAGGGGGTAAATGAAAAAACACCCTGGCTTTTCGCATTCGTTTGACACGTGGAAGATGGCCATAAATGGGCGCAGAAGCCAAGAAGCGCAACATTCACCAGAAGTCGGACATTATTCAACAGGTATATGGAATTTGGAGAAGAACCCGCCTTGCAATGTCGAAGACAAATCTGCACGCCGGACTCATCGTCATTGAAGCCTGGTTCGGGGGCTACTGAGGGAGTCCCGGATTAGGGGGTGTCCGGATGGCCGGACTATGACCTTTGGCCGGACTCCTGGACTATGAAGATACAAGATTGAAGACTTTGTCCCGTGTTCGGATGGGACTTTCCTTGGCGTGGAAGGCAAGCTTGGCGATACGGATATGTAGATCTCCTCCCATTGTAACTGACTCTGTGTAACCCTAGCCCTCTCTGGTGTCTATATAAACCGGAGGGTTTTAGTCCGATGGACGAACAACAATCATACCATAGGCTAGCTTCTTGGGTTTAGCCTCTCTGATCTCGTGGTAGATCTACTCTTGTACTACCCATATCATCAATATTAATCAAGCAGGAGTAGGGTTTTACCTCCATCGAGAGGGCCCGAACCTGGGTAAAAACATCATGTCCCTTGTCTCCTGTTACCATCCGCCTAGACGCACAGTTCGGGACCCCCTACCCGAGATCCGCCGGTTTTGACACCGACAGTGCCCTTTCGAAATTATGTATGGTTTCCTACCTCATGCACCTATTGATTTGTTGCCTCTTCCATCTTCAGAGAAGGTTAATTTTGAAGCTAAACAACATGTTGAATTGGTCAAAATGCATGAGTTAACTAAGGAAAACATTGAGCGTATGAATGCTAAATATGAACTTGTTGGAGATAAAGGTAGAAAACATGTTGTGTTTGTACCTGGAGATCTTGTTTGGTTACATTTGCATAAGGATAGGTTTCCTTATTTGCACAAATCAAAGCTAATGCCACGTGTTGATGGTCCTTTTATGGTGTTAGAGAAAATAAATGATAATGCATATAAACTTGAGCTGCTTGCAGATTTTGGGGTTAGTCCCACTTTTTAACATTGCAGATTTGAAGCCTTATTTGGGTGAGGAAGATGAGCTTCCGTCGAGGACGACTTCATTTCAAGAATGGGAGGATGATGAGGGCATCAATACCATTGTTACACCCACAGTCCCTGCTGCTATACATACTGGACCAATTACTAGAGCTCACGCACGCGAATTGAATTACCAGGTACTTCCGTTTCTTGGTGAAAATTCAAATGTTCATTAGAATAAGATGCTTCCTAAATTGGATACATTTGTGTTGATAACTAATGAAGGGCCTAACATGGACAAGAGGGATGAACACTGGAGCAGGATCAAGCATGGAGATGAAGGCATGCGCAAAGGGATCCAGAATGGCGTTTCTGGTGCATATTTGAGCACTTTGAAGCCTCCGTGATGACCTAGAAGGACATGGACGAAATATGCAAGATGCCCCTTCATAATTTTGACCAGAGCTTATTTGAGGTGTTGCGCCACCTTATTTTTGGCCAGGCCCACGTAATTTCGAAATACTTAAGTATAGGCAGTTTTTAGAGTCCGTATGTGTGGGGAAAAAATTTAGGGTTGGATTCAGACCCCTCCTACAAGGGGCCACGAAATTCCCCCTACTCCTCCATATATACAGCCCTTAGAGCGTTGTTTAGACTTTGTGTTTTGTTTAGATTAAAGTTCGACATAGCTGCAACCTCACGTACTTCGTTTGTGTTCAACGACCAGACCAAGGTGTCATAGAACCCTGAAGGAAATATGCCCTAGAGGCAATAATAAAGTTGTCATTTTATCCTTATTTAATGATAAATGTTTATTATTCATGCTAGAATTGTATTAACCGGAAACTTGATACATGTGTGGATACATAGACAAAACACCGTGTCCCTAGTAAGCCTCTACTAGACTAGCTTGTTAATCAAAGATGGTTAAGTTTCCTAACCATAGACATTCATGTGTTGTCATTTGACGAACATGATCACATCATTAGGAGAATGATGTGATGGACAAGACCCATCCGTTAGCATAGCATATTGATCATTCAATTTTATTGTTATTGCTTTCTTCATGTCAAATACATATTCCTTCGACTATGAGATTATGCAACTCCCAGATACCGAAAGAATTTCTTGTGTGCTATCAAACGTCACAACATAACTGGGTGATTATAAATATGCTCTAAAGGTATCTCCGAGGGTGTTTGTTGGGTAGGCATAGATCAAGATTAGGATTTGTCACTCCAAGTATCGGAGAGGTATCTCTGGGCCCTCTCGGTAGTACACATCATAAGAAGCCTTGCAAGCAAAGTGACTAATGAGTTAGTTGCGGGATGATGTATTACGGAACCAGTAAATAGACTTGCCGGTAACGAGATTGAACTAGGTATGAAGATACCAACGATCGAATCTCGGGCAAATAACATATAGATGACAAAGGGAATAATGTATGTTGTCATAACAGTTCGACCGATAAAGATCTTCGTAGAATATGTGGGATCAAATATGAGCATACAGGTTCCGTTATTGGTTATTGACCGGAGAGGTGTCTCGGTCATGTCTACATAGTTCTTGAACCCGCAGGGTCCGCACGCTTAACGTTTGATGATGATTTTGTATTATATGAGTTATGTGATTTGGTGACCGAATGTAGTTTGGAATCCTGGATGAGATCACGGGCTTGACGAGGAGTCTCAAAATGGTCGAGAGGTAAAGATTGATATATAGGATGATAATATTAGGACACCAGAAGTGTGCTGGATAGTATCGGGTATTTATCGGACTACAGGGGGGTGACCAGAACCCTCCAGGGGAATTATGGGCCATATGGGCCATAGGAGGGGAGCACACCAGCCCACAAGGGGTGGCACCACCTCCTTATGGTAGGAGGACGAATAGGAGAAGGAAGAGGGGGTTCATCCCCCCCCTTTCCTTCCTCTTTCCCTCTTCCCTTTTTTTCCCTTCCGGTAAAAGGAAAGGGGGGCGAATTAGACTAGGAGCCCAAGTAGGATTCCTCCTAATTGGGCGCCCCAAAGCTGCTCCCCTCCCCCTCCCACCTATATATACATGGGGAGGGGCACCTAGAACACACATCAACTATTGTTAGCTGTGTGCGGTGCACCCTCCACAATTTACGCCTCCGGTCATATTCTCGTAGTTCTTAGGCCAAGCCCTACGCGGATCACTTCACCATCACTGTCACCATGCTGTCGTGCTGCCAAAACTCATCTAATTCCTCAACACTCTGTTGGATCAAGAGTTCAAAGGACGTCATCGAGCTCAACGTCTGCAGAACTCGGAGGTGACGTACGTTCGATGTTTGATCGGTCGGAACGAGAATAAGTTCGACTACATCAACCGCGTTGTCAAACGCTTCCGCTTTCGGTCTACGAGGGTACGTAGACACACACTCTCCCCCTCTCGTTGCTATGCAGCTCCTAGATAGATCTTGCATGAGCGTAAGAAAATTTTGAAATTGCATGCTACGTTTCCAACAGTGGCATCCGATCCAGGTCTATCTGTAGATGATATGCACGAGTAGAACACAAAGGGTTATGGGCAGTGATTGTCATACTGCTTACCACCAATGTCTTTTTTGAATTGGCGGTGTTGTTGTATGAAGCGGCCTGGACCAACCTTACACAACCACGTTCATGAGTCCGGTTCCACTGACATACATGCAACTAGTTTGGCATAAAGGTGGTTGGCAGGTGTCTGTTCTCCTACTTTAGTTGAATCGAATTTTACTGTGGCCTGTCCTTGTTGATAAAGCACCATTGTGGTTTTGATACATAGGTAAGAACGGTTCTTGCTAGGAGCCCATAGCAGCCACGTAAAACTTGCAACAACAAAGTAGAGGACGTCTAACTTGTGTTTTGCAGGGAATGCTTGTGATGTGATATGGTCAAGACATGATGTGATATACGTTATTGTATGAGATGATCATGTTTTATAGAAGTTATCGGCAACTGGCAGGAGCCTTATGGTTACCGCTTTATTGTATGAAATGCAAACACCATGTAATTGCTTTACTTTATCACTATGCGTTAGTGATAGTTGTAGAAGCAATAGTTGGCGAGACGACCACGATGCTACGATGGAAATCAAGGTGTCAAGCTGGTGATAATGGAGATCGTGATGATGCTTTGGAGATGGAGATCAAAAGCACAAGATGATGATGGCCATATCATGTCACATATTTTGATTGCATGTGATGTTTATCTTTATGCGTCTTATTTTTCTTAGTACAGCGGTAGCATTATAAGATGATCCCTTCACTAAATTTCAAGGTATAAGTGTTCTCCTTGAGTATAAACCGTTGCGACAGTCCTTCGTGCTGAGACACCACGTGATGATCGGGTGTGACAGGCTCTACGTTCACATACAACAAGTGCAAGACAGTTTTGCACATGCGGAATACTCGGGTTAAACTTGACGAGCCTAGCATGTACAGACATGGCCTCAGAACACTGGAGACCGAAAGGTCGAACATGAATCAAATAGTAAATATGATCAACATAGAGATGTTCACCATTGATGACTACTCCATCTTACATGATGATCGAACATGGTTTAGTTGATTTGGATCACATATCATTTAGATGACTTGAGGGATGTCTATCTAAGTGGGAGTTCTTAAGTAATATGATTAAATGAACTTAATTTATCATGAACTTAGTCCTGATAGTATTTGTAAATTATGTTGTAGATCAATAGCTCGCGTTGTAGCTCCCCTATGTTTTTTGATATGTTCCTAGAGAAAACTAAGTTGAAAGGTAATAGTAGCAATGACGCGGACTGGGTCCGTGATCTGAGGATTATCCTCATTGCTGCACAGAAGAATTATGCCCTTGATGCACCGCTAGGTGATAGACCTATTGCAGGAGCAGATGCAGACGTTATAAATGTTTGGCAAGCTCGATGTGATGACTACTTGATAGTTTAATGCACCATGCTTTACGCCTTAGTATCGGGGCTTCAAAGATGTTTTGAACACCACTGAGCATATGAGATGTTCCAAGAGCTGAGATTGGTATTTCAGACTCATGCCCGTGTCGAGGGGTATGAGACCTGTGACATGTACTTTTCCTACAAGATGGAGGAGAATAGCTCAACTAGTGAGCATGTGCTCAGAATGTCTGGGTACTACAATTGCTTGACTCACGTGGGAGTTAATCTTCCAGATAAGATAGTGATTGACTGAGTTCTCTAGTCACTATCACCAAGCTACTAGAACTTCGTGATGAACTATAATATGCAAGGGATGGCGAAAATGATTCCTGAGCTTTTCGCGATGCTGAAATCGGTGAAGGTAGAAATTAAGAATGTGCATCAAGTGATGATGGTTAACAAGACCACTAGTTTCAAGAAAAAGGGTAAGGGAAAGAAAGGGAACTTCAAGAAGAATGGCAAGCAAGTTGTCACTCCCGTGAAGAAGCCTGAAACTGAGTGCTTCTACTGCAAAGGAAATGGTCATTGGAAGCGGAACTACCCCAAAATATTTGGTGGATAAGAAGGATGGCAAAGTGAACAAAGGTATATTTGATATACATGTTACTGATGTGTACCTTACTAGTGCTCATAGTAGCCCCTGGATATTTGATACCTGTGATTAGTAACTCAAAACAAGAGTTGCAGGATAAATGGAGACTAATTGAGGGTAAAGTGACGATGTGTGTTGGAAGTGGTTCCAAGATTGATATGATCATCATCGCACACTCCCTATACTTTCGGGATTAGTGTTGAACCTAAATAAATGTTATTTGGTGTTTGCGTTGAGCATGAACAAGATAGGATCGTGTTTATTGCAATATGGTTATTCATTTAAGACAGAGAATAACTGCTATTCTATTTACATGAATAAAACCTTCTATGGTCATACACCCAATGTTAATGGTTTATTGAGTATTGGTCATAGTGATACACATATTCATAATATTGATGCAAAGTTGATAATGATAGTGCGACATACTTATGGCACTGCCGTTTAGGTCATATTGGTGCAAAGCGCATGAAGAAACTCCATGTGGATGGGCTTTTGGAATCACTTGATTATGAATCATTTGATACTTGCAAACAATGCCTCATGGGCAAGATGACTAAAACTCCGTTCTCCAGAACAATGGAGTGAGCTAATGACTTATTGGAAATAATACATACCGATGAATGCGGTCTGATGAGTGTTGGGGCACATGGCGAGTATCGTTATTTTCTGACCTTCACATATGATTTGAGTAGGTATGGGTATATCTACTTAATGAAACAAAAGTGTGAAACATTTGAAAAGTTCAAGGAATTCTAGAGTGAAGTGGAGAATCATCATAACAAGAAAATAAAGTTTCTATGATCTGATCGTGGAGGTGAATATTTGAGTTACGAGTTTGGCCTTCATTTAAAACAACATGGAATAGCTTCACGACTCACGCCACCTGGAACACTATAGCGTAATGGTGTGTCCGAACATCGTAACCATACTTTATTAGATATGGTGCGATCTATGATGTCTCTTACCGATTTACCACTATTGTTTTGGGTTATGCATTAGAGACAGCCGCATTCATGTTAAATAGGACATCGTCTAAATCCATTGAGATGATACCGTATGAACTGTGGGTTGGCATTAAACCTAAGCTGTCATTTCTTAAAGTTTGGGGTTGCGATACTTATGTCAAAAGGCTTTAGCCTCATAAGCTTGAACCCAAATTGAAGAAGTGCGTCTTCATAAGATACCCTAAGGAAACAATTGGGTACACCTTCTACCACATATCCAAAGGCAAGATCTTTGTTGCCAAGAATGGAACCTTTCTAGAGAAGGAGTTTCTCTCGAAAGAAATGAGTGGGACGAAAGTAGATCTTGATGAGGTAATTGTACCTTCTCTCAATTTGGAAAGTAGCTCATTAGAGAAATCCGTTCACATGATGCCTACACCAACTAGAGAGGAAGCTAATAATGATGATCATGAAGGTTTAGATCAAGTTACTACCGAAACTCGTAGGTCAACCAGAACACAATCAACACTAGAGTGGTACGGTAATCCTATTCTTGAAGTCATGTTACTTGACCATGGTGAACCTACGAACTATGAACAAGCTATGGTGAGCCCAGATTTTGATAAATGGCTTGAGGCCATGAAATCTCAGATAGGATCCATGTATGAACAAAGTATGGACTTTGATGGATTTGCCTGATGATCGCCAATCCATAGAGAATAAATGGATCTTCAAGAAGAAGACTGACGCTGATGGTAATGTTACTATCTACAAAGCTCGACTTGTCGCAAAAGGTTTTTGACAAGTTCAAGGAGTTGACTATGATGAGACTTTCTCATCCGTAGCGATGCTTAAGTTTGTCCGAATCATGTTAGCAATTGTCGCATTTTATGATTATGAAATCTAGCAAATGGACGTCAAAATTGCATTCCTTACTGGATTTCTAAAAGAAGAGTTGTATATGATGCAACTAGAAGGTTTTGTCGATCCTAAAGGTGCTAACAAAATGTGCAAGCTCCAGCGATCCATCTATGGACTGGTGCAAGCATCTCGGAGTTGGAATATACGCTTTGATGAGGTGATCAAAGCATATGGTTTTATACAAACTTTTGGAGAAGCCTGCATTTACAAGAAAGTGAGTGGGAGCTCTATAGCATTTCTAATATTATATGTGGATGACATATTGTTGATTGGAAATGATGTAGAATTTTTGGATAGCATAAAAGGGTACTTGAAAAGAAGTTTTTCAATGAAAGAGCTCGGTGAAGCTGCTTATATATTGGGCGTCAAGATCTATAGAGATAGATCAAGACACTTAATAGGACTTTAACAAACCACATACCTTGGAAATTTTTTGAAGATGTTCAAAATGAATCAGTCAAAGAAAGGGTTCTTGCTTGTATTACAAGGTGTGAAGTTGGGTAAGACTCAAAGCCCGACCATGGCAGAAGATAGAGAGAGAATGGAAGTCATTTCATATGCCTCAGTCATAGGTTCTATAAAGTATCCCATGTTGTGTACCAGACCTATTGTGTGCCTTGCCAATGAGTTTGGCAAGGGAGTACAATAGTGATCCAGGAGTAGATCACTAGAAAGCGGTCAAAATTATCCTTAGAGGACTAAGGAAATGTTTCTCGGTTATGGAGGTGATAAAGGGTTCGTCATAAAGGGTTACGACGATGCAAGCTTTGAACACTAATCTTGTTGGGGAACGTGGTAATTTCAAAAAAATTCCTACGATCACGAAAGATCTATCTAGGAGATGCATAGAAATGAGAGGGGAGAGTGTGTCCACATACCCTCATAGACCGAAATTGGAAGCGTTTAGTAACGTAGTTGATGTAGTTGAACTTCTTCACGATCAAACCGATCCAAGTACTGATCGTACGGCACCTTCACGTTCAGCACATGTTCAGCTCGATGACGTCCCTCGTGCTCTTGATCCAGTTGAGGACGAGGGTGAGTTCTGTCAGCACGACGGCATGGAGATGGTGATGATGATGTTATCGGCGCAGGGGTTCGGCTAAGCACTACGGCGATATGATCGAGGTGTGTAACTGTGGAGGGGGCACCGCACACGGCTAAGAGAATACTTGGTCTGTTCTAGGGTGCCCCCTGCCCCCGTTTATACAGGAGGGAGGGGGAGGCCGGCCGACCCTAGGGGGCGCGCCAAGGAGAGGGAGTCCTACTAGGACTACTAGTCCTAGTAGGATTCCTCTACAAGAAAGAGAGGGGAAAGGAAGGAGAGGGAGAGGGAGTAGGAAAGGGGGCGCCACCCCCTTCCCTTGTCCAATTCGGACTGCTAAGGGGGGGAGGGGGCGCGGCCTGCCCTGGCGGGCCTCCTCTCTCTCCACTAAGGCCCATGGTGGCCCATTAGTTCCCCCTGGGTTTCCGGTAACCCTCCGGTACTCCATTTTTACCCAAAACCACCCGGAACACTTCCGGTATCCGAATAACATGGTCCAATATATCAATCTTTATGTCTCGACCATTTCGAGACTCCTCGTCATGTTCTTGATCTCATCTCGGACTCTGAACAAATTTCGGTCATCAAAACACATAACTCATAACACAAATCGTCATCGAACGTTAAGCGTGCGGACCCTACGGGTTCGAGAACTATTGAGGGGGTCCTGGATTAGGGGGTGTCTGGATGACCGGACTATAACCTTTGTCCGGACTACTGGACTATGAAGATACAAGATTGAAGACTTCGTCTCGTGTCTGGATGGGACTTTCCTTGGCGTGGAAGGCAAGCTTGGTGATACGGATATGTAGATCTCCTCCCATTGTAACCGACTCTGTGTAACCCTAGCCCTCTCCGGTGTCTATATAAACCGGAGGGTTTTAGTCCGTAGGACGAACAACAATCATACCATAGGCTCGCTTCTAGGGTTTAGCCTCTCTGATCTCGTGGTAGATCTACTCTTGTACTACTCATATCATCAATATTAATCAAGCAGGAGTAGGGTTTTACCTCCATCGAGAGGGCCCGAACCTGGGTAAAAACATCGCGTCCCTTGTCTCCTCTTACCATCCGCCTAGACGCACAGTTTGGGACACCCTACCCGAGATCCGCCGGTTTTTACACCGACATTGGTGCTTTCATTGAGAGTTCCTCTATGTCGTCATCTTTAGGCCCGATGGCTTCCCCGATCATCAACAACGATGCGGTCCAGGGTGAGACTTTTCTCCCCGGATAGATCTTCGTATTCGGCGGCTTTGCACTGCGGGCCAATTCGCTTGGCCATCTGGAGCAGATCGAAAGCTACGCCCCTGGTCATCAGGTCAGATTTGGAAGTTTGAACTACACGGCTGACATCCGTGGAGACTTGATCTCCGATGGGTTCGAGCCACAGCCGAGCGCGCCACACTATCACGATGGGCATGATCTAACTCTGCCGCCAAACAGTGCCCAGGAGGCCGCCCCAGTGTCCGCTCCAAACCTTAGCTCGGAGCCGACTGCGCCAATCGAGGACGGGTGGCTGAACACCACCTCGGGGCTACAATCTCTACGGCGATCGAGCCGAACACCAGCCTTGTCCTTTGCGAAGCTCGTGACTCCAAGGTGCCGGACTCCTTTCCGGACTCCGAACCTTCCGCGCCCCTGCCGATCGAACCCGATTGGGCGCCGATCATGGAGTTCGCCGCCGCGGACATCTTTCAGCACTCGCCCTTCAGCGACATTCTGAATTCACTAAAGTATCTCTCTTTATCAGGAGAGCCCTGGCCGGACTATGGTCAGCAAGGTTGGGATGCGGACGATGAAGAAATTCAAAGCCCACCCACCACCCACTTCGTAGCCACTGTCGATGATTTAACCGACATGCTCGACTTCGACTCCGAAGACATCGATGGTATGGACGCCGATGCAGGAGACGACCAAGAACCAGCGCCTATAGGGCACTGGAAGGCCACCTCGTCATACGACATATACATGGTGGACACCCCAAAAGAAGGGAATGGTGATGGAACAACGGAGGATGACCCCTCCAAGAAGCAGCCTAAGCGCCGGCGTCAACGGTGCCGCTCTAAATCCCGCCAAAACAAAAACGGCGATTCCGGCACGGTAGATAATAACACCCCGAACAGCGCCGAAGACAACCCCCTCCAGCAGGATTCAGCACAGGAGGATGGAGAAGCCAGCCCTCATGAGAGAGCGGCAGACAGACAGGTAGAGGACGATAATTACATGCCTCCCTCCGAAGGCGAGGCAAGACTCGACGACGACGAATTTGTCGTGCCTGGGGATCCCGTCGAACAAGAGCGTTTCAAACGCAGGCTTATGGCCACGGCGAGCAGCCTCAAGAAAAAAAGCAGCAGCTTAGAGCTGACCAAGACTTGCTAGCCGATAGATGGACTGAAGTCCTTGCGGCCGAAGAGTACGAACTCGAACGCCCCTCCAAGAGCTACCCAAAGCGCAGGCTGCTACACCGATTAGAGGAGGAAGCACCTAAACCTACATCACCAGCGCACGACGCGGCCAACTGGCCACCTCGTGGCCGCGACAGAGAGGCCTCTCGGCCATCCACTCAAGCCGCACCCCGGCGTTGCTCAAAAAAAACCAAGGCACGGGGAAATGCACCAGACCTGCGAGACATATTGGAGGACAAGGCAAGGCAAACAAGATCGATCTATGGATCGCGTGGGCGCCCCACGACACGTGACGATAACCGTCACACCGGATATGGCAAATACGGCCAGGCCGAACACAGCAGACAAAGCTCATTTGAGCTAGGTCGTGATATAGCCCAGTGCAGAGGCGCCGCACACCCACTATGCTTCACAGATGAAGTAATGGATCATCAAATCCCCGAGGGTTTTAAACCCGTAAACATCGAATCATACGATTGCACAACAGATCCTGCGGTATGGATCGAGGATTATCTCCTTCATATCCACATGACCCGCGATGATGATCTACACGCTATCAAGGACCAGCTCGGCATTGGCTTAACAGCTTGCCAGCAGAGTCAATTGGTTGTTGGGAGGACCTGGAAGCCACATTCCTCGACAATTTCCAGGGCACCTATGTGCGACCACCCGACGCTGATGACCTAAGCCACATAATTCAGCAGCCAGAGGAATCGGCCAGACAATTCTGGACACGGTTCCTAACCAAGAAAAATCAAATAGTCGACTGTCCGGACGCAGAGGCCCGCACAGCCTTCAAACATAACATCCGTGACGAATGGCTTGCCCGGCACCTAGGACAGGAAAAGCCGAAATCCATGGCAGCCCTCACAACACTCATGACCCGCTTTTGCGCAGGAGAAGATAGCTGGCTAGCTCGTAGTAATAACATGACCAAGAGCCCTGGTAATTCAGATACCAAGGACAACAATGGCAGGTAGCATCGCAACAAGCACAAGCGCCGCATTAACAGCGACAATGCTGAGGATACGGAAGTTAATGCCGGATTTAGAGGCTCTAAACCCGGTCAGCGGAAAAAGCCATTCAAAAGAAATACTCCGGGCCCGTCCAGTTTGGACCGAATACTCGATCGCTCATGCTAGATACACGGCACCCCCGAAATACCAGCCAATCACACCAACCGGGATTGTTGGGTGTTCAAGCAGGCAGGCAAGTTAAGTGCCGAAAACAAAGACAAGGGGCTGCATAGCGATGAGGAGGAGGAGCCCCGGCCGCCGAACAATAGGGGACAGAAGGGCCTTCCCCGACAAGTGGGGACGGTGAACATGATATACGCAACCCACATCCCCAAAAGGGAGTGGAAGCGTGCACTCAGGAACGTATATGCGTTGGAGCCAGTCGCCCCAAAGTTTAACCCGTGTTCCTCCTGCCCGATCACTTTTGATCGAAGGGACCACCCCACTAGCATCCGCCACGGCGGATTCGCCGCATTGGTTCTAGACCCAATCATTGACGGATTTCACCTCACTAGAGTCCTTATGGACGGCGGCAGCAGCCTGAACCTGCTTTATCAGGATACAGTGCGAAAAATGGGCATAGATCCCTCAAGGATTAAACCCACAAAGACGACCTTTAAAGGCGTCATACCAGGTGTAGAGGCCAACTGTACAGGCTTAGTTACACTCAAAGTGGTCTTCGGATCCCCGGATAATTTCCGAAGCGAGGAGTTAATCTTCGACATAGTCACGTTCCGCAGTGGCTATCACGCCCTGCTCGGACAAACCACATTTGCAAAGTTCAATGTGGTGACGCACTACGCATACCTCAAGCTCAAGATGCCAGGCCCTCGAGGAGTCATTACGGTCAATGGAAACACCGAACGCTCTCTCCGAACGGAGGAGCATACAGCGGCCCTCGCGGCGGAAGTACAAAGTAGCCTCTCAAGGCAATTCTCCAGTCCGGCTATTAAACGTCCAGACACCGTCAAGCGCGCCCAGAGTAACCTACAACAAGACCGCCTGGCATGTTCCGAGCAAGCGTAGCAGTGCGGCCCCAACCCCAGCCCTCGCGAAATTGTGAAACCAGTACTACGTGTACATAATTACGCTCTGGTAATACCATGGGAATAAGGGGAGGGGCACAACCATGGCACGCCCAAAATGCGGCTCAACTGCACTAGGGGCTCCCGATTTTGTCATTTCTTTTTTCTTACTTTCAGGACTCCACTCTCCGGAAGGCCTGTCCGGCAGTACAATCGCCGAACACACGATGCAACAGCCAGGGAGGCAGCAAGCTACGTCGAATGTCCAAGTGGTCTCTATAACGAGCTAAATACCTGTCTTACATAAAGTCTCGCAGCTTGCCCTTGGAGGGGGACATGTCAAATAATCCCATCTCTTGCTTATCGCACTATTTGTATCGCTTTGCTTTCACAACAGCCTTTTAATAAACAATACATAGCTCTTGTCTATTATTGCATTCATTTTTTATGTAAATATGTTTAGTTATGACATTATGCAACCGTACACTTTGGTATGGCTAATACACCAGGGGCTTAAGTACCCCAGAATATGGTGTGAGAAGTCCAAACACTCTCACGAGTGCGGCACCCCGAACTTATAGCATTATATGCATCGGCTCCGAATCATGTCTTGGGTCAATAGTTGGGTTTGCCCGGCTCCCATGTTTTGGTACCTTACGTTCCATTATATCGGCTAAGGTAGCGCTGGGAGAACTAGTGCGATTGTGCCCCAGTTGAGCTGGGTTAAGCACCTCAGTAGAGAAAGCTAAAACTGACTGTCATGATAGGGCGAGAGCCGGTCGCTGTTTGAGAGGTTTTCGAGTCCCTAAAGACTTATGCCGCTTAGAGCAAGGAGCTGGCTTTGTCCGGCCTAGGCGTGGATAGCGCCCCGAACTCAATCTTCCGAATACTAGGGGCTTCGCCGAAATTTAAAATTATAGAATTCTATGGCTAAGTGAGAGTGATAAAGCATTATAGTCTGATTTCCTTGTTCGTTGTGCTGAGCGCCTCCCTCGAAGGACCCAAGAATCGGAACAAGAGCGCTCGGGTTTATCCTGAACACCCCAGCACTCGTGGCATGGGGGTAGAAGCCGACGACTCGCCATCTCTCAGATTTAATAAACGGCCGCACATAAGGTAATATTTTAAATTCAAAAAGTGTTGCTTAGCGCATATGAACAAGTTTTCAGCGCACAGGATAACACGAGCGAGTTTACTCAAAAATTACATCCTTGGAACACTCATTCGCCACAAGGCAGGCACCCTTCAGGACGCCCTCATAATACAACTCAGGCTTGCGATGCTCCTTCCCCTCCGGTGGCCCATCTGTCACCAGCTTCTCAGCATCCATCTTGCCCCAGTGTACTTTAACACGGGCAAGGGCCCTACGGGCACCTTCGATGCATACAGAGCGCTTGATGATTTCAAGCCATGGACAGGCATCCACCAGCCGCCTCACCAGCCCAAAGTAGCTCCCAGGCATGACCTCCCCAGGCCATAGCCAGCCTATAAGGCCCTTCATGGCCTGTTCGGCTGCCTTATGGAGCTCGACAAGCTGCTTCAGCTGGTCGCTCATGGGCACCGGGTGTCCGGTCTCAACATACTGGGACCAGAACACCTTCTCTGTCGAGCTCCCTTCCTCGGCTCGATAGAATGCGGCAGCGTCGGACACACTGCAGGGCAGATCTGCGAATGCTCCTGGAGAGCTCCGGACTCGGGTAAGTAACAAGTAATTCACTTTCACGTGCTTGCTTTGCATAAAGAATTCCTTACTCGCTGCTATCTTCTTCATCGCCTCAATTTCCTGGAGGGATTTTTGGGCTTTGGCCTTGGCAGATTTGGCGCTCTCAAGGGCCGAGGCAAGCTCGGACTCTCGAGTCTTTGAGTCAAGCTCCAAACTCTCGTGTTTTTTCACAAGAGCGTGGAGCTCTTGCCGCACCTCCGCCACCCGCGCCTCCTGCTTTTCTCGCTCGGTGCACCCCACGGCCGAATTGTCTTCGGCCTTGGACAGCACTTCCCTTAGGGTCGCCACCTCGGTTGTGGCCCCTGTAATACTCATGTTGGTCCTGTCATTATTTGCAACCAGATCTTTTCATATACTTACATAAGGTACTACTTACCTTCCTTGTCCTAGAGCTGCTTCTTGGCAAGGCCGAGCTCATTCTCGGACCGCTCGAGGCTCTGCTTCAATGCATCAACCTCCGCAGTTAGTGCGGCAGAGGTCAGCAGCGCGGCCTGCATTCCCATATTGACATACTTATGTTAGACTCCTGCGTATATCTTTTTAGATCCTCAGTCCGGCTTTTCTTTCCGAACACCAAACTGAGCATCAGGGGCTACTGTCTATGTGGTAATATTTTTACATGTCTTAAATACATACCTCAAAGCCTGTTAGAAGGCTGGCACAGGCTTCCGTCAGCCCACTCTTGGCGGACTGAACCTTCTAGATCACCGTACTCATAATAGTGCGGTGCTCCTCGTCGATGGAGGCGTCGTTAAGCACCTCCAGCAAATTATCCGGTGCCTCCGGTTGGACGGTGGTCACCGGCGTCGTAGGCTTGCCCTTCTTACTAGGGGGCCGCCTGCCGGACTTCGGAACCACTGAAGGTTCCGATGCGGTGTCCGGCCCAGGGCCGGACTTAGAGCCCTTTCGGGTTTCATCCCCTTTGCTCCTGGAGTCCGGGAGGTCGCCTTGCGGCACCTCCAAGACTGCCTCGTCCTGGCTTGGCCCCTTTTGGGACTCCACCTCGGCATCATCCGTAGGGCGAGGGGAGGTAGTAGTCGGGAGTGAAAGACTATTCACATCCGACGAATCCAGGGAGCCGCTCGACGAAGCATCGATCCGGGCCTTGGGCGGACTGCATGATTATATTCGGCGTCAGAAGATATTGTGCAATAAAGGAACACCATGATTTATTTTGGTATCCGGATACTTACGATTTTGCCAGGGGCTTGGCCCTGGATGGCCACTCCTCTTCGCCGTCGTCGGCGTTGGTGGAGTAGTCTAAAGGAAGGGTCTTTCCCTTCTTGGACCCTCTGCCCCCCCTAGTTGGCGCGGCCTTCCTTTTCTTTCCTCCCCCTGTTGGAGGGGGAGAGGCCTCTTCTTCCTCCTCCTCGTCTCCGTGGGAGGGGTGCGCTTCGGAGTCATCGGGCGATGAATCCGACACCACCAGGTGTCGGGAACTCTTTCAAGTTCCCGTGGCCTTCTTCTTGGCTTTCTTCTCCGGCACCATGTAAGGTGCCGGGACCAGCAGCTTCACCAAGCAGGCATCCGCTGGGCCTTTGGGCAAAGGAGTCGGACAGTCAATCTGTCTGGACTTCTTCTGCCAGTCCTGTCAAAGGAACGGGAGCTTAGATCCCGCATAGAGTCAAACTATGAAAAACAAGTATCCCATAAAGGGTAAAACAAGCTTACCACGCTGGCTTGGTGCTTCGCGCAGAATCCGCGATCCTTGGTAATGGGAGGGGGAACCTCGGCGCCCTTGAATAGCGCCTTCCAGGCATCCTCGTGCGTTGTGTCAAAGAGCCTAGACAAAGTTTGGTGCTGGGCCGGGTCGAACTCCCACAAGTTAAAAGCCCGTCATTGACACGGGAGGATCCGGTGGAGGAGCATAACCTGGACTACATTGACAAGTTTAACCTTCTTGTCCACCAGGTTTTGGACGCAGGTTTGGAGTCCGGTTAGCTCTCCCGAATTACCCCACGACAGGCCCGTCTCTTTCCAGGAGGTGAGCCATGTGGGGATGCCAGATTGGAATTCAGGGGCCGCTGCCCATTCAGGGTCACGCGGCTCGGTGATGTAGAATCACCCCGATTGCCACCCTTTGATGGTTTCCACAAAGGAGCCCTCGAGCCATATGACGTTGGGCATCTTGCCCACCATGGCGCCTCCGCACTCCGCTTGCTGGCCGCCCACTACCTTCGGCTTGACATTGAAGGTCTTCAGCCATAAGCCGAAGTGGGGCTTGATGCGGAGGAAGGCCTTGCACACGACGATAAACGCTGAGATGTTGAGGATGAAGTTCGGGGCCAGATCGTGGAAATCCAGGCCGTAGTAGAACATGGGCCCCTGGACAAATGGGTGGAGTGGGAAGCCCAGTCCGCGGAGGAAATGGGGGAGGAACACCACCCTCTCATGGGGCCTGGGGGTGGGGATGAGCTGCCCCTCGTCTGGGAGCCGGTGCGCAACGTCATTGGACAAGTATCCGGCTTTCCTCAACTTTTTGATGTGCCCCTCCGTGACGGAGGAGGCCATCCACCTGCCTCCCACTCCGGACATGGCTGGAGAAGGTTGAGGTGGGAAGTGCGGACTTGGGCGCTGGAGCTCGAGTGCGTGGAAATGGATAAGCGAAGGAGGAAGAAGGCGTAGATGAAAATGGTGGATCCTTATCCCCTTATATGGACGGGCGAAACTATGTGTCCCCACCAGCCTGGTAAAACTTGCTTATCTCCCAAGTGCCGTGATTAATGGCACGGTTGGGTTACCCACGCCCGTATTGATGAGAATCCCGGAATAAGGGGACACGATCTCTGCTTCGACAAGACGTGCCAAGGAAACCACCTCGCTAAACGCGCTGAGGTGGGACAGTAAAACGATTCGAATAAAGGCTTGGCCGTGGCGTGATGTCACGCTGCGGAATACACCAGCAGATTAGATTTGTACAAATATTATTCTCTCTACGGTGGTATGTGGAACTTATTTTGCAGAGCCGGACACTATCCTTGTGTTCAAAATCTTCTATGAAGTATTCGGAGGAGGAACCCACCTTGCAATGCCGAAGACAATCTACACGCCGGACTCGTCTTCATTGAAGCCTGGTTCAGGGGCTGCTGAGGGAGTCCTGGATTAGGGGGTGTCCGGATGACTGGACTATAACCGTTGGCCGGACTCCTAGACTATGAAGATACAAGATTGAAGACTTCGTCTCGTGTCCGGATGGGACTTTCCTTGGCATGGAAGGCAATCTTGGCGATACGGATATGTAGATCTCCTCCCATTGTAACCGACTCTGTGTAACCCTAGCCCTCTCCAATGTCTATATAAACCGGAGGGTTTTAGTCCGTAGGATGAACGACAATCATACCATAGGCTAGCTTCTAGGGTTTAGCCTCTCTGATCTCGTGGTAGATCTACTCTTGTACTACCCATATCATCAATATTAATCAAGCAGGAGTAGGGTTTTACCTCCATCGAGAGGGCCCGAACCTGGGTAAAAACATCGTGTCCCTTGTCTCCTGTTACCATCCGCCTAGACGCACAGTTCGGGACCCCCTACCCGAGATCCGCCGGTTTTGACACCGACAACTATGTAGACATGACCGAGAAACATCTCTAGTCAATAACCAATAGTGAAACCTGGATGCTCATATTGGCTCCTACATATTCTACGAAGATCTTTATCAGTCAAACTGCATAACAACATACATTGTTCCCTTTGTCATCGATATGTTACTTGCCCGAGATCCGATCATCGGTATCATCATACCTAGTTCAATCTCGTTACTGGAAAGTCTCTTTACTCGTTCCGTACTACTTCATCCCACAACTAACTCATTAGTCACATTGCTTGCAAGGCTTATAGTGATGAGCACTATCGAGAGAGCCCAGAGATACCTCTCCGAAACACGGAGTGACAAATCCTAATCTCGATCTATGCCAACCGAACAAACACCTTCGGAGACACCTGTAGAGCATCTTTATAATCACCCATTTATGTTGTGACGTTTGATAGCACACAAATTATTCCTCCAGTATCCGGGAGTTGCATAATCTCATAAACTGAGGAACATGTATAAGTCATGAAGAAAGCAGTAGCAATGAAACTGTAACGATCATAATGCTAAGCTAATGGATGGATCATGTCCATCACATCATTCTCCTAATGATGTGATCCCGTTCATCAAATGACAACACATGTCTATGGTTAGGAAACTTATCCATCTTTGATTAACGAGCTATTCAAGTAGAGGCATACTAGGGACACTATGTTTTGTCTACGTATTCACACATGTACTAAGTTTCCGGTTAATACAATTCTAGCATGAATAATAAACATTTATCATGAAATAAGGAAATAAATAATAACTTCATTATTGCCTCTAGGGCATATTTCCTTCAGTCTCTCACTTGCACTAGAGTCAATAATCTAGATTACAAAGTAATGATTCTAACACCCATGGAGTTTTGGTGCTGATCATGTTTTTCTCATGGAAGAGGCTTAGTCAACAGGTCTACAACATTCAGATCCGTATGTATCTTGCAAATCTCTATGTCTCCCTCCGACACTTGATGACGGATGGAATTGAAGCGTCTCTTGATGTCCTTGGTTCTTTTGTGAAATCCGGATTTCTTCGCCAAGGCAATTGCACCAGTATTGTCACAAAATATTTTCATTGGACCCGATGCACTAGGTAAGACACCTAGATCGGATATGAACTCCTTCATCCAGACTCCTTCATTGCTGCTTCTGAAGCAGCTATGTACTCCACTTCACATGTAGATACCGCCACGACGCTTTGCTTGGAACTGCACCAATTGACAGCTCCACCATTCAATAAAAATATGTATCCGGATTGAGACTTAGAGTCATCCGGATCAGTGTCAAAGCTTGCATCGACGTAACCGTTTACGATGAGCTCTTTGTCACCTCCATAAACGAGAAACATATCCTTAGTCCTTTTCAGGTATTTCAGGAGGTTCTTGACCACTGTCCAGTGCTCCACTCCGGGATTACTTTGGTACCTCCCTGCTATACTTATAGCAAGGCACACATCAGGTCTGGTATACAGCATTGCATACATGATAGAACCTATGGCTGAAGCATAGGGAATGAATTTCATTTTCTCTCTATCTTCTGCAGTGGTCAAGCATTGAGTCTGACTCAATTTCACACCTTGTAACATAGGCAAGAACCCTTTCTTTGACTGATCCATTTTGAACTTCTTCAAAACTTTATCAAGGTATGTGATTTGTGAAAGTCCAGTTAAGCGTCTTGATCTATCTCCATAGATCTTGATGCCCAATATGTAAGCAGCTCCACCGAGGTCTTTCTTTGAAAAAATTTATTCAAGTATCCTTTTATGCTATCCAGAAATTCTATATCATTTCCAATCAACAATATTTCATCCACATATAATATTAGAAATGCTACAGAGCTCCCACTCACTTTCTTTAAATACAGGCTTCTCCAAAAGTATGTATAAAACCATATGCTTTGATCACACTATCAAAGTGTTTATTCCAACTCCAAGAGGCTTGCACCAGTCCATAAATGGATCGCTGGAGCTTGCACACATTGTTAGCACCCTTTGGATCGACAAAACCTTCTCGTTGCATCATATACAACTCTTCTTCCAGAAATCCATTAAGGAATGCAGTTTTGACATCCATCTGCAAAATTTCATAATCATAAAATGCAGCAACTGCTAACATGATTCAGACAGACTTAAGCATCGCTACTGGTGAGAAAGTCTCATCATAGACAACTCCTTGAACTTGTCGAAAACCTTTCACAACAAGTAGAGCTTTGTAGATAGTAACATTACCGTCAGCGTCAGTCTTCTGCTTGAAGATCCATTTATTTTCTATGTCTTGCCAATCATCAGGCAAATCCACCAAAGTCCACACTTTTTTCTCATACATGGATCTCATCTCAGATTTCATGGCCTCAGGCCATTTCGTGGAATCTGGGCTCATCATCGCTTCCTCATAGTTCGTAGGTTCACCGTGGTCTAGTAACATGACTTCCAGAATAGGATTACCGTACCACTCTAGTGTGGATCATACTCTGTAAGACCTACGAGGTTCTGTAGTAACTTGATCTGAAGTTTCATGATCATCATCATTATCTTCCTCACTAATTGGTGTAGGAATCACTAGAATAGATTTCTGTGATGAGCTACTTTCCAATTCGGAAGAAGGTACAATTACCTCATCAAGTTCTAGTTTCCTCCCACTCACTTCTTTCGAGAGAAACTCCTTCTCTAGAAAGGATCCATTTCTAGTAAAGAATATCTTGCCTTCGGATCTGTGATAGAAGGTGTACCCACCAGTTTCCTTTGGGTATCCAATGAAGACACACTTCTCTGATTTGGGTGTGAGCTTATTAGGTTGAAGCTTTTTCACATAAGCATCGGAGCACCAAACTTTAAAAAACGACAACTTTGGTTTCTTGGCAAACCACAGTTCATAAGGCGTTGTCTCAACGGATTTTGATGGTGCACTATTTAGAGTGAATGCAGCTGTCTCTAAAGCATATCCCCAAAACGATAGCGGTAAATCAGTAAGAGACGTCATAGATCACACCATATCCAATAAAGTACGGTTATGACGTTCGGACATACCATTTCGTTGTGGCGTTCCAGGTAGCGTAAGTTGTGAAACTATTCCACATTGTTTCAAATGAAGACCAAACTCGTAAGTCAAATATTCACCTCCACGATCAGATCGTAGAAACTTTATTTTCTTGTTACGATGATTTTCCACTTCACTCTGTAATTCTTTGAACTTTTCAAATGTTTCATACTTATACTTCATTAAGTAGATATAACCATATATGCTCAAATCATCTGTGAAGGTAAGAAAATAACGATACCCGCCACGAGCCTCAACACTCATTGGACCGCACACATCGGTATGTATTATTTCCAATAAGTCAGTAGCTCGTTCCATTGTTCTAGAGAACGGAGTTTTAGTCATCTTGCCCATGAGGCATGGTTCGCAAGCACCAAGTGATTCATAATCAAGTGATTCCAAAAGCCCATCAGGATGGAGTTTCTTCATGCGTTTTACACCAATATGACCCAAACGACAGTGCCACAAACAAGTTGCACTATCATTATCAACTTTGCATCTTTTGGCTTCCATATTATGAACATGTGTATCATCACGTTCGAGATTCAACAAAAATAGACCACTTAGCAAGGGTGCATGACCATAAAAGATATTACTCATATAAATAGAACAACCATTATTCTATGATTTAAATGAATAAGCATCTTGCATCAAACAAGATCCAGATATAATGTTCATGCTCAACGCTGGCACCAAATAACAATTATTTAGGTCTAAAACTAATCCCGAAGGTAGATGTAGAGGTAGCGTGCCAATGACGATCACATCGATCTTGGAACCATTTCCCACACGCATTGTCACCTCGTCCTTAGCCAATCTTTGTTTAATCTGTAGCACCTGTTTCGAGTTGCAAATATGAGCAACAGAACCAATATCAAATACCTAGGCACTACTACGAGCATTAGTAAGGTACACATCAATAACATGTAAATCAAATATACCTTTCACTTTGCCATCCTTCTTATCCGCTAAATACTTAGGGCAGTTCCGCTTCAAGTGAGCAGTCCCTTTGCAGTAGAAGCACTCAGTTTCAGGCTTAGGTCCAGACTTGGGTTTCTTCTCCTGAGCAGCAACTTTCTTGCCGTTCTTCTTGAAGCTCCCCTTCTTCCCTTTGCCCTTTTTCTTGGAAGTAGTGGTCTTGTTGACCATCAACACTTGATGCTCCTTTTTTGATTTCTACCTCCGCAGCCTTTAGCATTGCGAAGAGCTCGGGAATTGTCTTGTTCACCCCTTGCATATTTTAGTTCATCATCCAACCTTTATAGCTTGGTGGTTGTGATTGAAGAACTCTGTCAATGACACTATCATCAGGAAGATTAACTCCCATCTGAGCCAAGTGGTTGTGCTACCCAGACATTATGAGTATGTCTTCACTGCAATACTATTCTCCTCCATTTTGAAGTTATATAACTTGTTGGAGACTTCATATCTCTCAACTCGGGCATTTGCTTGAAATATTAACTTCAACTCTGGGAACATCTCATATGCTCCATGATGTTCAAAATGTCTTTGAGGTCCCGATTCTAAGCCGTAAAGCATGGCACACTGAACTATCGAGTAGTCATCAACACACATCTGCCAGGCATTCACAATGTCTACACTTGCTGGCGCGGGTGGTACACCTAGCGGTGCTTCCAGGACGTAATTCTTTTGTGCAGCAATGAGGATAATCCTCAAGTTACGGACCCAGTCCGTGTAATTGCTATCATCACCTTTTAACTTAGTTTTCTCTAGGAACGCATTAAAATTCAAAGGAATAGTAGCACGGGTCATTCATCTACAATAACATAGACATGCAAAATAACTATCAGGACTAAGTTCATGATAAATTAAAGTTCAATTAATCATATTACTCAAGAACTCCCACTTAGATAGACATCCCTCTAGTCATCTAAATGATCATGTGATCCAAATCAACTAAACCATGTCCGATAATCACGTGAGATGGAGTAGCTTTCAATGGTGAACATCACTATGTTGATCATATCTACTATATGATTCACGTTCGACCTTTCGGTATCAGTGTTCCGAGGCCATATCTGCATATGCTAGGCTCGTCAAGTTTAACCCGAGTATTCTGCATGTGCAAAACTGGCTTGCACCCGTTGTATGTGAACGTAGAGCTTATCACACCCGATCATCATGTGGTGTCTCGGCACGACGAACTGTAGCAACGGTGCATACTCAGGGAGAACACTTATACCTTGAAATTTAGTAAGGGATCATCTTATAATGCTACCGCTGTACTAAGCGAAATAAGATGCATAAAAGATAAACATCACATGCAACCAAAATATGTGACATGATATGGCCATCATCATCTTGTGCTCATGATCTCCATCACCGAAGCATCGTCATGATCTCCATCATCACCGGCGTGACACCTTGATCTCCATCGTAGCATCGTTGTCATCTTACCAACTATTGCTTCTACGACTATCGCTACCACTTAGTGATAAAGTAAAACAATTACATGGTGATTGCATTACATACAATAAAGCGACAACCATATGGCTCCTGCCAGTTGCCGATAACTTTTTTACAAAACATGATCATCTCATACAATAATTTATATCACATCATGTCTTGACCATATCACATCATAGATAGCCCTGCAAAAACAAGTTAGACGTCCTCTACTTTGTTGTTGCAAATTTTTGTGGCTACTACGGGCTTCTAGCAAGGACCGTTCTTACCTGTGCATCAAAACCACAATGATTTTTTGTCAAGTGTGCTGTTTTAACCTTCAACAAGGACCGGCCGTACTCAAACTCGATTCAACTAAAGTTGGAGAAATAGACACCCACCAGCCACCTATGTGCAAAAGCACGTCAGTAGAACCAGTCTCATGAACGCATTCATGTAATGTCGGTCCGGGCCGTTTCATCCAACAATACCGCCGAATCAAAGTAAGACGTTGGTGGTAAGCAGTATGACTTTTATCACCCACAACTATTTGTGTTCTACTCGTGCATAAAACATCTTACGCATAGACCTGGCTCAGATGCCACTATTGGGGAACGCGGTAATTTCAAAAAAATTCCTATGATCACGCAAGATCTATCTAGGAGATGCATAGCAACGAGAGGGGAGAGTGTGTCCATGTACCCACGTAGACCGAAAGCGGAAGCGTTTAGTAACGCGGTTGATGTAGTCGAACTTCTTCACAATCCAACCGATCCAAGTACCGAATGTACGACACCTCCGCGTTCAGCACACGTTTAGCTCGATGACGTCCCTTGTGCTCTTGATCCAGTTGAGGACGAGGTGAGTTCTGTCAGCACGACGGCGTGGCGACGGTGATCATGATGTTACCGGCGCAAGGCTTCGCCTAAGCACTACACGATATGATCTAGGTGTGTAACTATGGAGGGGGGCACCACACACGGCTAAGAGAAGACTTGGTCTATTCTAGGTGCCCCCTGCCCCCGTATATAAAGGAGGGAGGGGGAGGCCGGCCAGCCCTAGGGGCGCACCAAGGAGAGGAGTCCTACTAGGACTACTAGTCCTAGTAGGATTCCTCTACAAGGAAGAGAGGGCAAAGGAAGGACAGGGAGAGGGAGTAGGAAAGGGGGCGCCACCCCCTTCCCTTGTCCAATTCGGACTGCTAAGGGTGGGGCACACGGCCTGCCCTGGCGGCCCTCCTCTCTCTCCACTAAGGCCCATGGTGGCCCGTTAGTTCCCCTGGGGTTTCCGGTAACCCCTCCAGCACACCATTTTTACCTGAAACCACCCGGAAGACTTCTGGTGTCCGAATAACATGGTCCAATACATCAATCTTTATGTCTCGACCATTTCAAGACTCCTCGTCACATCCGTGATCTCATCCGGGACTCCTAACAAATTCCGGTCATCAAAACACATAACTCATAACGCAAATCATCATCGAACGTTAAGCATGCGGACCCGGGTTCGAGAACTATGTAGACATGACAGAGACACATCTCTGGTCAATAACCAATAGCGGAACCTGGATGCTCATATTGGCTCCTACATACTCTACGAAGATCTTTATCGGTCAAACCGCATAACAACATACGTTGTTCCCTTTGTCATCGGTATGTTACTTGCCCGAGATTCAATCGTCGGTATCATCATACCTAGTTTAATCTCGTTACCGGAAAGTCTCTTTACTCCTTCCTTAATACTTCATCCCGCAACTAACTCACTAGTCACATTTCTTACAAGGCTTATAGTGATGAGCATTACCGAGAGGGCCCAGAGATACCTCTCTGAAACAAGGAGTGGCAAATCCTAATCTCGATCTATGCCAACCCAACAAACACCTGTAGAGCATCTTTCTAATCACCCATTTACGTTGTGACGTTTGATAGCACACAAAGTGTTCCTCCAGTATCCGGGAGTTGCATAATCTCATAGTCTGAGGAACATGTATAAGTCCTGAAGAAAGCAGTAGCAATGAAACTGTAACGATCATAATGCTAAGCTAACGGATGGGCCATGTCCATCAAATCATTCTCCTAATGATGTGATCTCGTTCATCAAATGACAACACATGTCTATGGTTAGGAAACTTATCCATCTTTGATTAACGAGCTAGTCAAGTAGAGGCATACTAGGGACACTATGTTTTGTCTATGCATTCACACATGTACTAAGTTTCCGGTTAATACAATTCTAGCATGAATAATAAAAAAGTTCATGAAATAAGGAAATAAATAATAACTTTATTATTGCCTCTAGGGCATATTTCCTTCAAATCTAGATGACTCTGAGTCTCAGTCTGGATACATATTGAAAGTGGGAGCAATTAGCTAGAGTAGCACCATGCAGAGCATTGTAGACATATAAATTTGCAAAATACATACGGATCTTAATGTGTCAGACCCGTTGACTAAACTTCTCTCACAAGAAAAACATGATCACACCTTAGTACTCTTTGGGTGTTAATCACATAGCGATGTGAACTAGATTATTGACTCTAGTAAACCCTTTGGGTATTGGTCACATGGCGATGTGAACTATGGGTGTTAATCACATAAAGATGTGAACTATTGGTGTTAAATCACATGGCCATGTGAACTAGATTATTGACTCTAGTGCAAGTGGGAGACTGAAGGAAATATGCCCTAGAGGCAATAATAAAGTTGTTATTTTATATTTCCTTATTTCATGATAAATGTTTATTATTCATGCTAGAATTGTATTAACCAGAAACTTGATACATGTGTTGATACATAGACAAAACACCGTGTCCCTAGTAAGCCTCTAATAGACTAGCTCGTTAATCAAAGATGGTTAAGTTTCCTAACCATAGACATGTGTTGTCCTTTGATGAATGGGATCACATCATTAGGAGAATGATGTGATGGACAAGACCCATCCATTAGCATAGCATATTGATTGTTTAGTTTTATTTCTATTGCTTTATTCATGTCAAATACATATTCCTTCGACTATGCGATTATGCAACTCCCGGATATCGGAGGAATGCCTTGTGTGCTATGAAATGTCACAACATAACTGGGTGATTATAAAGATGTTCTACAGGTATCTCCGAAGGTGTTTGTTGGGTTGGCATAGATCAAGATTAGGATTTGCACTCCGAGTATCGGAGAGGTATCTCTGGGCCCTCTCAGTAATACACATCATAAGAAGCCTTGCAAGCAAAATGACTAATGAGTTAGTTGTAGGATGATGTATTACGGAACAAGTAAAGAGACTTGCCGGTAACGAGATTGAACTAGGTATGAAGATACCAATGATCGAATCTCGGTCAAGTAACATACCGATGACAAAGGGAATAATGTATGTTGTTATAACAGTTCGACCGATAAAGATCTTCGTTGAATATGTGGGAGCCAATATGAGCATCCAGGTTCCGCTATTGGTTATTGACCGGAGAGGTGTCCCGGTCATGTCTACATAGTTCTCGAACCTGTAGGGTCCGCACGCTTAACGTTTAGTGATGATTTTGTATTATATGAGTTATGTGATTTGGTGACTGAATGTTGTTCGGAGTTCCGGATGAGATCACAGACATGATGAGGAGTCTCGAAATGGTCGAGAGGTAAATATTGATATATATGATGATAATATTCGGACAATAATATTCGGACACCGGAAGTGTTCCGGATAGTATCAGGTATTTATCAGACTACCGGGGGGGGGTTACCGGAACCTCCCGGGGGAATAATGGGCCATATGGGCCATAGGAGGGGAGCACACCAGCCCGCAAGGGGTGGCGCCCCCTTATGGTAGGAGGCCAAATAGGAGAAGGAAGAGGGGGTTCGCCCCCCCTTTCCTTCCTCCTTCCCTCTTCCCTTTTCCCCCCTTCTAGTAAAAGTAAAGGGGGTGGGGTGGGGGCGAATTGGACTAGGGAGCCCAAGTAGGATTCCTCCTACTTGGGCGCCCCAAAGGTGCTCCCCTCCCCCTCCCACCTATATATATACATGGGGAGGGGAACCTATAACACACATCAACTATTGTTAGCTGTGTGCGGCGCCCCCTCCACAGTTTACGCCTCCGTTCATATTCTCGTAGTGCTTAGGTGAAGCCCTACGCGGATCACTTGACCATCACCGTCACTACGTAGTCGTGTTGATGGAACTCATCTACTTCCTCGACACTCTGTTGGATCAAGAGTTCGAGGGACGTCATCGAGCTCAATGTGTGCAGAACTCGGAGGTGTTGTACGTTCGGTGCTTGATAGATTTGAACGAGAAGAAGTTCGACTACATCAACCACGTTGTCAAACGCTTCCGCTTTTGGTCTGTGAGGGTGCGTAGACACACTCTCCCCCTCTCGTTGCTATGCATCTCCTAGATAGATCTTGCATGAGCGTAGGAAGTTTCTGAAATTGCATGCTACGTTCCCAACAAACCCCACCTTGATCAATAAAGATTTCCTCTTGTGTTCGCAATATCCAGATTACAATCTCAGTTTCTTACTTGTTCTTCATTTGCTCACAGGAAATAGACCCTCATGGTCAGGTTGGTCATGCTCCGGCGTGGTCAATAACCCCTCGGAAGCTGGTTTAGCGATTACTAAGGCGCGACATCTCGCACGTTCGTAGTTGGATCATCAAGGTCGACTCCCAAAGAAAACGATAACTATCTGATCGAAACATCGGGACACCTTTGCCTCTATCAATGTCGGCGAACGACGACGAGGGAGACGGGGTCGGGGCGTCCATGGCGATGCATAGAGGGGCAGTTGGGGGAGAATGGCTAGGGTTTGGCGACAAGCGGGGGGGAGGCGCCAGCCATATGTAGGCAGGGGGTGCGGTGGATGGGTGCCACGACGATGGTGGGGGCTGAGGCGGCCATCGGTGCTGTCCATGTGTCACGCCCAATATGCGACCCTATCCAAAAGGAACTCAAAGGTCCCACCAAGGATAGACCCGCATATTGAAACGCTTTTGCAAGGTGGATATCATTACATCAACATTACATAATAGATGGGGATACATACAAAAGGCACACAAAGCCACACGAATACAAGAATACATCATATACAAGGTCAACATCCGACTATGGATGAAACATAAACAGAAACTCAAACGACATCCACCCTGCTAGCCCAGGCTGCCGACCTGGAACCTATCCCCTGATCGAAGAAGAAGCAGAAGAAGAACTCCAAAACAAGCAAACATCGCTCTCGCGTCATGATCATTGCATAACCTGTACCTGCAACTGTTGTTGTAGTAATCTGTGAGCCACGAGGACTCAGCAATCCCATTACCATGGGTACCAAGACTAGCAAAGCTTAATGGGAAAGGAAGGGGTAAAGTGGTGAGGTTGCAGCAGCGACTAAGCATATATGGTGGCTAACATACGCAAATAAGAGCGAGAAGAGAGCAAGCGGAACGGTCGTGAAGCTAGCAATGATCAAGAGGTGATCCTGAACACCTACTTACGTCAAACATAACCCAAAAACCATGTTCACTTCCCGGACACCGCCGAAAAGAGACCATCACGGCTACACACACGGTTGATGCGTTTTAATTCGGATCTGGTGTCAAGTTATTTACAACCGGACATTAACAAATTCCCATCTGCCACATAACCACGGGCACGGCTTTCGAAAGTTTATACCCTGCAGGGGTGTCCCAACTTAGCCCATGATAAGCTCTCGCGATCAATGAAGGATATACCTTCTCCCGGGAAGACCCGATTAGACTCGGAATCCCGGTTTACAACACATTTTGACAATGGTAAAACAAGACCAGCAAAGCCGCCCGATGTGCCGACAAATCCCGATAGGAGCTGCACATATCTCATTCTCAAGGAAACACCGGATGAGACTATCTACGAGTAAAACCAACCCTCAAGTTGCCCCGAGGTGGCCCCGCAGGCAGCTCAGTTTGGACCAACACTTGAAGGAGCACTGGCCCAGGGGGGCTAAAATAAAGATGACCCTCGGGCTCCGGAAACCCAAGGGAAAAAGGGCTAGGTGAGGCAAATGGTAAAACCAATGTTGGGCCTTGCTGGAGGAGTTTTATTCAAAGCGAACTGTCAAGGGGGTCCCATAAATCACCCAACCGCGTAAGGAACGCAAAATCCAGGAACATAACACCGGTATGACGGAAACTAGGGCGGCAAGAGTGGAACAAAACACCAGGCATAAGGCCGAGTCTTCCACCCTTTACCAAGTATATAGATGCATTAATAATATAAGAGATATTGTGATATCCCAACATAATCCTGTCCATCATGGGGCAATCTTCAACTTCACCTGCAACTAACAACGCTATAAGAGGGGCTGAGCAAAAGCGGTAACATAGCCAAGCAATGGTTTGCTAGGAAGGGTGAAAAAGGTTAGAGGCTGACATGGAAAACTGGGAGGCTTGAAGAGCAAGCGATAGGTAGCGCGGCAAAGCGATAGAACGAAGCAACTAGCATAGCAATGATAGTATTGAGATCTAGGGTAGCGGTTATCTTGCCTGAAATCCCGCTAGGAAGAAGAACGAGTCCATGAAGAAGACGAACGGAAGAAGTCGAACGAATCCTCACAACTCCGGAATGAAACCGAAGCTAACGAGAGAAGCAAACCGGAAAGAAGCATACAACATGGTAAATGCACAAGCATAAACATGGCATGATGCACAAACAAGTATGATGCATGTCCGGTTTAATGAGGCATGGCATGGCAATATGCACAAACAACACTACAAGTAAGTGGAGCTCAATATGCAACAAGTTAAATATTGACGAAACACCACATTGACATATTTAGTTTAATCTCATTTCAGCTACCAAACAAAATTAAATGTTGTTAAACATGGCAAGGGGTGAAGCATAATAAAACTAACTATTTAGGCAAGTTTAAATGAGGCCGGAACAACAAACAACAATTCCAGAAAATCCCCATATGCATATTTTAGATTCGGTACTGTTCTGCCCTAAACCATATTTTAAGGTTGTTAAACAGGAAAATAAACTGGACCATGTTAAACTAGGCATTTTTCCACCCCATTTACATATAAAGTTTATTTAAAACCGAGCTACGGTTATTTAGTTATGAAATAAATCATTTCAGCATGGCATTTAAGCAAATTTAAACAAACAACATTTTAAACATTTTAAACAGGGGTGAAAGTTGCAAATTGTGAAACTAGACAAAATTCTAAGCATTTTACATATATAAAGTTTTTACATATGATGCATTGTTAAAGAGTTATTATGTGCATGATGTAAGAGGGTTTTTTTGTAAAACTGTAAGTCGCTGGATAAAGCTAAAATGACAGATCTGAAAAAAAATAGACACGGGCCGAATCTGGTTGAACTGCTGGGCTAACAGAGAGAAGGGCTCTGGGCGCTCACCCATGGGCTTCAGCCCGTTAGTGGAGGAGGAGGCCGGTTGAAAGGGGAGGCAGAGGCTTGGCTTCGGCTGGGCCTGGCGCTGGCTGCGGTCAACGGAAGCAGGGGATCGATCTGGACTTGGCGCTGGTCGTTGTCCTCGCGTGCTCGCATGCAGAAGCAGGGGAATGGCGCATCGGCTCGATGCAGAGGAGGCAGCAGACGGCGGGGCGCGGGGAGATCGATTTCGTCCGGATCCGGCTGGACTTGGTCGCGGACGGCGCTAGGATGAGGAGGACGCCGGCCTTGGCGCGATGACGACAAGGCGGGCGACGGCTGGGAAACCCCGGCGTGGACGAGCCAACTCCGAAGGCCGACGAGGACGCCCGGGGAACGAGGCAAGCTCAGGCGCAGCCATGGCGTGGTGGAGGAGTTCCTGGAGAGGGAGAGAGAGGTTACGGGGAGGAGAGAACAGAGCAGAAGAGAAGATGAAGGGCAGGGGCGTCGCGACCTGGTTCTGCTGCGGGGTCGATGGGGCACGGTCCAGGTGGCTGGGACACCGGCGTGAGGAGGCTCGGGGTGGCACGAGGCCGAGGGATGGAGGCGTTCGTCTTGGGCAGCGAGAGGAAGCACAAGGAGGCGCCATGAACGAGCTCCTGCTTGTTTCGACGGACAGCAGGCGAGGAACTCGGGCGCCTCGAGCACAAGATCGAGCAGGGAGGTGCTGCTACTGGCTGATGCGGTTTGGACTGCTCGTGGATGGGCGCGTGCAACGAGGGAGGTGGTCGGAGGATACAGGATGGAGGCTGAGAGGAATTTTGGATTGGGGCTCGGGCATCTGGAACGAGGAGGAGGGAGAGCGCTAGTTGCGTGAATCGGGCAGGGGAGATCCCGAGGGGGGATTCGGTGGAGTGGCGGCGGCGTGGGGATGGATGGGACATTGCTCCTAAAATTTAGGGTTAGGGGTCTATTTATAGCAAGGGTTAGCTTAGGGCTACCTAGTCCCTCCGATCGAAATCAGACGGTCGAAGATAAATGGCTTAGGGGAGTCCAACAAATAAACACAGATGTTTTAGCGATGTTGGGGGATGATCCGGACCCATTGGTAACGACAGAGCGGGTCGGGTTCGGGACAACTTTCGGACACGCGCGAGGGGTTTGAGTAAAGAGTAGAGGGGTCAAATGGCCAGACAAGAGGGAATCGAAAACCCGGTTAGACTCGGATCGGTGAACGAAGGCAAGGGGGAAACACGGCAACTACGAACGACTACGAGTTTAAAACATGACGGCAACGGAGTGCCGATGCAATGCAAATGATGCGATGATGAAATGCAAGACATGAACAAAATGCAAAACAAAAAAAAACAAAAACCCAACCACGGATGAAAATAACATATCGCATCTCCGGAAAAGGCAAGAGTTGGAGTTATGAATATGGAAATTTGTATCCAGGGCGTTACAACACTCCACCACTACAAGAGGATCTTGTCCCGAGATCTAGGATGGCACCGGAGAGAAACGGAAGAGGAAGAGAGGAGGTAGAACTAAGTTGCTTCTTCGACCAGTGAGTGAAACCACGAACCTTGAGAAGTTGAACAAAATGAAAGAAACAAAACAACGGAGATGACCAAGATTGCAAATAGTCCGTTGGACAAGAGGAACAAGGAATATGATGAGAACCAAGAGCTTAGGGGACAGGGTAGACTTTGAAGCCACTCCGGTTAAAATTAGCTGGACAAGGAATAAGAATAAAGAATTTGGGCAGCACTTCGGTTAAATGGATAAGCACGAAAAGAAAATGATCCTCACAATTTGAGATGATGAGTGGAAAGAGCAACATCACAATGCCTCCGGAAGAAAGAACAGAAGATAGATCATTGGAATAACAGAATGGAGGAGAAAATGCCAACTTCTTCCACAAATGAGCTTGGAAAGCACCCTTGCAAAGAAGAATTGAACGGAGTTGTTGGAAAATCAACAACGAAAGGCACAAGCTTGTTGTGGGCTTATGGAAAACATCTCAAAATGATGAGGTGACAACCGTCCACTAACGAAAAACAATTGCTTGCTTGAGATCAACGAAGAGATGAAAACCTCTTTCACCGAGAAGGATATGGAGAAAGCTTGGATCATTGATAAGCACCACAAATAGCAACATTCCCAATGGAAGGCTTTAGGTGAAATATGACACAAGATAACTCCAATGAAGAAAGTGATGGGTTTAAAATACCTCATTCTTGACCACATGTGAATCACGAAACATGAATAGAAATTGTCAAGAATGATATAACACCACCTCAAAAGATAAGATAGAGAGAATTGCACTTCGGAATGCAAGATGAAGAATACTTGAGCTCCTCAAAACAAAACATGTGTTGAGCACCATGTTTATTTTAGAGTGTAGCTTGGCGGATCATAGCTTCGAGAGAAATCTTGAAGAACAATTGAAGAATGAAAAGAATCCTTGACGAACCACCATGTAGAGCCTCCATGAAGAACTCCGGTAATGAAAGGATGATAGAAAGAAAGAGAAGTTGAAAACACAAGGTGAAGCCTTGCGATGATTTAGATGGATCTTTGCGACGATATAACCGAGAAAACTTGGAACTCCGGATACGAAAAGATGAAACATCTCGAACCGGGAAATGTGACATGATGAACAACTCCGGAAAGAAGAAACTAGATTACTTGAAACAATAATAAGAATTATGTTATGCGTATCCTTCACCAATTTAAATTGATGACAAACAACGGGTTTGGCATGCTACTTATTCTCGTAGAAAGGATTAAGAAAGATATACGTAAACTTTAGAAGGTATTGATGGATCCACTAGTGGGATTAAAAAGAACGAATGAATTGATATCATAACAAAGGAAGTGAAATCTTGAACGAACCACCGTAAAAATTGCAAAAGAGAGTAGCAAGGGCACAATTCACCGGAAAGAATTTGAAAACGAATGAAGATACTTGAAGGGATTTAGATACATGAGAACGAAGAGAACATGAACTGCTTAGAGGATATTTGAACGATTCACCGGTAAGATTTGGAGAACGATAGATACACGCTGAGAATGAAGAATTATGACCTGATGGCCTTCGGAGGAAAGAAATGGAAACAACTCATGAAATGCTCCGGATGGGTGAAAAGAATATCCACAATCAAAAACAATTATGAGGATGGCATGAAGCTAGAACCAAGAATCTTCAAGAGAATGGACCAAGATTTAAGAGAAACTCTTCTTTGGTCTTCACATGTTGAGAATGATGATGAGAACCACCATGACAATTGTTGAGATACTCCGGAACAAAGAAGAATAGAAATGATGAACCAATGATGAAAATGTTTTAAAAGCGATCTTGAAGAAGGAAAACGACTGATGATAATTCATTCTTACATCAAACTTGGAAAAGAATTTGGGAATAGCTCAGGGAAAATTAGAAGAGTCGGGTAAGATCCTGCGAAAAGACCTGTGGGTTAGGGCCCACTCAGAAGAAACACCATTGAAATAATTTTGAAAAGAGATTGCACCGGTTGAATTAAATGACATGAATGAGATAATAATCTCCAAATAGCTTGAACGGATTAAGAATGGAAACACGAGTCTTCCGAGATATCTTCAACACTCCGGATATGAACTGGGAGAGGCGAATAAATAAGAGAGCCTTGGATAAGAAATTCACATGGGAAGATATGTGAAACGAAAGGAAGAGATATGATCAACACCGAAACTTGAAATTAATCCACCGGAGAAGAAAAGAGACGAAGAATAATGAACTTGAAGCTCTGTTAGTATCTTCGTGACAAATCACCGGATAAGAACATTGACGGAAAAGAATGGAGAGTCTTCCCATCAATAAAATGGATACCCGATTAAGAAATCTGAGTCCTTGAAGAAAAAGGGTGGGATGGCGGGGAAAACAAAGACAACTTGGAATGGATGAAACAAACACCGGTGAGAAAACTTAGAGTTGACTTGAGGATGTTGAAAATGATCGGAACCACTTGAAGAGAAGCACACTGGTTGTAAAGAATTGACATGACAATCTCGATGATCAAAAGGATTTGTACTCCCATAGAAATATGAGAACACCGTTTAGGAAAGGTATGGATTCAACATTTGAGTTCGAAGCAACTCGAATACCACAAATAAAACAAAACAAAGGATTTGGCTTGCAGAATAAGCCAGAACAAACATATGATAGATCCCATATCGTATCATGTGTCTGTTGGAAAGATATCCTACGAGCTACTTGAATTCCCACCTAAAAACTCCCGAAACTTTCTGTTTATGCAATCTGGTGTTGGGGATACAGGGGAAGCAATATATCTCACCCAAACTAACAATCCCTACATCCAGGTGTATCCATCCGTCAACACATGTCACATCCCTAGTTCTCGTAATGCACTAGGCTAGCTCCATGTGTGCATCATGTTTAAATTTCTCTTAAACCTGAAATGGGGATTGTCCAAACCCTAGCACTAGATCAAATCAATTAGGTTCAAATAAAAATATTCTCAATGAACCCAAAATGCCCTTCAGAAAAGTTCATCATTTTTGCATTGGTATAGAACCTCTCCCAAAAATGGTGCACATTTTTCTAGGCCATTCTGGATTTTTGAATTAAATCATATGGTATTTGCATTTGGGCATTTAATTGCTAAATAATATTTTAAATGCTCAAATAATCACAAACTAAAATATTTACTGTTGGATATATTCTAAACAGTAGCCATGATTAGTTTCATGATTTTTGGAAGTGTCTAAGTATTTTTAATAAAGCCCAGAAGTTACAGAAAAATAGAAAAGAGGAAACAAAAGAGAGAGAGAGCAAACTCACCTGGACTTACCTGCAGCCCACCTGGCCCAGCACTGTAGTAGCCCAGCCAGCCCACCTGGCAGCCCACTGGCCGGCCCAGCACTGTGCTGGCCCATGCCAGCCACCTGCTTCCTCTCGCCAGGCAGTCAGAGAGGAGCGCGCCGGCGCGCGCGCGGGCGCCACGCCACCTCCCTGCTTGCCTGCCTCACCGAGGCGCCTCGAGGCCCTTCCGATGCCACGGAGACGGCCACGCAACCCCCCAGGCCCTCTCACTCTCTCCCCGAGCTCCTCTCCTCCTCTGGCTCTCTCGCATGCAACCACCGAGCGCTGTCGCTGCCGCCGATGAACACCACCGCGGCCATCGCCTCTCCCCCGACTCTATGTGCTGTCCCGAGGCTCCGCCTCGACGCCACGGAGCCCCAAGACGAAGCACGCGCTCGCGGGACGCCCGAAGCGACGCCATCATCCGCATCCTTGCCGTCGGCCGCCGGAGATCCCCCTCGCCGCCCCGCTTGCTCCGACCCCTCCCCGAGCTCACCGACTCGCCCGTCGTGATCTACATGAGCTTCTGATCATCCTCCCCCTCTCCGTTCTCTCTCTGGCACGCCGTAGCCACGACACCCCTCTCGCCCGACTGCGCCGCCGCCTGCACTCGCCGCCGACACGACTCCGGCGACCATTTGGTCCGGGCGTCGTGTCCAACATGCTCGCTGCCTCGCGTAGCTGCTGTAGGTGCCACGAACGCGATACCACGGCCACTACAGCCCCGTAGCCAGAAACACCCGAACGCCGGCGCCGCCTCGAGCTCGTTTCCGGCGAGCTCCGGCCATCCCCGCTGCTGCCGCATGCCTCCCTGGATGCGGGTGAGCCCCAGCTCCCCGCGCGTGCTCTCGGGCGCCCATTTGGTCGCCGGAGATGCAAACCCGAGCACCTCCGCCGTCTCTGGCATCGCCGGCGATGAGCCGTGGACCAAGTCCGGCAAGGTTGACTCGTTTGACCTAGGGTTTGACCCCCCCCAGGGTCACTAACGCGTGGGCCATGCCCCTATTTAGTTTAGGTGTGAGTTTAATTAGCACTAATTAACTTAGTTAATTAGTTGACTCACTGACAAGTGGGCCCAGGCTCTAATTAACCTAGGTTAGTGCTAACCTAACGCTAACTAACTCTATTAGTTAGTTGTTACACTGACATGTGGGTCCCAGCCATTAGGTTTGACCTGGGCTGGCGCCTTTGACCTGCTGACGTCACCCTGACGCAATAAGTATTTTCTGGATTTATTTTTATACAGGAAATTCCAGAAAATGCTCTAAACTTCTAAAATTCATAGAAATTTAACCGTAACTCAGAATCAAATAAATTATATATGAAAAATGATCAGAAAAATCCAATCTATCCATCTGTACCATTAACATGCATGTTAGAACACTTTAACCTTGCTGTTTAAGTGAAACAAGGTAATGCACTAATATGACCTTTTAAAATGGGTTTGCATTTGAATCTTTGGTTCAAATGGACTCATCTTAACCTGTTCTAGCTTGCATTAGCCCAAAACACATTCATATTGCCATGTCATAGCATGCATCATATTGTGCATTGCATTGATCGTGTTTCTTCTCTGTTTGCCGGTGTTGTTTCCCCTCGATAGACGTTGTATCGATGTTGTGATCGTTGACACTAATGAAGACTCAATGCTATCTTCAGAAGTGCCAGGCAAGCAACACCTCCTTGTTCATTCCGATACAATCCCACTCTCTCGCTCCTGCTCTCTTTTACTGCATTAGGACAACACCGATTCAACTGTTACATGCTGCGATAGTTGAACCCCTTTATCCTCTGCATGACCTGTCATTGCCACAGTAAATAGATGAAACCCACTAGCATGAGTAGGAGTTGTTTGAGCCCTGATGTGCCTACTCATTCATGTTTGTTTGTCATGCCTGCTACTGCTTAGAGTTGAGTCAGGTCTGATTCATCGGGGATGAATTGGAATGTGGTGAACATGTCCTACTGTTGAGAGCTAAGTGTGTGAACACGATTTGGTAAAGGTAGCGGTGAGAGGCCATGTAGGAGTACATGGTGGGTTGTCTCATTGCAGCCGTCCTCAGGAACTGAGTTCTGTGTTTGTGATCCATGACCAATTACTACCATGCATTGGAATGCTTAAGTGCCCCTCTCGACTTATTAATCAACTCGATCTCTGTTCAGGAGTTGCAACTAGTTTCTGGTGTTTGTAGGTTGTCTTAGTAGTCTACCAAGTGGTACCCGGTACAGGTGGGCTTGGGACAGACTAGGCACCGTGGCACGGTGTACCAAGCGTAGATCCACCCATCGAGGTGGGCTTGGGAACCCTGCTCACATAGTTTGGGGCCGTGAGCGACATCCCGGCCGGATCTCCTTGCGGATGGAACCCGAATAGGTGATAAACCTGGACGAGAGACTTGTGTGGTTAGTCAGGTCGTGGCCGACACCCTCGCTGGGCTTCCGCTTGAAGGTTGCCGAGTACATGTCGTGTAAACGGCGGTAAGTGGTGAGAGCGTGTGTGAAGAAGTACACCCCTGCAGGGTTAACATCATCTATTCGAATAGCCGTGTCCGCGGTAAAGGACTTCTGGGTTGCCTGTACAGTTCATAGACAAGTGAAAGTGGATACTCTAAGATGCACAAGATAAGCGTGAGTACTATGGATGGCGTTCTCGTAGGAAGACGGGAGCGGATCCATAGTGGTGTATTGATATGGTGAATATGTGGACTCGTGTGCGCCACCTCAAAGAGTTACTTGCAGTCGTAGTTTAGGATAGCCACCGAGTCAAAGCTGGTTTGCTGCAGTTAAACCCCACCATCCCCTTGTTGATAATGATGCATATGTAGTTAGTTCTGATGTAAGTCTTGTTGGGTACATTTGTACTCACGTTGCTTAATTTATGTTTTTGCAGAGAGACTTCAGTCTCGCTAGTAGTACCACGTGGACTTCGACGTTTAGCTTGTTACCTCAGCTACGATCTTGTGCCCTCGGCAGGATCTGGTAGATAGTCAGGCTTCTCAGCCTTTTTCTTTTGTAGATGTCTGTACTCAGACATGTTAAGCTTCCGCTTGTGCTTGACTTGTTTGCTCTGAGTGTTGGGTCATGAGACCCATGATTGTAATATCCCGCTCCTCGGAGCCTATTGAATAAATACTTGAGTTGTAGAGTCATGTTGTGATGCCATGTGGTATTTGCACATATCGAGCATATTGTGTGTATGTTATTGAAATGCTTGGTATGTGTGGGATCTGACTATCTAGTTGTTTATCCTTAGTAGCCTCTCTTACCGAGAAATGTCTCCTAGTGTTTCCACTGAGACATGGTAGCTTGCTACTGCTCCGGAACACATAGGCTGGCCGGCATGTGTCCTTCTTTGTTCCTGTGTCTGTCCCTTCGGGGAAATGTCACGCGGTGTCTACCAGAGTCCTGTTAGCCTGCTACAGCCCGGTTCATCGGAGTCCTGCTAGCCCAGTGCTACAGCCTGGATTCACTCGCTGATGACCGACACATTCGATGCTGGGTCATGGATGCCTGTCCCTGTAAGTTTGTGCCACTTTGGGTTTACGACTAGCCATGCCAGCCCGGGCTCCTTATCATATGGATGCTAGCGACACTATCATATACGTGTGCCAAAAGACGCAAACGGTCCCGGGCAAAGGTAAGGTGACACCCGTGGGGATACCATGCGTGAGGCCGCAAAGTGATATGAGGTGTTACATGCTAGATCGATGTGGCATTGGGTCGGGGTCCTGACAACACATAACCAAGAAAACTCCGGAAATCGTGTACCTCAACCTTCGAAAAGCATCCGTTATACGAGTTATGGCAATACTCCCGAACTCCCGCCCCAGTACTGGGTGGCATCGAGGTTATCTCACCAACAACTGCATAAAAGAGATTTTTTATGTCGGCAAAACTCAGGTATTCCAGAACTGCAACGATAAAATTATGACGACAACACCTCGGAGCTCAACTCCCCGGGTCTCTGCCGCATAAAAGACAGGAGGCACCAAGAACAATGTTCTCGTCATAAGACTATCGAAACGATTCCAAGATACCCGCGTGATCCTAAAATTTTTTTAGTGAAATTTGAGGAGAGGAAAGACAAAACATCTACGTCAGGAGACCTCACCAGAGCAACGAAGGGGTTGAGGAGTAAAAAGAATCCTACTCTCCGATATATATAATCAAGGGGGCTCCTATGGTCGGTCGAGGCTCTGATTACCAACTTGTCACGCCCAATATGCAACCCTATCCAAAAGGAACTCAAAGGTCCCACCAAGGATAGACCTGCATATTGAAATGCTTTTGCAAGTTGGATATCATTACATCAACATTACATAATAGATGGGGATACATACAAAAGGCATACAAAGCCACACGAATACAACAATACATCATATACAAGGTCAACATCCGACTACGGATGAAACATAAACAGAAACTCAAACGACATCCACCCTGCTAGCCCAGGCTGCCGACCTAGAACCTATCCCCTGATCGAAGAAGAAGCAGAAGAAGAACTCCAAAACAAGCAAACATCGCTCTCACGTCATGATCATTGCATAACCTGTACCTGCAACTGTTGTTGTAGTAATCTGTGAGCCACGAGGACTCAGCAATCCCATTACCATGGGTATCAAGACTAGCAAAGCTTAATGGGAAAGGAAGGGGTAAAGTGGTGAGGTTGCAGCAGCGACTAAGCATATATGGTGGCTAACATACGCAAATAAGAGCGAGAAGAGAGCAAGCGGAACGGTCGTGAAGCTAGCAATGATCAAGAGGTGATCCTGAACACCTACTTACGTCAAACATAACCCAAAAACCATGTTCACTTCCCGGACACCGCCGAAAAGAGACCATCACGGCTACACACACGGTTGATGCGTTTTAATTCGGATCTGGTGTCAAGTTATTTACAACCGGACATTAACAAATTCCCATCTGCCACATAACCGCGGGCACGGCTTTCGAAAGTTTATACCCTGCAGGGGTGTCCCAACTTAGCCCATGATAAGCTCTCGCGATCAATGAAGGATATACCTTCTCCCGAGAAGACCCGATTAGACTCGGAATCCCGGTTTACAACACATTTTGACAATGGTAAAACAAGACCAGCAAAGCCGCCCGATGTGCCGACAAATCCCGATAGGAGCTGCACATATCTCATTCTCAAGGAAACACCGGATGAGACTATCTACGAGTAAAACCAACCCTCAAGTTGCCCCGAGGTGGCCCCGCGGGCAGCTCAGTTTGGACCAACACTCGAAGGAGCACTGGCCCAGGGGGGCTAAAATAAAGATGACCCTCGGGCTCCGGAAACCCAAGGGAAAAAGGGCTAGGTGAGGCAAATGGTAAAACCAATGTTGGGCCTTGCTGGAGGAGTTTTATTCAAAGCGAACTGTCAAGGGGGTCCCATAAATCACCCAACCGCGTAAGGAACGCAAAATCCAGGAACATAACACCGGTATGACGGAAACTAGGGCGGCAAGAGTGGAACAAAACACCAGGCATAAGGCCGAGTCTTCCACCCTTTACCAAGTATATAGATGCATTAATAATATAAGAGATATTGTGATATCCCAACATAATCATGTCCATCATGGGGCAATCTTCAACTTCACCTGCAACTAACAACGCTATAAGAGGGGCTGAGCAAAAGCGGTAACATAGCCAAGCAATGGTTTGCTAGGAAGGGTGAAAAAGGTTAGAGGCTGACATGGAAAACTGGGAGGCTTGAAGAGCAAGCGATAGGTAGCGCGGCAAAGCGATAGAACGAAGCAACTAGCATAGCAATGATAGTATTGAGATCTAGGGTAGCGGTTATCTTGCCTGAAATCCCGCTAGGAAGAAGAACGAGTCCATGAAGAAGACGAACGGAAGAAGTCGAATGAATCCTCACAACTCCGGAACGAAACCGAAGCTAACGAGAGAAGCAAACCGGAAAGAAGCATACAACATGGTAAATGCACAAGCATAAACATGGCATGATGCACAAACAAGTATGATGCATGTCCGGTTTAATGAGGCATGGCATGGCAATATGCACAAACAACACTACAAGTAAGTGGAGCTCAATATGCAACAAGTTAAATATTGACGAAACACCACATTGACATATTTAGTTTAATCTCATTTCAGCTACCAAACAAAATTAAATGTTGTTAAACATGGCAAGGGGTGAAGCATAATAAAACTAACTATTTAGGCAAGTTTAAATGAGGCCGGAACAACAAACAACAATTCCGGAAAATCCCCATATGCATATTTTAGATTCGGTACTGTTCTGCCCTAAACCATATTTTAAGGTTGTTAAACAGGAAAATAAACTGGACCATGTTAAACTAGGCATTTTTGCACCCCATTTACATATAAAGTTTATTTAAAACCGAGCTACGGTTATTTAGTTATGAAATAAATTATTTCAGCATGGCATTTAAGCAAATTTAAACAAACAACATTTTAAACATTTTAAACAGGGGTGAAAGTTGCAAATTGTGAAACTAGACAAAATTCTAAGCATTTTACATATATAAAGTTTTTACATATGATGCACTGTTAAAGAGTTATTATGTGCATGATGTAAGAGGGTTTTTCTGTAAAACTGTAAATCGCTGGATAAAGCTAAAATCACATATCTGAAAAAAAACAGACACATGCCGAATCTGGTTGAACTGCTGGGCTAACAGAGAGGAGGGCTCTGGGCGCTCACCCATGGGCTTCAGCCCATTAGTGGAGGAGGAGGCCGGTTGAAAGGGGAGGCAGAGGCTTGGCTTCGGCTGGGCCTGGCGCTGGCTGCGGTCAACGGAAGCAGGGGATCGATCTGGACTTGGCGCTGGTCGTTGTCCTCGCGTGCTCGCACGCAGAAGCAGGGGAATGGCGCACCGGCTCGATGCAGAGGAGGCAGCAGACGGCGGGGCGCGGGGAGATCGATTTCGTCCGGATCCGGCCGGACTTGGTCGCGGACGGCGCTAGGATGAGGAGGACGCCGGCCTTGGCGCGATGACGACGAGGCGGCCGACGGCTGGGAAACCCCGGCGTGGACGAGCCAACTCCGAAGGCCGACGAGGACGCCCGGGGAACGAGGCAAGCTCAGGCGCAGCCATGGCGTGGTGGAGGAGTTCCTGGAGAGGGAGAGGGAGGTTACGGGGAGGAGAGAACAGAGCAGAAGAGAAGATGAAGGGCAGGGGCGTCGCGACCTGGTTCTGCTGCGGGGTCGACGGGGCACGGTCCAGGTGGCTGGGACGCCGGCGTGAGGAGGCTCGGGGTGGCACGAGGCCGAGGGATGGAGGCGTTCGTCTTGGGCAGCGAGAGGAAGCACAAGGAGGCGCCATGGACGAGCTCCTGCTCGTTTCGACGGACAGCGGGCGAGGAACTCGGGCGCCTCGAGCACAAGATCGAGCAGGGAGGTGCTGCGGCTGGCTGATGCGGTTTGGACTGCTCGTGGATGGGCGCGCGCGATGAGGGAGGTGGTCGGAGGCTACAGGATGTAGGCTGAGAGGAATTTTGGATTGGGGCTCGGGCATCTGGAACGAGGAGGAGGGAGAGTGCTGGTTGGGTGAATCGGGCAGGGGAGATCCCGAGGGGGGATTCGGTGGAGTGGCGGCGGCGTGGGGATGGATGGGACATTGCTCCTAAAATTTAGGGTTAGGGGTCTATTTATAGCAAGGGTTAGCTTAGGGCTACCTAGTCCCTCCGATCGAAATTAGACGGTCGAAGATAAATGGCTTAGGGGAGTCCAACAAATAAACACAGATGTTTTAGGGATGTTGGGGGATGATCCGGACCCATTGATAATGACAGAGCGGGTCGGGTTCGGAACAACTTTCGGACGCACGCGAGGGGTTTGAGTAAAGAGTAGAGGGGTCAAATGGCCAGACAAGAGGGAATCGAAAACCCGGTTAGACTCGGATCGGTCAACGAAGGCAAGGGGGAAACGCGGCAACTACGAACGACTACGAGTTTAAAACATGACGGCAACGGAGTGCCGATGCAATGCGAATAATGCGATGATGAAATGCAAGACATGAACAAAATGCAAAACAAAAAAAACAAAAATCCAACCACGGATGAAAATAACATATCGCATCTCCGGAAAAGGCAAGAGTTGGAGTTACGAATATGGAAATTTGTATCCGGGGCGTTACACCATGCCTCCTTTGTGAACAGAGGAGGGGAACGGGGGCGCGGTGGGTTGGCCTGGCCAGCTAGCTGGGCCAAGGCTCTGGGAAGGGAGATATTTTACCCTTTTATTCTTTTATTTGTTTTCTTCTATTTTGTTTTTCGCTTTTGCAAATTGTTAGGCCCCAAAAGACTTTTGTAATACATGGAATTGTGCCCCATAAATAAGTTGCAATAATTAGCACTGGCACAAAACGGTTTGGTATCTAAATAAAATAGTTCAATATTTTATAATTTATAAAAGGCAGTTAATTAATTGTTTAAGCCACTGTTTTAATTATTTAAGTGCATTTAAACCTTTTATAAAAATGTGATTTCTTCACGAATATTAGTTATGGAATATTAGCAACATTATGAGCATTTTAGTTTTGACATTTTGAAAACTTTAAATTTTGACTTTAATTTAAACTTGAATTTGAACCGAACGGAATCAAAACGGGATCTAGCAACAGTAAAAACGATGACATGGCACCATTTGCAGGGAATTAATATAGCTTAATTATTCGGGCGTTACAGTGTGCCTGTTCTACTCCACCTTCGCGACGAGGATTAGGCACTGTTAAGGCAGGGGCACGCCCAACACGTGTTGGATGTTCGATTTGATGTGGCTGGTGGTGACCGTGCTCCAGATGCATAGTGTGAGGACGTTGTTGGCCATGGTGGCTGACCTTGTTTGACTGGCGGCGGTGCTCGAACCCAGTAGTAGCCGCTTCGCCACCCAGAGGTCCAGCATGTCGACGCCGTCGGTCATCGCGTGCTCCTCCTCCCGCTCCATCTGCAAACGATGGTGTTTGGACATGGTAGTAGCGCCATCTCCCCGCGGCACCGTGCTCCACGCACACACCTGGCTCCTCCATCTCAACCTCCTCGGCCATCCAGTCCCCTCGGGACCCCTCTTCTCCACGCCACCTCCACCACGCACGCCACCGGGAATACCCCGCCGCCCCCTCCTCCTTCTCCTCTACCTCCGACAACATCCTTCTCCCTTGGTGAGAGCGGTGACGAGACTGCAACACGAGCGAGAGAGAGGGGGTGAGATGGGAAAAACGAGACAATGGGATTAGACAGAGGCACTCGACATGAAGGAGGCAAAGCGGTCGTTCGCGTGTGGCTAGTTGGTAGCAAATGATTTTTTATGTGGCAACCCAGCAGTTGCCGTGCAAACAGTTTAATCGCAACGACAGTGTTCGATCTGAAACATCAAAAATATGATGTCAGATTTTTTAACCATTGGGGAGCAATTGGCCCACTTGGCAACGCAATACAATTTTGTTGCGAGCAGGACCCGGGAGCAACTAACTAAGGAGCGTTCATTCCCAACCCCCACAAGGGTCACTTGGGGATGGGCCACTGCCATGTGTCGCGCTTTAGGCGCTTCCTCCATATTTTTTTACGCACGCGTTTTCGGCTTTTAAATTATTTTTTTTGCCTTTTCGATTTTACACCTGTCTTCCTTAGCTTTTTGACTAAAGTTTTTTTTAAGTTTATTTTGCTCAAAAAATGTGTCTTTTGGCGAGAGGCACGGTTTTGCTTTCATGGGAGGGGTGATTTTGCTTCCTGAGAGGCATGGTCGTGCCTCTTGGAAATGAAAAGAAACATGTTTTCTTTTTTTTCTTTCATTTGCGCGAGGCACGGTTTTGTTTCCGCGAGAGGCACGGCCGTGCCTCTCGGAAACGAAAAAACACGTTTTTTTCTTTTGCGAGAGGCACGGTTTTGCTCCCGCAAGAGACACGTGCCTCTCGAAAACGAAAAAAATATATGTTTTTTTCTTTTTTTCTTTCATGAGAGGCACGGTTTTGCTTCAACGAGAGACACGGTTCTGCTTCCGCGAGGCCGTGCCTCTCGGAAACGGAAAAACACGGTTCTTTTTTTTTTGTGAGATGCACTATTTTGCTTTCGCGAGAGGCATGGCCGTGCCTATCATAAACGGTTTTCAGAAAGGGGAAAAAGTGCTCCCGGTCCGGTTTTTTGTTTTTTTTGGAAAAAAATCATCAAAACATATCAACATGAGATCTAGTTTTAAAGATCTCGACGCGAGAATTCAACGGTGAAAACAGTTCAAGATTTGAATGCACAGTTTAAGAGATAAATTGTTTTGAATAAACAGGTCTACAAGAAAAGAGAAAACTCTCCAGTCACGATAAGTGACGCGTCACTCTGAAAAGGTGGAAGCGATCTTTCGAAGAGTATATACTCCTTAATTTCAGCAGGACCCCGCAACGCAACACCCACCCATAAAAATTGTGTTACAGGCCCGCTCCTCAGCAATCGGGATCCGGCTTACCTGCGCCCCGCGCGTGGGCCCATCCATGCTCCCACTTCATTCTACGACTGTTTTTTTTTCTAATCTAACCATCCTCCAGATTTTAACTGAATGAGTTTGGATTTTTTTTTTCCAATTAAATCAAGTCACGTACTAGAGCACGGATGGGTGCACCGTGCGCGGCGCGGGGCGTAGGCAAGTCTCGTCCCAGCAACCGTGCGTCCGCGCCTACGTTACCTTCCTCTCTCCGCTGCGCACGCGGCCTCCAGAAGCTTCCGCCCTCCTCCTCCTTCTCCTCCTCGTCGGCCGCCACCGACCCGACGCGTCCATATATCCTTCCTTCCCTTCCCTTCCCTACCGACGTGGAGAAGAGGAGATCAAGGCGTACTCGGGCGGATCAGGGATCGGCGATGGATTTCGAGCTGCGGAGCGCGCGGGAGAAGCTGGAGAGGGAGCAGCGGGAGCGGATGCAGCGCGCTAAGGCCAAAGCCGACCGCGAGCGCCGCGCCAAGGCCGAGGCCGCGCGCCGCCGCGACGCGCTCGAGGCCTCAAACAGGGAGCGCCGCCTCGACGCCGCCCGGGCGCAGGAAGAGGTAATTCCGCGAGGCCGTGCCTCTCGGAAACGGAAAAACACGGTTCTCTTTTTTTTGTGAGATGCACTATTTTGCTTTCGCGAGAGGCATGGCCGTGCCTATCATAAACGGTTTTCAGAAAGGGGAAAAAGTGCTCCCGGTCCGGTTTTTTGTTTTTTTTTGGAAAAAAATCATCAAAACATATCAACATGAGATCTAGTTTTAAAGATCTCGACGCGAGAATTCAACGGTGAAAACAGTTCAAGATTTGAATGCACAGTTTAAGAGATAAATTGTTTTGAATAAACAGGTCTACAAGAAAAGAGAAAACTCTCCAGTCACGATAAGTGACGCGTCACTCTGAAAAGGTGGAAGCGATCTTTCGAAGAGTATATACTCCTTAATTTCAGCAGGACCCCGCAACGCAACACCCACCCATAAAAATTGTGTTACAGGCCCGCTCCTCAGCAATCGGGATCCGGCTTACCTGCGCCCCGCGCGTGGGCCCATCCATGCTCCCACTTCATTCTACGACTGTTTTTTTTTTCTAATCTAACCATCCTCCAGATTTTAACTGAATGAGTTCGGATTTTTTTTTTCCAATTAAATCAAGTCACGTACTAGAGCACGGATGGGTGCACCGTGCGCGGCGCGGGGCGTAGGCAAGTCTCGTCCCAGCAACCGTGCGTCCGCGCCTACGTTACCTTCCTCTCTCCGCTGCGCACGCGGCCTCCAGAAGCTTCCGCCCTCCTCCTCCTTCTCCTCCTCGTCGGCCGCCACCGACCCGACGCGTCCATATATCCTTCCTTCCCTTCCCTTCCCTACCGACGTGGAGAAGAGGAGATCAAGGCGTACTCGGGCGGATCAGGGATCGGCGATGGATTTCGAGCTGCGGAGCGCGCGGGAGAAGCTGGAGAGGGAGCAGCGGGAGCGGATGCAGCGCGCTAAGGCCAAAGCCGACCGCGAGCGCCGCGCCAAGGCCGAGGCCGCGCGCCGCCGCGACGCGCTCGAGGCCTCAAACAGGGAGCGCCGCCTCGACGCCGCCCGGGCGCAGGAAGAGGTAATTCCCCCCCCCCCCCCCCCCCCCCCCTCCCCTACCCTACCCTGCACACCTAACCCTCGTCTCATCCATCTCGTATGCTCAGAATCATGGCCGCTGTCTTAGCCTTCGGTGGTCGACCGCGATTACAAGTTTAATTTTGTCCTCCGCCAAATGAACATAGATGCTCCTCCCGAATCTGACTCCTAAACCCAGAAAGGAAACCCTCGATTTGGTCCTCGGTTTTGTTCCAACTAGAATGTCAACCCAGGTATCTGCCCACGTTCAGACAAGACATGGATTGTTCAATCGTGCCTGTTTCCCTTCCCTCTTTAGAAAAACCATGATCTCGACTCCCAACCACTTCATTAATCCTTCGGGGCCTTGTCGACGATATGTTTTGATTTTGCATTGTCCAATTATACTTCTTGGTGTTCATGATAAGATAACAATTTCTCTCAAGTGTCTACTACTCTTACCTTATGATGATGTTTCACTGGGTGCTGATGATGAACTTCTTTCTATCTAGGCTGACCAGAAAATGGAAGAGGTGATGCAACTAGGAAAGGGGATCTCTTTTTCACACATGTTTGAAGCACTGCGATATGACGGTCCAGGGGATAAGATTAAGCTGCCACCATCTTCTTTCAAGGATTTATCCGATCAAGGAGCGCTTGACAAAGGTCCCATGTACTTCAGGCTGTCCAAGGTTAGGGACAGAGTTCCAGGTGCCTCTCCAGATCAAGACGCCGAGGAGGCAACCTGCTGTGGCGTTCTTGAATTCACTGCAAGGGAAGGCTCTGCACAACTCCCACCACATGTCTGGAACAATTTGTTTCAGAGTGACATCCCAGATGTTCCTTTGATTGAGGTTTTGTATGCAAGTTTGCCCAAAGGGACATATGCGAAACTTAAGCCGGAAGGAGTGGGATTCTCGGATCTCCCTAACCATAGAGCTGTCCTTGAAACGGCACTGCGCAATCACGCAACGCTATCTGAAAATGATGTTGTCATGGTCAACTACGGACAACTGCAGTATAAGTTGAAGGTTCTTGAGTTGAAGCCCGCATCAAGTGTTTCTGTGCTGGAGACGGATGTTGAAGTTGACATTGAGGGACCAGATTCAGTTTTCGACAATGAAGAAAATCAACATGTGCTTGTGCCGCTCGAGACTGGGAAGGTCGAATCTGGAGCTGTGGAAGAAGGGAAGTTCAGGTACTACAAATTTTCTGTCGAGGAAGGTGTGGCTGAGAAAGTTGTGTCTGGTTGTGCAAATATTGAGGTTAAGATAGAGTCTGATACAAGTGGCGGTGACACTGATATTTATGTTTCAAGGCATCCTTTAGTATTCCCAACTCAGCACCGTCATGAGTGGTCATCTCATGAGATGGGATCTAAGGTTCTTATACTCAAACCAAAGGATGCTACTTTGGTCAGTGGCCTTTACAGTGTTGGGGTTTACGGTTTCAAGGGCACAGCGAAGTTTCAACTTTCTGTAGCTATTAAGGATGTTATTGATACCCAAAGGATTGGTGAACAGGGTAGTGTGTCATCAACCGTCAATGGTGACTCAGTGGTTTGTAAGAACTGCAAACGTCATATATCTAGCCGGACCTCAGTACTTCATGAGGCATACTGTGTGAGGCACAATGTTATTTGCATGCATGATGGATGTGGAGTAGTTCTTCGTAAGGAAGCAGCAGCAGATCATGTGCATTGCAATAAGTGTGGACAAGCTTTCCAGCAGAGAGAAATGGAGAAGCACATGAAAGTCTTCCATGAGCCGCTGAACTGCCCCTGCGGGGTAGTTCTAGAAAAGGAAGAAATGGTATGCCTTGACTCATCCTATTTATTATCTTCTGCTCTTACAACAGATGAACTTTTCAGCTCTTGCAGTTCTATCAAGATTTATCTATTTTCAGCAGTATATGATAATGTGTTATTTCCATCTTACATTTTCAACACCAATCTATTTTCAGCAGTCAACTTGTATCGCTGATATTCTTCACTCATTTCGTACGGCAAAGCCTACATATGCCAAACGACTAACTTGCTTTGTTCTTTAATGTCAGGTCAAACATCAATCCTCAACCTGCCCATTTCGCTTGATTGTGTGCCGTTTCTGTGGCGACACGGTTCAAGCTGGTGGACAGCCGCTGGATGTTCGAGATCGGCTTCGAAACATGTGCGAACATGAGAGTATCTGTGGATCCAGGACTGCACCATGCGACTCTTGTGGGCGATCGGTCATGCTTAAGGAGATGGACATTCATGCAATTGCTGTCCATCAAAAGAGCTGATTTTTATAACCCTACGGACCGAGCCTCTGTACTGCATATATGTTGGTATTCGTTAAATCTCCCATTGTTTGCTAGTCCATGGAAAACAGTGGCGCGGTGGTGTCCGTTATCTGTTTGTATCTTCCTTCTGTATACATATTATTTAATAGTCTACTCCTTTTTTGACACTAGACTAGTCAAAAAACGTCTTACTGGGACGGAGGGAGTACTTAGACTTAAACAACATTTCCGTAACTTCCTTCCCAGGAATAAATATCCACAAATTTGTGTAGCAACTTCAAAGATAGTGGTAACTTTTGTGGCAAGTAGGCGGCTACCAATGTACTCCCTCTGATGCCACAACTAGTCCAGAAATGAAAATGTGTCAGCATCCCAGTTAGAGCAACTCTAGTGAAGTCGTCGTAATAACCATATGCATGATGACTTTAGGCCAGTCTAGCGGAACGGAGTTATTATCTTGTTTCATTGTCATCTTGTTTCATTGTCATACTTCTTACTTTAGCCGAAAAGGCCATTCTGGCAGACTTGCGAGCCAACATTTTTTAAGGTTGCGAGGGGATCTTTGGAGTGCATTTATATCAAAAACGGTTTGATCTGAACTGACATTTTCTCTCTCGTCGTTCTTCCCGTGAGTGACCAGATGGGATAGCCCTTCTAAGAAGTCGCCAAGCAGAATTATTTACTCTATGAGCAATAATTTTGTTTTCCCAACCTGATTAAGACTGAGGATTTCCTGGTCTCTAACTGCTTTATTTTTTTGAAAAGAACATAGAAACTTTATTCATTTGCAATAACAAGTCATCGTTTATGAGGAGGGATACAATTTCGCTCAAGGGCTCCTCAAACCAGTTCAAAGATGAAGAAAATCTAGCTAACTTAGCAAGTTCATGTGTGACCCTATTTGCTTCTCTATTATGATGCTCAAATTTAGTAATAGGAAGTCACATGCTAAAAAATAACAATTGTCAAACACTGCCGCCGCTGTACTAGATGACCGTCCTCCATTGTTCATGGTTTCGATGACCTCAATGTTATCTGAGTTAATAACTAAGCGGTTACAGCCTGCCCTTTGAGCAATAGATAGACCATATCTAAGTGTCATAGCTTCAACCGTCAGAATGTCCATGCACCAATGAATTCTCCAATTCCCCCTTGCAATGAATTTTCCTTTATCATCACCAGCCGTTCCCCTGAGCCGGTCATGATCAAAAGAAGCATCCACATTAAGTTTTACAAACCCCCTTGGTCTTTTCATCGTAGCCTTTGGTGATATAGCCAAAACATAGTTTAATGTAATTGCACGAATTCCCATGGCGATTTGGTTAGCATCTTGGGTTTTCTCTTTATGGACCAGTTTTCGCCTCTCCCACCATAAATACCAAGTTGAAATTGCAATTAATTCACGGACATTTCGAATACCCAAGATCGTAAGCTCCCATTTAGGCATAGAAAGCAAAAATTCAAGCACCGCCTCACCAGCATAATCAATTTCGCACGCTCTTTTAGTGACCTGATCTAGACCCAGTTTTTTTCAAACCTCCTTTGCTTTATGACACTGAAATAATATATGCTTTGTATCCTCTGATCCAAAGGAACATGCCGGACAATTGGGGGTAACCTTTATATGTCTATTCGTCAAATTAACTCTACAGGAGAGGGTATCATGCAGTGTGCGCCAAATGAAAATTTTAACGTTCGATGGACAAGATAATTTCCAAATCTCACTCCAAATGGGATTGATAGTCATATGTCCCATATCATCGGTTCTTCTTAATTTTCCCCCGTATTGGTGTTCCCATTGCACTGCATAGGCTGATCAAACAGAAAAAGTTCCATTCTTTGAATAGCTCCAAGCGACAAAATCCGACATATCATGTTGTGATAAAGGAATTGCAAGGATCCTTTGTGCATCAACTGGCAAGAACATTTGTGTAACCAAATTTTCGTCCCAATTACTAGTAGCAGGATCAATTAAATCAGATACCCTTGAGATCAAATTACTCCCTTTCGGTGTGATTACTTTTCTATTCGCACAATTAGGAATCCAAGCATCTTCCCAAATATCAATGTTGTGACCATTTTCAGCACGCCAAATATAACCAAGATTTAGACAATTAACCCCTGCCATAATACTTTGCCAAGTAAAAGAAGAGCCCTTTTTAGCTTTGTATTTAATAAATCACCATTTGAGAAATATTTAGCTCTCAACACGGTGGCACATAAGAAATCTGGATTCTCAATAATACGCTGCGCTTGTTTTGCCAGCATTGCTAGGTTGAAACAATGAATATCCCGGAATCCCATGCCCCCTTGATTTTTGGGTACACACATTTTCCACGAAGCCATCCAATGCATCCGCTTCTGATTATCCTCGTTCCCCCACCAAAATTGAGATATCGCATCAGTGATTCCCTTATAATTTTTTTAGGAATTTTAAAGACGGACATCGCATAGGTGGGGATAGCTTGTATAACAGATTTCAGGAGGATTTCCTTCCTTCCTGCGGATAAAAGTTTTTCTTTCCATCCACTTATCTTCATGATGACACGGTCAATCAAATACTGAAAACAGCCAGATTTATCCATACCCACATTAGCCAGTAACCCCAGATATTTATCATTGAGAGCTTCAGTCATGATATTGAGTGTTGTACATAGTTGCTCCTTGATTTCCACTTTTGTATTGGGGCTGAAAAATATACTTGATTTATCAACACTGATCAATTGCCCCGATGCTTTACAATACGAGTCCAGAATGGTTTTCAAAGCCTCTGCATTGTGAATACTTGCCTTCATCAGGATCAATGAGTCATCCGCAAAAAGAAGATTCGTAATCGGTGGTGCCTCTCTACACACTTTCACACCTTCAATTTTCTCACTTTCCTCCGCATGTGACAAGAGAGCACACAACCCCTCACTACATAGCAAAAATAAATAAGGTGATAACGGATCTCCTTGTCGTGACCCTCTGGAAGGCTTAAAACTCTCAGTTTCTTTCGAATTAAATCTAACATGATAATCAACAGTAGAAACACATTGCATGATAAAATTGACCCAACTCTCTTGGAAGCCTAATTTCAACATGATCTCCTTCAGAAAAACCCACTCCACTCGGTCATAAGCTTTATGCATATCAAGTTTGATCGCGCACAATCCTTCCTTTCCATCCCTTTTATTTTTTGTTTTGTGAAAACATTCATAAGCCACTAAAATATTATCAGTAATCATTCGTCCAGGTACAAAAGCACTCTGTGTCGGGCTAATAATTTCTGGAAGGAAAACCTTCAATCGAGCCGCCACCATTTTGGATATAACCTTGTACACAACATTACACAGGCTAATTGGTCTGAACTGAGTTACCTTATCTGGTGAATTAATCTTCGGGATCATCACTATCGCAGTATCATTCCAGCCTTTCGGGATAGTGCATGTATTCACGGCTTGCAACACTTCTTGGACGAGATCATCCCCAGCATAGGCCAAAATCTTTTATAAAAAATAACATGGAGTCCGTCAGGGTCCAGGGCCTTTAAATCTCCTATATCAAAAAGGGCTTTTCGGACATCATCAACCGTATAAGGTGCCAGGAGGGCATTATTCATATCATCTGACACTATTTTCCTAACGAGGGACAAAACTTCCATACTCGGCTGCCCCACTTCAGAGGTAAAAAGTTTTGAGAAATAACTCCTAATATGATTCTTTAATTCCACTCCTTGTCGCCAAACACCAGTATCATCAAGAAGTTTTTTAATGTTATTTCTTTTCTTCCTGGCCATTGCGGCATTGTGAAAAAAAGATGTATTACGATCTCTATGCATCAACCAATTAGCTCTTCCTTTCTGTAGCCAAAAAATTTCCTATTGATCTAAAAAATTCTCGATGAGAACAAGGACTTCCTTCTGGCGAGAGCGAGATTCCACATTCATTGGTCCCCGCCTTAACTTTTCCAGCTCTTTTTTTAATTTACTTATTCTTCTCTTTGGTCCTTTTAGAGTCTTTCGGTCCCAGATGTGTAAATCAGCCCGCACTGCATGTTTATGTGTCGCAAGAGATGGACCAACACCCGCTAGTTTGGCTTTTTCCCATGATGTTTGCACAATTTCTCCCACCGTCTCTTCTTTAAGCCATCTAGCCTCAAATTGCTTCATACGGATTTTTGAGCTATTGAAAATATTCACACCATAATATTCTGGTCTCTAACTACTTTGTTGTGACTCGACGAGGAAATGCGATCATGCCACAAGGAAGTTTAATATGGAGTCTTGGCACAATCTGCACTAAGGGTATGAGTCCAACAAATAGAAGATAATTGCATCTATAGTTCTCGTACTCGCCGGCGACGTCCAACTCAGTCCTGGAACTTGCGTATTGCTTCAATACGGTCTCGGTACATGAAAATACGTGATCAATACGGTCCCTAAGGTTGAAACGCCCGTCCTGGCTCTACACGTCAAATACGTAGGAGTATCTCGTGTTTCTGTAGTGGAGGTCACATCCGTATATGTCAGTGGGCGGAGAAATAAAATGGAAAAAAGCACACAAGGGGGATTCGAACCCACAAGCTCTGCCCAACCACTGCCCGAGCGGGCCACCAGGCCGAGTGCGTGATCTTGCTTAACAAGGGGATGCACTATTTAGTATAGGCATATCATTATCTCTTTAAAAATATATGTGAAATTTAAAATATTCATGAGCTTTTCTTAAAACGTTCACCGATTCACAAAATGTCCATGATTAAAATGTAAAACGATGTGTCTATAAAAACTGTCCGTGAATTTTTAAAAATATTCAAAACAATGTTGGGGAATTTAGAGGATATAGTTCCATAATTTTTAAAAATGTTACTGATTCAAAAATGTATTGATGAATTTGAAAATGTTCATCACAAAAAAAATGTTTCTATTTCAAAAGCTTTTCATGATTTCAAGAAATATTTTCCTATGCATAAAAAACTTGTTGACGAGTTCCAAAAAACATGTACCCAGTTTCAAAAAATATTTGTGAATTCAAAAAATATTCACTAATTTGTAAAAAGTTCATGAATTTAAAAAATGTTCACACCTTTTAAAATATGGTGAACATTTTGGGAGTGCATCTCCTCAAATGTATATAGGGAGTGCAACTTAGAAATTCCAAAAAGAAAAATATTCGCAACTTTAAAAATGTTCGCAACTTGTAAAAAAGACAAAATATATAGGGAGTGCATCTCCTCACATATCGTACACACACCTGGTATTCATGAACTGATTTTTTTTTATGTTCATCGATTTAAAAAATGCTCATGATTCAAAAGTAAAAGTTTGTGTATACAAAAAATGCCCTTGAATTTATGAAAATATTCAAGAAAATGCTTGGGATTTAGAAAATAAATGTTGATGAATTCAAAAAATGTTCATCACAAACAAAAATGTTTCAGAATTTCAAAAGTTATTCACGAATTAAACAAAAATGTTCGCCTATGCAAAAAAAAAACTTGTTGACGAGTTCTAAAAAACATGTACGCCATTTCAAAAAGTATTCACGAGTTTGTAAAAAGTTCATGAATTAAGAAAATTCTAGCAACTTCAAAAATATGGTGAACACTTTTTCAATTCGATAAACAAATTTTAAATTCAAGAAATGGTCAGCCCAATTTTTGAAAATGTTGAATTAAAAAATATTTGCAATTTCAAAAATTCTGTATGTAGTGGGCGCAGGGGGGTACGCACCAGGTTGCTCGCGCCAAATAGGAGACTACCATAAAAATGAAGACGGACAAAAAACTAGAACACACAGATCACAACTGGGCTTGGAGATGGAGTCGCGTAGGTGGAGATCGTCGGCTGGCGTCGTGGTGGCGTCAATGGCGGAGGACCTGCCAAGGCTCGCGTAGGTGGAGGTCATCGTTTGGCGTCATGGTGGCGTCGATGAGGGAGGACCTGCTAAGGTTGTCACCTCAATGTGCTCTGAAGATGGACTAGTGAAAGATGGAGGTGAGGACACATGTGAGTGCGTCAGACCGGTTTGAGCCCCGGACCCGGCAGATGGCTCGGTCGGGGCCTCCGGCTTTAGATGTTAGGCTTAGGTGAGAGGTATGGGTATGTGGCCCAGCTTGCACCCCTTCATCATTTGGATAGGAGTAGCGGCAGATGCTCACAAGATGGCGAATTCATGCATATTGTTGTTATACTTTGTAAAGTCCTCAAGAATAATCAATAAAATGGCCAAATGCACCTCTCAGATGCAGAGGCCAGGGGTCATCCTCCTTTCCGAGAAAAAGATGACAACTGGGCTGTAGCTATAAAACAAAAGAAACAGTCTCGTACAACCCAAAAGAAGACTATGTATACCTAATTAGATGGGAGCTCCTAACCGGCGCCTTAAGCGCCGGTTCAGGCAGCTGGCGCTCACACTCCGCACCCCATAGGCCGGCCCACCGCGCGCAGTAGAAGAAAAAAAGGTCTCGCAAAAAGAACACAAAATGATCGATACAGCCACTCAAACTCACGCCTTACGGCTACAACACGAGAACCGTTTTGCTAACCACTACAACCTGTGAGCACCAGCGACTACAAGGAACGCGAACTATTTAAGACCAATGCATCATCGCTATTTATTAGATTTGCGAATTATTATTTTTTTAATGTATTTTTCGTTTTTTGTTCAAGATTACAAATCGTGTTCATAGTTTTCAAATCTATTCACTTTTTCAAATTTTGTTCAACATTTTAAATTGTTCAGTGTACATAAAAAAATGTTCAATGGGTATTTAAATGGTTTTTCAGCGCATATCACAAAATTGTTCAATTTGTAGTTAAAAATTGTTCAGATTATATTACAAAAATGTTCAATGTATAAAGTTTGTTCATCTTATATCAAAAAATGTATAAAATGTTTTAAATTGTTTCAATGTATATCACAAAAATGTTCGCTGTGTAGTTAAAAATTGTTCATCGTGCACCAAAAAAATGTTCAGTGTATATTTGAAAATCTCTAGTCGTATATAAATTTTTGTTCATGTTCTCAATAATTGTTCACATCTTAAAAAGTTCATGGAATTTTAAAATTTTCATCGAATTTTAAAAAATTCATCGATTTGATAAAAGTTCATTCAATTTTAAAAATTTCACGAATTTTAAAAAGAAAATAAATAAGGAAAATGAGAAAAGAAAAAGAAAAAACGAACCAGAAAAAAAAAAGAAAAAAAACGCTCAGAAATCAGCGAGCAGTGAAAGCTGGTTTGGTGGGCTCTCGCGGCCTACGTAATAAAAGAAGGAAAATAAGTAAAAGGACATGGTCTATACGGTGGTCTGTTGGTTAGTGCGCAGCTGGTTCAACAGAGATATCGCAAGTTCGAGCCCTCACATTGGAAATATGGTTTTTGCTGTAGTCTTTTAACAGAAAGAAAATGAAGGAAACGGGCCGGCCCAGCGCGCGCGGGGGTATGCGCCCGTTTGCGGAAATAGAAGAAAAGCGCCCGTTTAGGAAACGCCTAATTAGATTTCTTTTCACTAAAAAAACCTAAATAGATTTCTTATAAAAAGGACTACATATATAGTGTGTGCATCTCATCACATATAGCCCACGCACAGTTGGTCTGGTGGCTAGCGTACGCTTCCCCAGCCCACATGTTGTCGGTTCGAATCACCAGCCCGTGTGCATTTTTTCTTTTATTTCTCAATATCCCACTGACATATGGGGGGTCCAACCTGACGAGCGGGGCCAGTCTGACTTGTCATACATCAGAATACACAGTACGCATGCAACATGTAGAGCCAGGACTGGTGTTTCAACCTTAGGGAAGGAACTGTGGCGCTTGCGCCTTTGTCTTAATGCTCTTATTCGTGTTTTAAGTCATGTTGGCGTTTCTCGCTTGGGCTCGAGCCCCTTTTCCCTGCGATAGCTTAGTGCTCTGCATTGCTGGGACCCAATCTCTAGGCAAGCTTTTGCCGTCGCTGGTATGCCAAGTCGCGATGCCGTGTGCAAGGTCGAGAGGTGAGCGACCCGAGGTCTGGTAAGAGCTCCTAAGGCGCGATGCTCAATGATAACCCACAAGTATAAGGGATCACAACAGTTTTCGAGGGTAAAGTATTCAACCCAAATTTATTGATTCGACACAAGGGGAGACAAAGAATATTATCAAGTATTACCAGCTGAGTTATCAATTCAACCACACCTGAAAGACTTAATATCTGCAGTAAAGTATTTAGTATCAAAGTAGTATGGAAGTAACGGTAACGGTGGCAAAAGTAACAATAGTAGTTTTGTAGCAATCATAACAGTGGTAACGGAGAAGTAACTAAGCAAAGATCAATATGAAACGAGCTCGTAGGCAATGGATCAATGATGAATAATTATGTCGGATGCAATTCATCATGTAACCGTCATAACATGGGGTGACACAGAACTAGCTCCAGTTCTTCAATGTAACGTAGTCATGTATTCCAAATATAGGCATACGTGCTTATGGAAAAGAACTTGCATGACATCTTTTGTCCTACTCTCCTGTGAGAGTGGGGTCCTATTGGAAACTAAGGGATATTAATGCCTCCTTTTAATAGAGTACCGGACCAAGGCATTAGCACTTAGTGAATACATGAACTCCTCAAACTACGGTCATCACCGGGAAGTGTCCCGACTATTGTCACTCCGGGGTTTACCGGATCATAACACGCAGTAGGTGACTATAATTTGCAAGATAGGATCAAGAACTCACATATATTCATGAAACCATAATAGGTTTAGATCTGAAATCATGGCACTCGGGCCCTAGTGACAAGCATTAAGAATGGCAAAGTCATAGCAACATTAATCTTAGAACATAATGGATACTAGGGATCAAACCCTAACAAAACTAACTCGATTATATGGTAAATCTCATCCAACCCATCACCGTCCAGCAAGCCTACAATGGAATTACGCACACACGGCGGTGAGCATCATGAAATTGGTGATGGAGGATGGTTGATGATGACGATGGTGACAGATTCCCCTCTCCGGAGCCCCGAACAGACTCCAGATCAACCCTCCCGAGGAAGAACAGGGCTTGGCGGCGGCTCTGTATCGTAAAACGTGATGAATCCCTCTCTCTGATTTTTTTCTCCCCGAACGTGAATATATAGAGTTGGAGTTGAGGTCGGTGAAGGTCCAGGGGACCCACGAGGCAGGGGCGTGCCCTGGGGGGGGGGGGGCTCCACCCTCATGGACAGGGTGTGGGCCCCCTTCTGTTGATTCTTTCGCCAATATTTTTTTATTAATTCCAAAATGTGACTCCGTGGAGTTTCAGGTCATTCCGAGAACTTTTATTTCTGCACAAAAATAACACCATAGCAATTCTGTTAAAAACAGCGTGTGTCCGAGTTAGTTCCATTCAAATCATGCAAGTTAGAGTCCAAAACAAGGGCAAAAGTGTTTGGAAAAGTAGATACGGTGGAGACATATCAACTCCCCCAAGCTTAAACCTTTGCTTGTCCTCAAGCAATTCAGTTGACAAACTGAAAGTGATAAAGAAAAACTTTTACAAACTCTGTTTGATCTTGTTGTTGCAAATATGTAAAGCCAGCATTCAAGTTTTCAGCAAGATCATGAACTAACCATATTCACAATAACATTTAGGTCTCATGTTTACTTATATCAATGGCATAATAAATTAGCAAGCAATAATAATGAATCTCGGGTGACAATACTTTCTCAAAACAATCATGATATGATATAACAAGATGGTATCTCGCTAGCCCTTTCTAAGACCGTAAAACATAAATGCAGAGCACCCCTGAAGATCAAGGACTGACTAGACATTGTAATTCATGGTAAAAGAGATCTAGTCACAGTCATACTCAATGTAAATTAATAACAATGCATACAAATGACGGCGGTGCTCTCCAACTGGTGCTTTTTAATAAGAGGATGATGACTCAACATAAAAGTAAATAGATAGGCCCTTTGCAGAGGGAAGCAGGGATTTGCAGAGGTGCCAGAGCTCGAGTTTTGAAACAAAGATAAATAATATTTTGAGCAGCATACTTTCATTGTCAACATAACAACCACGAGATCTCGATATCTTACATGCTACATACATTATAGGCGGTTCCCAAACAAAATGGTAAAGTTTATACTCCCCCACCACCAAAGAGCACATTCCGCGTACGGCTGGTCCGAAACAACGGGTACCGTCCAACTATCAACAATCCAGGGGGTGTTTTGTTTGCAATTATTTTGATTTGATTTGAGCATGGGACTGGGCATCCCGGTTACCGGCCATTTTCTCGTGAATGATGAGCGGAGTCCACTCATCGTGAGAATAACCCACCTAGCATGGAAGATATAGACAACCCTAGTTGATACATGAGCTATTCGAGCATACAAAATAGAATTTCATTTGAAGATTTAGAGTTTGGCACATACAAATTTACTTGGAATGGCAGGTAAATACCGCATATAGGAAGGTACGGTGGACTCATATGGAATAACTTTGGGGTTTATGGAAGTGGATGCACAAACAATATTCCCGCTTAGTACAAGTGAACGCTAGAAAGAGACTGTGAAGCGACCAACTAGAGAGCAACACAGTCATGAACATGCATTAAGATTAACCAACAATGAGTGCAAGCATGAGTAGGATATAAATCACCATGAACATAAATATCGTGGAGGCTATGTTGATTTTGTTTCAACTACATGCGTCAACATGTGCCAAGTCGAGCCACTCGAATCATTCAAAGGAGGATACCACTGATACGTCTCCAACATATCTATAATTTTTTTTATGTATTCATGCCATGTTCATAATATTTTTACATGATTTTAGTATGATTTGATTAGAACTAACCCGGACTAATGCTGTTTTCAGCAGAACTACCGTGGTGTTGTTTTTGTGCAGAAATAAAAGTTCTCGGAATGCGCTGAAAATCAACGAAGTTTTTTTTGGAAAATATAAAAAATATTGGAACGAAAAGCTATCGGAGGGGAGTCCTGTGGGCCCCACGAGGGTGGAGGGCGCGCCCCCTGCCTCATGGACCCCCTGTGGGCCCCCCTGACGTGAAACCGACGCCAATCCCTCCTATAAATCCCGGCGCTCTACATGACGAGGAGGGAGTAGTTCACCCTCGGGGCTGAGGGTATGTACCGGTAGCTATGTGTTTAATCTCTCTCTCTCTCTCTCGTGTTCTTGATATGGCACGATCTTGATGTATCGCGAGCTTTGCTATTATTGTTGGATTTTATGATGTTTCTCCCCCTCTACTCTCTTGTAATGGATTGAGTTTTCCCTTTGAAGTTATCTTATCAGATTGAGTGTTTAAGGATTTGAGAACACTTGATGTATGTCTTGTGTGGGATACCCGTGGTGGCAATGGGGTATTTTATTGATTCACTTGAAGTATGTTTTGGTGATCAACTTGCGGGTTCAGTGACCTTGTGACTTATGCATAGGGGTTGGCACACGTTTTCGTCTTGACTCTCTGGTAGAAACTTTGGGGCACTATTTGAAGTTCTTTGTGTTGGTTTGAATAGATGAATCTGAGATTGTGTGATGCATATCGTATAATCATACCCACGGATACTTGAGGTGGCATTGGAGTATCTAGGTGACATTAGGGTTTTGGTTGATGTATGTCTTAAGGTGTTATTTTACTACAAACTCTAGGGCTGTTTGCACTAGTGAAAGAATGAACCCTAGTCCTTGTTTCAAAGCATTGCAATACCGTTTTCGCTCACTTTGTTACTTGCTACCTTGCTGTTTTTATAATTTTGGATTACAAAAACCTATATCTACCATCCATATTGCACTTGTATCACCATCTCTTCGCCGAACTAGTGCACCTATACAATTTACCATTGTATTGGGTGTGTTGGGGACACAATAGACTCTTTGCTATTTGGTTGCAGGGTTGTTTGAGAGAGACCATTTCATCCTACGCCTCCCACGGATTGATAAACCTTAGGTCATCCACTTGAGGGAAATTTGCTACTATCCTACAAACCTCTGCACTTGGAGGCCCAACAACGTCTACAAGAAGAGATTGTGTAGTAGACTTCAACCACCCTATCATACCACATCACAACCATTTTAATAGCATGTTGGCACGCAAGATAAACCATTATAAGCTCCTAGCTAATTAAGCATGGCATGAGTACTATAATCTCTAATTGTCATTGCAAACATGTTTACATAAACAAGATACGTCGAGTTCATACTAGCTTTTCCTCATCTCAATATTTCATCATATATTGTCATTATTGCCTTTCACTTGCACGATCGAACGGTGTGGATAATAATAATAGTGCACGTGCATTGGACTAAGCTGAATCTACAAACATTTAATTCAAAGGAGAATACAAGGTAATATGGGCTCTTTGTTAGATCAACAATAATGCATATGAGAGCCACTCATCATTTTCATCGTGGTCTTCTCCTCTCGACCCCCAAAGAAAAGAAAAGAATTTCAAAGAACGAGAACAACTATTTACACGGGAAAGCTCCCAACAAGCAACGATAAATCTTTTTGGGTTTTCTTTTAACTATAACCACTACAAGCATGGAAATTAAACTAGCTAAAATCTACAACTAATTTTTTTGATTGTTTCTCAAAGTTTTTCAAACACACAAGAAGAAAGCTAGAAAAGAAAATAAACTAACATGGATAATACAATGAAAAAGTATGAACACCGACAACTAGAATGAGTGTGTGAACATGAATGTAATGTCGGTGGGAAATACGTACTCCCCCAAGTTTAGGCGTTTGGCCAAAGTTGGTCTACGCCGATGGATCAAAGTGGTCCTCTCCGGTGTACTGAAGATGGTGCTCGGGGTGCCACTAGTTAGCAAGCTCCTGCGGATCCCAGTGATAAATAGACCCCTGATATGGATCAAGAGATGGCTCAGGCTCAGGCTCTGGGGCTCGTGTCAGCCCACAGTGTGCATAAATGTCATCGGGCATGATGAGGTATGTGCCTAAATTTATGTTAAACAAAGATGGTGCAGGCAAGGTAATAGTCTCACAAGTGTTTACTAATTACCAAGTTATAAATAAGTCTCTTTTCCTTATCTTTAACAATAAAATCATGTGCTACCATACTCTTATAGTCTAAGAAAATAGTTGGCATCACCTTTTCTTCTTTCACATAATGCCTAATAGGTATCTCAAAGTGTTTAGCAAGGTGTGAAGCAAAGATACCTCCAAAAATGGGGCCCTTTGAACGGTTCAGACTCAACCATTTAGCAACTATAGCGCCTAAACTGAAAGTTCTATCACGAAGTAGGGCATGGCGCAAAATAGCAAGGTCAGGAGCATTGAGGCCCCCACTGTTCCTACGACCAATTAAACATCTACTAGGAAATATTGCATATTGATGTAGAATAGGAAAATGTGCACTTGTAATCCTTGCATCTGACACTTTTCTCGTTTCCCCTACAACAACTTTATCAATAAATTCATCCACATCATTAGGATGTGATTCCTCAACGCTGCCCTCAAAGGGCAACTTGCAAATCACACACGGAGGGTTTCATCATCCTCATTGGTGCCTCTCCGATGATGCGTGAGTAGTTCATTATAGACCTAAGGGTCCATAGGCAGTAGCTAGACGACTTCTTCTCTCTTTTTGGTTCTCAATACAATGGTCTCTTGGAGATCTATTTGATGTAACTCTTTTGCGGTGTGTTTGTTGGGATCCGATGTGAAGGAAATATGCCCTAGAGGCACTAATAAAGTTGTTATTTTATATTCCTTATTCATGATTAATTTTTATTATTCATCTAGAATTGTATTGATCGGAAACCTAAATACATGTGTGAATACATAGAAAAACATTGTGGCCCTAGTGAGCCTCTACTTGACTAGCTCATTGATCAAAGATGGTTAAGGTTTCCTAACCATGGGCATGAGTTGTTATTTGATAACAGGATCACATCATTAGGAGAATGATGTGATGGACAAAACCCATCTGTTAGCTTAGCATATTGATCATTCAGTTTTATTGCTATTGCTTTCTTCATGTCAAATACACATTCCTTTGACTATGAGATTATGCAAGTCCCGGATATCGAAGGAATGCCTTGTGTGCTATCAAACGTCACAACGTAACTGGGTGATTATCAAGATGCTCTACAGGTATCTCTGAAGGTGTTTGTTGAGTTGGCATAGATCAAAATTAGGATTTGTCACTCTGAGTACCGGAGAGGTATCTTTGGGCCCTCTCGGTAATACACATCATAATAAGCCTTGCAAGCAAAGTGACTAATGAGTTAGTTGCATGATGATGTATTACAGAACGAGTAAAGAGACTTGTTGGTAACGAGATTGAACTAGGTATGAAGATACCGACGATCGAATCTCGGGCAAGTAACATACCGATGGACAAAGGGAATCACGTATGTTGTCATAATGGTTTGACCGATAAAGATCTTCGTAGATTATGTGGGAGACAATATGAGGAACCAGGTTCCGCTATTGGTTATTAACCGGAGAGGTGTCTCGGCCATGTCTACATAGTTCTTGAACCCATAGGATCCGCATGCTTAACGTTCGTTGACGATATACTATTATATGAGTTATGTGATTTGGTGACCGAATGTTTTCCGGAGTCCCCGATGTGATCACGGACATGACGAGGAGTCTCAAAATGGTCAAGAGGTAAAGATTGATATATAGGACGATGATATTTGCAAACCGGAAGTGTTCCGGAGTGTATCGGGTATTTTTTAGAGTACCGGAGGGGTTACCGAAACCCCCCGTGGGGAACATGTGGGCCAGATGGGCCATGGGAGGGGAGCACACCAGCCCACAAGGGGTGGCACGCCCCCCTTATGGCAGGAGGCCGAATTGGATAAGGAGAAGAGGGGGTTCGCCCCCCTTCTTCTCTTCTTCCCTCTTCCCTTTTTCCTTCCGGTAATTATGGCACGGGGGAGGCCAAATTGGGGAAGACCCCAAGTAGGATTCGGCCTACTTGGAGCGCACCCCTTGGCTGCTCCTCCCTCCCCCACCTATATATTTATGAGGGGGGGGCGCCTAGCACAAGATATACATCAATTGTTAGTCATGTGAGGCACCCCCCCTCCACAGTTCACATCCTCGGTCATATTTTCGTAGTGCTTAGGCGAAGCCCTGCAAGGATCACTTAACCATAACCGTCACCACGCCATCGTGCTGACGGAACTCATCTATTACCTCGACATCTTTCTGGATCAAGAAGGCGAGGGACGTCACCGAACTGAATGTGTGCAGAACTCGGAGGTGTCGTCCGTTCGGTACTCACTCGGTGGATCGTGAAGAAAGTTTGACTATATCAACCGCGTTGTGAAACGCTTCCACTTATGGTCTACGAGGGTACATAGACACACTCTTCCCGTTGTTTCTATGCATCTCCTAGATATATCTTGCATGAGCGTAGGATTTTTTTGAAATTGCATGCTACGTTCCCCAATAGTGGCATCATGAGCCAGGTCTATATGTAGATGATATGCATGAGTAGAACACAAAGAGTTGTGGGCGATGATCGTCATACTGCTTACCACTAATGTCTTATTTTGATTCGGCGGTATTATTGGATGAAGCGTCCCAGACGAACCTTACATGACCACGTTCATGAGACCGGTTCAACCGACAGACATGCAACTAGTTTTGCATAAAGGTGGCTGGCGGGTGTCTATTTCTCCTACTTTAGTTGAATAGAATTTGACTGCGGTCGGTCCTTGTTGAAGGTTAAAATAACAAAATTGATAAATCACCGTTGTGGTTTTGATGCGTAGGTAAGAACGATTCTTGCTAGAAGCCCGTAGCAGCCACGTAAAACTTGCGACAACAAAGTAGAGGACGTCTAACTTGTTTTTGCAAGGCATGTTGTGATGTGATATGGTCAAGACATGATGTGATATACATTATTGTATGAGATGATCATGTTTTGTAAAAGTTATCGACAACTGGCAGGAGCCTTATGGTTGTCTCATTATTGTATGAAATGCAAATGCCATGTAACTGCTTTACTTTATCACTATGCGTTAGCGATAGTTGTAGAAGCAATAGTTGGTGAGACAACCACGACACAACGATGGAGATCAAGGTGTCGAGCTGGTGAAGATGGAGATCATGATGATGCTTTGGAGATGGAGATAAAAAGCACAAGATGATGATGGCCATATCATGTCACATATTTTGATTGCATGTGATGTTTATCTTTTATGCATCTTATTTTGCTTAGTACGACGGTAGCATTATAAGATGATCCCTTAACTAAAATTTCAAGGTATAAGTGTTCTCCCTGAGTATGCACCGTTGCGACAGTTCGTCATGTTGAGACACCACGTGATGATCGGGTGTGATAGACTCTATGTTCACATACAACAGGTGTAAGACAATTTTGCACATGCGGAATATTCGGGTTAAACTTGACGAGCCTAGATGTATATACATGGCCTCACAACTCTGGAGACCGAAAGCTGGAGCGTGAATCATATAGTAGATATGATTAACATAGAGATGTTCACCATTGATGACTACCCCATCTCACGTGATGACCGGACATGGGTTAGTTCATTTGGATCACGTATCATTTAGATGACTTCAGGGATGTCTATCTAAGTGGGAGTTCTTAAGTAATTTGATTAATTGAACTTAATTTATCATGAACTTAGTCCTAATAGTATTTGCATATCTATGTGATGTCTACTATGCAACTTTATTCTTATAGATGCGTGTTGGGCCTCCATGTGCAGAGTTCTGTAGGACAGTAGCAATTTTCCCTCAAGTGGATGACCTAAGGTTTATCAATCCGTGGGAGGCGTAGGATGAAGATAGTCTCTCTCAAGCAACCCTGCAATCAAATACAAGAAATCTCTTGTGTCCCCAACACACCCAATACATTGGCAAATTGTATAGGTGCACTAGTTCAGCGAAGAGATGGTGATAGAAGTGTAGTATGGATAGTAGATATGAGCTTTTGTAGTGCGAACAATAAAACCAGCAAGGTAGTAAATAATAAAATGAAGCACAAATGGTATTGCAATAATGGAAAATGAGGCCTAGGGTGCATACTTTCACTAGTGCAATCTCTCAACAATGCTAACATAGTTGGATCACATGATTATCCCTCAAAGTGCAATAAAGAATCACTCCCGAGTTCCTATTAGCGGAGAAAAAAAGATAGAAATTGTTTGTAGGGTACGAAACCACCTCAAAGCTATTCTTTTCGATCAATCTATCCTAGAGTTCGTACTAAAATAACACAAAGATATTCTTTCCGATCAATCTAACCAAGAGTTCATACTAAAATAACACCATATTACACACATCAACCAACTCTAATGTCACCTAGATACTCCAATGTCACCACAAGTATCCATGAGTTAATTCTATGATATGCATCAAACAACTTCATGATCATAATATTCAATCCACACAAAGAACTACAAGGATACCCCAAAGTTTCTATCGTAGAAAAGATAATAAAAACATGCATCAACCCCTATGCATAGATTACCCCAATGTCACCTTGAAAATCTGCAAGTTGAGTGCCATAACATACATCAAGTGAATCAATATGATACCCCATTGTCACCTCAAGTATTCATACTGCAAGACATACATCATGTGTTCTCATATCTGAACATTCTATCCGACAAGACAAAACTTCAAAGGGTAAAGATTCAATTCATCACAACAAGAGTAGAGAGGGGAGAAACATCATATGATCCATCTATGTTAACAAAGCCCATGATACATCAAGATCGTGACATCTCAAGATCATGAGAGAGAGAGAGAGATTAAACACATAGTTACCGGTACAAACTCTCAGCCCCGAGGGTGGACTACTCCCTCCTCATCATGGAGGCCACCAGGATGATGAAGATGGCCATCGGTGATGATCTCCCCCTTCGGCAAGGTGCCGAAACGGGCTCCCGATTAATTTTTTGGTGGCTATAGAGGCTTGCGTCGGCGGAACTTCCGATCAAGGTTCTCCCCGAGGTATTTTGGAATATTTGGGAATTTGTGTGAAGAGGGGGTGCGGGAGGCCACCGAGGTGGGCACAACCCACCAGGGCGCGCCTGGGGGCCTAGGCGCGCCCTGGTGGGTTGTGCCCCACTTGGGCACCCCCAGGTGCTGCTCTGGCCCATTGGATGTCTTCTGGTCCATAAAAAATCCACAAAAAAGTTTCGGGGTGTTTGGACTCCATTTGATATCGATTTCCTGCGATGTAAAAAACAAGCAAATAACAGCAACTGGCACTGGGCACTGGTCAATAGGTTAGTCCCAAAAAAATGATATAAAGTTGTTATAAAATGATTGTAAAACATACAAGAATGATAATATAACAGCATGAATACTTCATAAATTATAGATATGTTGGAGACGTATCACTATGTTGTAGATCAATGGCCCGTGCTACAATTCCCCTGAATTTTAATGCGTTCCTAGAGAAAGCTAAGTTGAAAGATGATGGTAGCAACTACATGGGCTGGGTCCATAACTTGAGGATTATCCTCATTGCTGCACAGAAGAATTATGTTTTTGATGCACCGCTAGGTGAAAGGCCTGCTGCAGGAGCAGATGCTGATGTTTTGAACGTCTGGCAAGCTCGATCTGATGACTACTCGATAGTTTGGTATGCCATGCTTTATGGCTTAGAATCGGGACTTCAAAGACATTTTGAACATCATGGAGCATATGAGATGTTCCAAGAGTTAAAGTTAATATTTCAAGCAAATGCCTGAGTTGAGAGATATGAAGTCTCCAACAAGTTATATAGCTACAAGATGGAGGAGAACAGTTCTTTTAGTGAACACATACTCAAAATGTGTGGGTATCATAATCACTTGACTCAGTTGTGAGTTAAACTTCCACCTGATAGTGTTATTGACAGAGTTCTTCAATCACTGTCGCCAAGCTACAAAGGCTTTGTGATAAACTATAAAATGCAAGGGATGGAGAAGACAATTCCCAAGCTCTTTGCAAGGCTAAAAGCTGTAGAGGTAGGAATCAAGAAGGAGCATCAAGTGTTGATGGTTAAGAAGACCACTAGTTTCAAGAAAAAGGGCAAAGGAAAGAAAGGGAACTTCAAGAATAATGGCAAGCAAGTTGTCACTCCCGGGAAGAAGCCCAAAGCTGGACCCAAGCCTGAAACTGGGTGCTTCTCCTGCAAAGGGACTGGTCACTGGAAGCGGAACTGCCTCAAGTATTTGGCGGATAAGAAGGATGGCAAAGTGAACAAAGGTATATTTGATATACATGTTATTGATGTGTACCTTACTAATGCTCGTAGTAGTGCCTGGGTATTTGATACTGGTTCGGTTGCTCATATTTGTAACTCGAAATAGGAGCTACAGATTAAACGAAGATTGGCTAAGGACGAGATGACGATGCGCGTCGGGAATGGTTCCAAGGTCGATGTGATCGTCATCGGCATGCTACCTCTACATCTACCTTCGGGATTAGTTTTAGACCTGAATAATTGTTATTTGGTGCCAGCGTTGAGCATGAACATTATATCTGGATCTTGTTTAGTGCAAGACGGTTATTCATTTAAATCGGAGAATAATGGTTGTTCTATTTATATGAGTAATATCTTTTATGGTCATGCGCCCTTGAAGAGTGGTATATTTCCGTTGAATCTTGATTGTGGTGATACACATATTCATAATATTGATGCCAAAAGATGCAAAGTTGATGATGATAGTGCAACATATTTGTGGCACTGCTATTTGGGTCATATTGGTGTAAAACGCATGAAGAAACTCTATGCAGATGGACTTTTGAAATCACTTGATTGTGAATCATTTGATACTTGCGAACCATGCCTCGTGGGCAAGATGACTAAAAATCCGTTCTTCGGAACAATCGAGCGAGCCAATGAATTATTAGAAATAATACATACCGATGTATGCGGTCTGGTGAGTGTTGAAGCATGCAGAGGGTATCATTATTTTCTAACCTTCACAGACTATTTGAGCAGATATGGGTATATCTACTTAATGAAACACAAGTCTGAAACATTTGAAAAGTTCAAAGAATTTCAGAGGGAAGTGGAGAATCATCATAAAAAGAAAATAAAGTTTCTACGATTTGATCGCGGAGGCGAATATTTGGGTTACAAGTTTGGCCTTCATTTAAAACAATGTGGAATAGTTTCATAACTCACGCCACCTGAAACACCATAGTGTAATGGTGTGTCCGAACATCGTAACCGTACTTTATTAGATATGGTGCAATCTATGATGTCTCTTACCGATTTACCACTGTCATTTTGGGGTTATGCATTAGGGATAGCTGCATTCACGTTAAATAGGGCACCGTCTAAATCCGTTGAAACAACATTGTATGAACTGCGGGTTGGCAATAAACCAAGGTGTCGTTCCTTAAAATTTGGGGTTGTGACACTTATGTAAAAAGGCTTCAGCCTGATAAGCTCGAACCCAAATCGGAGAAGTGAGTCTTCATAGGATACCCTAAGGAAACAATTGGGTACACCTTCTACCACAGATCCGAAGGCAAGATCTTTGTTGCCAAGAATGGAACCTTTATAGAGAAGGAGTTTCTCTCGAAAGAAGTGAGTGGGAGGAAAGTAGAACTTGATGAGATAATTGTACCTTCTCTCAATTTGGAAAGTAGCTCATCAGAGAAATCCATTCCCGTGATGCCTACACCAACTAGAGAGGAAGCTAATGATGATGATCATGAAACTTCAGATCAAGTTACTACCAAACCTCATAGGTTAACCAGAACACGATCGACACCAGAGTGGTATGGTAATCCTGTTCTGGAAGTCATGTTACTAGACCATGGTGAACCTACGAACTATGAAGAAGCTATGATGAGCCCAGATTCTGATAAATGGCTTGAGGCCTTGAAATCTGAGATAAGATCCATGTATGAGAACAAAGTGTGGACTTTGGTGGATTTTCCCGATGATCGACCCATAGAAAATAAATGGTTCTTCAAGAAGAAGACTGACGCTAATGGTAATGTTACTATCTACAAAGCTCGACTTGTCGCAAAAGGTTTTTGACAAGTTCAAGGGGTTAACTACGATGAGACTTTCTCACTCGTAGCAATGCATAAGTCCATCCGAATCATGTTAGCAATTGCTGCATTTTATGATTATGAAATCTGGCAAATGGATGTCAAAAACTGCATTCCTTAATGGATATTAAAGAAGAGTTGTATATGATGCAACTAGAAGTTTTTATCGATCCTAAAGGTGCTAACAAAGTGTGCAAGCTCCAGTGATCCATTTGTGGACTGGTGCAAGCATCTCGGAGTTGGAATATACGCTTTGATGAGGTGATCAAAGCATATGGTTTTATATAGACCTATGACGAAGCCTGTATTTACAAGAAAGTGAGTGGGAGCCCTGTAGCATTTTTTATATTATATGTGGATGACATATTATTGATTGGAAATGATATAGAATTTATGAATAGCATAAAAAGGATACTTGAATAATAATTTTTCAATGAACGACCTCGTGAAGCTACTTATATATTGGGCATCAAGATCTATAGGGATAGATTGAGACGCTTAATAGGACTTTCACAAAGCACATACCTGACGAGATTTTGAGGAAGTTCAAAATGGATCAGTCAAAGAAAAGGTTCTTATTTGTGTTACAAGGTGTGAAATTGAGTCAGACTCAATGTCCGACCACTGCAGAAGATAGAGAGAAAATGAAAGTCATTTCCTATGTCTCAGCCATAGGTTCTATCATGTATGCTATGTTGTGTACCAGACCTGATGTGTGCCTTGCCATAAGTTTGGCAGGGAGGTACCAAAGTAATCCAGGAGTGGATCACTAGATGATGACCCACAAGTATAGGGGATCTATCATAGTCCTTCCGATAAGTAAGAGCGTCGAACCCAACGAGGAGTAGAAGGAAATGGCAAGCGGTTTTCAGCAAGGTATTCTCTGCAAGCACTGCAATTATCAGTAACAGATAGTTGTGTGATAAGATAATTAGTAACGGGTAACAAGTAACAAAAGTAAACAATGTGTAGCAAGGCGGCCTAATCCTTTTTGTAGCAAAGGACAGGCGTGGACAAACTCTTATATAAAGCAAAGCACTCCCGAGGACACATGGGAATTATTGTCAAGTTAGTTTTCATCATGCTCATATGATTCACGTTCGTTACTTTGATAATTTGATATGTGGGTGACCGGTGTGCTTGGGTGCTGCCCTTCCTTGGACAAGCCTCCCACTTATCCCACTTATGATTAACCCCTCTCGCAAGCGTCCACAACTACGGAAGAAGAATTAAGATAAATCTAACCATAGCATGAAACATATGGATCCAAATCAGCCCCTTACGAAGCAACGCATAAACTAGGGTTTAAGCTTCTGTCTCTCTAGCAACCCATCATCTACTTATTACTTCCCAATGCCTTCCCCTAGGCCCAAATCATGGTGAAGTGTCATGTAGTCGACGTTCACATAACACTACTAGAGGAAAGACAACATACATCTCATCAAAATATCGAACGAATACCAAATTCACTTGATTACTTATAACAAGACTTCTTCCATGTCCCCAGGAACAAACATAACTACTCACAAAGCATATTCATGTTCATAATCAAAGAAGTATTAATTATCATTAAGGATCTGAAATATGATCTTCCACCAAATAAACCAACTAGCATCAACTAAAGGAGTAATCAACACTACTAGCAACCCATAGGTACCAATATGAGGTTTTGAGACAAAGATCGGATAAAAGAGATGAACTAGGGTTTGAGAGGAGATGGTGCTAGTGAAGATGTTGATGGAGATTGACCCCCTCTCAGTGAAAGGATCGATGGCGATGATTTCCCCCTCCCGGAGGGATGTTTCCCCGGCAGAACAACTCCGTCAGAGCCCTAGATTGGTTCGGCCCAAGTTCCGCCTCGAGACAGCGGTGCTTCGTCTCGAAAGCTTCTCTCCTTATTTTTTCTAGGTCAAAAGACACCATATAGCAGAAGATGGGCATCGGGGGCCTGCTAGGGGGGCCACAAGGTAGGGGGCGTGCCCAGGGGGTTAGGGCGCGCCCTCCACCCTTGTGGCTGGCTGGTGCCCCCCTCTGGTACTTTCTTCACCCAATATTTTATATTTATTCCAAAACTGATCTCCGTGAAGTGTCAGGACTTTTGGAGTTGTGCAGAATAAGTCTCTAATATTTGCTCCTTTTCCAGTCCAGAATTCCAGCTGTCGGCATTCTCCCTCTTCATGTAAACCTTATAAAATAAGAGAGAAAAGGCATAAGTATTGTGATATAACATGTAATGACATCCCATAATGCAATAAATATCGATATAAAAGCATGATGCAAAATGGACGTATCAACTCCCCCAAGCTTAGACCTCGCTTGTCCACAAGCGAAAGCCAATATCGAAAAATATGTTCACATGTTTAGAGATAGAGGTGTCAATAAAATAAAATACGGACATGAGGGCATCATGATCATCTTTAGAACAACAACCGATACTGTCATATGATTTCTCATGCTAAAGTAACAATTCCTTCACAAGGTAAAGTATGAATCAAAAACTTCAATGAAAACTAACAAACTATAATCTCAGTCATTGAAGCAATTGCAATTTATCATAACATCGGAAAGAGTCGAAATAAGAGCTTTTCATCAAGTCCACATACTCAACTATCATTTAGTCTTTTACAATTGCTAACACTCACGCGATACCTATGGGTACACAGTTTCAATCGGACATAGAGAAAGAGAGGGGCTTATAGTTTCGCCTCCCAACCTTTTACCTCAAGGGTAATGTCAACAATAATACTTTATGAAAACCTACATCTGAGTGGATATATATATCCAGATCTCTCCAACACATAGTGCTTGCCAAAGGATAAAGTGTAAAAAGGAAAGGTGAAGATCACCATGACTCTTGTATGAGGGTAGAAGGTAAAAAATAAAAGATAGGCCCTTCGCAAAGGGAAGTAGATGTTGTCATGCGCTTTTATGGTTGGATGCAAAAAATCTTAATGCAAAAGAACTTCACTTTATATTGCCGCTTGTGATAAATAACTTTATTATGCAGTCCGTCGCTTTTATTTCTTCCATATCACAAGTTCGTATAAAGCTTATTTTCTCCACACTAATAAATCATACATGTTTATAGAGAAATTTTTATTGCTTGCACCGATGACAACTTACTTGAAGGATATTACTCAATCCATAGGTAGGTATGGTGGACTCTCATGGCAAAACTGGGTTTAGGGATGTTAGGAAGCACAAGTAGTATCTACTTGGTGCAAATAATTTTGGCTAGCATGAGAGGGAAAGGCAAGCTCAACATGTTGGAAGATCCATGACAATATAACTTCTATTCGGATATAAGAAAACATAACCCATTATGTTGTCTTCCTTGTCCGGCATCAACTTTTTAGCATGTCATATTTTAATGAGTGCTCGCAATCACAAAAGATGTCCAAGATAGTATATTTATATGTAAGGCTTCTATTTCTTTATTACTTCCTATTAATTGCAACAATGACCAAAACTATGTTTGCCAACTCTCAACAACTTTTATTTACCATACTCTTTATATGTGAAGTCATTACTCTCCATAAGATCAACATATGATCTTTTTATTTCTTTCTATTCTTTCTTTAATTCCCTCAAGATCATAGCAAGATAACAAAGCCCTCAACTCAAAACTTACCTTTATTGTATATAACTCACATACTCGATTACATAGATAGAGATCAAAACAAAACTCAAAGCTAGATCATACTAAAACTTTATTCTACTAGATCAAGATATAACCAAAAGGATCGAACTAATAAAAACGATAAAGATAGAGGTGTGATGGTGATACGATACCGGGGCACCTCCCCCAATGTCGGGGAAACTGATCCACGAACACCTATGGGACCGGCGGACCGAGCCCCTTTCGGTTCGGCGGGGGGCGGAGGTCGCACGAAGAGCAGATCGAGGCGAGACACACGAGCAGTTTACCCAGCTTCGGAGCTCTCCGAAGAGATAATACTCCTACTGCTGCTTGTCTGATTGTATTATGTTCTTGCTCGAGAGAGAGCTAAGTGTCTTTCTGGCTTCCGAATGAGCCAAACCCCCTCTACGTTGCGCATGGGCCTCCTTTTATATGCTAAAGGGGTCACCGACAGGTGGCAACGCAGAGAAGGGTAAAAATGTTAAAAGAGAGGTGGTTGGTATAGTTGCCTGCACAGTGCATCCTACCTAACCCTGACGGCAGGGGACAAGGGCATTAAATGCCCGTCTGCGTCGCCCAAACAGTGCAGAAAGGTACCGTCGGGGGTGCCACCGCTTGCCACGATGGCGATCTTGTCAGCACCGCATGCCACCGCGCACCGCTGGCTGCACAGCCTCCCGCCACGCATGCCTGGGAAAGGCCCCCAGGGCGACACGTTGGTGGATGCGCTGGAGCGTGGGCACAGAGTGGCCGCTTGCCGCGGCAAGTGCCTTGCCGCGGTCGTCGTCTTGTCGCGCCCGGGAGCTTGTCGCTCGCCGGGCCTTGCCGGGACGCGTGGCGCGTCGCGGCAAGTTCCCTGAGATGCCTTGGTTGGCCTTCCTGGCAAGCTCCTCTTGCCGGGGCCTTGCCTCCTTGACTTGAACACTTTGTTCTTGAATGGCTCCAAAGGAGCCACGGAGGATCTTGGCGGTCACCCGGCAAGCGCTTGCCGCGGGGCGCTGCAACTGCCCATGCACAAGTTCGGGGTACTAGGGTACCCCTATTCTAGTACACTGACAGGAGCCCCCGGGCCTGGGCCATACACGGTGCCGACCGCTGTTGGGCTAGGCCCAAAACAGGGCATGGGCACACGCGGCCTGGGCCATGCCGTATCTGACTCCGTATCCATCGCGCCCTCCCTAACGGCACGCGTCGAATGCGGCGTCATGGGAGAGATCGTGGGTGGATTCTTTATTCGGAAAGGCGAAACGTCCGCCCCCTTCCTCTTTATAAGCAGGGGAAACAGGGGCAGTTCGTTCCCCCCGCTGGTTGCTACTACTCCATCTTCGCAAACCTCCGCCGATCCCCCCCTTCTTCTCGAAGCCGAGAGAGAGCAGCGCTCCGCCCCCCATTGCCACCAGCATCACCAACGCCGTCGACCTCCCCCACCACCTTCGCCATGGCTCCAAAAGCCGACAAGGGGAAGGGCGTGAAGTCGGCCGAGGCGCAGCGGCTCGCGGCGCTGTGGAAGGAGCGAGCGATCTTCTCCCCCCAGCTCGGCGCGAAGGAGCTGAGGGAGTACTTCTACCTCTTCTGGTCGACGGAGACACGAGCGCATCCGCGCACGAGGGTACTCCCGGCCGCCGCTTCGGAACTGGCTCCAAACGGGTACCCATTCTTCACGCTGTTCTTCTATTGCGGGCTTTGCCCGCCCTTCTCGGAGTTCTTCTGTGACATAATGAACACCTACGGGCTCCGCCTCCTTGATTTCACCCCCAACGCCGTTCTGACCATGGCAGTTTTTGCACATTTGTGCGAAAACTTTGTCGGAGTCCACCCCAACGTAGCCCTTTTCCGCCACTTCTTCATGCCTCGGGTCGAGAGAGGAGAGCCGCTTGCCGGAGGGATCGCCTAGATCTCGAGAGTCGGCAAGAAGGAGGCGTATCTGGAGGGTGAGCTCCGCAGCAAGTGGGAGGAGTGGAGAGCGGAGTGGTGCTGGATCGTCGAGGAGAACCCGCAGCCGTTCACTGCCCTGCGCCAAGCTCCCATAGTGCGCAGCAACGACTGGAGCAACGTGGCCCCGGAGGACGAGAGGCTGAAGATCGCCATCACCAGGATCCTTCGCCTCAGGCTTGCCGGGCTCACAGTAGGCGCTGTCGGCGCAGACTTCCTTCGCCGCCGCATCGCCCCCCTGCAGGAGAGGGGGAGGCCCGCCTGGGAATTCAAGAACTCGGCGGACATCATGAGGCTGCGGCCGGGCCTCAACTTCAATTTCACCGTCCTGGAGCTGGATGCAATGCTCCTGGAGTTGTTCAAACACGATCCCCAGCACCCATTCACGTTGCCGAGGGGCGTCGTTCCATTGTGCAATAATTCTTCGCTTGACCGGATCCGTGCCATGATGCCGTTGTGCAATTCACACGGAATCGCCCCAACTTGGCAAGAACCTGCGAATGACATCGTGCAAGCGTTCTTCGATGACTTCGTTGAAGTGCCGGTCCGCGCCGACGAACAGAAGAGCCTCACCCGCGACACTACCGACGAGGAGTTGCAGCGCATCGCCACTAGGGCGGAAGAGGCTGCGGCAGCAGCCGCCGCGGGCGTATTCGGGTTCACCGTGGAGGAAGCAGAGGCAGTAGAGGCGGCAAGCCTTGCCGAGCGCGAGGAGTTTGCCGACGAGGAAGATCTCGCCGGCCATGAAGCTGAGCCGAGCGAGCCCGGCGAGGAAGAGCCCGAGCCTTCAGACAGCCTGCCACAGGCGGAGCCCCCGGCCCCGCCAAGAAGGCGTCTTCGCAGGGCCGCGGACGTAGCGGGGCGGCAGACGGGTCAACAGCCGCCGAGCCGCACGACACGCTCTACCGCGGCAAGCACCATTGCCGCGGAAGCGCCTCACGCCGTCGCGGCAACTGGAGCGGAGTCTTCCCGGTCCACCACTACAGCTCCTGCCAAGCGGGCGAGGGAGCCTACTCGCCGCACCGGAGGCGAGCCGGACTTCGATCTTTTCGCGCTCAGCTCCGATGACGAAGAAGAAGAGTAAGATCCCCTTGCTGTCCTTGTTGTTCTTCAATTCTTGTTGCTTTCATCTTGTATCTGACTTGCTTTGATCTGGATCCGTTCCTTTTCAGGACGCTGGCCCAGAGAGCGGCGAAGAGGGCCAAGGCCTTGGTGATTGTCATCGAAGATGATCCCACCGTGTCCGTAGGGGGTGAGTCTAAGACCACCTTGACGGACCCTGCAGCCACTCCCCAAAGCAGCCCCCAGCGTAAGTTCATAATTTGCTTCCTGCTGTCAGGCGCGCATGAGTGCTTTTTCCTTTGCTGATATCTTAACTGTTGGATTTGCGTAGGAGCATAGCAGCTTCACCAGGAGGGCCCGGAAGCCGCTCTCGGAGCGCCATCTGCTTCAACTACGCTGCCAAGGGAGGATCCCCCGGCAAGGGAGCGTTCTCCGGCAAGGGAGAACTCTCCGGCAAGGGGCAGCTCTCCGGCAAGGGACAGCACCAACGACCCTGCGGTGGTTGAGACCGCAACTGCAGATCTTGGTACAGGTGATCCACTTGTCTAAAAACTTCCCTTGGGTTTTTCTTCTTCTGATTTTCTCTTTGAGTATTCGCTTGACTCTTCTCCCCTTTCCGTTCATCAGATCCATCTGTCGCGGAGCCAATGGAGACCGAGGCTGCCGAAGGAGAGGCCGGCGCTAATGAACCCGCCGGTGAAGAGGCCGCCAAGGCTGCCGCTACAGAAGCCGGCGAGGGATCTGGCGATCGCACTAACGGCCCTGAGGCCGCAGGAGCGCCAGGCGCTGCACCGACCGCTGACCCCTCCGCTGCTGCTACGGAACCAGGCTCCGAAGAGCCGCAGCCCGGCGCCTATCTGAAGGCCGGCGATGGCATCTTCATCAAGCTTCCCTGGGCGTCGAGCTCCAGGGCGCCGGTTGAAGGAGAAACTTTTGATGAGGAGCTGCTCGCCTCCGCTGGGCTGTCATTGGTTGACGCGCCAAGCAGCAGCAATGGCGAGCCTGAGGAGGAGCAGCTGCTGCAGAAGCTGCTGTCACTCTACCGCGCCCGACAAGCCAAGTTGGCTTCCCGGGAAGCACTTGTCGCAAAGGCGGGAGTCGATATGGAGAAGCACGCGGAGGAGCTCCGGAGCATCAACCAGGAAGCTCTCCGGTCTCTAGCACAGGAGCAGGAGCGACTCGCCGAGGAGCGCACAGCCTTCCTTCTCGAGAAGGCAGAAGCTAAGGAGGAACAAAGGCTTGCTGCCGAGAAATAGTCCGCGCGAGAAGGCGAGTTGGTGCAGCGGAAGGCCAATCTTGACAGCTACGAGGAGGAGCTCGTCGCGCGTGAGGAAACACTTGGCGGGGCTCTCAAAGAAGCAAGGGATGCTGCCGCAACTGCAGAGGCCGCCAAGAAGGAGCTGGAGGCGAGGGTGGCGCAGCTGGAGGCGAACATCAAGAAGAGCAGTGAGGAGCTTGCCGCGCTCAAGCGTGAGCGCGAGAAGGATGCTGCCGCCCATGGTGAGCTGCAGGGTCTTCTCGCTGAGAGGAGCAAGGAGCTCAGCGCCGCCAAGGACTCCAACGCGGATCTCGAGCTGAAGCTGGCCACGCTAACTCAGACGCTGGACGGCGCCAAGGAGCGGGAGAAGACTTTGTCGGAGAAGGTCAAGGCCGACGAGGCGCTGCTGGCGAGCATCGCCGTCACCCAGAACGCATTCAAGGAGACTGTGGAGCACTGGACCGAGGGTCTGGTGAACATCGCCGCAGTTATCGACAGGGAGATGGCGCAGCTGGGGATGGAGGACTTTGGGTATCCCTCCGACGCCAGAGATGTCGGGGAAACTGATCCACGAACACCTATGGGACTGGCGGACCGAGCCCCTTTCGGTTCGGCGGGGGGCGGAGGTCGCACGAAGAGCAGATCGAGGCGAGACACACGAGCAGTTTACCCAGCTTCGGAGCTCTCCGGAGAGATAATACTCCTACTGCTGCTTGTCTGATTGTATTATGTTCTTGCTCGAGAGAGAGCTAAGTGTTTTTCTGGCTTCCGAATGAGCCGAACCCCCTCTACGTTGCGCATGGGCCTCCTTTTATATGCTAAAGGGGTCACCAACAGGTGGCAACACAGAGAAGGGTAAAAATATAAAAAGAGAGGTGGTTGGTACAGTTGCCTGCACAGTGCATCCTACCTAACCCTGATGGCAGGGGACAAGGGCATTAAATGCCCATCTGCGTCGCCCAAACAGTGTAGAAAGGTATCGTCATGGGTGCCACCGCTTGCCATGATGGCGATCTTGTCAGCACCGCATGCCACCGCGCACCGCTGGCTGTACAGCCTCCCGCCACGCGTGCCTGGGAAAGGCCCCCAGGGCGACATGTTGGTGGATGCGCTGGAGCGTGGGCACAGAGTGGCCGCTCGCCGCGGCAAGTGCCTTGCCGCGGTCGTCGTCTTGTCGCGCCCGGGAGCTTGTCGCTCGCCGGGCCTTGCCGGGACGCGTGGCGCGTCGCGGCAAGTTCCCTGAGATGCCTTGGTTGGCCTTCCCGGCAAGCTCCTCTTGCCGGGGCCTTGCCTCCTTGACTTGAACACTTTGTTTTTGAATGGCTCCAAAGGAGCCACAGAGGATCTTGGCGGTCACCCGGCAATCCCTTGCCGCGGGGCGCTGCAACTGCCCGTGCACAAGTTCGGGGTACTAGGGTACCCCTATTCTAGTACACCGACACCCAAGCTTGGCAGTTGCCAAGGGGAGTGCCCATACCCATGTATTTATGTCTCTTTCTTCAGAGGTGGTGATGATGGAGTTGTTGATGTAGTAGGCTTCTTCCCTAGCTTGCGCTTGAGGATAGAAATTTCCTCCCTTAAGTCATCGATCTCCTGCTCAAGACTTAGTATCTTTTTACATAGTTCATGTTTGTTTTCCTGCAAGAGACGAAAAGGGATAAACTTGATCTTAGGTTTTTTTGCTTTATTAGGAGACTTGACCTTTTGAACTCCATGTGCATGTCCCCAGGTTGAGGTAGTGGGACTTCATCTTCATTTGGGCTTGTCTCCTCCTTTCCCTTAGGATCATAGTCTTCTCCTTTCTCTGTGGTCCAACCACAATGCTCTAAGTCCCCGTAGACTTTGGGGTCTGCAATGTAATCAACCCATAGCTTTCTCCCTCCAAATCCTGGGACGACATATTGCTCTAAATCTGCTGCAGAAACAACTCAAAACAAAACAGAGGATTTTGTCATGGTACGATGGTCAAAACCTTCGGGAGATTACATAATGAATTTTTACCGACCAAAAGAAATATCATTCAAGAAAACGGAGTCCGGAGGGCACACAAGGTGGCCACAAGGTAGGGGGGCGCGCCCAGGGGGTAGGGTGCATCCTCCACCCTTGTGGTCGCCTCGTGTCTCTTTCGGACTACTTTTAATTTTCCTAATTTTTAAATATTCCAAAACAGAGAAAAATTATCAATGGAAACGTTTTGGAGTCGGTTTACTTACCGTACCACATACCTATTCCTTTTTGGAGTCTGAAACATTCTGGAAAGTGTCCCTTATGTACTCCTCCAGTGTTACGGTGTCAATTACATTGGTCTCAACATTTATGGGATTACTTGAGATACAATGTTCGATTCTTTGACCGTTTACCACCTTTCGGATTTGTGCCTTCGGCATTGTTGATTTTTATGGCACCGGAATGATATACCTCCTCGATAATGTAAGGACCTTCCCATTTTGAGAGAAGTTTTCCTGTAAAAAATCTTAAACAAGAGTTGTATAGCAAAACATGATTGTCGGTGTCAAAACCGGCGGATCTCGGGTAGGGGGTCCCGAACTGTGGTCTAAGGCTAATGGTAATAGGAGGCGGGGACACAATGTTTACCCAGGTTCGGGCCTTCTCGATGGAGATAATACCCTACTTCCTGCTTGATTGATCTTGATGACATGAGTATTACAAGAGTTGATCTACCACGAGATCGTAGAGGCTAAACCCTAGAAGCTAGCCTATGATTATGATTGTTCTTGTCCTACGGACTAAACCCTCCGGTTTATATAGACACCGGAGGGGGCTAGGGTTACACAGAGTCGGTTACAGAGAAAGGAATCTTCATATCCTAACCACCAAGCTTGCCTTCCACGCAAAGGACAGTCCCATCCGGACACGGGACGAAGTCTTCTATCTTGTATCTTCATAGCCCAATAGTCCGGCATATGCATATAGTCTGGCTGTCCGAGGACCCCTTAATATGGGACTCCCTCAGTAGCCCCTGAACCAGGCTTCAATGACGATGAGTCCGGCACGCAGATTGTCTTCGGCATTGCAAGGCGGGTTCCTTCTCCGAATACTACAAAGTAGATCTTGAACATAAGAATCCTGTCCGGCTCTGCAAAACAAATTCCACATACCACTGTAGAGAGTATAATATCCCACGAGTCCAATCTGCTGACAACTCATAGCGTGACACCATGCCACAGCCCGGTCTTTATTCGAACCGTTTTTATCCCGTCCCTTCGTATTTCGAGGCACGGTTTCATTGGCACGTCTTGGTGAATCAGAGATCGTGTCCCCTTATCACGGGATTCTCATCAATGCAGGCATGGGTAACTCAACCGTGCCATCTGCAGGGTGCTTGGTGATTAGGCGGATTTTAAGGCGAGGGGGGAGGCGCACGACTTTGACTGTCTTTATAAGGGGATAAGGATTCCTCCTCGTTCACTCACGCCTTCTCCTTCCTCTGCCCATTCATCCTTGAGCTCCAACGCCCAAGCTCTCACCTTCTCCGCCCAAAAACGCACTCCAATCATGTCCGGATCCGGAGCTGGAGGCAAGTGGATGGCCTCCTCCGTCAAGAAGGAGGACATCAAGAAGCTCCGGGAGGCCGGATACTTGTCCAAAGACATCGCTCATCGGCTTCCGACCAAGGGGAAGATCATCCCTACCCCGGAGCCCCAAGAAAGGGTGGTGTTTCTCTCCCACCTTGTCCGCGGGCTGGGATTCCCCCTCCACCCGTTCGTCCGCGGACTGATGTTCTACTACGGGCTGGACATCCATGACTTGCCCCCCAACTCCATCCTCAACATCTCGACATTTATTGTCGTGTGCGAGGCCTTCCTCCGCATCCCACCTCATTTCGACCTATGGCTGAAGATCTTCAATGTGAAGCCAAAGGTGGTGAGCAGCCAACAAGCGGAGTGCGGAGGCGCCATGGTGGGCAAGATGCCCAATGTCACCTGGCTCGAAGGCTCCTTTGTGGATACTACAAAGGGATGGCAATCGGGGTGGTTCTACATCACCGAGCTGCGCGGCACCAACTGGGCGGCGACCCCCGAATTCTGATCCGGAGTCCCCATGCGGCTCACCTCCTGGCAAGAGAAGGGTTTAGCCTAGGGCTCAGCGGAAAAACTAATGCTACGTCTTGAGCTTGCATTGGTTTTCCTTGAAGAGGAAAGGGTGATGCAGCAATAGTAGCATAAATATTTCCCTCGGTTTTTGAGAACCAAGGTATCAATCCAGTAGGAGGCTCCTCAAAAGTCCCACGCACCTACACAAACAAACAAATAACTCGCAACCAACACAATAAAGGGGTTGTCAATCCCTTCACGACCACTTGCGAAAGTGAGATCTGATAGAGATAATATGATAAGATAAATATATTTTTGGTATTTTATAATATAGATGCAAAAGATAAAGATGCAAATAAAAGTAGACTGAAAGCTAATATGATAAAAGATAGACCCCGGGGCCATATGTTTCACTAGAGGCTTCTCTCAAGATAGCATAAGTATTACGGTGGGTGAACAAATTACTGTCGAGCAATTGATAGAAAAGCGGATAATTATGAGATTATCTAGGCATGATCATGTATATAGGCATCACGTCCGCAACAAGTAGACCGACTCCTGCCTTCATCTACTACTATTACTCCACACATCGACCGCTATCCAGCATGCATCTAGAGTATTAAGTTCATAAGAACAGAGTAACACATTAAGAAAGATGACATGATGTAGAGCGATAAACTCAAGCAATATGATATAAACCCCATCTTTTTATCCTCGATGGCAACAATACAATACGTGCCTTGCAACACTTTCTATCACTGGGTAAGGACACCGCAAGATTGAACCCAAAGCTAAGCACTTCTCCCATGGCAAGAAAGATCAATCTAGTAGGCCAAACCAAACTGATAGTTCGAAAAGACTTGCAAAGATAACTCAATCATACATAAAAGAATTCAGAGAAGATTCAAATATTTCTCATAGATAAACTTGGTCATAAACCCACAATTCATCGGATCTCGACAAACACACCGCAAAAAGAGTTTACATCGAATAGATCTCCACAAGAGAGGGGGAGAACATTGTATTGAGATCCAAAAAGAGAGAAGAAGCCATCTAGCTAATAACTATGGACTCGAAGGTCTGTGGTAAACTACTCACAACTCATCGGAGGGGCTATGGTGTCGATGTAGAAGCCCTCCGTGGTCGATTCCCCCTCCAGCGGAACATCGGCGAAGGCTCCAAGATGGGATCTCGCGGATACAGAAGGTTACGGCGGTGGAAATTGTGTTTCGGTTTCTCCCTGGATGTTTTCGGGGTACGTAGGTATATATAGGAGGAAGAAGTACGTCGGTGGCCGCTCGAGGGGCCCAGGAGACAGGGGCGCGCCCAGGAGGGGTGGGCGCGCTCTCCTATCTCCTGGCCGCCTCGTTTGCTTCTTGACTTGCACTCCAAGTTCTCCGGATCACGTTCGTTCCAAAAATCACGCTCCCGAAGGTTTCATTCCATTTGGACTCCGCTTGATATTCCTTTTGTTCGAAAAAATAGGCAAAAAAAAAACAGCAATACGGGCTGGGCCTCCGGTTAGTAGGTTAGTCCCAAAAATGATATAAATGTGTAAAATAAAGCCCATAAACATCCAAAAGGGTAATATAATAGCATGGAACAATAAAAAATTATAGATACGTTGGAGACGTATCAAGCATCCCCAAGCTTAATTCCTGCTCGTCCTCGAGTAGGTAAATGATAAAAACAGAATTTTTGATGTGGAATGCTACCTAGCATAATTCTCAATGTAATTTTCTTTATTGTGGCATGAATGTTCAGATCCAAATGATTCAAAATAAAAGTTCATATTGATAAAAGAAATAGTAACACTTCAAGCATACTAATCAAAGCAATCATGTCTTCTCAAAATAACATGGCTAAAGAAAGTTCATCCCTACAAAATCATATAGTTAGGCTATGCTTCATTTTCGTCACACAAAGATGTTCCCAAATTCTACACCCCCGATGACAAGCCAAGCAATTGTTTCATACTTAAATAATCTCAAACTTTTTCAACCTTCACGCAATACATGAGCGTGAGCCATGGATATAGCACTATGGGTGGAATAGAATATGATGATGGGGATTGTGTGGAGAAGACAAAAAAGGAGAAAGTCTCACATTGACGAGGATAATCAACGAGCTATGGAGATGCCCATCAATTGATGTCAACATGAGGAGTAGGGATTGTCATGCAACGGATGCACTAGAGCTATAAATGAATGCTCAACAAAAGAAAACTAGTGGGTGTGCATCCAACTTGCCTGCTCACGAAGACCTAGGGCATTTGAGGAAGCCCATCGTAGGAATATACAAGCCAAGTTCTATAATGAAAAATTCCCACTAGTATATGAAAGTGACAACATATGAGACTCACTATATGAAAAACATGGTGCTACTTTGAAGCACAAGATATGAGACTCACTACATGAAGAACATGGCGCTACTTTGAAGCACAAGTGTGGAAAAAGAGATAGTAACATTGCCCTTTTTATTTATTTCCCCTTTTTTTTTCTTTTTTTTTCTTTTTTTCTTTGGCCTTTCTTTTTTTCCTTTTGGCATTTCTTTTTTTCTTTCTTTTTGGGCAATGCTCTAATAATGATGATCATCACACTTTCATTGATTACAACATATGAATTACAACTCGAAACTAGAACAAGATATGACTCTATATGAATGCCTTCGGCGGTGTACCGGGATGGTGCAATGAATCAAGAGTGACATGTATGAAAAATTATGCATGGTGGCTTTGCCACAAATACGATGTCAACTACATGATCATGCAATGGCAATATGACAAAAGTAAAGTATGTCATGATGATGATGAACGGAACGGTGGAAAGTTGCATGGCAATATATCTCGGAATGGCTATGGAAATGCCATAATAGGTAGGTATGGTGGCTGTTTTGAGGAAGATATAAGGAGGTTTATGTGTGATAGAGCGTATCATATCACGGGGTTTGGATGCACCGGCGAAGTTTGCACCAACTCTCAAGGTGAGAAAGGGCAATGCACGGTACCGAAGAGGCTAGCAATGGTGGAAAGGTAAAAGTGCGTATAATCCATGGACTCAACATTAGTCAAAAGAACTCATATACTTATTGCAAAAATTTAGAAGTCATCAAAAATCAAGCACTACGCGCATGCTCCTAGAGGGATAGATTGGTAGGAAAAGACCATCGCTCGTCCCCGACCGCCACTCATAAGGATGCACAAGCCAGGTACACTCCATGTTTCAAATTTGTTACACAACTTTAACCATACGTGCATGCTACGGGACTTGCTAACTTCAACACAAGCATTCTTTAAATTCATAATCACCCAACTAGCATGACTTTAATATCACTACTTCCATATCTCAAAACAATTATCAAGTATCAAATTGATCATAGCATCCAATTCACTTCCTATTAGTTTTTATTATACCCAACTTGGATGCCTACCATTCTAGGACCAATTTATAACCATAGCAAATACCATGCTGTTCTAAGATACTCTCAAAATAATATAAGTGAAGCATGAGAGACTAGCAATTTCTACAAAATTAAGCCACCGCCATGCTCTAAAAGATATAAGTGAAGCACTAGAGCAAAAACTATCAAGCTCAAAAGATATAAGTGAAGCGCATAGCATATTCTAATAAATTCAATGAAGTGGGCTTATCCCAAAAGGTTTGTACAACAAGGATGATTGTGGTAAACTAAAAAGAAAAGACTAATATAATGCACGATGCTCCAAGCAAAACACATATCATGTGGCGAATAAAAATATAGCTCCAAGTAAAGTTACCAATGAACGAAGACGAAAGAGGGGATGCCTTCCCGGGGCATCCCCAAGCTTAGGCTTTTGGCTATTCTTGAATATCTTGGGGTTCCATGGGCATCCCCAAGCTTAGTCTTTTGCCACTCCTTATTCCATAGTCCATCAAAGCTTTACCCAAAACTTGAAAACTTCACAACACAAAACTCAACAGGAAATCTTATAAGCTCCGTTAGTGAAAGAAAACAAAACCACCACATAAGGTACTGTAATGAACTCATTCTTTATTTATTTTGGTGTTAAACCTACTGTATTCCAAGTTCTCTATGGTTCAAACCACTTAATACTAGCCATAGATGCATCAAAATAAGCAAACAACACACGAAAAACAGAATCTGTCAAAAACAGAACAGTCTGTAGCAATCTGTAACTAACGCAAACTTCTGGAACTCTAAAAATCCTACCAAAATAGGAAGTACTGGAATCGTTTTTTATTGATCATCATCAAAAAGAATTAATGCAAAATCACGTTTCTGTGATTTATTGAATTTTTTCTCGTGAGCGCAAAGTTTCTGTTTTTCAGCAGAATCAAATCAACTATCATCATAGGTTATCCTATAGGTTCTACTTGGCACAAACACTAATTAAAACATAAGAACACATCTAAACAGAAGGTAGATGCAAAATTTATTTCTAAACAGGAATAAAAACAAAAAACACAAAGAAAATTGGGTTGCCTCCCAACTAGCGTTGTTGTTTAATGCCCCTAGCTAGGCATAAAAGCGAAGATAGATCTAAGTAGTGCCATCTTTGGCACTCAATTCATAAGTAGCTCTCATGATAGATTCATAAGGTAATTTAACTTTCTTTCTTGTAAAGTGTTCCATGCCTTTCTTTAATGGAAATTGGAATCTAATACTCCCTTCCTTCATATTAATAATCGCACCAATCGTTCTAAGGAAAGGTCTACCAAGAATAATAGGGCAAGAAAGATTGCAATCTATATCAAGAACGATAAAATCTACGGGCACCAAATTTCTATTTGCAAAAATGAGAACATCATTTATCCTTCCCATTGGCTTTTTAATGGTGGAATCTGCAAGGTGCAAATTTAAAGAGCAATCATCAAGATCATGGAAACCTAGAATATCACATAAAGTTTTCGGAATCGTGGAAACACTAGCACCCAAATCACACAAAGCAAAACACTCATGATCTTTAATTTTAATCTTTATAGTAGGTTCCCACTCATCATTAAGTTTTCTAGGTATAGAAACTTCCAAATTAAGTTTTTCATCAAAGATTGCATCAAGGCATCAACGATATGTTTGGTAAAAGCTTTATTTTGACTATAAGCATGAGGAGAATTAACAACGGATTGCAACAAGGAAATACAACTTTCTAAAGAACAATTATCATAATCAAATTCCTTGAAATCTGAGATAGTGGGTTCAATGCTATTTAAAGTCATGACCTCTCCAATCCCACTTTTACCAAATTTAGCATCAAGATCTAAAAACTCCGAATTCTTGGGACGCCTTCTAACTAAAGTTGACTCATCTCCAGTCCCATTATTATCAAGATTCATATTGCAAAATAAAGATATAAGAGGAGACACATCAATAACTTTAAGATTTTCATCATTATTTTCATGGAAACTAGAAGAACACGCCTTTACAAAGCAATCTTTCTTAGCACGCAATCTAGCGGTTCTTTCCTTGCACTCATCAATGGAAATTCTCATGGCTTTGAGAGACTCATTGATATCATGCTTAGGAGGAGTAGATCTAAGTTTAAGAGAATCAACATCAAGCGAAAGTCTATCAATGTTCCTAGCCAAATCATCAATTTTGAGCAATTTTTCTTCAAGCAAAGCATTAAAATTCTTTTGAGAAATCATAAATTCTTTCGCACTATTCTCAAAATCAGAGGGCATCTTATTAAAATTACCATAAGAATTATTGTAGGAATTTCCATAATTATTAGAGGAATTACTAGGGAACGGTCTAGAATTAAAGTTTCCTCTATAAGCATTGTTTCCAAAACTATTCCTACCAACAAAATTCACATCCATAGATTCATTATTATTCTCAATCAAAGTAGACAAAGGCATATCATTGGGATCAAGAGGAGTATTTTTAGTAGAAAACAAATTCATAAGTTCATCCATCTTTCCACTCAAAACATTGATTTCTTCTATAGCATGCACTTTTTTACTAGAAGATCTTTCGGTGTGCCATTGAGAATAATTAGCCATAATATTATCAAGAAGTTTTGTAGCATCTCCTAACGTGATTTCCATAAACGTGCCTCCCACGGCCGAATCTAAAAGATTTCTAGAAGCAAAGTTCAAACTGGCATAATTTTTTTTGTATGATCATCCATAAATTCAAACCATGAGTAGGGCAATTGTGAATCATCAATTTCATCCCAAGATTGGGCAACATGCTCATGATCAAGTTGTTTAAAATTCATAATATCATTCCTAAGAGTGATAATCTTAGCGGGAGGGAAATACTTAGAGATGAAAGCATCTTTGCACTTGTTCCAAGAATCAATACTATTTTTAGGCAAAGACGAAAACCAAACTTTAGCACGATCTCTAAGTGTAAATAAACTTCAATTTAACTATATTATTATCCGTATCTTTCTTCTTTTGCATATCAGACAAATCAACAAAGTTGTTTAGATGACTAACGACATCTTCACTAGGAAGGCCGGCGAATTGATCTTTCATAACAAGATTCAGCAAAGCAGTATTGATTTCACAAGACTCAACATCATTAAGAGGAGCAATCGGAGTACTAAGGAAATCATTATTATTGGTATTGGAGAAATCACACAATTTGGTATTATCTTGCGCCATAGAAACAAGTAATACAACACACAAGCACACAGGAAAAGGCAAGCGAAAAAAGGAGAGAGAGAGAGATTGGGAAAGAGAGGGCAAATAAAACGGCAAGGGTGAAGTGGGGGAGAGGAAAACAAGAGACAAATGGCAAATAATGTAAATGCGAGGGAGATGAGTTTGTGATGGGTACTTGGTGAGCGAAGACCTCCTCGGCGACGGCGCCAGAAATCTTTCTTGCTACGTCTTGAGCTTGCATTGGTTTTCCTTGAACATGAAAGGGTGATGCAACAATAGTACGTAAGTATTTCCCTCAGTTTTTGAGAACCAAGATATCAATCCAGTAGGAGGCTCCTCAAAAGTCGCACGCACCTACACAAACAAACAAAGAACTCGCAACCAACGCAATAAAGGGGTTGTCAATACCTTCACGGCCACTTGCGAAAGTGAGATCTGATAGAGATAATATGATAAGATAAATATATTTTTGGTATTTTATAATATAGATGCAAAAGGTAAATATGCAAATAAAAGTAGATTGAAAGCTAATATGATAAAAGATAGATCCGGGGGCCATAGGTTTCTCTAGAGGCTTCTCTCAAGATAGCATACGTATTACGGTGGGTGAACAAATTACTGTCGAGCAATTGCTAGAAAAGTGAATAATTATGAGATTATCTAGGCATGATCATGTATATAGGAATCACGTCCGCAACAAGTAGACTGACTCCTGCCTCCATCTACAACTATTATTCCACACATCAACCGCTATCCAGCATGCATCTGGAGTATTAAGTTCATAAGAACAGAGTAACGCATTAAGAAAGATGACATGATGTAGAGGTATAAACTCAAGCAATATGATATAAACCCCATATTTTTATCCTCGATGGCAACAATACAATACGTGCCTTGCAACACTTTCTGTCACTGGGTAAGGACACCGCAAGATTGAACCCAAAGCTAAGCACTTCTCCCATGGCAAGAAAGATCAATCTAGTAGGCCAAACCAAACTGATAATTCGAAGAGACTTGCAAAGATAACTTAATCATACATAAAAGAATTCAGAGAAGATTCAAATATTTCTCATAGATAAACTTGATCATAAACCCACAATTCATCGGATCTTGACAACACACCGCAAAAAGAGTTTACATCGAATAGATCTCCACAAGAGAGGGGGAGAACATTGTATTGAGATCCAAAAAGAGAGAAGAAGCCATCTAGCTAATAACTATGGACCCGAAGGTTTGTGATAAACTACTCACAACTCATCGGAGGGGCTACGGTGTTGATGTAGAAGCCCTCCGTGGTCGATTCCCCCTCCAGCGGAACGCCGACGAAGGCTCCAAGATGGGATCTCACGGATACAGAAGGTTACGACGGTGGAAATTGTGTTTCGGTTTCTCCCTGGATGTTTTCGGGGTACGTAGGTATATATAGGAGGAAGAAGTACGTCGGTGGCCGATCGAGGGGCCCAAGAGATAGGAGGCGCGCCCAGGAGGGGTGGGCGCGCCCTCCTATCTCCTGGCCGCCTCGTTTGCTTCTTGACTTGCACTCCAAGTTCTTCGGATCACGTTTGTTCCAAAAAACACGCTCCCGAAGGTTTCATTCCGTTTGGACTCCGTTTGATATTCCTTTTCTTCGAAATACTGAAATAGGCAAAAAAACAGCAATACGGGCTGGGCCTCCGGTTAGTAGGTTAGTCCCAAAAATGATATAAATGTGTAAAATAAAGCCCATAAACATCCAAAAGGGGTAATATAATAGCATGTAACAATCAAAAATTATAGATACGTTGGAGACGTATCAACTGACTGGGCTCCAGATATGTGTCTAGAACATGATAAGCAAGAAAATCAAGCTTGTCAACATGGTCCAGGTTATGCTCTTCCGCCGAATTCTTCCGTGCCAGAGCCAGACTTGTAAGTTGTGGGAGTTCGACCCGGCCAAGCACCAGATGCTGCTGGAGCTCTTCAATGCGACACATGAAGACATCCGGAAGGTGCTCTTTAAGGCCAGCGAGGTACCACCGCCCACGACCAAAGATCGCGGGCTTAGCGCAAAATGCCGGGCTAATCCGGTAAGTTATTTTATATTTGCAAGGTATACCCTTTACCGGAATATCCGCGGGAGGAACCTAAGCCTCCATGCCAATCTTTCAGGCCTGGGTAACGATAGCGGAGCAGATTAACTGTCCGGCTCCGCTACCCGAAGATCTAGAAACGCCTCTTCTGACGAAGATGCTGTTTCCGACGCCTTATGAGGTGCCGTAGAAGAAAACCAAGAAGACGACCAAGGGGACTAGAGATGGTCTCCAATGCAAGGGTGCTTCAGACGTGACATCCGAAGACGCCAAGGCGCACTCCTCCACCGAGGACGAGGAGGAGGAGGAGAAAATATGTTCCCCCCTTACTGGGGGGAGAAAGAAGAGGAATGCCTCCACACCTGGGGAGGCCGAGGCGTCCAAGAAGGGGAAATCTCCCTTCCAGACTACTTCGCCGCAGCCACCAACAACTGATACGTCTCCAACGTATCTATAATTTATGAAGTATTAATGCTATTATATTATCCTTCTATGATGATTTATATGCATTTATATGTCATTTTATATGATTTTTGGGACTAACCTATTAACCTAGAGCCCAGTGCCAATTTCTGTTTTCTCCTTGTTTTTGTGTTTTACAGAAAAGGGATATCAAACGGAGTCCAAATGACGTGCCAATTTTTGAGGATTTTTTCTGGACCAAAAGAAGACCACAGAGCATCGGAGTTGGGCTAGAGGAGTCCCGGGCTGCCCACGAGAGTGGGGGGCGCCCCCCCCCTAGGGCGCGGCCCCCTATCTCGTGGACAGCCCGGAGACCCCCTTGACGTGAAACCAACGCCAAAAATTCCTATAAATACAGGAACCTTCGGGAATTAACCTAGATCGGAAGTTACACCGCCGCAAGCCTCTGTAGCCATGAGAAATCAATCTAGGCCCTCTCCGGCACCCTACCGGAGGGGGCCATCATCACTGGAGGCCATGGAGGAGGATCTCAGATGGGACATCATCACCATCAAGGCTAAGGACCAGAGGGGGAAAGCCATGGAGGAGGAAGCACAAGGGGGAGAACCTCTACTCCTCTCTCTTGGTTGCACCGGAGTGCCATCGGGAGGGGAATCATCGCCACGGTGATCGTCTTCATCAACATCACCATCATCATCACCATCCTCATCTCTTTTATGTGGTCCACTCTCCCACACCCCGATGTAATCCCTACTTGAACATGGTGCTTTATGCTACATATTATGATCCATTGATGTGTTGCCATCCTATGATGTTTTCAGTAGATATCTTTTGTCCTTGGGTTGATTGGTGATCTAGATTGGTACGAGTTGTATGTTTTATTTTGGTGCTGTCCTATGGTGGCCTCCGTGTCGCGCAAGCATGAGGGATTCCCGCTGTAGGGTGTTGCAATACGTGGATGATTCACTTATAGTGGGTTGCGTGAGTGACGGAAACACAAACCCGAGTAAGGGGGTTGTTGCGTATGGGATAAAAGGGGACTTGATGCTTTAATGCTATGGTTGGATTTTACCTTAATGAATATTTAGTATTTGCGGATGCTTGCTAGAGTTCCAACCATAAGTGCATATGATCCAAGGATGAAAAAGTATGTTAGCTTATGCCTCTCCCTCATATGAAATTGCAATGACGACTATTGATCTTGTTAACAATTGCCTAGGACAATTCCGCACACCGATCCACCACTATTCCACACTTGCTATTTATATTATTTAGTATTATATTCTAACTTTATGATAACAACACCTACTTTTATATTTTAGCTCTTCGGTATCATACGAAGTTATCCTGTTTATACCCACAACACAGTTTTATTTCTTGTTTCTAGTTGGAAGCAAACGTTCGGTGCACGTAGAGTCATATCAATGGCAGATAGGGCTTGAGAGAATATTGATCTTACATTTAGCTCCTTGTGGGTTCCACACTCCATACTTATCACTTCCACCTTTGGGAATTTCTACGATGATTCCCTGCACTTGGGGATTATCAAGCTCTTTTCTGGCACCGTTGCCGGGGTGCAATAGTGTGGGGTTGGTATTCTCGTGTGTGCTTGTTTGCTTTCTTCACTTAGTAGATTTTGTTTTTCCTTCTTTATTTCTGTTTAGTTGTGGGTGAAACATACAAAAAAAATTAAAAAGAATGAAAATACCAAAAAATATTTACTTGCCTCTCATGCTTAAAAAAAGTTTTTCAAAAAGAGAAGTGATTGGAAAGTTATGCATTGAAGAAGTGAGGGTCGACCTTGAGCACTTGTGTTCATACTCACGGAAACAATGTAGAATTTTTCATGGAAGTTTCTTTGTAAATAATTATCCCCTTGTATATAACCATTGTATTATAAAAATATTGTGCCAAGCTTTGGTTTTAGTATGATAAGATTGCTTGCTTACTATGTGCAGAACAAAAACAGAAACTTTGGGTGTAGTGCATGAATTTACATTTTTACTAGAAAGTCAAATGGGTCTGAAACTTTTTGCACATTACTTCTGTACAAATTTTCCAAATTTTCAAATTTATTCCATACTTTTTGGAGTTACAGAAGTTTACTAAACTTCCAGATTACTACAGACTGTCCTGTTCTTGACAGATTCTGTTTTTCGTGTGTTGTTTGCTTATTTTGATGCATCTATGGCTAGTATGCAGGCTATGAACCATAGAGAAGTTGGAATACAGTAGGTTTAACACCAATATAAACAAAGAATGAGTTAATTACAGTACCTTAAAGTGGTAGTTTGCTTTATTACACTAACGGATCTCACAAGTTTTTGTTTAAGTTTTTTGTGAATGAAGTGTTTGAAGAACGAGGAATTACCGATGTGAGAAGAATAAAGAGAGATAAGAGTTCAAGCTTGGGGATTCCCAAGGCACCCAAGTAAATATTTCAAAGGATACTCAAGCATCTAAGCTTGGGGATGCCCCGGTTGGCATCCCATCTTTCTTCTTCAACAAATATCGGTATACCTCGGTTTTTGTTTTGTTCACATGATTTGTGTCCTTTGTGTCTATATTTTTCTTTAAGAATCATGCGAGTATGAGCTAGCTCTTCATTGATTTACAGAATGTTTCATGTGCTTCACTTATATCTTTTAAGTATGATCTTATAGAATTGCTCTTGTGCTTCACTTAAATCGTTTGAGTATGGTTTTGTAGAATGCTTCGTGCGCTTCACTTATATATTTTGAGCTTGGATATTGGCTAGTTTATATTAATTGTAAAATGCTCCGGGAACTTCACTTATATCTTATGGAGTATGAATAATACTATAATTTAAAGTGGGTTTGGAAGAGTGTCAACTTTAGGAATTAGGGATCCCACTATCTTGGAGGAGGTTGAATCTTTGTATGATATTTATGAAAGTGGATTTGGAAGAGTGTCAACTTTAGTTAGTATTCCACTATTTAGGAAGAGGTTCAAATTTAGTATGAGAACAAAGTTGCTATCGATGTTGCTACTGAAATTTTTTATGAGGGAGGAATATGTGCTTGTAGGAGTTGTAATAATATCAAGTTTCCTCTCTATGTGCTTAAATTTTTGAAGTTATACTTGTTTTGCCTTCCTATGCTAGTTGACTTTTGTTCCTATAAATTGTGTGCTCACAAAATCCCTAGGCATATGAAGTTAGTTATATTTAAATGTGCTAGTCATATTCTTCATGATGCTCTCTTTGTGTTTCAACTCTTTTCTTTTATGCGAGCATCATTGAAATCATCATGCCTAGCTAAAAGGCATTAAAGAGAAGCGCTTGTTGGGAGACAACCCAATATTTATACTTACTTTTTTTGTGTGTATACCTGATTAAGCTACTGTAGTAATCATGTTTTATAGCTTTTGTTTCAATAAAGTGCCAAATAAGACCTTTGGGGAGACTTGGGTGAAAGTTAATGTGATCTTGCTGTAAAAAACAGAAACTTTGCGCTCACGAGATTAGCTGTCATTTTTTACGGAAGAGAGATTTTGAGTTGATTCTTTTTTAAGAAGATTAATAGACAAATTCCTAACGTCCACCAATTTATTTCATAATTTTTGGAGTAGCATAAGTGTGGTTATTATTCAGATCATTACAGACTGTTCTGTTTCTGACAGATTCTGTTTTCATTGCATAGTTTGCTTGCTTTCTAGTTTCTTTGGCTTATATTTCTCAATATAAATTGTAGAAATGATATGGTACAGTAGTCATTTATGTGAAAACAATTATTTAACCTTGTCTTTTACAGTACCAAAGTGCATGGTTTACTCTTTATCATACTAATGTATCTCACGAAGTTCCATTAAGTTTTGTGTGATTGAAGTTTTCAAGTTTTGGGTGAGATATTGATATGAGGAGAATAAGGAGTGGAAAGACCCTAATCTTGGGGATGCCCAAGGCACCCCAAGGTCATATTCAAGTAAGACTCAAGCGCCTAAGCTTGGGGATGCCCCAGAAGGCATCCCCTCTTTCGTCTTCAAAACTATCGGTACATCTTACTCGGAACTATATTTTTATTCGTCACATGATATGTGTTTTGCTTGGAGCGTATTTTCAATTTTACTTGCTGTTTGAATAAAATCATTGGATCTGAATTATTGAATAAAAATAAGGGGACCCTCCCATGGCTAGTTAATTATTTGACTACTTAGTGTCCTTCACTCATATTTTTTGGAGTAGTTTGTCTTTTACTCATGTGCTTCATTTATATCCTATGAGTAAATGGGGGAATGAATTGAATGTCATAAATCTGAATTTTTATATGTTTTATATGTTTATAACATGGTTAGTGATGACTTCACACATAGGAAGTATGAGGCATAAAAGTTGTTGAGAGTTGATAAACGTAGTTTTGGTCATCGTTGCAATTAATAGGAAGTAATAAGGAAAGAGAGGTTCACATACAAATATATTATCTTGGACATATTTTATGATTGGGAGCACTCATTAAGTATGACATGCTAAAAGAGTTGACATTGGACAAGGAAGACAACGTAATGGTTTATGTTTGCCGACATCTCAGTTAAAGTATATTGTCATTGACCTTCCAAACATGTTGAGCTTGCCTTTCCCCCTCATGCTAGCCAAATTCCTTGCACCAAGTAGAGATAATACTTGTGCTTCCAAATACCTGTAAACCCAGTTTTGCCATGAGAGTCCACCATACCTACCTATGGATTGAGTAAGATCCTTCAAGTAAGTTTTCATCGGTGCAAGCAATAAAAATTGCTCTCTAAATATGTATGACTTATTAGTGCAGAGAAAATAAGCTTTGACGATCTTGTTGTGGAAGTAATAAAAGCGACGGACTGCATAATAAAGGTCCACATACAAGGGGCAATATAAAGTGACGTTCTTTTGCATTAAGATTTTTTGCATCAACCCTAAACGCGCATGACAACCTCTGCTTCCCTCTGCGAAGGGCCTATCTTTTACTTTATGTTTTTACTTTATGCTTGAGTCAAGGTGATCCTCACCTTTCCCTTTTTCATTTTATCCTTTGGTGAGCTCCTCGTGTTTGAAAGATCATGATATATATATCCAATTGGATGTAAGTTAGCATGGGCTATTATTGTTGACATCACCTAAAGGTGAATTTGTTGGGAGGCAACACAATAAGCCCCTATCTTTCTCAGTGTCCGGCTGAAACTCCATAACCACAAGTATTGCGTGAATGTTAGCAATTGCAGGAGACTATATGATAGTTGAGTATGTGGACTTGCTAAAAAGCTCTATTCTTGACTCTTTCTGATGTTATGATAAATTGCAATTGCTTCAATGACTAAGATTATAGTTTGTTAGTTCTCAATGAAGTTTCTGAACCACACTTGACATTGTGAATAGATTGTTACTTGATCATGAAAAGTTTTATGAGATAAGCTACTATTATGACACATATTGATGCTAGAAAAGGTGATTGAAATTATCTTTGATAAAAATTGTGCACCTACTAGCATTCACACTTCATAAATTATTTCTTTTATCATTTACCTACTCGAGGACGAGCAGGAATTAAGCTTGGGGATGCTGACACGTCTCCAACATATCTATAATTTATGAAGTATTCATGCTATTATATTATCCTTCTATGATGATTTATATGCATTTATATGTCATTTTATATGATTTTTAGGACTAAGCTATTAACCTAGAGCCCAGTGCCAGTTTCTGTTTTCTCCTTGTTTTTGTGCTTTACAGAAAAGGGATATCAAACGGAGTCCAAATGACATGCCAATTCTTGAGGATTTTTTCTGGACCAAAAGAAGACCACAGAGCATTAGAGTTGGGCCAGAGGAGTCCCGGGCTGCCCACGAGAGTGGGGGGCGCCCCCCCTAGGGCACGGCCCCCTATCTCGTGGATAGCCTGGAGGCCCCCTTGACGTGAAACCAACACCAAAAATTCCTATAAATACAGAAACCTTAGGGAATTAACCTAGATCGGAAGTTCCGCTGCCGCAAGCCTATGTAGCCACGAGAAATCTGCCGGAGGGGGCCATCATCACCGGAGGCCATGGAGGAGGATCTCGGAGGGGCCATCATCACCATGAAGGCTAAGGACCAGAGGGGGAAAGCCATGGAGGAGGAAGCACAAGGGGGAGAACCTCTCCTCTCTCTTGGTGGCACCGGAGTGCAATCGGGAGGGGAATCATCGCCGCGGTGATCGTCTTCATCAACATCACCATCATAATCACCATCCTCATCTCTTTTACGCGGTCCACTCTCCCACACCCCACTGTAATCCCTACTTGAACATGGTGCTTTATGCTACATATTATGATCCATTGATGTGTTGCCATCCTATGATGTTTTGAGTCGATATCTTTTGTCCTTGGGTTGATTGGTGATCTAGATTGGTACGAGTTGTATGTTTTATTTTGGTGCTGTCCTATGGTGCCCTCCGTGTCGCGCATGCGTGAGGGATTTCCGCTGTAGGGTGTTGCAATACGTGCATGATTCACTTATAGTGGGTTGCGTGAGTGACGGAAACACAAACCCGAGTAAGGGGGTTGTTGCGTATGGGATAAAAGGGGACTTGACGCTTTAATGCTATGGTTGGGTTTTACCTTAACGAATCTTTAGTATTTGCGGATGCTTGATAGAGTTCCAATCATAAGTGCATATGATCCAAGGATGGAAAAGTATGTTAGCTTATGCCTCTCCCTCATATGAAATTTCAATGACGACTATCGATCTTGTTAACAATTGCCTAGGAAAATTCCGCACACCGATCCACCACTATTCCACACTTGCTATTTATATTATTTAGTATTATATTCTAACTTTATGATAACATCACCTACTTTTATATTTTAGCTCTCCGGTATCATACAAAGTTATCCTCTTTATACCCACAACACAGTTTTATTTCTTGTTTCTAGTTGGAAGCAAACGTTCGGTGCACGTAGAGTTGTATCAGTGGTAGATAGGGCTTGAGAGAATATTGATCTTACCTTTAGCTCCTTGTGGGTTCGACACTCCATACTTATCACTTCCGCCTTTGGGAATTGCTATGATGATTCCCTGCACTTGGGGATTATCAGCAGCAGTGGGGAGTGGGAGCCCAGGGTCAAGCCCCTGGCCAAATCGTAAGTATCCAGACACTATAATATTTCCGACCTTTTCACTTTATCATTTTTTAATGTGCTAGACCATGCATCTGCAGTCCGGCCCAGTCCAACATCGAGCTATCCTCCTCTTCGGAGGGGTCGCTAGAACCGTCGGCGATGAACAGCGGGTCCCTTCTGACAGCCTCCTCCCCCAAGGCCGTGGAGTCTCAAAGGATACCAGGCCAAGGGGAGACCATTCTGGTGATGCCGGAGGATAAAACCCTAGTTGCCGAACACATGGGGGAAAGACCCCTACGGACCCCGACAATGGGGGTCGTATCCAGTTCGGCCCTCAGCCGAATACAGCTCCGGAGACCCAAGTGGTTCCGGATTTAGGCAGGCAGCCTCTCCCGAACGAGGGGGGCAAGCCACCTCCACCGGTGACCTCTGTCCATCCAGAGGCACCAGATAGATTGCTGGAAGCGCTACAAGGCACTTCCATTATGGAAGAACACCGTACTCTTATGAGTACGGTGATTGGGAAAGTCCAATCCGCCAAAAACGGACTGACCAAAACCTGCATTAGCCTTCTAACAGGCTTTGAGGTAAGTAATATAGTTGTAAAAGAATATCACCTTGTAGACTGTAGCCCCTGATGCTCTGTTCGGTGTTTGGAAAGAAAAACCGAATAGAGGATCAAAAATAATTTTCGCAGGAGTCTAACATAATATGTTTATGTGAATAAGCAGGCGTCATTGCTGGCTGCTGCCGCTCATACTGCGGAGGTCTCCGGATTGAAGCAGAATCTAGAGCAGGCCGAGGAAGAGCTCAGCCTCGTGAAGAAGCAGCTGGAGGACAGCCAAGGTATGTACTAACCTGTGCATATATTTAGGCAGGATGAAAGGTTCGTACTGACTAAAGTGTCATGAACTTTATTAGGGGCCGCGACCGAAGTAGCGGCCCTCGAGAAGGCGTTGGCCAAAGCCGAGGACAAAACGGCCAAGGAACGCACTACGCGTGAGAAGCAGGAGGCCCGGGTCAGCGAGGTCCAACAAGAGCTCCAGGACGCCGTCAAAAAGTACGAGTCCTTGGAGCATGATTCTAAGACTCAAGAGTCCGAACTTGCCAAGGCCCACCAGAGCATGCAAGATGCTCGAGCGGAAGCCCAGAGCGCCCTCCAGGAAATCCAGGCGGCCAAGAAGATCGCGGCGGGTAAGGCTTTTATTAGGCAAAGCAAGTATGTGAAGGAAACATTCCTTTTACTTACCCGAATTTGGAGTTCTCCGTGCAGCATATCAGATGCTGTAGAGTTCTTTCAAGCCGAAGAAGGGAGCTCTACGGAGAAGCTGTTCTGGTCTCAATACCTTGGACCAGAACATCCGGTGCCCTTTAGCGACAACCTAAAACAGTTGGTCGAGCTGCATAAGGCGGCCGAACTAGCCATGAAGGACCTAATAGTCCGGCTATGGCCTGCCGAGCCCATGCCCAGTAGCTACTTCAGACTCGTGAAGCGGCTGGTCAGTGCCTGCCCTCGTCTTGATGCCTCAAGTGGTCGGTCTGCATTGAAGGTGCACGGATGGCTTTCGCCCGCGCCAAGATGCACTAGGCGAAGATGGATGCCACGAAGTTGATGATCGAGGGTCCGCCCGCGGGCAAGGAGCATCGCAAGCCCGAGATGTACTATGACACTATCATGGAGGGATCCCGCCTTGTGGCGGAGCAATGTGCCAAGGATATCATTTTCCCATGAAAGCATTATTTTATCCTATCCTGTAATATGGAACAAGGTCTTTATGTAATATAATGCTTGTTATTTAAAATTTTACCTCATGTGCGGCCATTTATGAAATCTGAGAGTTGGCTAGTTGTCGGCTTCTGCCCCCACGTAGCTAGTACAGGGGTGTTCGGGATAAATCTAAACACTCTTTATCCAATTTTTTGGTCCTTTAAGGAGGCGTTTAGCGCAACGAACAAGGCAATCAGACTATACAACTTTATCACCCTCACTTAGCCATAGGAGTTCTATAATTCTAAATTTTTGTGTAGCCCCTGGTATCCGGAAGGCTGAAGTTGGGGCGCTATACACGCCTAATCGGATAAAAACCGATTCATCGCATAAAGCGGAAAAAATCTCTCAGGATTTGAAAACCTCTCGAACAGCTGACCAACTCTCGCCACATCATGACAGTCAGTTTTCGGCTTTCTCTACTGAGGTGCTCGTCCGGAAGAACCGGGACACAATCGCAGTAGTTCTCCCTTTACTGCCCTAGCCGATATAGCGGAACGTAAGGTAGCAAGAAAAGGAGCCGGGTAACCCAACTATTGACCAAAGACATGATTCGGAGCCGATGCATATAATGCTATAAGTTCGGGGTGCCGAACTGTACTGCAAAAGTGTTTAGACTTTCTTGCCGTGTTATGGGGTACAATGAAACCCCTGGCGAATTAAGGTGTACCAGAATGTACGGGTGTAATTGAAAATAGATAGACAAGGAAAAAATTAAGTAATAAGCAGACGCTGCAAATTATTTTTCGTTGTAATGTGATTAATATGTCAAGGCGTATGTGTACAAGTAGTGCAATAAGCAAATAAGGCTATTTAACATACCACGACCAAGAGTGAGCTGTGTGCGGGTATTTAAAATAGGTATGACAATCATTAGCAGAGACCACCTGGGTATTCCCTTGTACGTCCGAGCCCCTAGCTTTCTTGGTGTATCCGTCCCACTATGGGTCCGATGAGCAGGTTTATCAGAAAAGGCCTCGAGAAGAGGAAAAACCTGAAAGAAAGAGAAAAAGTGAAGGTATACGGATCCAGGAGCGGTTGAGCCGCATTGTGGATCGAGGTCTAGCTGTGCCCCCGTCCATGCCCATGGTATTTTAAGTGCGTAGTTGTGTACGTGCGGCACGAATTTCACCGCTTTATTGGGGCTGGGACGAAGGCCGGATTGCTAGCTGAGCTCTGGATGAGCCAGACGGTCCTGTTGCAGAGTAGCTCGGACTCGCTTGACGGTGTCCAAGGGCTTTATTGACGAATTGAGGTTTTGCCTAAGAAGGTTATTCTGTACTTCTACCGCAAGGGCCGCGGTATGCTCCTCAGTACGGAGGGAGCGCTCCGTATTTCCATTGAGTGTTATAACACCGCGTGGTCCGGGCGTCTTGAGCTTAAGGTAGGCATAATGCGGCACCACATTGAATGAGAAAATGCGGTTCGTCCGAGCAATGCGTGATAACCACTACGGAAGGGGACGATGTCGAAGATTAATTCTTTGCTTCGGAAATTATTCGGGGATCTGAAGACCACTTCCAGTGTGATTGATCCCGTATAGCAGGCGTCTACACCTGGTATGACACCTTTAAAGGTGGTTTTGGTGGGCTTGATCCTTGAGGGAACAATACCCATTTTGCGCATTGTATCCTGATAGAGCAGGTTCAGGCTGCTACCACCGTCCATGAGGACGCGTGTGAGGTGGAATCCATCAATGATAGGGTCGAGCACTAGTGCGGCTAAACCGCCATGACGGATACTGGCCGGATGGTCCCTTCGATCGAAAGTGATCGGACAGGAGGACCACGGGTTTTATTTTGGGGCGACTGGCTCCATCGCGTAGACGTCCCTTAGTGCGCGCTTCCGCTCCCTTTTGGGGATATGGGTAGCATATATCATATTCACCGTTTTTACTTGGGGAGGAAACTTCTTCTGTCCCCCTATGTTCGGTGGCCGGGGTTCCTCATTGTTGTCGCTTTGTGATCCCTTTTCCTTGTTTTCGATGTTTAACTTGCCGGCCTGTTTAAAGACCCAACATTCTCTGTTGGTATGATTGGCTGGTTTATCGGTGGTGCCGTGGATTTAGCATGGACAATCGAGTATGCGGTCCAGACTGGACGTGCCTGGATTGTTTCTATTAAATGGCTTTTTCCACTGACCGGACTTGGAGCCACTGAATCCGGCATTGACGACCGTGTCTTCAGAGTTATCGCCATTATTTCGACGCTTGTATCTACTACGTCGGGGCTTGCCGTTACTGTCTCTAGCTTCAGAAGTGCCAGGTTTACTTGAGGTGTTGTTGCTACGAGCTAGCCAGCTACTTCGCCCGCGCAAAAGCGGGTCATGAGCGTCATAAGGGCTGCCATGGACTTCAGCTTCTCTTGGCCGAGGTGTCGGGTGAGCCACTCGTCATGGATGTTATGCTTAAAGGCTGCTAGGGCTTTGGCATCTGGACAGTCGACGATTTGGTTCTTTTTAGTTAGTAACCGAGTCCAGAATTTCCTGGCTGATTCTCCGGGTTGTTGGATTATGTGACTTAAGTCATCAACATCCGGAGGTCAGACATAAGTGCCTTGGAAGTTGTCAAGGAATGCATCTTCCAGGTTCTCCCAACAGCCAATGGAGTTTTCGGGCAGACTATTCAACCAGTGCCGAGCTGGTCCCTTGAGTTTTAGCGGGAGATACTTGATGGCATGGTGATCATCACCGCGGGCCATATGTATATGGAGAAGGAAGTCCTCGATCCATACCGCGGTATCTACTGTTCCATCATATGATTCAATGTTTACGGGTTTAAACCCTTGTGGGAATTCATGTTCCATTACTTCATCGGTAAAGCATAGGGGGTGTGCGGCGCCTCTGTCTCGGGCTACATCGCGATGCAGCTCGAATGGAGGTGGACTGCGGTATTCGGCCCGGACAGGTGTGTATTTGTTATATCCGACGTGGTGGCCATCGTTGCGCATTGGCGCGCACCCCCGCGATCCATAGATCGATCTGGTCTAGCCTGCTCTGTTCTCCAAGTCGTACCGCAGGTCATGTGTGTATCCCTGAGCTGTTGTGTTTCTATTTGTTTGGCGACGCGATTCCGGCTGGTGTTCGGTCTAAATTGCCGCTTTATCTCGGCCACGCGGTGGTCGGTCAGCTACATTATGCGCTGGTAGTGCTGGCTCTAGTGCCTCGTCATCGAATTGAGGTAGCAATTTACTCTTCGGGTAACTTTTGGTTGGGCGTTCGAGTCCGTATTCCTCGGCTGCCAGGACCTTAGTCCATCTATCGGTGAGCAGATCTTGATCAGCTTGAAGCTGCTGCTACTTCTTCTTCAGGCTCTTTGCCGTGGCTATAAGCCGGCGCTTAAAATGCTCCTGCTCGACGGGATCCTCTGGCACGATAAATTCTTCGTCCCCGAGGCTCACCTCATCCTCGGAGAGAGGCATGTAATTGTTGTCCTCCGAGTCGTCGTTCACGGCCTGTTCATCGAGGCTGGCTCGCCCGTGTTCCCGTTCAGCCTGTTCGAAACTTGGCTTGGCGGGGTGTTCGTTATCTTCGGCATCGTCCAGAGTGCTATTTTCTCTTGTGCTGGTATCGCTATTTTTACCATGGCGTGATTTAGAGCGGCGGTATTGACGTCGGCGCTTTGGCTGCTTCTCAGTAGGTTTATCCTCAACTGGATCCTTTATGTCATCGTCATTGTCTTCTTTGGGTGTATCCACCATGTATATGTCATATGAGGAGGTGGCTATCCAGCGCCCTGTGGGCGGTGGTTCCTGTTCTTCTCCGGCATCGTCATCCATACCGTCGATGTCTTCGGAGTCAAAATAAAGCATGTCGGTCAAACCATTGACAGTGGCTATCAAGTGGGTGGTGGGTGGGTAACGAAGCTATTCGTCGTCCGCTTCCCACTCAAGCCAGACATAGTTCGGCCAAGAATCTCCTAACAAGGAGAGAGATTTTAATGAGTTTAACACGTCGCCTAGGGGTGAGTGCTGGAAGATGTTCGTGGGGCTGAACTCTAAGATCGGCGCCCGGTCGATGGGTGCGGATACACGCGGTTCAGAGTCTATGGCCGGAGACGAGTCCGAGGTTCCGATGACACATGCCTCCTCGGAGGTCAGATCTGTGTTCGGCTCTAGCACAACTGAGTCTGCGGCCTCCATGGCGAGGTTGAGCTTACCGTCCTTGGATGGCGCACTCTGTTCTGGATCTAAGGCCAGAGCGATTACATGCGCTATCTCCTACACACAGTCCGATGATAGATTTTGGTCATATTCATCGTGGCGGCAAGGCGCGGCTGTCATGGGCTCGAATCTGTCGAAGATCAAGTCTCCGCGGATGTCGGTGGTGTAGTTCAAGCTTCCAAACCTGACCTGATGGCCAGGGGCATAGCTGTCGATCTACTCCAGATGGCCAAGCGAGTTGGCCTGCAGTGTGAAGCCACCGAATACAAAGATCTGTCCGGGGAGGAAGACCCCACCCTGGACTGCATTGTTATCGATGATTGGAGGAGCCATCTAGCCTTATGGTGACGACACAGAGGAACTCTCAATGAAAGCACCAATGTCGGTGTCAAAACCGGCGGATCTTGGGTAGGGGATCCCGAACTGTGCGTCTAAGGCTAATGGTAACAGGAGGCGGGGACACAATGTTTACCCAGGTTCGGGCCCTCTCGATGGAGGTAATACCCTACTTCTTGCTTGATTGATCTTGATGACATGAGTATTACAAGAGTTGATCTACCACGAGATCGTAGAGGCTAAACCCTAGAAGCTAGCCTATGATTATGATTGTTCTTGTCCTACGGACTAAACCCTCCAGTTTATATAGACACCGGAGGGGGCTAGGGTTACACAGAGTCGGTTACAGATAAAGGAATCTTCATATCCTAACCGCCAAGCTTGCCTTCCACGCAAAGGAGAGTCCCATCCGGACACGGGACAAGGTCTTCTATCTTGTATCTTCATAGCCCAATAGTCCGGCATATGCATATAGTCCGGCTGTTCGAGGACCCCTTAATCCGGGACTCCCTCAATGATCACCTACATTAAACTCACGCTTCTGTATCCTTTTGTCATGCCATCTTTTAACTTTTTCTTTAAACAACTTGGCATTCTCATAGGCTTGGGTTCTCCATTCATCAAGTGAGCTAAGGTCAAATAACGTCTTCTCACCGGAAAGTTTGAAATCATAATTGAGCTCTTTAATAGCCCAATATGCCTTATGTTCTAGTTCGAGAGGTAAGTGACAGGCCTTTCCATAAACCATTTTATACGGAGACATACCCATAGGATTTTTATAAGCGGTTCTATAAGCCCATAATGCATCATCAAGTTTCTTGGACCAATTCTTTCTAGATCTATTAACAGTCTTTTGCAAAATCAATTTAATCTCTCTATTGCTCAATTCTACTTGACCACTAGACTGAGGATGATATGGAGATGCAATTGTATTCTTAACATCATACTTAGTGAGAATTTTATGAAAAGCACCATGAATAAAATGTGAACCACCATCAGTAATTAAATATCTAGGGACTCCAAACCTCGAAATAATAACTTCTTTAAGCATTTTAATAGAAGTGTTATTATCAGCACTACTAGTTGGAATAGCTTCTACCCACTTACTAACATAATCAACAGCAACTAAAATATGTGTATACCCATTAGAGGGAGGAAAAGATCCCATATAATCAAAGCCCCAAACATCAAATGGTTCAATAACAAGTGAATAATTCATAGGCATTTCCTGACGTCTACTAATATTACCAATTCTTTGGCATTCATCACAAGACAAGACAAACTTACGAGCATCCTTAGAGAGAGTAGGTCAATAAAAACCGGATTGCAATACCTTATGTGCAGTTCTATCTCCAGCGTGGTGTCCTCCGTAAGCCTCGGAGTGACACTTGCGTCGGATCTGTTCCTGTTTATGCTCAGGTACATAAGATCTAATAACACCATCTACTCCTCCTTTATAAAGGTGTGGGTCATCCCAAAAGTAATGTCTTAAATCAAAGAATAACCTTTTCTTTTGCTGGTATGTGAAACTAGGTGGTATAAATTTAGCAACAATGTAATTAGCATAATTAGCATACCATGGAGTATCATGAGAAGCATTTACGACAGCTAATTGTTCATCAGGAAAGCTATCATCAATAGGCAGTGGAACATCAAGAACATTTTCTAACCTAGAAAAGTTCTCTGCAACGGGGTTCTCAGCTCCCTTTCTATCAATAATATGCAAATCAAATTCTTGAAGCAAGAGAACCCATCAAATAAGTCTAGGTTTAGCATCTTTCTTTTCCATAAGATATTTAATAGCAGCATGATCAGTGTGAACAGTAACTTTAGAATCAACAATATAAGATCTGAACTTATCACAAGCAAACACAACTGCTAAAAGTTCTTTTTCAGTAGTAGCATAATTTGTTTGGGCACTGTCTAGCGTTTTACTAGCATAATGAATAACATTCAATTTCTTATCAACTCTTTGCCCTAGAAAAACACCAACAACATTTCAATTAGGTGGCTGAACAATAGGTGTAGAAATCAAGGCCTTCTTAAGTATTTCAAATGCTTCTACACAATCATCATCAAAAACAAAAGGAACATCTTTTTGCAAGAGATTAGTGATAGGCCTAGAAATTTTAGAGAAGTCTTTAAAAAACCTCCTATAGAAACCAGCATGACGAAGAAAACTTCTTATACCTTTGATATCCATAGGACAAGGCATCTTTTCAATAGCATCTACTTTAGCTTTATCAACTTCAATACCTCTTTCAGAAATTTTGTGCCCCAAGACAATACCTTCATTAACCATAAAGTGACACTTCTCCCAATTCAAGCAATCATCAAAAGCAGTTCCGTAAACGGAGAAATCATCCATGAAAACCTCAACAATCTTTTCACAAAAGTCAGAGAATATAGCAGTCATACATCTTTGAAAGGTAGCAGGTGCATTGCATAAACCAAAGGGCATACGTCTATAAGTAGAGGATATGGTGCTGGTGAAGATGTTGATGGAGATTGACTCCCTCTCGATGAGAGGATCGATGGTGATGACGATGGCGATGATTTCCCCGTCCCGGAGGGATGTTTCCACGGCAGAACAGCTCCTCCGGAGCCCTAGATTGGTTCTGCCCAGGTTCCACCTCGAGACGGTGGCGCTTCGTCCCGAAAGCTTCTCTCCTCATTGTTTCCAGGGTAAAAGACACCATATAGTAGAAGATGGGTGTCGGGGGCCTGCCAGGGGCCCCACAAGGTAGGGGGCGCGCCCAGGGGATAGGGCGCGCCCTCCACCCTTGTGGCTGGCTGGTGGCCCCCTCTGGTGCTTTCTTCACTCAATATTTTTTATTTATTCTAAAACTAATCTCCGTGAAGTTTCAGGACTTTTAGAGTTGTGCAGAATAGGTCTCTAATATTTGCTCCTTTTCCAGTGCAGAAGTCTAGCTGCCGGCATTCTCCCTCTTCATGTAAACCTTATAAAATAAGAGAGAAAAGGCATAAGTATTGTGATATAACGTGTAATAACAGCCCATAATGCAATAAATATCAATAGAAAAGCATGATGCAAAATGGATGTATCACTGGACAACGGTCAAGAACATCCTGAAGTACCTAAAATGGACCAAGGATATGTTTCTCGTTTATGGAGGTGCCAAAGAGCTCGTCGTAAATGGTTACGTTAATGCTAGTTTTGACACTGATCCGGATGACTCTAAGTCACAAACCGGATACATATTATTTTGAATGGTGGAGCTGTCAGTTGGTGCAGTTCCAAGCAAAGTGTCGTGGCGGGATCTACGTGTGAAGCGGAGTACATAACTGCTTCGGAAGCATCAAATGAAGGAGTCTGGATGAATGAGTTCATATCCGATCTAGGTGTAATACCTAGTGCATCGGGTCCAATGAAAATCTTTTGTGACAGTACTGGAGCAATTGCCTTAGCGAAGGAATCCAGATTTCACAAAAGAACCAAACACATCAAGAGATGCTTCAACTCCATCTATGATCAAGTCAAGGAGGGAGACATAGATATTTGCAAAATACAAATGAATCTGAATGTAGTAGACCTGTTAAACAGGCATCTTCCACGAGCAAAACATGATCAGCGCCAAGACTCCATGGGTGTTAGAATCGTTACAAAGTAATCTAGATTATTGACTCTACTACAAGTGGGAGACTGAAGGAAATATGCCGTAGAGGCAATAATAAAGTTGTTATTTTATATTTCCTTATTCATGATAAATGTTTATTATTTATGCTAGAATTGTATTGATCAGAAACCTAAATACATGTGTGAATACATAGACAAACACGGTGTCCCTAGTGAGCCTCTATTTGACTAGCTCATTGATCAAAGATGGTTAAGGTTTCCTGACCATGGACATGAGTTGTTCTTTGATAACGGGATCACATCATTAGGAGAATGATGTGATGGACAAGACCCATCCGTTGGCTTAGCATATTGATCGTTCTGTTTTATTGCTACTGCTTTCTTCATGTCAAATACATATTCCTTCCACCCGCAAAAAAATACATATTCCTTCGACTATGAGATTATGCAACTCCCGGAAACCGAAGGAATGCCTTGTGTGCTATAAAACGTCACAACATAACTGGGTGATTATAAAGATGCTCTACAGGTATCTCCGAAGGTGTTTGTTGGGTTGGCATACACTGGTATGCGTAGGTGCTATACAATCAGTTTTTAACCCCTTTTTGCGATGGCATTTGGAACCGTCGCAAAGTGAGTGTGAGTGATAGGGGGGGTCCTTCCCTCACGACCCAGAAACCTTCGAGGATAGGCCCTCCCGGCACACACGCTCGGCAAAATGAGGTCGTGTGCGACCGGCGAGCGGGAAAATATGGTTATACATACAATAGTGCTAAAAATACAATTATACAGGCGAAACCATTTTCGATCGTAAGTACATCCCACACAGTCAGTCCCTGCTAAACGTTTCCGATCGTATGTACATCACACACAGTCAATCCAAGGAGTACGTTTCCGTTCTTATGTACATCCCACAGTCAATCCAATGAAAACTTTTCCGTTTGTATGTACTTCCCACATAGTCAATCCAGGGAAAATGTTTTCGTTCGTATGTACATCCCACACAGTCAATCCAGGGAAAACATTTCTGTTCATATGTACATCCCACATAGGTTTATGTATAGGCTCGTGTGTGATAGGTGTAACTATCACACACGCTCCGCGTTGATTAATAGTTTGCTTTTATCAACTACATCACACACGATTTGATGAAGAAAACTGTGTGGCATTGGGCTATCCATCACAAGCGCTTTTACTTCTAGAACTGTTTGCAAAGTTCCTTGACCCATTTAGCAGGTTTATTAGTTTACCACTAATAATTCTAGTATTACGCAAATTCACATTCATATCAAACAGCTGTTTGCCAATTTCATATCAGGCACATAGATATATTTTAACATCACAGTATGATAGCTACCAAAAAATAGCACAGTACAACATATAGATAGTTTAACCTCATAAGAACAATATTACAACAATATATTCATTTCCCTAATCGAGATCATCTAGGCTCGCCTTATCCACCTCTGCTTTCAGTTCAGTAAGAACCTGTTTTGCAGGAGCCAGCAGTGAAAGTGCCTCCTCCTTCGCCAACACCATCTTAGCAAAGTATGATTTAAAAAAATCTGAGCTCATTATCCACCTTCCTCTTTTTATCCTGCATCTTCAAATATTCGTGAGCGTTGACAATACTTTCTCTAAGCCTACCTGTGTTCTCTTCCTGATACATGCTCCAGAGCTTTGCTAGGCACATCTTCCAAGACTGTGGACACTCTTGATCAACCCACTCCAAGTAAGAACACTTCCGTTCATCCTATAATATTTAAAACTAGATCAGTAACAATTGTAGGGAAAATGGGTTTATAGCAACAAAGAAAATCACCAATACTTATTTTGAAAACTGAAGAAACAGGTTAATTATGGCATATGTTCTCAAAAAGATCAATGTGCAAATGAATTATTTGCTACTAAGACAACAACCAAATTCTGAAACATCAGAAGCTATAATTAACTACGACAACGCTACAAGTTCTTACTCATGTACTATAAATAACAAACTGAACATTTTAAGAGGAAGGTAAATATAACTGCAACAACATAGCGATAGTGTTTGGATGACAACAAATTGATACTAAAAGGTGTGTACATGCACAAATTTAGTAACATAGAACTAATAGCATTAAGGTCATCCACTATGTATGCCAAAACCGGTGTAAAGACAATTGTTGCTACATCTCGTACCGGTGCCCTTCACTGGCGAGCCGATGCAACAGAAAAAAAACAGGGACCCGAACTCCGGAGCACCTAGTTGCTCCAACGCCCAGTTCCTTTGTGCCATAAAGATTTAGTATTTTACTGCTTGGCTGCTCGGATGTGTGGACAAGTTGGCTCCACAAACTGCCGAAGCGGTGCCAAATAATTTTCTAATGGCACCACTGATGAGATGGCAACATTTTTAGATACTAGGTACAAACTGTGACACTGTCTTAGGATGCGTTTGGTTGAAGGTGTGGTATGAATGGTTTGGAACCGTGACAGTGTCTGAATCACATCTAACAAATGATTTGTAACAACAAAAGAGGGTCTAACCTTCTCTACACATGCCAGAGACTTCCTCCCACTGTCCAAGGATTCAAACACAACTAGCTTCACACATGGAGATTGATGGTGACAACGAGTAGACATATCTTCAGCCACCCCAGTCCATTCGTTGCAACTGATGGTCCTAGGGAACTACAAGAGGAAGAAATGACTCAAATTGACCGCTAGGCCGGTAAAAATCCTTCATTCCAAGTCTTAGCCCGAGAGAGAGAATAGAGGCATACCCAGGTGGTGAAGGAGTCGTCGGAGGAGGAGGAACCGCTGGAGAGGTCTTTGAAGAAGACCATGGCAACCCCAGCGGTAGGATGCGAGACGGCGAGGGCGAGGAAGCAAGTGAGGAAGCGGCTATAGCTTAGGAAGGAAGGAAGGGGAAATAGGGAAAATGTGACTTGTGGTCGAGGAGAAAAGGGGATGCGGAGGGGGAGGGTAGATATTTTGGCGGTAGGCCAAAAATTTCAAAATGTGGAGGGAAACTTTGCGCGCGGTGCCACCGGACACAATTCACTTTGAACGATAGTGTGCATCGCAAACGAGTCTTCTGCTTAACACGCATGGGATGAGTTTGAGAATTCAAATTATGGTGGAAATTTCCCCGGGTACGTCATTGCATAATTTATATCGCGTACTAATTTGGTCACACAAAAGAGTGTACAACACACAGACCAGACTTACTGAATCGAGCAATTTTAGTAATTAAAAGAGCCAGTTCACCTAAACATTGCTATAACAGAAGACCAGCATTAAAACAAAGCCTAAGTACGAATAATTTTAACAAATCCGCTGTCGCGCTGGCCTATGCATCACAGGTGTGAGATGAGACATCAATGACTTGTCCTGGCGACATGCCGCCGTTGGTGGACTTCGCGTCCCACCTGCTAAAGTCGACCGCGTCCTCGTCCTCGACGCCACCCTCAAGGCTGTAGTACTCGTAGTAGTGGCGTGGGCCACGTGCAACTCCTCCTCCCGGTGCTCCTCGATCTCCGCCGCCTCCTACATCTCTAGCTCCCGCTCGACGACCTCATGAGGAAGCAGGAGCTCCATGGCCACCGCCGCCTTTTCGGACGTGGGTTGCATGCTGGATTCTGAGGTGGCCTGGAATATCTTGGTGTGGATGGCCTCGCCCCGAGCCAGGGTGACATCAGCGAGACGGACGACAGCTTGAGCGCTCTCGGCGTTTGCAACCGCCGTCGTAGCAGCAACTGCAGCCGTCTCGGCTACTGCAGCTGCCCCTCGGCTGCCGCAGATGCCCTCTCGGCGGAAGCGGCCACGCTCAATGCGGATGTAGTGGCACTCTTGGCGTAGGCTGCTGTGCTCTCGGTGCAGGCGGTGGAGCTCAGGGGGGACGTGACCATCGTACAGGCCTTCACGAAGAGTTTCCATGGTGTCATCTTTGTAAGAAGGTGGTGCGGGAATGGGGATCGGGATTTGTGGATTCGGGGGTTGCCGGCACTGGAGCAGACGAGCCGGTGAAGCTTAAGGAGAAAGACTTAAATAGATCCAGAAATTTTAATCGCAAACGATTCCTAAAAAACAACTATGTGTGATGTTGTAGATATTTTTTATTAGCTGTGAAAGACGAATTTGGAGTAAAGTGGCAACGGATGGTGTTTTAAATGTACGAGAAAAATTGATGTACTCATACAACTGTCATATCAAATGGAAAATTTCAGGGGTCATTTGACATTTTAAGACATTTAAGTGATTTTCTAGCCACTTAATGACCGTAGTTGAAATTTGAACTACATGTACATGCAACAGCTAACCATAACGGTTTGAAAGGTCATATTTTGTGTACTTGTGTGCGATTTAATTCCATGTGTAGTAAATTGGAAGGAATTTTCAAACATATTGGTCTAATGGCTATGACACAATTAAGCATGGAGTGCCATGGCATTTAAATTCGAAAAAAATAAAAAAAGATCAGAAACACGTGAAACCTTGCTTGATGTAATGTCATGCCACCAAGATTATGTGGTAAATTTTTTGGCATGTTTCACGAAAGTTTGGACACACACCCCTCACAAACCGGAGCAACTCACTAGAAGGCTCGTGGTTCCGAGAGGGAACAATGCATGAATCATGACAAACGGGAGATAGCTTCCTATTACGGCCTTCAAAATTTTTCTATGTGTAACATGCACTAATACAACTATCATGTGAAAATTTGGAAAATTTTAGGGGCCAGTTGACCTTTTGAAGACATTTAAGTGATTCTCTAGCCATTTAATGACCATAATTCAAATTTGGACTACATCTACATGCAACGGCTAACCATAACAGTTTGAAAACACATATTTGTGTACTTGTGTGTGAGTTAATTCCATGTGCAGAAAATTAAAAGGAATTTTCAAACATATTGGTCTCACGGCATGGACACATGCATGGAGTGCCATGGAATTTTAATTCCAAAAAATGAAAAAATGATCAAAAAAACATGAAACCTTGCTTGATGTAATGTCATGCCACCAAGATAATGTGGTAAAAAAAATCCTGTTTGACGAAAGTTTGGACACACACCCCGCACAAACCGGAGCAACTCACTAGAAGGCTCGTGGTTCCGAGAGGGAACAATGCATGTTCGATGACGAACAGGAGATAGCTTCCTCTTACGGATTTCAATTTTTTTTTTCAACGTGTAACATGCACTAATACAACTGTCATGTGAAAATTTGGAAAATTTCAGGGGTCATTTGACATTTTGAAGACATTTAAGTGATTTTCTTGCCATCTAATGATTGTAATTCAAATTAGAACTACATGTACATGCAACGGCTAACCATAACGGTTTGAAAAATCATATTTGTGTACTTGTGTGCAAGTTAATTCCATGTGCAGCAAATTAGAAGGAATTTTCAAACATATTGGTCTCACGGCATGGACACTACATGCATGCAGTGCCATGGCATTTTAATTCCAAAAAATTAAAAAATGATCAGAAAAACGTGAAACATTGCTTGATGTAATGTCATGCCACCAAGATAATGTGGTCAAATATTGTCCTGTTTGACGAAAGTTGGACACACACCCTGCACAAACCGGAGCAACTCACTATAAGGCTCGTGGTTCCGAGAGGGAACAATGCATGTTTGATGACGAACGGGGGATAGCTTCCTCTTATGGCCTTCAAATTGTTTTTCAACATGTAACATGCACTAATACAACTGTCATGTCAAAATTTGGAAAATTTCAAGGGTCAATTAACCTTTTGAAGACATTTAAGTGATTTTCTTGCCATTTAATGACCGTAATTCAAATTAGACCTACATGTAGATGCAACGGCTAACCATAATGGTTTGAAAAATCATATTTGTGTACTTGTGTGCGAGTTAATTCCATGTGAAGTAAATTAGAAGGAATTTTCAAACATATTGGTCTCACGACATGGACACATGCATGGAGTGCCATGGCATTTTAATTCATAAAAAAATAAAAAATGATCGGAAAAACATGAAACCTTGCTCTATCTAATGTCATGCCACCAAGATGATGTGGTAAAAAAATTGGCTTGTTTGACAAAAGTTTGGACACACACCCCTCACAAACCGGAGCAACTCACTAGAAGGCTCATGGTTCCAAGAGGGAACAATGCATGTTTGATGACGAACGGTAGATAGCTTCCTTTTACGGACTTCAAAAAATTTCTACGTGTAACGTGCACTAATACCACCGTCATGTCAAAATTTGGAAAATTTCAAGGGTCATTTGACCTTTTGAAGACATGTAAGTGTTTTTCTAGCCATTTAATGACCATAATTCAAATTTAAACTACATCTACATGCAACGGCTAACCATAACGGTTTGAAAAATCATATTTGTGCACTTGTGTGCGAGTTAATTCCATGTACAGTAAATTAGAAGGAATTTTCAAACATATTGGTCTCACGACATGGACACATGCATGGAATGCCATGGCATTTTAATTCCAAAAATTTAAAATCGATCAGAAAAACATGAAACCTTGTTTGATGTAATGTCATGCCACCAAGTTGATGTGGTAAAAAATTAGCCTGTTTGACGAAAGTTTGGACACACACCCCTCACAAAGCGTAGCAACTCACTAGAAGGCTTGTGGTTCCGAGAGGGAACAATGCATGTTAGATGGCGAACATGAGATAGCTTCCTCTTACGGCCTTCAAATTTTCTCTACATGTAATGTGCACTAATACAACTGTCATGTGAAACTTTGAAAAGTTTCAGGGGTCATTTAACCTTTTGAAGACATCTAAGTGATTTTCTAGCCATTTAATGACCGTAATTCAAATTTGAACTACATCTACATGCAATGGCTAACCATAACGGTCTGAAAAATCATATTTGTGTACTTATGTGCGAGTTAAAAAATCATTAGACGATGTAAATATCTGGTGTTCAAAAAGGAAAATGTAAAATCTAGCAAGACAACCGTCCCCACACGATTGGCACTCTATTTCGTGCCTCGAGGTTTGGAAGGTGAGTGGCTAGCTTTATTAATCAGACATGGTTCTGCATTGGGAACTGTCAGCTATTATGTTCACACATGGATTTTTCTGCGGGAATCGTGTGTAATTCACACTATAGTACTCATAAATTCCGGCGACCGGCGTGTGTACTATTCCTGTCGAGCTAGATTCTGGCCGCCAATAAATACTACCTTGCTCATGTCGTCCCGCCTACATTCTCATCTAGATCCTCCCATTGCTCGCCCTCTCTCTCTCTCTGTCAAATCTCTTCCATGGCACTGCCGGTCTGCCCACACGCCGATGAGGAGTCGCCGCCCCCCAAGGACGCTCACTCGAAGAGCAACAACGAGGACACCTACGCGCTGCCGGACGAGGTTGCGCCGGACCCCCCAACTTTGGATTGGTTTTGGGGCCAGTATGGTTTTTGTCTTTGGAAGTCCCTACCGCCGGCTGAGAAAGTCAGGCAAGTGGCTTTCAAGAAGGAGATGGCGGAGGAGGATGCCAGGTACCAGGCGGCCTGTGAAGCTCGTGATGCCACCCAGAAAAAGGAGGAGGCGGAGCTTTGGGGGCAGGCGCGTCATCGTGCGGAGGAGGTGTAAGAAGACGGGTACTTCGCGAGGAAGGCCAGAGGCGCTAGGCACCTCGTTGCTGCGTGGAGCTGGGCCGATAAGCTCCAGCGTGCCACCGACGACGAGCTCTAGTGGGCGCCCAACAAAATGGCAAGTTCGTTTGTGCGCGTCCACCTGCAAGAGGAAGATTGGCACGTCAAGCGCTGCGAGGCGGAGCAGTTGGAGGAGGCGGAGTACTGCCTCTGCTCTGGGAAGACGTTGTGCACCAGGGAGCTGCTGGCGAGGTGCTGCCAGAATGCTGGCCCCAGGAGGGATTATTAGTTTTAGTATTGTTCATTTTCAATTTGATGCATTGTACCTAGTAGTTAAGTATCATCACGTATATGTGATGATATTACATATATTTTGTGATGAACTAATGAACAATTAATATTATATATATTATGAATTCCATTTTCTATCTGTTTTTGTATACTAATTTGAATCTATCTGTTATCATCCACATATACAGAATGGAAAGCATATAAACACACATTGAAACAGAACATATAATAACGGAAAACAGAGTACACACGTTGAAACAGAGCAATAAATAGAGCAATACTATGATTGCTGTGAATAGATAGCTATCCACATTGAAATGACTCAACAAAATAAAACACGTCCATGAGACCATGACCAACAGCCCTTGCCTATGGTATCTCTTGGCTCTGCCTAAACTCGTGTAGGCGTTCATCCAAGCGGTCGACATGCTCGCGGTAGGCAAATGGCGCGACCCATGCGAACGGCGCAGAGGGCGTCCGGTGCAAGTACGGCGCTGCCGGCCTCTGGTGCAAGTACCGCGCAGAGGGCATGTGCCCACTCCTGGCGAGGAATGGGGGTACTGACAGGACATGTACCCAGCTGCGATGCCCTGTCAACAGCAGGCAAGCACCGATGGATTCGCTCTTGCTGTGCGGCGCGCTGCGCCTCTCGCTCTACGGCGCTCCAACGGCTCGTCGTGCGGCGAGCCGCGGCCTATCGGCGCGGACGCGCCTAGCTTGCTCTGCGACACGCCATCGATCACATTGTGCGTCGAGCTGCAGCCTCTCGGCGCTGACATGCCTATCTTGATCCGCAACACTGAAGCGCCATGCACCAAGGGTCTGCTCAGCCCTGGCGATGACGCGCATCACGGTGTCGTCCATCGCGTTGCCGGGGAGCACCGCAGCCTCGACGGGTCGTGGCGCCTTCTGGTTTTCATGGTCGACGAGGTTGATGGCAGAGGCAGCGTTTTGGTGGGTTTGGCATGCTTGGAAAAGGTGGGTGTGCTACAGGCTGCGCTTGTTGCCTCCGTGCATCGCGCTGCACCTAGGTTTATGCGCAATATCGCTGGGTGGTGGGAAACAGGTGAGGAAATGGCAGGAAATGGTGGCGTGTTCATAAAACACCATCAATTAATGGAAACTTAGCATATAAGGAACATCGAGCTAGCACAAGAAGTAGATGATGACGAGATGAGCATGGACCACACTAGGGAACCTGTCACTGATGAATTCATCAATCGCAAATGGTTGTACACTAGCAAGCGTTCGCCCACGACACACACGGCTTATTCCATCACAAACATCTCGGATGGATCAACTGTATGCCACGTATATACATTGTAAAAATGTAATGTGGTAGACCTTCTTTAACATATGTTAAAAAATGAAATAAAAATAAAAAACAAGGACCTCGAGGTTAAATTAGCTGAGAGGATGGGTCATTTCGGTCATTTGACCGGAAAGACCCATACTATCAATTAATTTAAGATCAACACAACTTCCCATCTAGTCACCCATCTGATGGCTGCTCCAGCCTGAGCACACTTAACTTGAGAGTTCTGTTACATGAGCTAGTGGTGGAACAACTAGTCCTTGCCGATATAGGATGCCTCTTTGCATCCTTATGGCATATCCGAATGACCGCCCGTCCCCCAATGGCCAATAGATGTTGTATAGACAGAGCATATCACATACGTCTTATTAGAAGCAACCGTCTGTGTTATTATCAGTCTTCGCACACATTTCTGATTACATACTTGTTTGCCGCATATCACACACATCTTGTTATATTGAACTATTTCTGTTTTCTTGTCTCAATGCAAACAGTTCATCCGAGTGAATCGCATGCCGTATATCACACACACCTTGATCTGGCTGACCATTTCCTTTGTGTTGCCTAATCACAAATAGTTCATCCGAGTGAAGCATATGCTGTATATCACACACACCTTCATCTGGAAGCCTGTTTCTTTTGTTCCTCCTCATCACAAACAGTTAATTTAACTGAACTGTATGCCCTGCATCGCACACTAAACCAAAATCTAAACCATGTTTGATGCATCCGTCATCGCAAACGTTTGCACCTTTTTTGACAGGTTTTTACACCACCGTTTTCGATTATTGCATCGCACACAGTTTTGTCGAAGGGTCTCTGATTGTAGTGTCGCGTTAGCAGCATCCTGCAGTAGTGATAGATCGAGATTAGGATTTGTCACTCTGAGTATCGGAGAGGTATCTCTAGGCCCTCTCAATAATACACATCATAAGAAGCCTTGCAAGCAAAGTGACTAATGAGTTTTTTGTAGGATGATGTATTACGGAACGAGTAAAGAGACTTGCCGATAACGAGATTGAACTAGGTATGAAGATACCGACGATCGGATTTCGGGCAAGTAACATACCGATGGACAAAGAGAATCACGTATGTTGTCATAACGGTTTGACTGATAAAGATCTTCGTAGAATATGTTGGAGCCAATATGAGCATCCAGGTTCCGCTATTGGTTATTGACCGGAGAGGTGTCTCGGTCATGTCTACATAGTTCTCGAACCCGTAGGGTCTGCACGCTTAACATTCGTTAACGATATAGTATTATATGAGTTATGTGATTTGGTGACCCAATTTAGTGTGGAGTCCCGGATATGATAACGGACATGATGAGGAGTCTCGAAATGGTTGAGTGGTAAAGATTGATATTTAGGATGATGATAGTTGGACACCGAAACTATTCTGGAGTGTATTGGGTATTTTTCAAAGTACCGGTGGGGTTACCAAACCCCCGGGGGGAACATATGGGCCACATGGGCCATGGGAGGGGAGCACACCAGCCCACAAAGGGGTGGCGTGCCCCCTTATGGCAGGAGGCCGAATTGGAAAAGGAGAAGAGGGGGTTCGGCCCCCCTTCCTTCTCTTCTCCCCTCTTCCCTTTTCCTTCTTGCAGTTATGGCAGGGGGGAGGCCGAATAGGGGAAGACCCCAAGTAGGATTCGGCCTACTTGGGGCGCACCCCTTGGAGAGAGGGCGCCTAGCACAAGATATACATCAATTGTTAGCCATGTGTGGCGCCCTCTCCACGGTTCACATCCTCCGTCGTATTTTCGTAGTGTTTAGGCGGGGCCTGATGTCTACTACGCAAGCTTCTTCTTGTAGACTTGTGTTGGGCCTCAAAGCGCGGAGTTTTGAAGGACAGTAGTAAATTTCTCTCAAGTCGATGACCTAAGGTTTATCAATCCATGGGAGGCGCAGGATGAAGATGGTCTCTCTCAAACAACCCTGTAACCAAATAACAAAGAGTCTCTTGTGTCCCCAACACACCCAATATAATGGTAAATTGTATAGGTGCACTAGTTCGGGGAAGAGATGGTGATACAAGCATAATATGGATAGTATATATAGGTTTTTGTAATCTAGAAATATAAAAACAGCAAGGTAGCAAGTAACAAAAGTGAGCGAAAACGTTGTTGCAATGCTTAGAAACAAGGCTTAGGGTTCATACTTTCACTAGTGCAAGTTCTCTCAATAATGATAACATAATTGGATCATATAACAATCCCTCAACATGCAACAAAGAGTCACTCCAAAGTCACTTATAGCGGAGAACAAACGAAAAGATTATTGTAGGGTACAAACCACCTCAAAGTTATTCTTTTCGATCGATCTATTGGGCTATTCCTATAAGTGTCACAAACAGCCCTAGAGTTCATACTAAAATAACACCTTAAGACACACATCAACCAAAACCCTAATGTCACCCAGATACTCCAATGTCACCACAAGTATCCGCGGGTTTGATTACACGATATTTATCACACAATCTCAGGTTCATCTATTCAAACCAACACAAAGAACTTCAAAGAGTGCCCTAAAGTTTCTACCGGAGAGTCAAGACGAAAACGTGTGCCAACCCCTATGCATATGTTCACAAGGTCACAGAACCCACAAGTTGATCCCCAAAACATACATCAAGTGGATCACGTGAATATCCCATTGTCACCACAGATAAGCACATGCAAGACATACATCAAGTGTTCTCAAATCCTTAAAGTATCAATCCGATAAGATAACTTCAAAGGGAAAACTCAATACATTACAAGAAGGTAGAGGGGGAGAAACATCATAAGACCCAACTATAATAGCAAAGCTCGCGATACATCAAGATCGTGCCAAATCAAGAACATTAGAGAGAGAGAGAGAGAGAGAGAGAGAGAGAGAGAGAGAGAGATCAAACACATATCTGCTGGTACATACTCTCAGCCCCGAGGATGAACTACTCCCTCCTCGTCATGGAGAGCGCCGGGATGATGAAGATGGCCACCGGTGACGGATTCCCCCTCCGCAGGGTGCCAAAACAGGGTCCCAATTGTTTTTTGGTGGATACAGAGGCTTGCGGTGGCAGAACTCCTGATCTAGGTTTTGTTCTGGAGGTTTGGGGATATATAAGAGGTGTTGGCATCAGGGTCAAGTCAAGGGGGTCCACGAGGCAGTCACAAGGTAGGGGGCGCGCCCTCCTCCCTTTTGGTGGCCTTGGGACTCTTCTGGTCCGTCTCCGATGCTCCGTTGGCTTCTTCTAGTCCATAAATAATCACCGTGAACTTTCAGCTTGTTTGGACTCCGTTTGATATTGTTTTTCTGCGAAACTCAAAAACAAGATAAAACATAAAGTGGCACTGGGCTCTAGGTTAATAGGTTAGTCCCAAAAATCATATAAAATAGCATATAAATGTATATAAAACATCCAAGATGGATAATATAATAGCATGGAACAATCAAAAAAATATAGATACGTTGGAGACGTTTCAAGCATCCCCAAGCTTAATTCCTGCTCGTCCTCGAGTAGGTAAATGATAAAAACAAATTTTTGATGTGGAATGCTACTTAACATATTTATCCATATAATTTTTCTTTATTGTAGCAAGAATATTCAGATCCATAAGATTCAAAACAACAGTTTAATATTTACATAAAAACAATAGTACTTCAAGCATACTAATAAAGTAATCATGTCTTCTCAAAATAACATGGCCAAAGAAAGTTATCCCTACAAAATCATGTAGTTTGGCTATGCTCCATCTTCATCACACAAAATATTCAAATCATGCACAACCCTGATGAAAAGCCAAGCAATTGTTTCATACTTTTGATGTTCTCAAACCTTTTCAACTTTCATGCAATACATGAGCGTGAGCCATGGACATAGCACTATAGGTGGAATAAAATATGGTGGTTGTGGAGAAGACAAAAAGAAGGAGATAGTCTCACATCAACTGGGCATATCAACGGGCTATGGATATGCCCATCAATAGATATCAATGTGAGTGAGTAGGGATTGACATGCAACAGATACACTAGAGCTATAAGTTTATGAAAGCTCAAAAAGAAACTAAGTGGGTGTGCATCCAACTCGCTTGCTCACGAAGACCTAGGGCCATTTGAGGAAGCCCATCATTGGAATATACAAGCCAAGTTCTATAATGAAAAATTCCCACTAGTATATGAAAGTGACAACATAGGAGACTCTCTATCATGAAGATCATGGTGCTACTTTGAAGCACAAGTGTGGAAAAAGGATAGTAGCATTGCCCCTTCTCTCTTTTTCTCCCATTTATTTTTTTTATTTTTTGGGCTCTCTTTTTTTCCTCTTTTTTTATTTTTATTTTTCATTTTTCGTCCGAAGTCTCATCCCAACTTGTGGTGGAATCATAGTATCTATCATCCTTTCCTCACTAGGACAATTCTCTAATAATGAAGATCATCACACTTTTATTTACTTACAACTCAAGAATTACAACTCGATACTTAGAAATATGACTCTGTATGAATGCCTCCGGTGGTGTACCGAGATGTGCAATGAATCAAGAGTGACATGTATGAAAGAATTGTGAACGGTGGCTTTGCTGCAAATACATGTCAACTACATGATCATGCAAAGCAATATGGCAATGATGAACCGTGTCATAATAAATAGAATGGTGAAAAGTTGCATGGCAATATATCTCAAAATGGCTATGGAAATGGCACAACAGGTAGGTATGGTGGCTTTTTTGAGGAAGGTATATGGTGGGTGTAAGGTACCGGTGAAAGTTGCACGGTACTAGAGAGGCTAGAAATGGTGGAAGGGTGAGAGTGTTTATAATCCATGGACTCAACATTGGTCATAAAGAACTCACATACTTATTGCAAAAATCTATTAGTTATCGAAACGAATTACTACGCGCATGCTCCTAGGGGGTAGATTGGTAGGAAAATACCATCGCTCGTCCCCGGCCGCCACTCATAAGGAAGACAATCAATAAATAAATCATGCTCCGACTTCATCACATAACGGTTCACCATACGTGCATCTACGGGAATCAAAAACTTCAACACAAGTATTTCTACAATACAGAATTACTCCCTAGCATGACTGTAATATCATCATCCTCATATCTCAAAACAATCATAAAGAATCGAACTTCTCATAGTATTCAATGCACATTATATGAAAGTTTTTATTATATCCCTCTTGGATGCCCGTCATATTAGGACTAAATTCATAACCTAAGAAAATTACCATGTTGTTTAAGACTCTCAAAATAATATAAATGAAGCACGAGAGTTCATCAATTTCTTCAAAATAAAACGTTGTGCTCTAAGAAGATATAAGTGAAGCACTAGAGCAAACGACAAACTACTCCAAAAGATATAAGTGAAGATCAATGAGTAGTCGAATAATTATGTAACTATGTGAAGACTCTCCAACATTTAAGAATTTCAGATCTTGGGATATTATTCAAACAAAAAGCAAAACAAAATAAAATGACATCGCAAGGATAGCACATATCATGTGAAGAAGCAAAAACTTAGGCTCAACCAAAACTGATCGATAGTTGTTGAAGAAGAAAGGTGGGATGCCAACCAGGGCATCCCCAAGCTTAGATGCTTGAGACTTCTTGAAACATTAAATAGGGATGCCTTGGGCATCCCCAAGTTGATCTTTTGTGTCTCCTTAATTCCTTTTATAATCACGGTTTCCCTAAATCTTAAAAACTTCATCCACACAAAACTCAACAAGAATTCGTGAGATAAGTTAGTATAAATCAATGCAATAACCTTATCATTCTCTACTGTAGCAAATCACTAAAGTATTTATTTGATATTGCCTACTAAATGCCTCTGCATATTTGACATTCATATCCTCAAATAGAATCATTAAACAAGCAAACATATGCAACATAACAGCAATCTGTCTAAACAGAACAGTCTATAAAGAATGCAAGAGGACTCATACTTCCCTAACTCAAAAAATTCTGAAAAATTTGGACAATGTAGGAAATTTATATATCAATCTTGTGTAAAATTTCAGATCAAAAGCATGTTCCAGTGAATTTTCAAATTTCCTGGACTGAGCGCAAAAGTTTCTGTTTTTGCACAAAATCAAGTCAACTATCATCCACACTATCCCAAAGGCTTTACTTGGCACTTTATTGAAACAAAATCTATAAAACATGATTACTACAGTAGCTTAATCATGTGAACACACAAAAACAGTAGAGGTAAATGTTGGGTTGTCTTACAACAAATGCTTTTCTTTAATGCCTTTTAGCTAGGCATGATGATGTCAATGATGCTCACATAAAAGATAAGAATTGAAACATAATGGGAGCATCATGAAGCATATGACTAGCACATTTAAGTCTAACCCACTAACTATGCATAGGGATTTTGTGAGCAAACACCTTATGAGAACAAGAATCAACTAGCATAGGAAGGCAAAACAAGCATGACTTCAAGATTTTCAACATAAAGAGAGGAAACTTGATATTATTGCAATTCCTACAAGCATATATTACTCCCTCATAATAATTTTCAGTAGCATCATGAATGAATTCAACAATATAACCACCACATAAAGCATTCTTTTCATGATCTACATGCATATAAATTTTACTACTCTCCACATAAGCAATTTTTTTATGAATAGTAGTAGGAGCAAACTCAACAAAATAACTATCATGTGAGGCATAATCCAATTGAAAATTATATCAAGATGATAAGTTTCATGGTTATCATTATCCCTTATAGCATACATGTCATCACAATAATCATCATAGATAGCAACTTTGTTCTCATAACCAATTGGAACCTCTTTCGAAATAGTGGATTGATCACTAAATAAAGTCATGACCTCTCCAAATCCACTTTCATAATTATCACAATAAGACTCAACACCCTCCAAAATAGTGGAATCATTTCTTCCTAAAGTTGACACTCTTCCCAACCCACTTTCATCAATATAATCATCATAAATAGGAGGCATGCTTTCAAAATAATAAATATTTTCATCAAAACTTGGGGGACAAAAAATATCATCTTCATCAAACATAGGATCCCCAAGCTTGTGGCTTTGCATATCATTACCATCATGGATATTCAAAGAATTCATATCAACAACATTTCAATCATGCTCATCATACAAATATTTTATGCCCAACATTTTATTGACATCTTCTTCTAACACTTTGGCATAATTTTCTGAATCCTTATTTTCACGAAAGACATTAAAGAGATGAAGCATATGAGGCAACCTCAATTCCATTTTTGTAGTTTTCTTTTATAGGCTAAACTAGTGATAAAACAAGAAATAAAAAGATTTGATTGCAAGATCTAAAGATATACCTTCAAGCACTAACCTCCCAGGCAAAGGCGCCATAAAAGAGCTTGATGTCTATTACGCAACCTTCTCCTTGTAGACTCGTGTTGGGCCTCCAAGCGCAGAGTTTTGTAGGACAGTAGCAAATTTCCCTCAAGTGGATGACCTAAGATTTATCAATCCGTGGGAGGCGTAGGATGAAGATGGTCTCTCTCAAACAACCCTGCAACCAAATAACAAAGAGTCTCTTATGTCCCAACACACCCAATACAATAGTAAATTGTATAGGTGCACTAGTTTAGCGAAGAGATGGTGATACAAGCATAATATGGATAGTAGATATAGGTTCTTGTAATTTGAAAATATAAAAACAGCAAGGTAGCAAGTAACAAAGAGTGAGCGAAAACGGTATTGTAATGCTTAGAAACAAGGCCTAGGTTTCATACTTTCACTACTGCAAGTTCTCTCAACAATGATAACATAATTGGATCATATAATAATCCCTCAACGTCCAACAAAGAGTCACTCCAAAGTCACTAATAGCAGAGAACAAATGAAAAGATTATTGTAGGGTACAAAACCACCTCAAAGTTATTCTTTCTGATCGATCTATTGGGCTATTCCTATAAGTGTCACAAATAACAACTTCAGACACACGTCAACCAAAATCCTAATGTCACCTAGATACTGCTATGTCACCACAAGTATCTGCAGGTTTGATTATACGTATGCATCATCAATCTCAGATTCATCTATTCAAACCAACACAAAGAATTTCAAAGAGTGAACCAAAGTTTCTATCGGAGAGTCAAGACGAAAACGTGTGCCAACCCCTATGCATAAGTTCACAAGGTCACATAAACCGCAAGTTGATCACCAAAACATACATCAAGTGGATCACGTGAATATCCCATTGTCACCACAGATAAGCACATGCAAGACATACATCAAGTGTTCTCAAATCCTTAAAGTCTCAATCTGATAAGATAACTTCAAAGCGAAAACTCAATCCATTACAAGAACGTAGAGGGGTAGAAACATCATAAGATCCAACTATAATAGCAAAGCTCACGATACATCAAGATCGTGCCAAATCAAGAACACGAGAGAGAGAGAGAGAGAGAGAGATCAAACACATAGCTACTAGTACATACCCTCAGCCCCGAGGGTGAACTACTCCCTCCTTGTCATGGAGAGCGCCAGGATGATGAAGATGGCCACCGGTGAAGGATTCCCCCTCCGACAAGGTGCCGAAACAGGGTCCCGATTGGTTTTTGGTGGCTATGGAGGCTTGCGGCGGCGGAACTCCCGATCTAGGTTATATTCTGGAGGTTTGGGGATATATAAGAGGTGTTGGCGTCGGGGGCAAGTCAGGGGGTCCAAGAGGCAGCCACAAGGTAGGGGGTGCGCCCTAGGGGGCGCCCTCCACCCTTGTGGTGTCCTTGGGACTCTTATCCGATGCTCCGTGGGCTTCTTCTCGTCCATAAATAATCACCGTAAATTGTCATCTCGTTTGGACTCCGTTTGATATTGTTTTTCTGTGAAACTCAAAAACAAGAAAAAAAGCAGAAACTGGCACTGGGCTCTAGGTTAATAGGTTAGTCCCAAAAATCATATAAAATAGCATATAAATGCATATAAGACACCCAAGATGGATAATATAATAGCATGGAACAATAAAAAATTATAGATACATTGGAGACGTATCAAAGCCCTGCGAGGATCACTTCACCATCACCGTCACCACGCCGTTGTGCTGACGAAACTCATTTACTACCTCGACATCTTGCTGGATCAAGAAGGCGAGGGACGTCACTTAACTGAACATGTGCAGAACTCGGAGGTGTCGTACGTTTGGTACTCGATCGGTGGATCGTGAAGGAAGTTCGACTACATCAACTGCGTTGTGAAACGCTTTCGCTTACAGTCTACAAGGGTACGTGTAAGGGCATATTTATCCCTAAGGTGTTTTGGTGATTGATGACAATGCTTTTGCGGACTAATTGTGTGCCTTGAGTATTTCAGACACTTCATCACTAGGCACAAGACGGTTTGGTGCCCCTCGAAGGCTATTGAAGATGGCATTTTTCTATGTTTCTTTTCGGTGGAATTGAGTCGTAGGAAAGCCGTACTATTAAGAGGGGGTCCATGTTGGAAAGGTTTGGGTGGAATCATCATGTACACGTTTACTCTCTTTGCACCGCCTTTCCCTTTGCGCTTTGGAGCATCCTCCGTTTTCTTCATATTGTGCAAAGAGAAGGATTCCTAGTGTTGCTGTTCTGAGGCATGCGGTAGTACTGCTCCTAGGAGCGGTAGTACCGCAGGCCCCCGCGGTAGTACTGCAAGCCCTTGCGGTAGTACCGTAGGTGCACACGGTAGTACCGCTCCTCAGCCGCTCGTGCGGCTGTAGGGCGGATGTAATTTTTTACATCCGCGCCCTATGCGGTAGTATTGCCCCATGTGCACGGTAGTACCGTGAGTCCTGGTCTAGCACAGCAGCACGAGCGGAAGTAGGGGCGGATGTAATTTTTTACATCCGCGCCCTGCGCGGTAGTACCGCATGCCAGGTGCGGTAGTACCGTGTCGGATTTTAGCATTGTTTGATTTTCAGCGGAAGTAGACACAGATGTATTTTTATTCATCCGCGCCCTTCCCAGACTTGTACAATCTAGCCTTGCAGTAGTACCGCAAGGGGGAGCGGTAGTACCGCGTCAGTGGTAGTACCGCCCTCATCCCTTGCGGCTCAGGCCTGTCTAAGCTCCTGCCATAGCAGCGGTAGTACCGTAGTCCACCGCGGTAGTACTGTGAGCCCCTGCGATAGTATCGCTTGTTTGGAGTGGTAGTACCATAGGTCGCGGCTGAGTAAGTGGATAACGGTTGGATTTGTTTCTCCACTATATAAGGGGCGTATTCTTCCTCTAGTTGACCACCTCTTCCATCCCCAAGCTCCATTGTTGCCTCAAGCTCCATTTTCGCTCAATCTCTCTCCCTAGCCAATCAAACTTGTTGATTTGCTCGGGATTCATTGAGAAGGCCCCGATCTACACTTCCACCAAGAGAAATTCGATTCCCCCCACTAATCCCTTGTGGATCTTGTTACTCTTGGGTGTTTGAGCACCCTAGACGGTTGAGGTCACCGCGGAGCCATAGTCCATTGTGGTGAAGCTTCATGGTGTCGTTGGGAACCTCCAATTAAGTTGTGGAGATTGCCCCAACCTTGTTTGTAAAGGTTCGGTCACCGCCTTCAAGGGCACCAATAGTGGAATCACGGCTCTCGCATTGTGTGAGGGCGTGAGGAGAATACGGTGGCCCTAGTGGCTTCTTGGGAAGCATTGTGCCTCCACACCGCTCTAACGGAGACGTACTTCCCCTCAAAAGGAAGGAACTTCGGTAACACATCCTCGTCTTCACCGGCTACCCTCTTGGTTATCTCATGCCTTTACTTGTGCAAGCTTATTTGTGTTGTATCCCTTGCTTTCTTGTGTACTTGTTGTTGTTGCATCATATAGGTTGCTCACCTAGTTGCATATCTAGACAACCTACTTTGATGCAAAGTTTAATTTGGTAAAGAAAAGCTAAAAATTGTTAGTTGCCTATTCACCCCCCCTCTAGTCAAGTATATCGATCCTTTCAGTATGTAGACACACTCTCCCCCTCGTTGCTATGCATCTCCTAGATAGATCTTGCGTGAGCATAGGAAGTTTTATGAAATTGCATGCTACGTTCCCCAACACAATGAACTTTGAGTTTATGATCAGATCTTTACATTAAAGTTATTTGAGTTTCTTTGATCACTTATTTGCATGATTACATATAGCCTCGTATTTCTTCTTCGAATCTTTGTTTAGTTAGGCCGACTAGATCAATTTTTCTTGCCATGGGAAGAGGTGCTTTGTGATGGGTTCGATCGTACGGTGTTCTTTTCTAGTGACAGAAGGGGCAGCAAGACACGTATGTATCGTTGCTATTAAGGATAACAAGATGGGGGCTATTCCAACATGAATATATCTCATCTACATCATGTCATCGTTCTTATTGCATTACTCCGTTTCTCCATGAACTTAATACACTAGATGCATGCCGGATAGCGGTCGATGTGTGGATTTACAGTGGTAGATGCAGGCAGGAGTCAGTCTACTAATCTCGGACATGATGCCTATATAATGATCATTTCCCAGATATCGTCATAATTATTTGAGGTTCTATCAATTGCCCAACAGTAATTTGTTTACCCACTTTATGCTATTTTCTCGAGAGAAGCCACTAGTCAAATCTATGGCCCCCGGGTCTATTTTCTCATCACATATTTTCAGATCTATATTGCTATTTGCCTTTTTATTTATTTGCATGTTTTCAGATCTATATTACTAAAAATCCAAAAATACCTAGCTGAATATTATTTGCCTTTATTTTATTTGCATCTACCAATCTATCACTTTACCAATCTTTTACCCGAGAGGGATTGACAACCCCTCTTTCGCGTCGGGTTACAAGTATTTGTTCTTTGTGTGCAGGTATTGTTTACATAGTGTTGCTTGGTTCTCCTACTGGTTTGATAACCTTGGTTTCATAACTTAGGGATCTACCTACCTTAGCTACACTGCATCATCCCTTACTCTTTGGGGCAAATACTAACACGGATTCAAGACATTAAAAGGGAGGATCAAAGGTCTGGCGTCATTGCCGGGGAGACATCATCAATATCTATGACGTTCCTAATAACAAATCTCATCACCTTGCAATTTACATCATTTGCCATCTGCCTCTCATTTTCATCTCCCCTACTTCACAAAAAAATTCCGTTTTATTCGCCCTCTTTTCCCCGTTCGCCGTTTTTTTCGTCAGATCTATTTTTGTGTGCAATTTTGTTTGCAACCTTTTGTCGTTATGGATAGTTCTTCCTCTATTCTGTGCACCCTTGAGAACGAAATTCTTAATTTCAAACAAAGGGGTGGGGAGAATCTAAAAGATCCTTGGTATAGGATTTGCAGTGCTCATAATAGATCTATTCGTAAACAATTTACCATTGTTCTTCTTTGCTGTTTTTATGTGGGCATCTCTACTTGGTATAGATTCGTTCTTGATACGATTACCAGTGGGAATTTCTTGATGTGTCCTTCTCTAGATGCTTTTAATGCTATGGGAAATCTAGTGGGTTCACCACCTCTTATGATTAATGAAACAACTTTAACTCTCGAGCATGTTATGGAAAAGGCTAGATGCTATTGAAAAGAAATGCTCACTGAAGAAAACATTGAAAAATCAGATAAAAGGATGCACAATCTTGCTAATAGAATTGGGTTAAAAGCGGGAGATGCTCTTAAAGCACTAAAAGAAAAAGAACCTGCATTCAACGAGAGAATAGAGGAGAGCCCCGCTAGAATTGATAAGTTGGAAGAATTTTTTGGTAATCTAAGCACGACTTTTGATTCCGCTAGAACAATTGAAAAGCTCCTGTGAAAATTGGCAAGATTACTCAAGTCACTAAAAACAAGGGTGCAACTTCTAATAATAACAAAGAAGATCTTAAGATGATTAGTATTCACCCCAATTTTGTTGAAGTGATAAAAGACCCTACTTGCAAGAATGAATTTTTCAAACTTGTTCCTAGGAGTATTGTTATTGAAAAATTTTATGCCAAATCTTTGAAGAATTCTAAGTGTTTGGCTGAAGAATTGGAAACCAAAGATGACAATACTTGAAACCTTGCATTATGCCTAGCTAGGGGCATAAAACGATGGCGCTTATTGGAAGGCGATCCAATGAATAAAATTTATTTTTGCCTTTTTCTTTCTGTTCGTGAGTGTTTGCACAATTATGCTGCTGTTTTTAAGTTTTAATTAGTTCTTGTGCCAAGCTAAGCCTTTGGGATCATGTTGGGTGATAGTTGATTTGATCTTGTTGAAAAACATAAATTTTTGCGCTCAGTAAAATAATTTTCATAAATCACAGAAACGTGTTTTTGCTCTGAAATTACGTCCTACTTGTGGTGCATTATTCGGTAGTTATGCTTAATGCTTGCTTATGTGATTTTTTGCTTCTTGGTTGGTTGCTTCTCCATCTTTTTGCTAGCTACTTGCACTAAGTAGAAATACTACTTGTGCACCCAAAATATTCAAACCCAGTTTTACCACATGAGTCCACCATACCTACCTATATGTGGTATTCCTGTGCCATTCTAAGAAAATTTCTATGTGCCATCTCTAAATTTTCAAAATAATTTCCTTTTTGTGTGCTCGTACTGCTCATGAAGCGGCGGGGGGTGGCCAATATTTTCCATGCTAGATCTGTTATTCTCAAGATGAGTGTTTATTCACTTGTCATTACACGAGAGTACGGCGAAGGTATTACGGATGCCCAGTCCCAAAATGAAAAACAAACTTACTTTATGTTGCCAAATAATAAATTTCTTGGAAAGTGTTGGTATGGAGGGCACTCGTTGATGTCTACTATGCAACTTTATTCTTGTAGACTCGTGTTGGGCCTCCAAGCGCAGAGTTTTGTAGGACAGTAGCAATTTCCCCTCAACTGCATGACCTAAGGTTTATCAATTCGTGGGAGGTGTAGGATGAAGATTGTCTCTCCCAAAGAACCCTACAACCAAATAATAAAAAATCTCCTGTGTCCCCAACACACCAAATATAATGGAAATTTGTATAGGTGCACTAGTTCGGCGAAGAGATGGTAATAAAAGCATAGTAATGATAGTAGATATTGATTTTTGTAATATGAACAATAAAAAATAGCAAGTTAGCAAGTAACAAAAGTGAGCACAAACGGTATTGCAATGCTTGAAAATGAGGCCTAGGGTCCGTACTTTCTCTAGTGCAATCCCTTAACAATGCTAATATAATTGGATCATATAACCATCCCTCAACGTGTGATGAAGAATCACTCCAAAATTCCTATCTAGCGGAGAACATAAAAAGAAATTGTTCGTAGGGTACAAAACCACCTCAAATCTATTCTTTCCGATCAATCTATCCTAGAGTTCATACTAAAATAACACCTAGCTATTCTTTTCGATCGTTCTAACCAAGAGTTCGTACTAAAATAACACCATATGATACACATCAACCAACTCTAACGTCACCTAGATACTCCAATGTCACCGTGAGTATCCGTGAGTTGATTATATGATATGCATCAAACAATTTGAGATTCATAATACTCAATCCAACACAAATAACCTTAAAGAGCGCTCCAAGATCTCTACCATAGAAACAAAGACGAGAACATGCATCGACCCCTATGCATAGATTACCCCAATGTTACTGATGACCCACAAGTGTAGGGGATCTATCGTAGTCCTTTCGATAAGTAAGAGTGTTGAACCCAACGAGGAGCAGAAGGAAATGATAAGCGGTTTTCAGTAAGGTTTTCTCTGCAAGCACTGAAATAGTAGGTGATAGATAGTTTTGTGATAAGATAAACAGTAACGAGTAAAAAGTAGATAAAGTAAATAAAGTGCAGCAAGGTGGCCCAATCCTTTATGTAGCAAAGGATAAGCCTGGACAAATTCTAATAATGAGGAAGGAGCTCCCGAGGACACATTGGGAATTATCGTCAAGCTAGTTTTCATCATGTTCATATGATTCGCGTTCGGTACTTTGATAATTTGATATGTGGGTGGACCGGCACTTGGGTACTGCCCTAACATGGACAAGCATCCCACTTATGATTAACCCCTATTGCAAGCATCCGCAACTACAAAAATGAGTATTAAGGTAAACCTAACCGCAACATTAAACATATGGGTCCATATCAACCCCTAACGAAGCAACGCATAAACTAGGGTTTAAGCTTCTGTCACTCTAGCAACCCATCATGTACTTATTACTTCCCTATGCCTTCCTCTAGGCCCAAATAATGGTGAAGTGTCATGTAGTCGACGTTCACATAACACCACTAGAGGAGAGACAACATACATCTCATCAAAATATCGAACGAATACCAAATTCACATGACTACTAATAGCAAGACTTCACCCATGTCCTCAGGAACAAACGTAACTACTCACAAAGCATATTCATGTTCATAATCAGAGGGGTAATAATATGCATGAAGGATCTAAACATATGATCTTCCACCAAGTAAACCAAATAGCATCAACTACAAGGAGTAATCAACACTACTAGCAACCCATAGGTACCAATTTGTGGTTTTGATACAAGATTGGATACAAGAGATGAACTAGGGTTTTGAGATGAGATTGAGCTGGTGAAGATGTTGATGCAGATTGACCCCCTCTCGATGAGAGGATCGTTGGTGATGATTTCCCCCTCACGGAGGGAAGTGTCCCCGGCAGAACAGCTCCGCCAAAGCCCTAGATTGATTCCGCCAAGGTTCCACCTCGTGGCGGCGGAGTTTTGTCCCGTAATCTTGCCCACGATTTTTTCCAGGGGAAAACCCTTCATATAGCAGAAGATGGACGCTGGAGGCCCACCAGGGGGCCTAGGAGATAGGGGGCCGCGCCCTATAGGGTGGGGCACGCCCCCTTGTCTCCTGGACTGGGTATGGGCCCCCTGGCCTATTTCTTTCGCTCATAAATTCTTAATAAATCCAAAAAGTTGTTTCGTGGAGTTTCAGGACTTTTGGAGTTGTGCAGAATAGGTTTCCAACATTTGCTCCTTTTCCAGCCAGAATTCCAGCTGCCGACATTCCCCCTCTTCATGGTAAACCTTGTAAAATAAGAGAGAATAGACATAAGTATTGAGATATAATGTGTAATAACAGCCCATAATGCAATAAGTATTGATATAAAAGCATGATGCAAAATGGACGTATCAACTCCCCCAAGCTTAGACCTCGCTTGTCCTCATGTTTAGAGATAGAGGTGTCGACAAAAATAAAATACGGACATGAGGGCATCATGATCATTCTAATAACAGCAACATATATGGATTTTGTCATATGATTTCCTATGTTCAAGTAATAAGCAATTCACAATGTCAAGTATGGTTCAAAAACTTCATTGGGAACTAACAAACTATAATCTCAGTCATTGAAGCAATTGCACTTTATCGTAAAATCAAAAAGAGTCTATAATAGAGCTTTTCAGCAAGCTCACATACTCAACCATCTCGTAGTCCCCTATAATTGTTAACACTCACGCAATACTTGTGGTTATAAAGTTTCAGCTGGACACTGAGAAAGATAGGGGCTTATTGTGTCGCCTCCCAACATATTCACCTTTAGGTGATGTCAACAATAATAGCATATGCCAACTTACATCCAATTGGATATATGTATCGTGATCTTTCAACACGAGGAGCTTGCCAAAGGATAAAATGAAAAAGGGAAAGATGAAGATCACCTTGACTCAAGCATAAAGTAAAAACATAAAGTAAAAGAAAGGCCCTTCGCAGAGGGAAGCAGAGGTTGTCATGCGCTTTTAGGGTTGATGCATGAAATCTTAATGCAAAAGAACATCACTTTATATTGCCCCTTGTATGTGGACCTTTATTATGCAGTCTGTCGCTTTTATTACTTCCAGAACAAGTTCGTACAAAGTTTATTTTCTCTGCACTAATAAGTCATACATATTTAGAGAGCAATTTTTATTGCTTGCACCGATGACAACTTACTTGAAGGATCTTACTCAATCCATAGGTAGGTATGGTGGACTCTCATGGCAAAATTGGGTTTGAGGATATTTGGAAGTACAAGTAGTATCTCTACTTAGTGCAAGGAATTTGGCTAGCATGAGGGGGAAAGGCAAGCTCAACATGTTTGGAAGGTCAATGACAATATACTTTAACTGAGATGTCGGAAAACATAAACCATTAGGTTGTCTTCCTTATCCAACGTCAACTCTTTTAGCATGTCATACTTAATGAGTGCTTCACAATCATAAAAGATGTCCAAGATAATATATTTATATGTGAACCCCTCTTTCCGTATTACTTCCTATTAATTGCAATGATGACCCAAGCTATGTTCATCAACCCTCAACAATTTTTATGCCTCATAATTTCTATGTGTGAAGTTATCACTATCCATAAGATCAATATGAACTCTTTTGTTCTTTCTACTTTCTCAAGATCATAGCAACATAGCAAAGCCCTGGAATTAACACTAATCTTTAGTATAGATAGCACACGGACTCGATTACATAAAGGGATCACAATGCAAAACTCAAAACTACTTGATATCAAAACTTCAATCTACTAAATCAAGATACTACTAAAACGATCGAACTGAATAAAGCGGTAAAGATAGGAGTGTGATGGTGATATGATACCGGGGCACCTCCCCCAAGCTTGGAGGTTGCCAAGGGGAGTGCCCATACCCATGTAATTATTTCCTCAGAGGTGATGGAGGTGGTGATGATGACGGTGGATAATCGCACATCGAGCGTAAAAGCTCCTCCAACTTGCGGATAATGACCTTGAGCCCAGCAATATGATCCTTCAACAAAATATTCTCCTGTGTGAGCTACTTGTTTTGTATGCGGGCTAACTCAATCATCTTGAAAGCTTCAATCTCTGTTGGAGTGAAAAGGTTAGGTAAAGGGTGAGGGATGTCTTCTTCTTTCACCACCGGAGCTTGAACCTCCATGGCCTCCTTGATCCCTTCACCCTTGTTGATCTCTTCTGGTTCCTCTCTTTTCAACTCTATCTTCAATAGCCAGGCATTCTTGTCTTCGTTGTTGTAGGAGGGAGAAGTCATGGTGCTCTAAATCTGCAATAGGAACAGCTCGAAACGAAAACAGAGGATATTTGCGTGATACAGTGGTCAAAACCTTCGGGAGTATAAATAATGAATTTTTACCGACCAAAATATGTAACATACAAGAAAATGTTGTCTGGGAGGCACACAAGGTGCCCACGAGACAGGGGGCGTGCCCTACAGGGGGGCGCCCTCCTCTCTCGTGGGAGCCTCGTGTCCCTTTTGGACTACTTCTTTCTTCCTAAAATCCTTAAATAATCCAAAACTGATGAAAATTGCCATTAGAGTTGTTTTGGAGTCGGTTTACTTACCGTACCAGGTACCTATGCCTTTCCGGAGTCTGGAACGTTCTGGAAAGTGTCTCTTATGTATTCCTCAGGGGTTATGGTTTCAATAATATTAGTTTCAACATTGATAGGATTACCTGAAATGTAATGTTTAATTCTTTGACCGAATACCACCCTCGGATTTGTGCCTTCAAAGTTGTTGATTTTTATAGCACCAGAACGATAGACCTCCTCGATAACGTAGGGATCTTCCCATTTTGAGAGAAGTTTTCCTGCAAAAAATCTTAAACGAGAGTTGAACAATAACACATAATCTCCTACGTTAAACTCACGCTTTTATATCTTCTTATCATGCTAGCGTTAGACTTTTTCTTTGAAAAGCTCAGCATTCTCATACGCTTGGGCTCTCCATTCATCAAGTGAGCTAATACCAAATAACCTTTTCTCACCAACAAGTTTGAAGTCATAATTAAGCTCTTTAATAGCCCAATATGCTTTATGTTCAAGTTCAAGAGGTAAATGACATGCTTTTCCATAAACCATCTTATATGGAGACATACCCATAGGATTTTTGTATGCAGTTCTATAGGCCCATAATGCATCATCAAGTTTTTTGGACCAATTCTTTCTAGATCTATTCACAGTCTTTTGCAAAATTAATTTGAGCTCTCTATTTCTCAACTCTACTTGACCACTAGACTGCGGGTGATAAGGAGATGCAATTCTATGATTGACATCATATTTAGCAAGCATCTTACGGAAAGCACCATGAATAAAGTGTGAACCACCATCAGTCATAAGATATCTAGGGGCTCCAAACCTCGAAAAAATAACTTCTTAAGCATTTTAATAGAAGTGTTATGATCAGCACTACTAGTTGGAATACCTTCTACCCACTTAGTAACGTAATCAACAGCAACTAAAATATGTGTATAACCATTGGAGGCAGGAAAAGGTCCCATATAATCAAAGCCCCAAACATCAAACGGTTCAATAACAAGAGAATAATTCATAGGCATTTCTTGACGTCTACTGATGTTACTTATTCTTTGACATTCATCACAAGATACGACAAACTTATGAGCATCTTTGAAAAGAGTAGGCCAATAAAAACCAGATTGTAGTACCTTGTGTGCAGTTCTATCTCCAGCGTGGTGTCCTCCATAAGATTCAGAGTGACACTTGCGTAGGATTTATTCCTGTTCATGCTCAGGCACACAACGTCTAATAATACCATCTACTCCTTCTTTATAAAGGTGTGGATCATCCCATAAGTAATGTCTTAAATCATAGAAGAACTTTTTCTTTTGCTGGTATGTGAAACTAGGTGGTATATATTTAGCAACAATGTAATTAGCATAATCAGCATACCAAGGAGCAGTACGAGAAGCATTGACGACCGCTAATTGTTCATCAAGAAAGCTATCATTAATAGGTAGTGGGTCATCAAGAACATTCTCTAACCTAGACAAGTTGTCTGCAACGGGGTTCTCAGCTCCCTTTCTATCAATAATATGTAAGTCAAATTCTTGGAGCAAGAGAACCCATCTAATGAGTCTAGGCTTAGCATCTTTCTTTTCCATAAGATATTTAATAGAATCATGATCAATGTGAATAGTAACTTTGGAATCAACAATATAAGGTCTAAACTTATCACATGCAAACACAACTGCTAAGAATTCTTTTTCAGTGGTAGCATAATTTCTCTGGGAAGTATCAAGAGTCTTGCTATCATAATGGATAACATTCCATTTCTTATCGACTCTTTGCCCTAAAACAGCCCCTACAGCATAATCACTAGCATCACACATAATTTCAAAAGGTAAATTCTAATCAGGTGGCTGAACAATAGGTGCGGTGATCAAAGCTCTCTTAAGTGTTTCAAATGCTTCTACACACTCATCATCAAAGACAAAAGGAATGTCTTTTTGCAATAAGTTAGTCAGAGGCCTAGAGATTTTAGAAAAGTCCTTAATGAACCTCCTATAAAAACCGGCATGACCAAGGAAACTTCTTATACCTTTTATGTCCTTGGGACATGGCATCTTTTTAATAGCATCAACTTTGGCTTTATCAACTTCAATACCTCGCTCGGAGATCTTGTGCCCCAAGACAATGCCTTCATTAACCATAAAGTGACACTTTTCCCAATTCAGGACGAGACTAGTGTCTTCGCATCTCTGCAAAACTCGATCAAGGTTGCTCAAACAATCATCAAAAGAGGATCCATAGACGGAGAAGTCATCCATGAATACCTCACAAATCTTTTCACAAAAATCAGAAAATATAGCCATCATGCATCTTTGAAAGGTAGGAGGTGCATTGCATAAACCAAAAGGCATACGTCTATAAGCAAAAGTACCAAAAGGGCAAGTAAAGGTAGTTTTAGATTGACCCCCCGCTAATACAGGTATCTGAGAGAAACCAGAATAACCATCTAGAAAGCAAAATTGTGTGTGTTTGGATAGCCTTTCTAGCATTTGATCAATAAAAGGTAAAGGGTAATGATCTTTCTTAGTAGCTTTATTTAACTTGCGAAAACCAATTACCATCCTATAGCCTGTAATAATTCTTTGCGGGGTCAATTCATCTCTATCATTAGGAACAACGGTAATACCTCCCTTTTTAGGGACACAATGGACAGGGCTTACCCATTCACTATCAACAACGGGATAAATAATACCTGCCTCAAGGAGTTTTAGTATCTCCTTTCTTACCACTTCCTTCATTTTGGGATTTAATCGTCTTTGAGGATCTCTAACTGGTTTGGCATCTTTCTCCACTGAAATTTTGTGTTGACATAATGTGGGACTAATGCCCTTAAGATCATCCAGGGTATATCCAATAGCAGCTCGGTGCTTCTTCAGAGTTTTCAATAATCTTTCTTCTTCTTTCTCTGAAAGGTTAGCACTAATAATAACAGGATATATTTCTTTTTCATCAAGATAAGCATACTTAAGATTATCAGGTAATGGTTTGAGTTCAAACACAGGATCACCCTTGGGTGGAGGGGGATCCCCAAGAATTTCAACGGGAAGATTATGTTTCAGCATAGGTTCTTGCTTAAGGAACACTTCATCTATTTCTTCCCTTTCCTTCATAAACATATCGTTTTCATGGTCTAGCAAATATTGTTCTAACGGATCAGTTGGAGGAACAGCAATGGAAGCAAGACCAATAATTTCATCCTTACTAGATGGTTCCTTTTCACGATGTTGTCTGCTAAACTTGGCAAAATTAAACTCATGAGACATACCATCTATGCCAACAGCGACAATATTCTTTTCACAATCAATCTTAGCACTAGCAGTATTCAAGAAGGGTCTACCAAAAATAATGGGACAAAAATTATCTTGTGGGGAAGCAAGAATAAGGAAATCAGCAGGGTATTTAATCTTCCCACACAAGAATTCAACATCTCTAACAATCCCAATAGGTTTGATGGTGTCCCTATTAGCAAGCTTAATAGTGACATCATAATTTCTTTATAAAGATCATAAGGTATCACATTAGCACTAGCACCCATATCACATAAGCCATGATAACAATGATCTCCTATTTTAACAGAAATAACAGGCGTGCCTACAACAGGTCTACGGGTCTTAGTATCGAGTCTAGCAATATTAGTAGTTTCACCCACGAAAGAGATAACATGCCCGTCTAAGTCTTCATCCAAGAGATCTTTAATCATAGCAATACCAGGTTCAACATTAATTTGCTCAGGAGGTGTATAAGTCCTAGTATTACTCTTATGAACAACAGTCAAAGTTTTAACATGATCTTTTATCCTAACAGGAAAAGGAGGTTTTTCGACAAAAGCAGTAGGAATAATAGGATCACTATATGTAATAGTCTTCTCTTCGACTGTAATAGGTGCAACTACTTTCACTTCAACAAGAGGATTATATTAAAACCACTTCTCTTTAGGGAGATCAATGTGAGTAGCAAAAGTTTCACAAAAAGTAGCTACTATCTCAGAGTCAAGTCCATACTTAGAGCTAAATCCACGAAAAGCATCGGTATCCATAAAAGATTTAACACAATCAAACTTAGGTGTCATACCTGACTCCTTACCATCGTCGGAACCCCAATCTTCAGAGTTGCGTTTAATTCTTTCCAATAAGTCTCATTTGAAATCAATAGTATTCAGCATATAGGAACCAGCATAGGAAGTATCGAGCAAGTTGCGATTATCAAGAGAAAGCCGAGCATAAAAATTCTGAATAATCATTTCCCGAGAGAGCTCATGATTGGGGCATGAATACAACATTGACTTAAGCCTCCCCCAAGATTGAGCGATGCTTTCTCCTTCGTGAGGCCAGAAATTATATATGTAATTACGATCACGATGAACAAGATGCATATGATAGAACTTCTGGTGAAATTCCAACTTCAATCGCTTATAATTCCAAGATCTCGTATCATCACATAGCCTATACCATGTCATTGCATCTCCCTTCAAAGACAAAGGGAAGACCTTCCTTTTGACAACATCATCGGGAATACCTGCAAGCTTAAATAATCCACAAACTTCATCCACAAAGATAAGGTGTTAGTCGGGATGCAATGTTCCGTCTCCTGCAAAAGGATTAGCTAGCAGTTTTTCTAGCATACCCGAAGGAATCTCAAAGTGAATATTTTCATAAGGTTCAGTAGGTTGAGGAGCATCTCTTTGCTCTTCTGGTTGGGGTGAAGATACCCCAAACAAGCCCTTCAAAGGATTAGTTTCCATAGTGACAAGTAACAAAAATTTCAGCACACTAAATAAATGTTTCCTTACCAAGTTCCACTCACCAAAAGCGCTACACTCCCTGGCAATGGCGCCAGAAAAGAGTCTTGATGACCCACAAGTGTAGGGTATCTATCGTAGTCCTTTTGATAAGTAAGAGTGTCGAACCCAACGAGGAGCAGAAGGATATGATAAGCGGTTTTCAGTAAGGTTTTCTCTCCAAGCACTGAAATAGTAGGTGATAGATAGTTTTGTGATAAGATAAATAGTAACAAGCAAAAAGTAGATAAAGTAAATAAAGTGCAGCAAGGTGGCCCAATCCTTTATGTAGCAAAGGATAAGCCTGGACAAATTCTAATAATGAGGAAGGAGCTCCCGACGACACATTGGGAATTATCGTCAAGCTAGTTTTCATCACGTTCATATGATTCGCGTTCGGTACTTTGATAATTTGATATGTGGGTGGACCGGCACTTGGGTACTGCCCTAACATGGACAAGCATCCCACTTATGATTAACCCCTATTGCAAGCATCTGCAACTACAAAAAGGAGTATTAAGGTAAACCTAACCACAGCATTAAACATATGGGTCCATATCAACCCCTAACGAAGCAACGCATAAACTAGGGTTTAAGCTTCTGTCACTCTAGCAACCCATCATGTACTCATTACTTCCCTATGCCTTCCTCTAGGCCCAAATAATGGTGAAGTGTCATGTAGTCGACATTCACATAACACCACTAGAGGAGAGACAACATACATCTCATCAAAATATCGAACGCATACCAAATTCACATGACTACTAATAGCAAGACTTCACCCATGTCCTCAGGAACAAACGTAACTACTCACAAAGCATATTCATGTTCATAATTAGAGGGGTAATAATATGCATGATGGATCTGAACATATGATCTTCCACCAAGTAAACCAAATAGCATCAACTACAAGGAGTAATCAACACTACTAGCAACCCACAGGTACCAATTTGTGGTTTTGATACAAGATTGGATACAAGAGATGAACTAGGGTTTTGAGATGAGATGGTGCTGGTGAAGATGTTGATGGAGATTGACCCCCTCTCGATGAGAGGATCGTTGGTGATGACGTTGGTGATGATTTCCCCCTCCCGGAGGGAAGTATCCCCGACAGAACAGCTCCGCCAGAGGCCTAGATTGATTCCGCCAAGGTTCAGCGTCGTGGCGGCGGAGTTTCGTCCCATAAGCTTGCCCATGATTTTTTCCAGGGGAAAAACCTTCATATAGAATAAGATGGACATCGGAGGCCCACCAGGGGGCCCAGGAGATAGGGGGCCGCGCCCTATAGGGGGGCGCGCCCCCTGTCTCCTGGACTGGGTGTGGGCCCCCTGGCCTATTTCTTTCACTCATAAATTCTTAATAAATCCAAAAAGTTGTTTCGTGGAGTTTCAAGACTTTTGGAGTTGTGCAGAATAGGTTTCCAACGTTTGCTCCTTTTCCAGCCAAAATTCCAGCTGTCGGCATTCCCCCTCTTCATGGTAAACCTTGTAAAATAAGAGAGAATAGCCACAAGTATTGAGATATAATGTGTAATAACAGCCCATAATGCAATAAATATTGATATAAAAGCATGATGCAAAATGGACGTATCAGTCACCTCTGGAATCCGCGAGTTGAGTGCCAAAACACATATCAAGTGAATCGGTATGATACCCCATTGTCACCACGGGTATTCTTTGCAAGACATACATCAAGTGTTCTCAAATCCATAAAAGTATTCAATCTGATAAGAACAAAATCTTAAAGCGAAAACTTAACTCAACAAGATAGAGGAAAATACCATATGATCTGACTATATTAACAAATCCCGCGATACATCAAGATCGTGACATGTCAAGAACACGAGAGATAGAGAGAGATTAAACACATAGCTACTGGTACAAACCCTCTGCCCCGAGGGTGGACTACCTCTTCATCATAGTGGCTGCCGGGATGATTTCCCCCTCCGGCAGGGTGCCGAAACGGGGTCCAGATTGGTTTTTCATGGCTACAGAGGCTTGCGGCTATGGAACTTCTGATCTAGGGTTCTCTTCGGGGGTTTTGGTATATTTGGCAATTTATAGGGCGAAGAGGCAGTGCGGGAGGCCATCAAGGTGGGCACAACCCACCTGGGCGTGCGTGGGCCCCGAGGCATGCCCTGGTGGGTTGTGCTCCCCTCGTAGCTCCTCTCTAGTACTTCTTTGGCCCATCGGCTATCTTCTGGTCCAGAAAAAATCTCCAAAAAGTTTCGCTGCATTTGGACCCCGTTTGGTATTGATTTTCTGCAATGTAAAAAGAAGCAAAAAAAACAACAACTGGCACTGGGCGCTATGTCAATAGGTTAGTCCCACAAAATGATATAAAGTTACTATAAAATGATTGTAAAACATCCAAGAATGATAATATAATAGCATGAATACTTCATAAATTATAGATATGTTGGAGACATATCAGCATCCCCAAGCTTAATTCCTACTCATCCTCGAGTAGGTAAATGATAAAAGAAATAATTTATGAAGTAAGAGCAAATAAGTTTGATCAATGATAATTTCAATCACTTTTCCTAGCATCATAACAACAATTCTTTCTCATAAAACTTCTCATGTTAAAGTAGCAACCAATTCACATGCTAAGGTTCAAACAATGAATTCTCTTGAAACTCAGCAACCTATATTTTTAGTCACCAAACAATTGCAATTCAACTTATTCAAAAGACTCTAAGTAAGAGCTCCACATACTCAATCATCATATAGTGTTCTTAGATTGCTAGTACTCAAAGCATATTCTTAGAACAAATGGCATCCATCGAACACAAAGAAAGATAGGGGCTTAATATTTCGCCTGCTAACTCATTTATCATAGAGATAATTGTCAACAATAATAAATCATGATCAAATATATTTGATTGTTCATATGTGCCTAGATCTTTCCCCACCACATGATGCTTGCCAACTAGAGAATAATTGAGGTTGAAATGAGAATGCATTCTATTGATTCTTGCATAAAAGTAAATACTAAAATGTAAAAGGTAGGCCCTTCGCAGAGGGAAGCAGAGGTTGTCATGCGCTTTTTTGGATGTCCAAGCTCTTAATGCAAAGGAACATCGTGTTATATTGCCCCGTATGGTAGCAACCTTTATTATGCAGTTTGTCGCTTTTATTACTTTGCCATCACAAGTTCGTACAACACTAAATTTTCCCTTACAATAAAAGATCAAACATATTTAGGAGCATTTTTTATTGCTTTATGCACAGTGACAACTTACTTGAAGGATCTTATTCAATCCATAGGTAAGAATGGTGGACACTCATGACAAGAAACTGGGTTTGTGGGTTTTTGGATGCACAAGTAGTATCTCTTCTTAGTACGATTTTTTGGCTAGCAAAAGATCCTAGGCAGACAACACATGTTGAAGGATCCATAACAATATAACTTCTATGCAAATATACCCAAACATAACTCATTAAGTTGTCCTCTTGTCCAATTTTAAGTAATTTGCTCAAGTTTGATAATAAATAATAGGTATTCACAATCGTAAAAGATTTCCAAGATAATATATTTTCATGTGAAAGTTCTCTTCCTTATACTAATCATTCATGAATCGCTTGTATGACCAGTATTGTGATTGTCAAGCTTCAAAAGATTTCACTTTCTAAACCCAATATGAAGCTACTACTAGGCACGATACGAACATATAATTTCAACTTCACGATATTCAATTCATAAGAATTTACTCATAGAATATAAGTGAAGCACAAGAGTAAATGACAAGACACTCCGAAAAGATATAAGTGAAGATCAAGCGAGTAGTTAAATAAATAGGTAGCCATTTGAGGAATTTCTCTTATTTATATAACTTTTAGATCTAAGTATCTTATTAAAACAGCAAGGAAAACAAAATAAAATGACATTCCAACAATAGCACACATCATGTGAAGAAGCAAAAACTTAGGCTAAACCGAGGCTAACCGATAATTGCTGAAGAAGAAAGGTGGGATGCCTACCGGGGCATCCCCAAGCTTAGATGCTTCAGACTTGTTGAAATATTATCTTGGGATGCCTTGGGCATCCCAAGCTTGAGCTTTTGTGTCCCCTTATATCCTTTTATATCACGGTTTCCCTAAATCTCAAAAAACTCCATCCACACAAAACTCAACAAGAACTCATGAGTAAGTAATAACCTTATCATTATCTACTATAGCAAATCACTAAAATTATTATTTAACATTGCATACTAAATGACTCTGCATATTTAACACTCCTATCCTGAAATAGAATCATTAAACAAGCAAATATATGCAAACATAATAGCAATCTGTCTAAACAGAACAGTCTGTAAAGAGTGCAATATTCATCATACTTCCCTAACTCCAAAAATTCTAAAAAATTACCACAATGTAGAAAATTCATTATAGCTTATTGAGATGATGGAGTCTCCCACCCCCCGCCCACCACCTAAACTCTAGACCCACACACTGCCGGCGATCGGCCACTTCCCTCTGTGGGTTTTGGCATCTGATCTGGCCATCCTCTCCAGCGTCTCCTCCTCTCTCTCCTAGTTGTCATCTCCATGGCTGCCCATGCGGCCATCTCCCTGAGTTTGGATTTTCCCCCTAGGATTGACATGGCAAAGGTGATCTGGCACTCCTTCCATCAAATAGTGCACCCCTCAGATAGATCTGGGCATTTCATCATGGTGGTGTCCTTTGCATGCCACAACTTTCGCCTGGATGAGGAAAATGTGGCTCTAGCGCTGGAATCTGCGATTAATGGATATTGTTCTTCTCTCAAGGTATCGTGTCTACATGACCAAGTCTTTGTCTTTCATGTTTCATGCAGGGAAGTGGGGTTTTTCATCTTGCATCAGCGATCGTTTGTTTGCCCCCAATTCAAATGCTTCTTTCATCTTTGGGGTCATGGTGGTCCTGATTGGGAAAAGGAGTTTCGAGCTTGGCAAGTTGAATGTTAGGAAGAATGGACTCTGGTTAGCCCATCTAAGCGACGTGCATGCCTTGGCCTAGAGGCTATGAAAAATGCGATGGCTAAATCCTCATTACGTTCATCTTCCCATGCTGCTGCGAAAAAATCCCTACACTTTTCTACTTTTTTGAATTATGATGCTTGCCAGGGTTATTGTTATCCGACGACTACCGATGAGATCAGTATTGTTTCTCTAGATGCTAGTTACACAATTGTTCCCCAGGAACGGTGTTGGTTTTAGTCATGTTGATTTGGTTTCGCCATCGGCATCACCTCCGGCGACCTCGCCGTCGGGGGTTTTGCATTCCTCGGATGTCACATTCAGATCAGTATATCCCCGAGATCTTCTCCCCGAGTCATCGGGATCGGGTACGTGAGCTGGTTTGATGTTCTCCCATGCATCTCATGTTGGGCCTGGGCTCCCTGCCTCTCAGCCCATCCTTTTGGGCTTGGTTCAAAACCCTTTGGAAATTTCAGATGATGATTCGAATGAGGCTTGTGACCTTAACTTGCAAAGTAAAACAGAATTGCCCCAATCTTCTGTTTTGCAAGAGGATATTCAATCTCCCAAGTCACCTAAATAGATAGTTCGTGACTTGCAAGGACTTGATCGTGTTGTGGAGGAAATTGCTACCCGGTTTTGGGATTGTTCAAAGTGCCTTGGCATGGGTCATAGTTTGGTGCGTTGCACTAATAAGATAAGATGCCATAAATTCTTCACGTGCGGTCACGTTAAAAAGGACTGCACATGGTCTTCGCCTAATATTAAACTCCTGGTTCCCAAATTAGGTGCACCTCGCCTTGAGCCTCGCACCATCAATAGGGACTTTGACGCTTCGAGCTCCACCGCCTCCTCTGCCAACTCTGACAAATCCCCACCAAAATCTCCAGCCTCCTCTGCTTCTCCACCAAAACCACCATCACCATCGCTGCCAAGTAGGCCACCACACCTAGGCTCATCTCTGCCTCTTCCCATGGTTGTGTACGAGCTTGATCCTCATTGCTTCCTTCCAGTGGGCCATGATATCATCGATGGTGGGCCTTTCTGCGTTTCGAGGACGTTCTACACGCCGAATCAAGCTCCACCCCATCACCATGAATCCTACATGGTCGGCATTGAGGAACCCCCACCGCCGCCTGAAGATGTCACCGTTCATCGTCAGCAGGTTCATGCCTTCATCACCAATCAACTTGAATTGTCGGTACGATCTGCGCAGACTTGGTTCCGGGGGTAGGGCTTTATGAGATGCAAGATCCTGTTATTCGAGCTGCTCTAGTAGCCCATCCTCCATGGCCGCTCGGTTTAGATCAGCATGGCAATGAAATTTTTGTTAGATTTATTAATCATGATGATGGTGAGGGTTACCGAGCTCTGCAAGGGCATAGAACTGGCGGGTTGATATTATTTGGGGTTCCATTGGATTATCACAATGAGGTCAATCTGGCTGAGGTTGTCGGTACTTTTGGTTAGTTCCATTATTGGAATCACCAGGATGATAGGCTCATGCACTCTCTGGTTTATGCTTCCTTCCCTGACAATCAACTTGTTCCAAGAGATGTGGTTTTCCGTCAGTATGCCAATGTTGGAGGTGCAATTGTTTCTTGGACTACCTCTATCTCAATCCTGACTGTTGATTTTGCTGGGCAACTTCCACCTGATGAGGATGTCATGCCATTTGATGGCAACCCTCACCCAATGCCAGGAGAGCTCGAGCCACTTGAGATCTTCTGGCACTGCCTCCATACCCTACTCACGGCTGGAACGACATGCCACAACCTGCTGCTCCAGAAGAGCCAAACCCACCCAACCAGTAAGATCTTCAGGGCTGGGGACATGATGACAACCTAAATGACATCCAGCAGGTGAAGCCACTAGTTCAGGAAGCTGACTCGATGGTTTTAAATCCATCTATGGGCTCTAATGATTCTGGTGATGTTTTTGGCCCACATGAGCCTGCTAATCAGTTTGATGGGCCGAACAATGATGTGGTTGAGGGCCCAATCTTGGTTGATGAGCAGATTTAGGCTGGTGGCCCACATATGCAAGACCCAGAGCAGCTTTTGGTCCAACCTGAGCAGATGATGGCCATGGAAGATCCATAGCAAGATCATGATATTGTCATGCCAGTTGATGATCAAGAGCAGGTTCAGAACAACCTTGCAATAATTCCATATAACCCAATTGTGATGCAACCTCCTCCTTTGCATGTTGGGCTTGTTAGAATTGTTATGGGGCCAGCTTTGCCACCTGAATTTATATGGAGAAGATCTTTTGAGTCTCTCATGCCTACCTTTCTGACAGCATAGATTCCTAGGGCCATGCCCCCACCTGCCATATTTAGCATGCACAAGAGATCTTGGGATGATGCTTTTGATCCACCAGTTTCTTTCAGCCTTCAAGTTTCTCAAAGGACTAATCTCCCTCAACATACTGCTAGAAGGTTGTTTTTGGAGGACAATAGCAACCACATCTCATTACCAGGGCCAGATGTCAATGATGTTTCCACTGAAGCTCCTCTTAGGTCTGCTGAACCACCTGCTAGCATGAATTTCTCCTTCTCTGCTTTAGCTCAGCAAGCCACGAAATCACGTTCCAGAAAGCCCAAGAGTTCTGTAGTTCAAGCAGCTCCAAACTTCTCGGACAGAAGGGTGACTAGGAGTGCTGCTAAATCCCAAGGCTTTAAGCCTACATCTCCTATGTCGCCTAAGCCTAAACCCCTCAGGCAGCCTAGAGCTAAGAAGCTGAAATCTGACACGTAGGCTATCAATCCAAGCACTCAGGCTCAGCCATAGGATGCAAGCGCTCAGGAACTAGTTCCTGTTGGAAATATGCCCTAGAGGCAATAATAAATTGATTATTATTATATTTCCTTGTTCATGATAATCGTTTATTATCCATGCTAGAATAGTATTGATAGGAAACTCAGATACATGTGTGGATACATAGACAACACCATGTCCCTAGTAAGCCTCTAGTTGACTAGCTCGTTAATCAATAGATGGTTACGGTTTCCTGACCATGGACATTGGATGTCGTTGATAACGGGATCACATCATTAGGAGAATGATGTGATGGACAAGACCCAATCCTAAGCCTAGCACAAGATCATGTAGTTCGTATGCTAAAGCTTTTCTAATGTCAAGTATCATTTCCTTAGACCATGAGATTGTGCAACTCCCGTATACCGTAGGAGTGCTTTGGGTGTGCCAAACGTCACAACGTAACTGGGTGGCTATAAAGGTACACTACGGGTATCTCTGAAAGTGTCTGTTGGGTTGGCACGAATCGAGATTGGGATTTTGTCACTCCGTGTAAACGGAGAGGTATCTCTGGGCCCACTCGGTAGGACATCATCATAATGTGCACAATGTGACCAAGGGGTTGATCACGGGATGATGTGTTACGGAACGAGTAAAGAGACTTGCCGGTAACGAGATTGAACAAGGTATCGGTATACCGACGATCGAATCTCGGGCAAGTACCATACCGCTAGACAAAGGGAATTGTATACGGGATCGATTGAGTCCTTGACATCGTGGTTCATCCGATGAGATCATCGTGGAACATGTGGGAGCCAACATGGGTATCCAGATCCCGCTGTTGGTTATTGACCGGAGAACATCTCGGTCATGTCTGCATGTCTCCCGAACCCGTAGGGTCTACACACTTAAGGTTCGATGACGCTAGGGTTATAAAGGAAGTTTGTATGTGGTTACCGAATGTTGTTCGGAGTCCCGGATGAGATCCCGGACGTCACGAGGAGTTCCGGAATGGTCCGGAGGTAAAGATTTATATATAGGAAGTCCTGTTTCGGCCATCGGGACAAGTTTCGGGGTCATCGGTATTGTACCGGGACCACCGGAAGGGTCCCGGGGGCCCACCGGGTGGGGCCACCTGCCCCGGGGGGCCACATGGGCTGTAGGGGGTGCGCCTTGGCCTACATGGGCCAAGGGCACCAGCCCCTAGAGGCCCATGCGCCAAGATATAGGAAAAAGGGGAGAGTCCTAAAGGGGGAAGGCACCTCCGAGGTGCCTTGGGGAGGATGGACTCCTCCCCCCCTCTTAGCCGCACCCCTTCCTTGGAGGAAGGGGCAAGGCTGCGCCTCCCCCCTCTCCCCTGCCCCTATATATAGTGGAGGGGAGGGAGGGCATCCATACCTGAGCCCTTGGCGCCTCCCTCCCTCCCGTGACACCTCCTCCTCTCCCGTAGGTGCTTGGCGAAGCCCTGCAGGATTGCCACGCTCCTCCATCACCACCACGCCGTTGTGCTGCTGCTGGATGGAGTCTTCCTCAACCTCTCCCTCTCTCCTTGCTGGATCAAGGCGTGGGAGACATCGTCGAGCTGTACGTGTGTTGAACGCGGAGGTGCCGTCCGTTCGGCACTAGGATCATCGGTGATCTGAATCACGACGAGTACGACTCCATCAACCCCGTTCACTTGAACGCTTCCGCTTAGCGATCTACAAGGGTATGTAGATGCACTCTCCTTCCCCTCGTTGCTAGTCTCTCCATAGATAGATCTTGGTGACACGTAGGAAAATTTTGAATTTCTGCTACGTTCCCCAACAGTGGCATCATGAGCTAGGTCTATTGCGTAGATTCTTTGCACGAGTAGAACACAAAGTAGTTGTGGGCGTCGATATTGTTCAATATGCTTGCCGTTACTAGTCTTATCTTGATTCGGCGGCATCGTGGGATGAAGCGGCCCGGACCAACCTTACACGTACGCTTACGTGAGACCGGTTCCACCGACAAACATGCACTAGTTGCATAAGGTGGCTGGCGGGTGTCTGTCTCTCCCACTTTAGTCGGATCGGATTCGATGAAAAGGGTCCTTATGAAGGGTAAATAGCAATTGGCATATCACGTTGTGGTTCATGCGTAGGTAAGAAACGTTCTTGCTAGAAACCCATAGCAGCCACGTAAAACATGCAAACAACAATTAGAGGACGTCTAACTTGTTTTTGCAGGGTATGCTATGTGATGTGATATGGCCAAAAAGGATGTGATGAATGATATATGTGATGTATGAGATTGATCATGTTCTTGTAATAGGAATCACGACTTGCATGTCGATGAGTATGACAACCGGCAGGAGCCATAGGAGTTGTCTTTATTTATTTGTGACCTGCGTGTCAACTTAAACGTCATGTAATTACTTTACTTTATTGCTAACTGTTAGCCATAGTAGTAGAAGTAATAGTTGGCGAGGCAACTTCATGAAGACACGATGATGGAGATCATGGTGTCATGCCGGTGACGATGATGATCATGGAGCCCCGAAGATGGAGATCAAAAGGAGCAAAGTGATGATGGCCATATCATGTCACTATTTGATTGCATGTGATGTTTATCATGTTTATACATCTTATTTGCTTAGAACGACGGTAGTAAATAAGATGATCCCTTACAACAATTTCAAGAAGTGTTCTCCCCTAACTGTGCACCGTTGCGACAGTTCGTGTTTCGAAGCACCACGTGATGATCGGGTGTTAGATTCTAACGTTCACATACAACGGGTGTAAGACAGATTTACACACGCGAAACACTTAGGGTTAACTTGACGAGCCTAGCATGTACAGACATGGCCTCGGAACACGGAGACCGAAAGGTCGAACATGAGTCGTATAGAAGATACGATCAACATGAAGATGTTCACCGATGATGACTAGTCCGTCTCACGTGATGATCGGACACGGCCTAGTTTGACTCGGATCATGTAATCACTTAGATGACTAGAGGGATGTCTATCTGAGTGGGAGTTCATAAGATGAACTTAATTATCCTGAACATAGTCAAAAGGTTTTTGCAAATTATGTCGTAGCTCACGCTATAGTTCTACTGTTTAGATATGTTCCTAGAGAAAAATTAGTTGAAAGTTGATAGTAGCAATTATGCGGACTAGGTCCGTAAACTGAGGATTGTCCTCATTGCTTCATAGAAGGCTTATGTCCTTAATGCACCGCTCAGTGTGCTGAACCTCGAACGTTGTCTGTGGTTGTTGCGAACATCTGACATACACGTTTTGATAACTACGTGATAGTTCAGTTAAACGGTTTAGAGTTGAGGCACCAAAGACGTTTTTGAAACATCGCGAAACATATGAGATGTTTTGAGGGCTGAAATTGGGATTTCAGGCTCGTGCCCATGTCAAGAGGTATAAGACCTCCGATGACTTTCTTAACCTGCAAACTAAGGAGAAAAGCTCAATTGTTGAGCTTGTGCTCAGATTGTCTGAGTACAACAATCATTTGAATCGAGTGGGAGTTGATCTTCCAGATAAGACAGTGATGGTTCTCCAAAGTCATTGCCACCAAGCTGTTAGAGCTTCGTGATGAACTATAACATATCAGGGATAGATATGATGATCCTTGAGGTATTCGCGATGTTTGACACCGCGAAAGTAGAAATCAAGAAGGAGCATCAATTGTTGATGGTTGGTGAAACCACTAGTTTCAAGAAGGGCAAGGGCAAGAAGGGATACTTCATGAAACGGCAAATCAGCTGCTGCTCTAGTGAAGAAACCCAAGGTAAAACCCAAACCCGAGACTAAGTGCTTCTGTAATAAGGGGAACAACCACTAGAGCAGAATTACCCTAGATACTTGGTAGATAAGAAGGCTGGCAAGGTCGATAGAAGTATATTGGATATACATTGTGTTAATGTGTACTTTGCTAGTACTCCTAGTAGCACCAGGGTATTAGATACCGGTTCGGTTGCTAAGTGTTAGTAACTCGAAACAAAAGGCTACGGAATAAACGGAGACTAGCTAAAGGTGAGCTGACGATATGTGTTGGAAGTTTTTCCAAGCTTGATATGATCAAGCATCGCACGCTCCCTCTACCAAAGAGATTGGTGTTAAACCTAAATAATTGTTATTTGGTGTTTGCGTTGAGCATAGACATGATTGGATTACGTCTATCGCAATACGGTTATTCATTTAAGGAGAATAATGGTTACTCTGTTTATTTGAATAATACCTTCAATGGTCTTACACCTAAAATGAATGGTTTATTAAATCTCGATCGTAGTGATACACATGTTCATGCCAAAAGATAGTAATGATAGTACCACCTACTTGTGGCACTGCCACGTAAGTCATATCGGTATAAAACGCATGAAGAAGCTCCATATTGATGGATCTTTGGGCTCACTCGTTTTTGAAAAGTTTGAGACATGCGAACCATGTCTATTGGTGTATATGCATGAAGAAACTCCATGCAAATGGACCATTTTGACTCACTTGATTTTGAATCACTTGGGACATGCAAATCATACCACATGGGCAAGATGACTGAAAAGCCTCGTTTTCAGTAAGATGGAACAAAATAGCAACTTATTGGAAGTAACACATTTTGATGTGTGCAGTCCAATGAGTGCTGATGCATGCAGTGAATATCGTTATGTTCTTACTTCACAGATGATTCGAGTAGATGTTGAGAATATTTACTTGATGAAACACAAGTCTGAATTATTGAATGGTTCAAATAATTTCAGAGTGAAGTAGAAGAACATTGTGACAAGAGGATAAAATGTCTATGATATGATCATAGAGATGAATATCTGAGTTACGAGTTTTGGCACACAATTAAGACATTGTGGAAATTGTTTCGCAATTAATACCGCCTGGAACACCATAGTGTGATGGTGTGTCTGAACATCATAGTTGCACCCTATTGGATATGGTGCGTACCATGATGTCTCTTATCGAATTACCACTATCGTTCATGGGTTAGGCATTAGAGACAACCACATTCACTTTAAATAGGGCACCACGTAATTCCGTTGAGATGACACCGTATGAATTATGGTTTAGAGAAACCTAAGTTGTCGTTTCTTAAAGGTTTGGGGCTGCGACGCTTATGTGGAAAAGTTTCAGGATTGATAAGCTCGAACCCAAAGCGGATAAAATGCATCTTCATAGGACACCCAAAACAGTTGGGTATACCTCCTGTCTCAGATCCGAAAACAATATGAATTGTTTCTAGAATCGGGTCCTTTCTCGAGGAAAGGTTTCTCTCGAAAAATTGAGTGGGAGGATGGTGGCGACTTGATGAGGTTATTGAACCGTCACTTCAACAAGTGTGTAGCAGGGCACAGGAAGTTGTTCCTGTGGCACGTACACCAACTGAACTGGAAGCTTATGATAGTGATCATCAAACTTCAGATCGAGTCACTACCAAACCTCGTGGGATGACAATGATGCGTACTACTTCAGAGTGGTACGTAATCCTGTCTTGGAAGTCATGTTGCTAGACAACAATGAACCTACGAGCTATGGAGAAGCGATGGTGGGCCCGGATTCCGATAAATGGCTCAAGGCCATAAAACCCGAGAGAGGATCCATGTATGAAAACAAAGTGTAGACTTTGGAAGAACTACTTGATGGTCGTAAGGCTGTTAGGTACATATGGATTTTGAAAGGAAGACAGACAATGATGGTAAGTGTCACCATTGAGAAAGCTCGACTTGTCGTTAAGATGTTTTTCGACAAGTTCAAGGAGTTGACTACGATGAGACTTTCTCACTCGTAGCGATGCTAAGAGTCTGTTGGAATTATATTAGCAATTACTGCATTATTTATGAAATCTTGCAGATAGGATGTCAAAACATTGTTTCCTCGACGATTCTTGAGGAAAGGTTGTATGTGATACAACCGGAAGGTTTTGTCTATCCTGAAATATGCTAATAAGTATGCAAAGCTCCAGCAATCCTTCTGAGGACTGGAGTGAGCATCTCGGAGTTGGAATGTATTCTTTGATGATGATCAAAGATTTTGGGTGTATACAAAGTTTATGAGAAACTTGTATTTCCAAAGAAGTGAGTGGGAGCACTATAGAATTTCTGATGAGTATATGTTGTTGACATATTAATGATCAGAAATGACGTAGAATTTCTGGAAAGCATATAGGGTTATTTGGAAAGTGTTTTCAATGGAAAAGCCTGGATTAAGCTACTTGAACATTGAGCATCAAGATCTATAAGGATAGATCAAAACGCTTAATAGTACTTTCAAATGAGCACATGCCTTGACGTGATCTTGAAGGTGTTCAAGATGGATCAGTCAAAGAAGGAGTTCTTGCCTGAGTTGTAAGGTATGAAGTTAAGACTTAAAGCTCGACCATGGCAGAATAGAGAGAAAGGAACGAAGGTCGTCCCCTATGCTTAAGACATAGGCTCTACAGTATGCTATGCTGTGTACCGCACCTGAAGTGTGCTTTACCATGAGTCAGTCAAGGGGTACAAGAGTGATCCAAGAATGGATCACAGGACAGCGGTCAAAGTTATCCTTAGTAACTAGTGGACTAAGGAATTTTCTCAATTATGGAGGTGGTAAAAGAGTTCGTCGTAAAGGGTTACGTCGATGCAAGCTTAACACCTATCCGGATAGCTCTGAGTAGAGATACCGGATACGTATAATGGAGCAACAATTTAGAATAGCTCCAAGTAGAACAGTTATTTGGAATAGCTCCAAATAGAACGTGGTAGCTGCATCTAGGAGATGACATAGAGATTTGTAAAGCACACACGGATCTGAAAGGTTCAGACCCGTTGACTATAACCTCTCTCACAAGCATAACATGATCAAACCCAGAACTCATCGAGTGTTAATCACATGGTAAATGTGAACTAGATTATTGACTCTAGTAAACTCTTTGGGTGTTAGTCACATGGGGATGTGACCTTGAGTGTTAATCACATATCGATGTGAACTAGATTATTGACTCTAGTGCAAGTGGGAGACTGTTGGAAATATGCCCTAGAGGCAATAATAAATTGATTATTATTATATTTCCTTGTTCATGATAATCGTTTATTATCCATGCTAGAATTGTATTGATAGGAAACTCAGATACATGTGTGGATACATAGACAACACCATGTCCCTAGTAAGCCTCTAGTTGACTAGCTCGTTAATCAATAGATGGTTACGGTTTCCTGACCATGGACATTGGATGTCGTTGATAACGGGATCACATCATTAGGAGAATGATGTGATGGACAAGACCCAATCCTAAGCCTAGCACAAGATCATGTAGTTCGTATGCTAAAGCTTTTCTAATGTCAAGTATCATTTCCTTAGACCATGAGATTGTGCAACTCCCGGATACCGTAGGAGTGCTTTGGGTGTGCCAAACGTCACAACGTAACTGGGTGGCTATAAAGGTACACTACGGGTATCTCTGAAAGTGTCTGTTGGGTTGGCACGAATCGAGATTGGGATTTTGTCACTCCGTGTAAACGGAGAGGTATCTCTGGGCCCACTCAGTAGGACATCATCATAATGTGCACAATGTGACCAAGGGGTTGATCACGGGATGATGTGTTACGGAACGAGTAAAGAGACTTGCCGGTAACGAGATTGAACAAGGTATCGGTATACCGACGATCGAATCTCGGGCAAGTACCATACCGCTAGACAAAGGGAATTGTATACGGGATCGATTGAGTCCTTGACATCGTGGTTCATCCGATGAGATCATCGTGGAACATGTGGGAGCCAACATGGGTATCCAGATCCCGCTGTTGGTTATTGACCGGAGAACATCTCGGTCATGTCTGCATGTCTCCCGAACCCGTAGGGTCTACACACTTAAGGTTCGATGACGCTAGGGTTATAAAGGAAGTTTGTATGTTGTTACCGAATGTTTTTCAGAGTCCCGGATGAGATCCCGAACGTCACGAGGAGTTCCGGAATGGTCCGGAGGTAAAGATTTATATATAGGAAGTCCTGTTTCGGCCATCGGGACAAGTTTCGGGGTCATCGGTATTGTACCGGGACCACCGGAAGGGTCCCGGGGGCCCACCGGGTGGGGCCACCTGCCCCGGGGGGCCACATGGGCTGTAGGGGGTGCGCCTTGGCCTACATGGGCCAAGGGCACCAGCCCCTAGAGGCCCATGCGCCAAGATATAGGAAAAAGGGGAGAGTCCTAAAGGGGGAAGGCACCTCCAAGGTGCCTTGGGGAGGATGGACTCCTCCCCCCCTCTTAGCCACACCCCTTCCTTGGAGGAAGGGGCAAGGCTGCGCCTCCCCCCTCTCCCCTGCCCCTATATATAGTGGAGGGGAGGGAGGGCATCCATACCTGAGCCCTTGGCGCCTCCCTCCCTCCCGTGACACCTCCTCCTCTCCCGTAGGTGCTTGGCGAAGCCCTGCAGGATTGCCACGCTCCTCCATCACCACCACGCCGTTGTGCTGCTGCTGGATGGAGTCTTCCTCAACCTCTCCCTCTCTCCTTGCTGGATCAAGGCGTGGGAGACATTGTCGAGCTATACGTGTGTTGAACGCGGAGGTGCCGTCCGTTCGGCACTAGGATCATCGGTGATCTGAATCACGACGAGTACGACTCCATCAACCCCGTTCACTTGAACGCTTCCGCTTAGCGATCTACAAGGGTATGTAGATGCACTCTCCTTCCCCTCGTTGCTAGTCTCTCCATAGATAGATCTTGGTGACACGTAGGAAAATTTTGAATTTCTGCTACGTTCCCCAACAGTTCCACCTCCAACGCCAATTACTTTGCTCTAGTAGATTGGAGAAGCTCTTGGAGTTTCTCCTGAGAAGATGACTATGGAGAAGCTTATGGCTTCTTCTGATGGTGCCCCCAAACCTCTAGTTTCTCATGATGATTAAAACTTTTTATTGTTCTTTAGGGAGGCATGTCCCTTGTTATGCCAGTTATCTGAACCTTGTTTCTCTTTTGCTTGCTACCTGCACTCTGCCCTAGGATGTTGGTGTAAGTTTTAGACTTTTGTTTCACTGTTATGCGGTGAACTATTATCTCTGGCCTTATATGTTCTTAATGAATTCACAACAAACAAAAGATTGGAATGTGCTTTGTTGGAATGTGAGAGGCCTAAACTCTGAGGACACACAACGAAGTGTTAGAGCCAAAATTGAGGAAAGTCAGTGCTCTATTATTTGTTTGCAAGAAACAAAATGTGAATTCTTTGATCAGAGAGCAATTTGAAAGTTTTGCCCTAAACGGGTTGATAATTTTGTTTACTCACTATTGGGGCCTCTGGTGGAATCCTTGTGTTGTGGTTCTCCAATGTTTTCTCTGGCATTTTAGTGGATACTAAACCATATGGTATTATAGTTTATTTCACTTCTGCGCACAATGCAAATCAATGGACCTTGGTCAATGTTTACGGACCTTGCCAAGGACCACCTCGAGACGATTTTGTTCAGTGGATGTACAATTTGGATATCCCAGTGGATGATAATTGGCTTCTTGTGGGAGATTTTAACTTTATAAAATCTCTTGAAAACAGAAACTTGCCTGGAGGGGACATAAATGACATTTTCCTTTTCAATGAGATAATTGGCCTTCTTGGCCTTCTTGAGCTACCTCTAAAAGGAAGATTATATACCTGGTCTAACATGCAGGAAAATCCTCTACTTGAGCAACTAGATTGGTTTTCACCTCCTCCACTTGGATCAATGATTATCCCAACACTATGGTTCACCCATTAGCAAGAACTGCCTTTGACCATGTGCCCTGTGTAGCTTCCATTGCTACATCAATACCCAAGTCAAAAATCTTTAGGTTTGACAATTATTGGGTGGATTTGCCTGGCTTTTTGATTGTGTGGAGCAGTCATGGAATGCTCCCACAACTAAATCAAATTCTGCTGGTAAGCTAACTGCAAAATTCAAAAGCCTCAGATATGCTCTCAAACACTAGTATATCAGACTATCCAAGCTTAAGAAGGCCATTCAGGCTTGCAATGAGGTGGTTCTTTTCTTTGATAACCTTGAAGAGTTGAGGCCTTTAACAAGACCTAAATTTAATTTCAGGAAAATTGTACAGCTTCATATTGAGGAAATTCTACATCTACAGTTCATTTATTGGAAACAAAGATGCACCATTATATGGATCAAAGTTGGTGAGGAAAACTCAAAGTTTTTCCAAGCAATCGCCACTGAAAGATTTAGGAAGAACACTATTTCTTCTCAGCAAAATGATGATGGAGAGATTGTTTCTGATCACCAGCAAATGGCTTGTATGTTATGGGGCACTTTCAGAGATAGAATGGGTGTTTCTGAGGGGATTGATATGAAGTTTGACTTAGCATCTTTGATTGATTCAGTGGATGGGCTTGATAATCTGTCTGATCCTTTCACTGAGGATGAGATTAATGAAGTTCTTAAATTTTTGCCTACTGATAGGGCACCTGTCCCTGATGGTTTCATTGGCTTGTTTGTTAAACGATGCTGACATATTATCAAGCATGACTTCTTGCAGCTTTCCAAGACTTCTATCATGGAAAGATAGCAATTAGCAGCATCAATGGGTCTTTGATCACCTTAATTCCAAAGAAACTATCACCTGAGGGCCCCAATTATTTTAGACTCATCTCTTTGACTAATACTTGCTTGAAGTTTCTGACAAAACTTCTAGCAAATAGATTGCAGAAGGTTATTATAAAGTGCATTCACAAAAACCAATATGGGTTCCTGAAGTCCAGGTCTATTCGGGATTGCATTGGTTGGGTACTTGAGTACATTCACCAATGCCATGAGTCTAAAAAGCCCATTTTGATTGTCAAGTTGGATTTTGCCAAAGCTTTTGATACAGTTGAGCATGACCTCATTGTTAAGCTGTTACATCACAAAGGTTTTGATAGCAAATGGATTGACTGGATTAGAGAGCTTTTATCCTCTGGCACTTCTTCTAATATTCTGAATGGAGTGCCTGGAAAACAATTTATTTGTAAAAGGGGAGTAAGGCAAGGTGACCCTCTTTCACCTCTCTTGTTTGTCCTTGCAGCTGACCTACTGCAAACTTTGGTCAATAATATGCTGAGAAATGGAGAGATTTCATTACCTATTGAAACTCATGATAAGAATTTTCCTATAATCCAATACGTTGATGATACTCTCCTCATTGTGCCTACTGAGGACTCCCAGCTTTTGGCTCTCAAGGAAATGCTGCAAGACTTCCATGCCTCCACTGGGCTCAAAGTTAATTTTCATAAGTCATGTATTTTGCCTATAAATGTGGATGAGGCAGAAAATGCAAGATTGGCTATTGTGTTTGGTTGTCAGGTTGGAACTCTTCCATTTACCTATATTGGGCTACCTGTTGGCACCACCAAACCAAGGATTCAGGATTTAATCCCTGTGGTGGATAGATTTGAAAGAAGGTTGTCTGCCAGTTCATGCCTCCTGAATCAAGGAGCTAGATTGTAATTGTTACAATCGGTTTTGTATTCTTTGCCCATATATTTTCTATGTAGTTTATGCCTGCCTGATGGTATTATCAAGCAAATTTAAAGAATAATGAAGCTGTGTCTATGGAGAAGAAATACTGACACTCACAGACAGTCATTAGCAACTTGGCCTCTAGTTTGCAGGCCTAAATACAAAGGAGGCATGGGAATTGTTAATCTTAGCATCCAGAATAGAGCTCTCCTCACCGAACATCTATATAAGTTCTATAACAAAGCAGACATTCCCTGGGTCTCCCTCATTTGGAATACATATTATGATGGAGTTGTACCCTATGGAACAATGTTATGTGGCTCTTATTAGTGGAGGGACATCATGAAAATCAATGAAATTTTCAGGTTGCATTTTGTGATTACCATCAATATGGGAGATTCTGCCCTTTTCTGGTCTGATGCTTGGGTGTTTTTAGGATCATCTGTTCCTCTCAGGGAAAGGTTTCCCAGGCTTTTCTCTTTTGCCATTGATGATTAGGTATCTGTGAGAGATGTTCTTAATAATCTGGATATGTCTGAGCTTTTCCATCTTCCCTTGTCACCAGAAGCAATGGAGGAAATGATCACTATACAGTCTGGCCTTTTGGAGCTAAATGCCGATGACATCATTAATGATCTTTGGTCTTGGACACCTAGTAAAGGGAAATTTTCTGCCAAGAGCTACTATACATTGATGCATGCTCATATCCATACAGATGCACCGGCTAAATGGATTTGGGAAAGTAGGTCAACAATGAAGATCAAGGTATTTGCGTGGTTAATGCTCAATGACAGGCTTAACACCAGAGATTTGCTGGTCAGGAGGCATTGGAGATCACCTCAGGAGGACAATACATGTCCCTTATGTCATGCCCAAGCTCATGAGGACAGAGATCACCTCTTTTCACTTATCAATTCAGTAGAAGGATCTAGAACTATTTGCAAATCCAATGGCTTGCTAGCCTGTCTCCCACAGAGTGTCTTATTGCTGCAAGGAAAAGCTTTGGCCAGCCTTTCTTCAAAGAGGTTGTTTATCTGGCTGCATGGAACATCTGGTTGTTAAGAAATGAGAGGCCCACCTTTGCAGCATGTAAGAGGAGCTTTATCCAAGATATTACCCTGCTGTCCCATAGATTCAAGACTAGCCTTAAGCCTTTGTTGTTACATTGAATCAATTCCTTGCCCTAGTTGGCTATGCTTTCCTTGTAAATATGTAATTAGCATGTATATATGTACATAGGCGCATAGGTAAGTAGTACTTCTAGCTTTACTTACCAGAACCTTTTGTATTTTGTTGGTGGAGTCTTAATAAAATAATGTGGGGCTGTTGCCTCACAGTTTCCTGTCAAAAAATTCATTAAAGCTTACTATGCGAAATTTTCCAACCTTTTATCACATTCTGAATTTTATAGAGAATTTTTGCAACAGCGATAAACTTTCTGTATTGAAACAACAACTCATATACTTGCAAAATAAGCATGGCAAAGGCTATACTTGACATTTTTATTGAAGTAAAAGATGCAAAACATTATATAAATAACAGCAAGCAAATCCTAACAAAGTAAAATGACGCTCCAAGCAAAACTCATATCATGTGATGAATAAAAATATAGCTCCAAGTAAGGTTACCGATAATGTTAGAGATGAAAGAGGGGATGCCTTCCGGGGCATCCCCAGGCTTAGTTACTTGGATCTTCCTTGAATATTACCTTGGGGTGCCTTGGGCATCCCCAAGCTTAGGGTATTTTCACTCCTTATTCTCCTCATATCGATATCTCACCAAAAACGTGAAAACTTCAATCACATAAAACTTAACAGAACTTCGTGAGATAGGTTAGTATGATAAAGACAAATCATTCACTTTGGTAGTGTCAAAGAAAAGATTCATAATTGTTCTCACACAATGCCTATTGTACCTTATCAGTCCACAATTTATATTGAGGAATATAAGCCACAAAAACTAGGAAACAAGCAAACTATGCATTGAAAACATAATTTGTCGAAAACAGAACAATGTACTAATCTGGACAACTACCATACTTCTGTAACTCCAAAAATTTGAAAATATAAGACAACGTAGGTAATTTCTATATCAATCATATGTAAAAAAATTCAGATCAATAGCGCGTTCCAGTGAATTTTGAAAATTCCTGGACTGGGCGCAAAATTCTCTGTTTTTTCACAGATTCAAGTCAACTATCATCCACACTATCCCAAAAGGCTTTACTTGGTACTTTATTGAAACAAAAGCTATAAAACATGATTACTACAATAGCATAATCATGTGAACACATAAACACAGTAGGGGTAAACATTGGGTTATCTCCCAACAAGTGCTTTTCTTTAATGCCTTTTAGCTAGGCATGATGATTTCAATGATGCTCGCATAAGAGATAAGAATTGAAACATAACAAGAGCATCATGAAACACATGACAAGAACATTTAATCCTAACCCAATTACTATGCATGGAGATTTTGTAAGCAAATAACTTTTGGGAGCAAGAATAAAATAGCATAGGAAGGCAAAACAAGTGCAACTTCAAGATTTTCAACACACGGAGAGGAAACTTGATACTAGTGAGAAGCCTACAAGCATATGTTCCTCTCTCATAACAATCTTCAGTAGCATCATGAATGCATTCAACAATATAACTATCACATAAAGCATTGTTTTCATAATCCACAAGCATAGAAATTTTATTAATCTCCACATAAGCAAATTTATACTCATGAATAGTAGTGGGAGCAAACTGAACAAAATAACTATAATGGGATTGAAAATAAAAATCATGATGACAAGTTTCATGGTTGTCATTATTCTTTATAGCATAAATGTCATCACAATAATCAGCATAGATAGAAACTTTGTTCTCATCATAATCAATTCAAACCTCTTCCGAAATAGTGGATTTAACATTCAATAAAGTCATGACATCTCCAAATCCACTTTTATCAATATAATAATCATAAATAGGAGGCATGCTATCATCATAATAAATTTTCTCATCAAAACTTGGCGGATTAAAAATATGATCTTCATCAAACATAGCATCCCCAAGATTATGGTTTTGCATATCACTAGCATCATGTATATTCAAAGAATTCATACTAGCAACATTGCAACCATGCTCATCATTCAAATATTTTATGCAAAACATTTTGTAGAATTTTTCTTCTATCAATTGAGCACAATTTTCCTTTCCATCATTTTCACAAAAGACATTATAAAGATGAACAATATGATGCAACCTCAATTCCATTTTTTGTGCAGTTTTTTTACAAACCAAACTAGTGATAAAACAAGAAACTAATAGATTCAATTGCAAGATCTAAAGATATACCTTCAAGCACTCACCTCCCTAGCAATGGCGCCAGAAAAGAGCTTGATGTCTACTATGCAACTTTATTCTTGTAGCCTCGTGTTGGGCATCCAAGTGCAGAGTTTTGTAGGACAGTAGCAATTTTCCCTCAATTGGATGACCTAAGGTTTATCAATCCATGGGAGGTGTAGGATGAAGATGGTCTCTCTCAAACAACTCTGCAACCAAATAACAAAAAGTCTCATGTGTCCCCAACACACCAAATACAATGGAAATTTGTATAGGTGCACTAGTTCAGCGAAGAGATGGTGATAAAAGCGTAGTAATGATAGTAGATATTGCTTTTTGTAATAGGAACAATAAAAAACAGCAAGGTAGCAAGTAACAAAAGTGAGCACAAACGGTATTGCAATGCTTGAAAATGAGGCCTAGGGTCCGTACTTTTGCTAGTGCAATCTCTCAACAGTGCTAATATAATTGGATCATATAACGATCCCTCAACGTGTGATGAAGAATCACTCCAAAGTTCCTCTCTAGGGGAGAACATAAGAAGAAATTGTTTGTAGGGTATGAAACCACCTCAAAGCTATTCTTTCCGATCAATCTATCGTAGAGTTCATACTAAAATAACACCAAGCTATTATTTACGATTGATCTAATCAAGAGTTCATTCTAAAATAACACCATATGATACACATCAACCAACTCTAATGTCACCTAGATACTCCAATGTCACCGCGAGTATATGTGAGTTGATTATACGATATGCATCAAACAATTTCAGATTCATAATACTTAATCCAACACAAAGAACCTCAAAGAGTGCCCCAAGATTTCTACCAGAGAAACAAAGACGAGAAAATGCATCAACCCCTATGCATAGGTTACCCCAATGTCACCTCGGAATTTGTGAGTTGAGTGCCAAAACACATATCAAGTGAATCAATATGATACCCCATTGTCATCGTGAGTATTCATAGCAAGACATACATCAAGTGTTCTGAAATCCATAAAAGTATTCAATCTGATAAGAACGAAATCTCAAAGGGAAAACTAAATTCACAACAAGATAGAGAGGATAAAACACCATATGATCCAACTATATTAACAAATCCCATGATACATGAAGATCGTGACATCTCAAAAACAAGAGAGAGAGAGAGGGAGAGAGAGAGAGAGATTAGACACATAGCTACTGGTACAAACCCTCAACCCCGAGGGTGGAATACTCCCTCCTCATCATAGTGGCCACCGGGATGATTTCCCCCTCCGGCAGGGTACCGGAATAGGGTCTGGATTGGTTTTTCGTGGCTACAAAGGCTTGTGGCGGTGAAAATTCTGATCTATGGTTCTCTTTGGGGTTCTGGAATATTTGGCAATTTATAGGGCATAGAGGCAGTGTAGCAGGCCACCGAGGTGGACACAACCCACCTGGGCGTGCCTGGGCCCAAACGCAGAAAAACTTTTTGGAGAATTTTTTTGGACCAGGAGACACCTATTGGGCCAAAGTACCAGAGGGGGGCTTCTATGGGAGCACAACCCACCTAGGTGCGCCTAGGGGCCCAGACACGCCCTGGTGGGTTGTGCCCACCTCGGCCGGCCTCCCACGCTGTCTCTTTGCTCTATAAATACCCCAAAAAACCAAAAACCCAAGGGGATCCTACGAAACACAATTCCAGCAGCCGCAAGTTCCAGAACCACCAGATCCAATCTAGATAGCATCACAGAGGGGTTCATCATCCTCATTGGTGCCTCTCCAATGATGTGTGAGTAGTTCATTGTAGACCTACGGGCCCGTAGGTAGTAGCTAGATGGCTTGTTCTCTCTTTTTGATTCTGAATACAATGGTCCCTTGGAGATCTATTTGATGTAACTCTTTTTGCGGTGTGTTTGTTGGGATCCGATGAACTTTGAGTTTATGATCAGATCTTTATATCCATGAAAGTTATTTGAGTTTTTTTGATCTTTTATATGCATTATTATTATAGCCTCGTGTTTCTTCTTTGAATCTTTGGTTTAGTTAGGCCGACTAGATCATTTTTTCTTGCCATGGGAAGAGGTGCTTTGTGATGGGTTCAATCATACAATGTTCTTTCCCAGTAACAGAAGGGGCAGCAAGACACGTATGTATCGTTGTTATTAAGGATAACCAGATGGGGGCTATTTATACATGAATAGATATCGTCTACATCATGTCATCGTTCTTATTCCATTGCTCCGTTTCTCCATGAACTTAATACACTAGATGCATGCTGGATAGCGGTCGATGTGTGGAGTAACAGTAGTAGATGCAGGCAGGAGTCGGTCTACTAATCTTGGACATGATGCCTATATAATGATCATTGCATGGATATCGTCATAATTATTTGAGGTTCTATCAAATTCCCAACAATAATTTGTTTACCCACTGTGTGCTATTTTCTCGAGAGAAGCCACTAGTGAAATCTATGCCCCCAGGTCTATTTTCTCATCATATATTTTCAGATCTATATTGCTATTTTCCTTTTTATTTATTTGCATATTCTATTTTCAGATGTATATTACGAAAAACCCAAAAATACCTCTCTGAATTTTATTTGCCTTTATTTTATTTGCATCTACCAATCTATCACTTTACCAATCTTTTACCCGAGAGGGATTGACAACCCCTCTTTCACGTCGGCTTGCAAGTATTTGTTCTTTGTGTGCAGGTACCGTTTACATAGTGTTGATTGGTTCTCCTACTGGTTCGATAACCTTGGTTTCATACCTACCTTAGTTGTACTGCATCATCCCTTATTCTTTGGGGAAAATACTGACACGGATTCAAGACATCAAAAGGGGTCCGGCAACAGCGGTGGGGGACATGGGTCGCCGAGATTACGAATCGGGAGACCCACACCCGCTGGTGGCTCGGTAGCTTCCACATGGCCGAGCTCGCGGCCATGGAGTAAGACCATTGGCAGCTCCGCTACCAGGACACGTCGGCTAGGTACAGTTTCTCCTTCGACACACGTCCGGTCGACCTCGTTCCGCTAGAGCCAGGCGTGGTGAGCTCGGCTATGTCGCGGGAGGACCACGAGGTGTGGGAGCACCTCGAGGACGAGGCCGTCGATGAGGCCTACATGCAAGAGCTCTGACGGTAGCACCCAGCACTCTTGGAGGCGGAGCGGGTGATCTTTGCCGGCGCGGAGAGCGGCGAGGTTATCATGCTCTCATCTGATGACGAGTTCGAAGGCGGCGAGGACATCGGCACGGAGGATGTCGAGGTGGGTGGCGAGGACGAGGAGATCGACATCGACGAGTGGGGGAGTGTCTTCCCCAACGACGGCACCGGCCCGGATCCGGCTCGCGGAACACCATACATGACGAGGAAGGATTGGCTCGACCTCCACTTCGACCGAAAGTAGTTTAGTTTAGTTTAAATTTATGTTTTTTTCGGTTAAGCAAAACTATCTATGTTCATGTTTGAATGCATACTACTTTCAGTTGAACCTGCTTTGAACTTGATCAAATTGAAGTTTACAACATTAAGTTTTGTTGGAGTAATATATATATATATATATAGTTTTAGTCCATTAACTTCTAAAGGATCGGCTAGAGATGGCCTTATGCCATGTTTATTTCAGTTCTTCACAATGTGATGCTCTATATGTGCAACTATTTGACGTGCAGTTCAATTTCATCAATAACAATTTCAGCAATACCACTATGAATTACGATATTTGGTTGATGTTAAGGATGTTACAGTGCCTTTTTATTTTTTAACAATAACTAGTGTACTTTAGTCCCGCACAATACCAGTTGAATGACTATGTTCGCTTGTTTTTAAATGTTATGTCTGTTGCAGTTAACACACCTTTCCACTTCTTGTTTTGCTTAACTAGTGTGCTTAAACCTGCACACTGAAGCTATCATTTGTAGATTATGTTGTCTACTATGGATATATTTGGTTGATGTTTAGCCTGTTGTGCTTAACATGCCTTCATATGTACTCATACAGGACAATATTGAGAATAACAGTTGTTTTCCATCAAGGTTAATTTCATCGCAGTGCTTATATGTACTCACTATTCAGGATATTGGTAGCTGGTACCATATAGCCTGGGAGCTGATACGGGATTAATTGTCGAATCGTGCATTTCACTGAATATATCTGTAACCCATTTACCGATAGGTTAACTAGGGCCATATGTAATATATCTGAGGCTACATAGCAACATGCATTGTACTGAATGACTAAATATGCAATCCCAGGCTACATAGCAACAAGGAAGAGTGTTACCTTAATGTTCTGATGATGTCTAGATATACATGTAATAAGATCTTATAATGGGATGGAGGGAGTGTTGTACTACATCATTTTTCAATTGTTGTTTAGCTTCTAATATTAACTTGGTGCTTTTAGGTACATATGTCATTGCCAAAGATCCACACTTCTACCCTTTCTGCGTATGGGGCAATGAGATATTCATGAACCAGCATCAAGTGAGGAAACTGATAAAGATTGTTATTAAAATGGGTCAAAAGGTGTCAAACAAACTATTTGTTTACACTTTATGCAATACAATAGTGAACTGTAGGATGGTAAGTAAGAACTCTGTAGCCATCTTTTTACTGCCCGTAATGGGCTGTGTTAGATGATGATGTCTACTATGCAACCTTCTTCTTGTAGACTCGTGTTGGGCCTCCAAGCGCAAAGTTTTCTAGGACAGTAGCAAATTTCCCTCAAGTGGATGACCTAAGGTTTATAAATCTATGGGAGGCGTAGGATGAAGATGGTCTCTCTCAAACAACCCTGCAACCGAATAACAAAGAGTCTCTTGTGTCCCCAACACACCCAATACAATGGCAAATTGTATAGGTGCACTAGTTCGGCGAAGAGATGGTGATACAAGTGTAATATGGATAGTAGATATAGGTTTTTGTAATCTGAAAATATAAAAACAGCAAGGTAGCAAGCGATAAAAGTGAGCGAAAACGGTATTGCAATGCTTGGAAACAAGGTCTAGGGTTCATACTTTCACTAGTGCAAGTTCTCTCAACAATGATAACATAATTAGATCATATGGCAATCCCTCAACATGCAACAAAGAATCACTCCAAAGTTTCTATCGGAGAATGTAGGACGAAAACGTGCATCAACCCCTATGCATAGATTACCCCAATGTCACCTCAGGAATCCGCGAGTTGAGTGCCAAAACATACATCAAGTGAATCAATAGAACATCCCATTGTCACCACAGATATCCCACCACAAGACATACATCAAGTGTTCTCAAATCCAATACTCAATCCAACATAACAAACCCTCAAAGAGCAAGACTCAATTCATCACAAGAACGTAGAGGGGGACAAACACCATATGATTCAACTATAGTAACAAAGCTCGCGGTACATCAAGATCGTGCCAAATCAAGAACATGAGAGAGAGAGAGAGATCAAACACATAGCTACTGGTACATACCCTCAACCCCGAGGGTGAACTACTCCCTCCTCATCATGGAGACCGCCGGGATGATGAAGATGGCCACCGGTGATGGTCTCCCACTTCGGCAGAGTGCCGGAACGGGCTCCGATGACCCAAAAGTGTAGGGGACCTATCATAGTCCTTTCGATAAGTAAGAGTGTCGAACCCAACGAGGAGCAGAAGGAAATGACAAGCGGTTTTCAGTAAGGTATTCGCTGCAAGCACTGAAATTATCGGTAACAGATAGTTTTGTGATAAGGTAATTCATAACGGGTAACAAGTAACACAAGTAAATAAAGTGAAGTCAGGTGGCCCAATCCTTTTTGTAGCAAAGGACAAGCCTGGACAAATTCTTATATGGAGAAAAGCGCTCCCGAGGACACATGGGAATTATCGTCAAGCTAGTTTTCTTCACGCTCATATGGTTCGCGTTTGTTACTTTGATAATTCGATATGTGGGTGGACCGGTGCTTGGGTACTGCCCTTTCTTGGACAAGCATCCCACTTATGATTTGTTGGGGAACGTTGCAGAAAATAAAAAATTTCCTACGGTTTCACCAAGATCCATCTATGAGTTCATCTAAGCAACGAGTGAAAGGGGAGATGCATCTACTTACCACTTTGTAGATCGCGAGCGGAAGCGTTCAAAAGAATGGGGTTGAGGTAGTCGTTCTCGTCGTGATCCTATCACCGGAGATCCTAGCGTCAAACGGACGGCACCTTCGCATTCAACACACGTACGGTCAGCATGACGTCTCCTTCGTCTTGATCCAGCAAGGGGGAAGGAGAGGTTGATGATGATCCAGCAGCACGATGGCGTGGTGGTGGATGCAGCAGAATTCCGGCAGGGCTTCGCCAAGCTGCTGCAGGAGGAGGACGAGGTGTAGCAGGGGGAGGGAGGCGCCAAGACTTCGGGTGCGGCTGCCCTCCCACTTAACCTCCTTTATATAGGCCCCCAGGGGGGGCACCGTCCCTGGGAGATCAATCTCCCAAGGGGGGGCGGCGGCCAAGGGGGTGGAGTGCCCCCCAAGGCAAGTGGTGCGCCCCCCCCCCACCTAGGGTTTCCAACCTAGGCGCAGGGGGGGCCCAAGGGGGGGCTCACCAGCCCACTAGGGGCTGGTTCCCCTCCCACTTCAGCCCACGGGGCCCTCTGGGATAGGTGGCCCCACCCGGTGGACCCCCGGGACCCTTCCGGTGGTCCCGGTACAATACCGGGTGACCCCGAAACTTTCCCGATGGCCGAAACAGCACTTCCTATATAGTTTTCTTTACCTCCGGACCATTCCGGAACTCCTTGTGACGTCCGGGATCTCATCCGGGACTCTGAACAACATTCGGTTTGCTGCATACTCATATTCATACAACCCTAGCGTCACCGAACCTTAAGTGTGTAGACCCTACGGGTTCGGGAGACATGCAGACATGGCCGAGACGGCTCTCCGGTCAATAACCAACGGCGGGATCTGGATACCCATGTTGGATCCCACATACTCCTCGATGATCTCATCGGATGAACCACGATGTCGATGGTTCAAGCAACCCCGTATACTATTCCCTTTGTCAGACGGTATGTTACTTGCCCGAGACTCGATCGTGGGTATCCCAATACCTCGTTCAGTCTCGTTACCGGCAAGTCACTTTACTCGTACCGTAATGCATGATCCCGTGACTAGACACTAGGTCACTTTGAGCTCATTATGATGATGCACTACCGAGTGGGCCCAATGATACGTCTCCATCATACGGAGTGACAAATCCTAGTCTCGATCCGTGTCAACCCAACAGACACTTTCGGAGATACCTGTAGTGCACCTTTATAGTCACCCAGTTACGTTGTGACGTTTGGTACACCCAAGGCACTCCTACGGTATCCGGGAGTTACACGATCTCATGGTCTCAGGAAGAGATACTTGACATTGGAAAAGCTCTAGCAAAACGAACTACACGATCTTGTGCTATGCTTAGGAATGGGTCTTGTCCATCACATCATTCTCCTAATGATGTGATCCCGTTGTCAATGACATCTAATGTCCATAGTCAGGAAACCATGACTATCTGTTGACCAACGAGCTAGTCAACTAGAGGCTTACTAGGGACGTATTGTGGTCTATGTATTCACACGTGTATTACGATTTCCGGATAATACAATTATAGCATGAATAAAAGACAATTATCATGAACAAGGAAATATAATAATAATACTTTTATTATTGCCTCTAGGGCATATTTCCAACAGTCTCCCACTTGCACTAGAGTCAATAATCTAGTTACATTGTGATGAATCGAACACCCATAGAGTTCTGGTGTTGATCATGTTTTGCTCGCGAGAGAGGTTTAGTCAACGGATCTGCGACATTCAGATCTGTATGTACTTTGCAAATATCTATGTCTCCATCTTGAACATTTTCACGGATGGAGTTGAAGCGACGCTTGGTGTGCCTGGTCTTCTTGTGAAACCTGGGCTCCTTGGCAAGGGCAATAGCTCCAGTGTTGTCACAGAAGAGTTTGATTGGCCCCGAGCATTGGGTATGACTCCTAGGTCGGTGATGAACTCCTTCACCCAAATTGCTTCATGCGCTGCCTCCGAGGCTGCCATGTACTCCGCTTCACATGTAGATCCCGCCACGACGCTCTGCTTGCAGCTGCACCAGCTTACTGCTCCACCATTCAACATATACATGTATCCGGTTTGTGACTTAGAGTCATCCAGATCTGTGCCGAAGCTAGAGTCGACGTAACCCTTTATGGCGAGCTCTTCGTCACCTCCATAAACGAGAAACATGTCCTTTGTCCTTTTCAAGTACTTCAGGATATTCTTGACCGCTGTCCAGTGTTCCTTGCCGGGATTACTTTGGTACCTTCCTACCAAACTTACAGCAAGGTTTACATCAGGTCCGGTACATAGCATGGCATACATGATAGATCCTATGGCTGAGGCATAGGGATGACGCTCATCTCTTCTTTATCTTTTGCCGTGGTCAGGCATTGAGCCGAGCTCAATCGCACACCTTGTAGTACAGGCAAGAACCCTTTCTTGGACTGATCCATTTTGAACTTCTTCAAAATCTTATCAAGGTATGTGCTTTGTGAAAGACATATGAGGCGTCTCGATCTATCCCTATAGATCTTGATGCCTAATATGTAAGCAGCTTCTCCAAGGTCCTTCATTGAAAAACACTTATTCAAGTAGGCCTTAATGCTGTCCAAGAATTCTATATCATTTCCCATCAAAAGTATGTCATCTACATATAATATGAGAAATGCTACAGAGCTCCCACTCACTTTCTTGTAAACGCAGGCTTCTCCATAAGTCTGCATAAACCCAAACGCTTTGATCATCTCATCAAAGCGAATGTTCCAACTCCGAGATGCTTGCACCAGCCCATAAATGGATCGCTGGAGCTTGCATACTTTGTTAGCATTCTTAGGATCGACAAAACCCTTCGGCTGCATCATATACAGCTCTTCCTTAAGATAACCGTTAAGGAATGCCGTTTTGACGTCCATCTGCCATATCTCATAATCATAGTATGCGGTAATTGCTAACATGATTTGGACGGACTTAAGCTTCACTACGGGAGAGAAAGTCTCATCGTAGTCAATCCCTTGAACTTGCCGATAACCCTTAGTGACAAGTCGAGCTTTATAGATGGTGACATTACCATCCGCGTCCGTCTTCTTCTTAAAGATCCATTTGCTTTCTATCGCTCCCCGATCATCGGGCAAGTCAGTCAAAGTCCATACTTTGTTTTCATACATGGATTCTATCTCGGATTGCATGGCTTCTAGCCATTTGTTGCAATCTGGGCCCGCCATCGCTTCTTCATAGTTCGAAGGTTCACCGTTGTCTAACAGCATGATTTCCAGGACAGGGTTGCCATATCACTCTGGTGTGGAACGTGTCCTTGTGGACCTACGAAGTTCAGTAGTAACTTGATCAGAAGTACCTTGATCATCATCATTAATTTCCTCTCCAGTCGGTGTAGGCACCACAGGAACGTTTTCCTGAGCTGCACTACTTTCCGGTTCAAGAGGTAGTACTTCATTGAGTTCTACTTTCCTCCCACTTACTCCTTTCAAGAGAAACTCTTTTTCCAGAAAGGATCCGTTCTTGGCAACAAAGATCTTGCCCTCGGATCTTAAGTAGAAGGTATACCCAATGGTTTCCTTAGGGTATCCTATGAAGACGCATTTTTCCGACTTGGGTTCGAGCTTTTCAGGTTGAAGTTTCTTGACATAAGCATCGCATCCCCAAACTTTTAGAAACGACAGCTTAGGTTTCTTCCCAAACCATAATTCATACGGTGTCGTCTCAACGAATTTAGACGGTTCCCTATTTAAAGTGAATGTAGCTGTCTCTAGAGCGTATCCCCAAAATGATAGCGGTAAATCGGTAAGAGACATCATAGATCGCACCATATCCAATAGAGTGCGATTACGACGTTTGGACACACCGTTATGCTGAGGTGTTCCAGGCGGCGTGAGTTGTGAAACGATTCCACATTTTCTTAAGTGTGTACCAAATTCATGACTTAAATATTCTCCTCCACGATCCGATCATAAGAATTTTATCTTTCGGTCACGTTGATTCTCTACTTCATTCTGAAATTCCTTGAACTTTTCAAAGGTCTCGGACTTGTGTTTCATCAAGTAGACATACCCATATCTACTCAAGTCATCAGTGAGAGTGAGAACATAACGATATCCTCCGCGAGCCTCAACGCTCATTGGACCGCACACATCGGTATGTAGGATTTCCAACAAGTTGGTTGCTCGCTCCATTGTTTCGGAGAACGGGGTCTTGGTCATTTTGCCCATGAGGCATGGTTCGCATGTGTCAAATGATTCATAATCTAGAGACTCTAAAAGTCCATCAGTATGGAGCTTCTTCATGCGCTTGACACCAATGTGACCAAGGCGGCAGTGCCACAAGTATGTGGGACCATCGTTATCAACTTTACATCTTTTGGTATTCACACTATGAATATGTGTAACATTACGTTCGAGATTCATTAAGAATAAACCATTGACCATCGGGGCATGACCATAAAACATATCTCTCATATAAATAGAACAACCATTATTCTCGGATTTAAATGAGTAGCCATCTCGTATCAAACGAGATCCAGATACAACGTTCATGCTCAAACTTGGCACTAAATAACAATTATTCTCATATTAGACATCCCTAGCGTCACCGAACCTTAAGTGTGTAGACCCTACGGGTTTGGGAGACATGCAGACATGACCGAGACGGCTCTCCGGTCAATAACCAACAGCAGGATCTGGATACCCATGTTGGCTCCCACATACTCCTCGATGATCTCATCAGATGAACCATGATGTCGAGGGTTCAAGCAACCCCGTATACTATTCCCTTTGTCAGACGGTATGTTACTTGCCCGAGACTCGATCGTGGGTATCCCAATACCTCGTTCAGTCTCGTTACCGGCAAGTCACTTTACTCGTACCGTAATGCATGATCCCGTGACCAGACACTTGGTCACTTTGAGCTCATTATGATGATGCACTACCGAGTGGGCCCAGTGATACCTCTCCGTCATACGGAGTGACAAATCCCAGTCTCGATCCATGTCAACCCAACAGACACTTTCGGAGATACCTGTAGTGCACCTTTATAGTCACCTAGTTACGTTGTGATGTTTGGTACACCCAAAGCACTCCTACGGTATCCGGGAGTTACACGATCTCATGGTCTAAGGAAGAGATACTTGACATTGGAAAAGCTCTAGCAAAACAAACTACACGATCTTGTGCTATGCTTAGGAATGGGTCTTGTCCATCACATCATTCTCCTAATGATGTGATCCCATTGTCAACGACATCTAATGTCCATAGTCAGGAAACCATGACTATCTGTTGACCAACGAGCTAGTCAACTAGAGGCTTACTAGGGACGTATTGTGGTCTATGTATTCACACGTGTATTACGATTTCTGGATAATACAATTATAGCATGAATAAAAGACAATTATCATGAACAAGGAAATATAATAATAATACTTTTATTATTGCCTCTAGGGCATATTTCCAACATGATTAACCCCTATTGCAAGCATCTGCAACTACAAAAGAAGTATTAAGGTAAACATAACCATAGCATGAAACATATAGATCCATATCAGCCCCTTACGAAGCAACGCATAAACTAGGGTTTAAGCTTCTATCACTCCAGCAACCCATCATCTACTTATTACTTCCCAATGCCTTCCTCTAGGCCCAAATAATGGTGAAGTGTCATGTAGTCGACGTTCACATAACACCACTAGAGGAGAGACAACATACATCTCATCAAAATATCAAACGAATACCAAATTCACATGACTACTTATAGCAAGACTTCTCCCATGTCCTCAGGAACAAACGTAACTACTCACAAATCATATTCATGTTCATAATCAGAGGGATATTAATATGCATAAAGGATCTGAACATATGATCTTCCATCGAATAAACCAACTAGCATTAACTACAAGGAGTAATCAACACTACTAGTGACCCACGGGTACTAATCTGAGGTTCTGGGACAAAGATTGGATACAAGAGATGAACTAGGGTTTGAGAGGAGATGGTGCTGGTGAAGATGTTGATGGAGATTGACCCCCTCCCGCTGAGAGGATCGATGGTGATGATTTCCCACTCCCGGAGGGAAGTTTCCCTGATAGAACAGCTCCGTCGGAGCCCTAGATTGACTCCGCCAAGGTTTCACCTCGTGGCGGCGTTGTTTCATCCCGAAAGCTTGCTTACGATTTTTTCCAGGGTAGAAGACTTCATATAGCAGAAGATGGAAACCGGGAGCCTACCAGGGGTCCCAAGAGGCAGGGGGCGCGCCCCCACCCTCGTGGCCAGGGTGTGGGCCCCCTCCGGTACTTTCTTTGCCCAATATTTTTTATTAAATCCAAAAATGATTTTCGTGGAGTTTCAGGACTTTTGGAGTTGTGCAGAATAGGTCTCTAATATTTGCTCCTTTTCCAGCCTAGAATCCCAACTGCTCGCATTCTCTCTCTTCATTTAAACCTTGTAAAATAAGAAAGAATAAGCATAATATTGTGACATAACATGTAATAACAGCCCATAATGCAATAAATATCGATATAAAAGCATGATGCAAAATGGACGTATCAACTCCCCCAAGCTTAGACCTCGCTTGTCCTCAAGCGGAAGCCGAAATTGAAAAATATGTCCACATGTTTAGAGATAGAGGTGTCGATAAAATAAAATAAAATGCGGACATGAGGCCATCATGATCATTCTTATAACAGCAATATATATATATATATATATATATATATATATATATATATATATATATATATATTGTCATATGATTTCTTATGCTCAAGTAATAATCTATTCATAATGTCAAGTATGAATCAGAAATTTCATTGAGAACCAACAAACTATTATCTCGGTCATTGAAGCAATTGCAATTTAATATAACATGGGAAGGAGTCAATATAAGAGCTTTTCAGCAAGTCCACATACTCAACTTCATTTAGTCTTTCACAATTTCTAACACTCATGCAATACTTATGGTTATGGAGTTTTAATCGGACACAGAGAAAGATAGGGGCTTATAGTGTTGCCTCCCAACCTTTTACCTCAAGGGTAATGTGAACAATAATAGTTCATGCTAACTTACATCCAATTGGATATATATATATCAGGATCTTTCCAACACAAGGTGCTTGCCAAAGGATAAAATGTAAAAAGGAAAGGTGAAGATCACCATGACTCTTGCATAAGGTATAAGACAAAAAGTAAAAGATAGGCCCTTCGCAAAGGGAAGCAGAGGTTGTCATGTGCTTTTATGGTTGGATGCATGAAATCTTAATGCAAAAGAACGTCACTTTATATTGCCACTTGTGATATGGACCTTTATTATGCAGTCCATCACTTTTATTGCTTCCATATCACAAGATCGTATAAAGCTTATTTTCTCCACACTAATAAGTCATACACAGTTAGAAAGCAATTTTTATTGCGTGCAACATGACAACTTACTTGAAGGATCTTACTCAATCCATAGGTAGGTATTGTGGACTCTCATGGCAAAACTGGGTTTAAGGATATTTGGAAGCACAAGTAGTATCTCTACTTGGTGCAAGGAATTTGGCTAGCATGAGAGGGAAAGGCAAGCTCAACATGTTGGATGATCCATGACAATATACTTTATTTCGAATATAAGAAAACATAACCCATTACGTTGTCTTCCTTGTCCAACGTCAACTCTTTAGCATGTCATATTTTAATGAGTGCTCACAATCATAAATGATGTGCAAGATAGTATATTTATATGTGAAAACCTCTCTTTCTTTATTACTTCGTATCAATTGCAACGATGACCAAAACTATGTTTACCAATTCTCAACAACTTTTATTCATCATACTCTTTATATGTGAAGTCATTACTCTCCATAAGATCAATATGATATCTTTATTTCTTTTTATTCTTTCTTTTTCTTTTATTCCCTCAAGATCAAAGCAAGATAATCTTTATTATATATAGCTCACGAACTCGATTACATAGAAGGATCATAAAGAAAAACTTCAAAACTAAATCATATCAAAACTTTATTCTACTAGATCAAGATATTACTAACAGGATCGAACTAAGAAAAATGGTAAAGATAGGAGTGTGATGGTGGTACGATACCGGGGCACCTCCCCCAAGCTTGGCAGTTGCCAAGGGGAGTGCCCATACCCATGTGTTTATGTCTCCTTCGGAGGTGGTGATAATGGAGTTGTTGATGATGCAGGCTTGTTGTCTGTCTTCCAGGGCATAGGCTCACCATCATAGAAAGATGATCGAGTCTCCAGGATCCTCAAATCTGCAGCCAAACTCATCCTCTTGAATCTATATTCATACTCACAGTTTTGGTTTTGCAGGTCATAGATTTGGGCTTGGAGGTGCTCGATTTTCTCATGAAGCTTGAAGATGGTCTCCCCAATGTTCTTGGCATCTAGCTTGTGGTTGTTGGTGAACTCCGCGATCATCATCTGGTTGGCATTGAGTCTGCGTTCCACCATCCCTTGGCACTTGAAAACTTGTTGTTCCATTGCTTCGAGTCTTGTCTCCACGCTTTCGGTCCTCCTTGGTCCCTCAACATCGCGGATGTGCAGCACCCCCTCACGCATCTCAATGGTTCGAAGGTGTTGCAGCACCTTCGCAAGGTAGGGGTTGATGACCTTCTCGAAAAACTTGTCCTTGGGGGCACTTGAAGACGTCATGGTGATCTAGATCTGTCAGAAAAACAGCTCAAAACAAAGACAGAGGATATTTGTGTGATACAGTGGTCAAAACCTTCGGGAGATTATATAATGAATTTTTACCGACCGAAGGAAGTATCGTGCAAGAAAACGGAGTCCGGAGAACACACGAGGTGCCCACGAGGCAGGGGGCGCGCCCAGGGGGGTAGGGCGCGCCCTCCACCCTCGTGGATGCCTCGTGTCCTTCCCGGACTACTTCTTTTTTTCCTATTTTCTTAAATATTCCAAAATGGAGAAAAATTGCCATTAGAACTGTTTTGGAGTCGGTTTACTTACCATACCACATACCTATTCCTTTTCGGAGTCTCAAACGTTCTGGAAAGTGTCCCCATGTATTCCTCCGGGGTTACAATTTCAATAACATTGGTTTCAACATTTATGGGATTACCTGAGATATAATGTTTGATCCTTTGACCGTTCACCACCTTCAGATTTGTGCCTTCGAAGTTGTTGATTTTTATGGCACCGGAATGATAGACCTCATCGATAACGTAAGGACCTTCCCATTTAGAGAGAAGTTTTCCTGCAAAAAATCTTAAACGAGAGTTGAGAAGCAACACATAATCACCTACATTAAACTCACGCTTTTGTATCCTTTTGTCATGCCATCTTTTAACTTTTTCTTTAAACAGTTTGGCATTCTCATAGGCTTGGGTTCTCCACTCGTCAAGTGAGCTAATGTCAAATAACCTCTTCTCACTGGCAAGTTTGAAATCATAATTGAGCTCTTTAATGGCCCAATATGCCTTATGTTCTAGTTTGAGAGGTAAGTGCCATGCTTTTCCATAAACCATTTTATATGGAGACATACCCATAGGATTTTTATATGCAGATCTATAAGCCCATAATGCATCACCAAGTTTCTTGGACCAATTCTTTCTAGATCTATTAACAGTCTTTTGCAAAATCAATTTAAGCTCTCTGTTACTCAGTTCTACTTGGCCACTAGACTGTGGGTGGTATGGAGATGCAATTCTATGATTAACATCATACTTAGCAAGCATTTTACGAAAAGCACCATGAATAAAATGTGAACCACCATCAGTCATTAGGTATCTAGGGACTCCAAAACTCGGAAAAATAACCTCTTTAAGCACCTTAATAGAGGTGTTATGATCAACACTACTAGTTGGAATAGCTTCTACCCACTTAGTAATGTAATCAACAGCAACTAAAATATGTGTAAACCCATTAGATGAAGGAAACGGTCCCATATAATCAAAGCCCCAAACATCAAATGGTTCAATAACAAGAGAATAATTCATAGGCATTTACTGACGTCTACTAATATTACCAATTCTTTGACATTCATCACAAGACGAGACAAACTTACGGGCATCTTTGAAGAGAGTAGGCCAATAAAAACCAGATTGCAATACCTTATGTGCAGTTCTATCTCCAGCGTGGTGTCCTCCATATGCCTTGGGGTGACACTTGCGTAGGATCTATTCCCATTCATGCTCAGGTACACAATGTCTAATAACACCATCTACTCCTTCTTTATAAGGGTGTGGGTCATCCCAGAAGTAATGTCTTAAATCATAGAAAAACTTTTTATTTTGCTGTCATGTGAAACTAGGTGATATAAATTTAGCAACAATGTAATTAGCATAATTAGCATACAATGGAGAAGTATGAGAAGCATTTATGACAGCTAATTGTTCATTAGGGAAGCTATCATCAATAGGTAGTGGGTCATCAAGGACATTCTCTAACCTAGACAAGTTGTCCGCAATGGGGTTCTCAGCTCCCATTCTATCAATAATATGCAAATTAAATTCTTGTAATAGGAGAACCCATCTAATAAGTCTAGGTTTAACATCTTTCATTTCCATAAAATATTTAATAGCAGCATGATCAGTGTGAACAGTTACGTTAGAATCAACAATATAAGGTCTGAACTTATCACAAGCAAACACAACTGCTAAAAATTCTTTTTCAGTAGTAGCATAATTCCTCTGGGAACTTTCTAGAGTTCTACTAGCATATTGAATAACATTTAGTTTCTTAGCAACTCTTTGTCCTAGAACAGCACCTACAGCATAATCACTAGCATCACACATAATTTCAAAGGGTAAATTCCAATCAGGCGGCTAAACAATAGGTGCAGAAATCAAAGCTTTCTTAAGTATTTCAAATGCTTCTACACAATCATCATCGAATACAAAAGTAATATCTTTTCGTAAGAGATTAGTCAGAGGCCTAGAAATTTTAGAGAAGTCCTTAATGAACCTCCTATAAAACCGGCATGACCAAGGAAACTTCTTATACCTTTAATGTCCTTGGGACACGACATCTTTTCAATAGCATCAACCTTAGCTTTATCAACTTCAATACCTCCCTCAGAAATTTTATGCCCCAAGACAATGCCTTCATTAACCATAAAGTGGCACTTTTTCCAATTCAAGACAAGACTAGTATCTTCGCATCTCTACAAAACTCGATCAAGGTTGCTCAAGCAATCATCAAAAGAAGATCCATAAATGGAGAAGTAATCCATGAAAACCTCAATAATCTTTTCACAAAAGTCAGAGAATATAGCCATCATGCATCTTTGAAAGGTAGCAGGTGCAAGTCAGAGAATATAGCCATCATGCATCTTTGAAAGGTAGAAGGTGCATTACATAAACCAAAAGGCATACATCTATAAGCAAAAGTATCGAAAGGGCAAGTAAAAGTGTTATTTTCTTAATCCTCTTTTGACATAAGTATTTGAGAGAAACCAAAGTAACCATCCAGAAAGCAAAAATGTGTATGTTTGGATAGTCTTTCTAACATTTGATCAATAAAAGGCAAAGGGTAATGATCTTTTTAGTAGCTTTGTTTAATTTACGGAAATCAATTACCATCCTATAACCTGTAACAATTCTTTGTGGGATCAATTCATCTTTATCATTAGGAATAACAGTAATGCCTCCCTTCTTAGGGACACAATGGACAGGACTTACCCACTGACTATCAGCAACGGGATAAACTATACCAACCTCCAGGAGCGTTAGTATTTCTTTTCTTGACACTTCTTTCATCTTAGGGTTTAACCGTCGTTGGTGATCAACAACTGGTTTGGCTCCTTTCTCCAATTTTATCTTGTGTTGGCATAGAGTGGGACTAATGCACTTAAGATCATCAAGAGTATATCCAATAGCAGCATAGTGCTTCTTCAGAGTTTTCAATAATTTCTTCTCTTCCTTCTCTGAAAGGTTAGCACTAATAATAACAGGATATATCTTCTTTTCATCAAGGTAAGCATATTTAAGAGTATCAGGTTGTGGTTTCAGCTCAAACACGGGATCACCCTTGGGTGGAGGAAGATCCCCTAGGATTTCAACAGGCAAGTTGTATCTCAAAATAGGCCCCTGTTTAAAGAATACTTCATTTATCTCCCTTCTCTCATTCATAAACATACCATTTTCATGGTCTAGCAAATATTGTTCTAAAGGATCATTAGGAGGCATGGCAATAGAAGCAAGAAAATAATAATTTCATCCTTACTAGGCGATTCTTTATCATGGGGTCGTCTATGAAATTTAGCAAAATTAAACTCATGAGACATATCCCCCAAACCAATAGTAACAACATCCCTTTTGCAATTTATCTTAGCATTAACAGTATTCAAGAAGGGTCTACCAAATATAATGGGACAAAAATCATCTTGTGGGGAACCAAGAACAAGAAAATCAGCAGGGTATTTAACTTTCCCACACAAGACTTCAACATCTTTAACAATCCCAATTGGTGAAATAGTATCTCTATTGGCAAGCTTAATTGTAACATCGATTTCTTCTACCTCAGCAGGTGCAATATCATGCATAATTTCTTTGTATAAGGAATGAGGTATTGCACTCGCACTAGCAACCATATCACATAAGCCATGATAACAATGATCTCCTATTTTAACAGAAATAACAGGCATGCCTACAACAGGTCTATGTTTATTTTTAGTATCAGGCCTACCAATTCTAGCAGCTTCATCATAGAAGTAAATAACATGCCCATCAATATTATCAGCCAAGAGATCTTTAACCATAGCAATACTAGGTTCAACTTTAATTTGCTCAGGTGGTGTAGGTGTTCTAGTATTACTCTTACGAACCACAGTTGAAGCTTTAGCATGATACTTTATCCTAACAGGGAAAGGTGGTTTCTCAATATAGGTAGTAGGAACAATATGATCATCATAAGTGATAGTCTTTTCTTCAACTTTAATAGGTGCAACTACTTTTACTTCAGTGGGAGGATTATATTTAAACCACTTCTCCTTAGGGAGGTCAACATGAGTAGCAAATGATTCACAGAAAGAAGCTACTATCTCATAGTCTAGTCCATATTTAGTGCTAAATTCACGAAAAACATCGGTATCCATAAAAGATTTAACACAATCAAACTTAGGTGTCATACCTGACTCCTTACCTTCGTCAAGATCCCAATCTTCAGAGTTGCATTTACTTCTTTCCAATAAATCCCATCTAAATTCATAGTCTTCATCATAAAAGAACCAGTGCAAGAAGTATCGAGCATGGAGCGATTGTTGAGAGAAAGCCGAGCATAAATTTTTTGAATAATCATTTATCTTGAGAGCTCATGATTGGGGCATGAATATAACATTGACTTAAGCCTCCCTCAAGCTTGAGCGATGCTTTCTCCTTCGTGGGGCTAAAAATTATATATATAATTACGATCACGATGAACAAGATGCATAGGATAAAACTTCTGATGAAATTCCAATTTCAATCGGTTGTAGTTCCATGATCCCATATCATCACATAGCCTAAACCATGTCAATGCCTCTCCCTTCAAAGATAAAGGGAAGACCTTCTTCTTGATAACATCGTCGGGCATACCTGCAAGCTTAAATAATCCACAAACTTGATCCACATAGATTAGGTGCAAATCGGGATGCAATGTTCCATCTCCTGTAAAGGGATTAGCTAGCAGTTTCTCTATCATACCCGAAGGAATTTCAAAGTAAATATTTTCAGTAGCTTCAGTAGGTTGAGGAGCAACTCTTTGCTCTACTGGTCGGGGTGAAGATACCCCGAACAAGCCCCTCAAAGGATTATGTTCCATAGTAACAAGTGACAGTAAATTTCAGCACACTATATAATTTTTTCCTTACCAAGTTCCACTTACCAAAGGCGCTTCACTTCCCGGCAACGGCGTCAGAAAAGAGTCTTGATGAACCACAAGTGTAGGAGATCTATCATAGTCCTTTAGATAAGTAAGAGTGTCGAACCCAACGAGGAGCAGAAGGAAATGACAAGCAGTTTTCAGTAAGGTATTCTCTGCAAGCACTGAAATTATCGGTAATAGATAGTTTTGTGATAAGGTAATTCATAACGGGTAACAAGTAACAAAAGTAAATAAAGTGTAGCAAGGTGGCCCAATCCTTTTTGTAGCAAAGGACAAGCCTGGACAAATTCTTATATGGAGAAAAGCGCTCCCGAGGACACATGGGAATTATCGTCAAGCTAGTTTTCATCACGCTCATATGATTTGCGTTCGTTACTTTGATAATTTGATATGTGGGTGGACCGGTGCTTGGGTACTGCCCTTTCTTGTACAAGCATCCCACTTATGATTAACCCCTATTGCAAGCATCCGCAACTACAAAAGAAGTGTTAAGGTAAACCTAACCATAGCATGAAACATATGGATCCATATCAGCCCCTTACGAAGCAACGCATAAACTAGGGTTTAAGATTCTGTCACTCTAGCAACCCATCATCTACTTATTACTTCCCAATGCCTTCCTCTAGGGCCAAATAATGGTGAAGTGTCATGTAGTCGACGTTCACATAACACCACTAGAGGAGAGACAACATACATCTCATCAAAATATCGAACTAATACCAAATTCACATGACTACTTATAGCAAGACTTCTCCCATGTCCTCAGGAACAAACATAACTACTCACAAATCATATTCATGTTCATAATTAGAGGGATATTGAAAGCACAAGTGCTTCCTGGGTGGTTTTGGTAATTAATGTCAACATATCTCTTATTGGACTAACACTTTTACCTAGTATATTTCAGACAAGTTCAACAATGGAGTGGCATGCACTAAAGGATGTGGAACCCCTTCTAGATGCTAAGGACAAAGGATTGGCTCAAGCTTTAAGATCAAGACTCTGCATTTTATATTTTAGTGATCCAAGATCACATTGAGTCCATAGGAAAAGCCAATACTATCAAGAAGGGATGAGGTGTTGCTTAATGAGTTTCTTGCTCCATAGTGCTTAGTGATATGCTCCAAAAACCCTCAACTACTTTCCCACATCCACATATGTCCTAAACCTAAAGTCAAACTCGGCCCCACCGATTCTTTCTATCTGGCGCCACTGAGTTCAGACGTCATAGCCACTGCCACAAACCCTAGGCAAATCGGTCTCACCGATAGGGATCTTGGTCTCACCGAGATGGGATTGTAATCTCTCTGTGTAAGTCCATTATCAAAATCGGTCTTACCGAGTTTGAGCAATCGGTACTATCGAGATTACAATGCAAACTCTCCAGTTAACTTATTACCAAAATCGGTCCCATCGAGTTTGAGTAATCGGTCCCACCGAGTTTGCCTGACCAACACTCTGGTTAACTTATTACCAAAATCGGTCTCACCGAGTTTGTGTAATCGGTCTAACCATATTGGTCCTACCGGGTTGCATATCGGTCCCACCGAAAACCCTAACGGTCACATTGTTTACTGAATCGGTCAGACCGAGTTTCTTGATTCGGTCCCATCGAGATTGGTAAATTGTGTGTAACGGTTAGATTTTGTGTGGAGGCTATATATACCCCTCCACCTCCTCTTCATTCGTGGAGAGAGCCATCAGAACAAACCTCCACTTCCAACTTACCATTTCTGAGAGAGAACTACATACTCATGTGTTGAGGCCAAGATATTCCATTCCTACCATATGAATCTTGATCTCTAGCCTTCCCCAAGTTGCTTTCCACTCAAATCTTCTTTCCACCAGATCCAAATCCTATGAGAGAGAGTTGAGTGTTGGGGAGACTATCATTTGAAGCACAAGATTGAGGAGTTCATCATCAATGCACCATTTGTTACTTCTTGGAGAGTGGTGTCTCCTAGATTGGCTAGGTGTCACTTGGGAGCCTCCAACAAGATTGTGGAGTTGAACCAAGGATTTTGTAAGGGCAAGGAGATCGCCTACTTCATGAAGATCTACCGCTAGTGAGTCAAGTCCTTCGTGGGCGACGGCCATGGTGGGATAGACAAGGTTGCTTCTTCGTGGACCCTTCTTGGGTGGAGCCCTCCGTGGACTCGCGCAACTGTTACCCTTCGTGGGTTGAAGTCTCCATCAACGTGGATGTATGATAGCACCACCTATCGGAACCAAGGCTCAAAAATCACCATGTCTCCAAATTGCGTTTGAAATCTCCAAACCCTACCCTTTACATTCTTGCAAGTTGCATGCTTTACTTTCCGCTGCTCATATACTCTTTGCATGCTTGCTTGATTTGTGTGAAGATTGCTTGACTTGTGCTAAGATAGCTAAAATCTGCCAAAGACTAAAATTGGGAAAAGTCATAGTTTCTAATTGGTCAAGTAGTCTAATCACCCCCCCCTCTAGACTTACTTCTCAAGATCCTAGAAGTGGTATCAGAGCATTGGTCTTCATTGCTTTGGTTTAATCACCATTGGAGGAAGATGGATGAGTCTACTTTGGGGAGTCTTAGACATAGAGTGCCTATACTTGATGGAGAGTATTTTCATGAGTGGAAAAATGAGATGCTTGTAATTTTCAATCAATATCGTTTGAACAAGTACATTGCTAGTCCTTGTGCACCTTATGTTGATCCTATGCATCCTACTCTTGATGAGTCTATTGACATGATTAGGAATGTTAGAACTGTTAATCTTATCACTAGAGGCTTGCCTAGAAACTTGATTAGAAATCTGCCTACTCTTGAGTGTGCCTACACTATATGGAAATTTCTTGAGGAACGATTTCCTAATTATTCCTTGAAAAGTCTGGATGAAATTCTTCATAAGTCTATTGCCTTGAGTAAGATAAATTCCAATGATCCTGTGTTTGGTAACTGTCTATTTGAACTTACAAATATTATGCGTGCCAAAGGAAATGTTGGAATTATTAGCGATATTATTTCTGAAGCTACTAGAATTCATAGAGGAGATTATTGTCAAACTCATACTTATGAAGCACTCTCACTAGGAATTGATCCACCACATGACAATGTTGAACATGGATACTATGATGAGGATGATGATGATGACTTTGATCTTGATGATGCGATGAGACACTTTGGTCTTATGGCAAATCTTCGGGGATATATGGCAGGAGGAAAGGAATGGGTCCTTGACAGTGGATGTACCGATCACATGACCGGAGATAAAGACATGTTTCGTGAGCTTGCTGAAAATGATGGTCCTCGAAAGTATGTCACTTTCGGTGACAACTCAAAGGGTAAGGTGGTTGGCCTCGGTAAGGTGGCCATCTCACATGATAGCTCCATTCAAAATGTTATGCTCATTGAATCTCTTGGCTACAACTTACTTTCAGTATCTAGACTTGCTGATTTTGGTTTCAATGTCCTATTTACTGAAGTAGATTGCCAAGTGTTTCATAAATACAATGATAAGATGGTCTTTACTGGTATACGTAGAGGTGATCTTTAAATTGTTGATTTCACTAAAAAGGCTCAACCTAGAACTTGCTTCATTGCTAAATCCTCTAAAGGTTGGTTATGGCATAGACGACTAGGTCGTGTTGGCATGAGAAATCTTGACAAGCTTATTAAAGGGAATCATATCCTTGGTGTTAACAATGTCATATTTGATAAGGATAGACTTTGCAGTGCTTGTCAAGCAGGTAAACAGGTTGGAGGAAGGCATCCTGTGAAGAACATCATGACCACAAGGAGGCCACTTGAGCTACTTCACATGGATCTCTTTGGTCCCAACGCTTACGAAAGTCTCGGTGGAAATTCTTTTGGTCTAGTTATAGTTGATGATTTTTCAAGATTTACGTGGGTGTTCTTTCTCGATGACAAATCGCAGGTCCAAAAGATCTTCAAAAACTTCACCAGGAAGGCTCAAAATCAGTTTGAAGTGAAGATCAAGAAGGTTCGTAGCGACAACGGAACGAAGTTCAAGAATGCAAATGTGGACACCTTTATCGACAAATAAGGCATTTCACATGAGTTCTCGGCTACGTACACACCTCAACAAAATGGAGTTGTTGAGAGGAAGAACCGGACGCTCATCGAAATGGCAAGAACGATGCTTTATGAGTACAAGACGCCGAAGCACTTTTGGGCAGAAGCGGTTGAGACAGCTTGCCATGCAACAAATCGCTTGTATCTTCACAAGCTACTCGGCAATACGGCATACGAGCTTCTCACCAGTAACAAACCCCAAGTTGGATACTTTCAAGTATTCGGCTCAAAGTGCTACATTCTTGATAAGCATCGTCGTTCTAAATTTGCTCCTAAGTCTCATGAAGGTTTCCTACCTGGTTATGGCTCAAACTCTCACACTTACCATGTCTACAACAATTTCACCCGAAAGGTTGAAGAAACCGTAGATGTGAAGTTTGATGAATCTAACGGCTCGCAGGTAGAGCAACTGCCAATTGATGTAGGAGACAAAGACCCCTCGGAAGCAATCCAAGACTTGTCTATTGGCAAGATTTGTCCAACGGAGGTGAAGGAGAGTACCTCGTCTGTCCAAGTGGAAGCTTCTACTTCACGACAAGGTGAACCAAGATTTGATATGGAAGCATCCACAAGTGGGACACACCAAGATGAAGAAAACGAGGAGGTACATCAAGAACGTCAACAACCTCCTTCTCCACCACGACAAGAGAACAACAACGCCAATAATGAAGAAGGCCAAGAAGAAGAAGAACAAGATGAAGAAGAAGTTCAACCAAGAACCAAGCAAAAGCTTTCATGAGTTCGAGCAAGAATTTCTAAAGACCATCCCATCAAGCAAATCTACAATGATATCCAAACCGGGAGAATTACTCGCTCTAAAACTCGTTTAGCTAACTTTTGTGAAAACTATTCATTCATCTCTAGCATTGAACCTATGAAGGTTGGAGAAGCATTGGAAGATCCAGATTGGACAAATGCTATGCATGAAGAGCTACACAACTTTGAGAGAAATAAAGTTTGGACATTGGTTGAGAAGCCCGACAACAACCACAACATCATCGGTACCAAATGGGTGTTTCGCAACAAGCAAGATGAAGATGGACAAGTAGTTCACAAAAAGCACGTCTCGTTGCCCAAGGTTACACAAGTCGAAGGTATGGACTATGGTGAGACTTATGCTCACGTTGCTAGACTTGAGTCCATTCGCATCTTACTTGCCTATGCTAATCATCATGATATCACCTTGTACCAAATGGACATTAAAAGTGCTTTTCTAAATGGTGAAATAGAGGAGGAAGTTTATGTTAAACAACCTCCCGGCTTTATCAATCCTAAGAAACCCAATCATGTCTACAAACTTCGCAAAGCTCTTTATGGTCTTAAACAAGCTCCTAGAGCTTGGTATAAATGCTTAACCAAGTTCCTTATTGAAAAAGGCTTTGAAATTGGGAAAATTGATTCTACACTTTTTACTAAAAGGGTTAATGGAGAATTATTTGTATGCCAAATTTATGTTGATGATATTATATTTGGATCAACTAACCCTCATTTTAGTGAGAAGTTTGGAAAGCTAATGTCAGAGAAGTTTGAGATGTCAATGATGAGTGAACTCAAATTCTTTCTTGGGTTGCAGATCAAGCAAACTAAGGAAGGTACTTTTGTCTCTCAAACGAAGTACACTAAGGACTTATTCAAGAAGTTCAATATGCAAGAATGCAAAGGTATGTCTACACCCATGCCTACTAGTGGACATCTTGATTTGACCAAAGATGGTGAACCGGTTGATCAAAAGGTTTATCGCTCTATGATTGGTTCATTGTTATACCTATGTGCTTCACGTCCCGATATTATGCTAAGTGTGTGCATGTGTGCAAGATATCAAGCTGCTCCTAAAGAATGTCATCTTAAGGCTGTGAAAAGGATAGTGAGATATTTAATTCATACGCCAAATTTTGGCATTTGGTATCCTAAGAGGGCCTCTTTCGATCTTGTTGGCTACTCCGACTCAGACTATGCTGGAGACAAGGTCGATAGAAAGTCCACTTCGGGTACTTGTCAATTCCTTGGTAGATCCCTTGTGTCTTGGTCTTCCAAGAAACAAAACTCGGTATCCTTATCCACCGCCGAAGCGGAATACATTGCCGCTGGTTCATGTTGTGCTCAATTACTTTGGATGACCCAAACTCTTAAAGATTATGGGATATATGTGAAACATGTTCCATTACTTTGTGACAATGAAAGTTCTATCAAAATTGCTCATAATCCCGTGCAACATTCTCGAACTAAACATATTGAAGTTCGTCATCATTTCATTCGAGATCATGTTGCTAAGGGTGACATTAATCTTAAGCATGTTCGCACCAAAAAACAATTAGTGGATATTTTCACTAAACCACTTGATGAGAAAGTGTTTTGCAGGTTAAGAGGTGAATTGAACATCATTGATGCTTCAAACTTGGAGTAGAAACTCCATTGGATACATGCAATACATGAGCTTATGACTAATCCTTGATATTTCTCTTATGATGAAAATCTTATGTCTTGGATATATTTGCACCTTGCATGTTATCTAACCCATGTAGGTACTTGGATGAATCGAATTCAATGATATTATAACCTACTCACATCTTGAGCAATCTCTACATCACCAAGTCTCTACACAATGGTGGTTCAAGACAAGGAAGCACGGAACCATTCAAACATATCCTTTGACAAATTCTATGTTGAGTTTCATGATTGTCATTTTGGACACACAAGTTCTCTTCCTTGCAAAAACTAACCCATGTAGGTAGATGAACTCAAATTCCAAGTGGTGCTCCCAACTCTTGATGAGCTACATCAACCTTGAGCAACCCACAAAAGTTCAACTACATGATCAACACCACCACCCAAGGTACGTTATTCCATCTTAGAGAAGCTTACTCCGAGACATGAGTTAAAGCAACTCAACAAGATGTGAATACATCAAGATGCTTAAACGAAAAATCGTAACCCCATTTTGAGCTTAAACAATGAGTATGACCTATGATCAAGTGATCTCACTTAGACTCCTAAGTCAATAAACTCTAACATAGGTGACATTGTTGCCGACCAATTCTAGGTGAAGTTCTCTCGTGTTCTTTTTTGTGCTCTTGCATTTGTCTCATGCTTGTTTGTTTCCCCTTTCAAAAAAAACTTCATCTAGATTTCTTTCTGTTCTGTCCGTTCTGCATTTCCTGCATCCAATTCATTGCAAATCATTCAGTTAATTCCTTGCAAATCATTGTGAGATCTTACTTGTCTAGTGAGCTGAGGTGACAAGTGTTTTCTCTGCGATGAACTCGGTCTCACCGGTTTGTTATTTTTGGTCCAACCGAATCCTTTCGGTGCTACCGAAGAATACAACTCGGTGCTACCAATCTCATTACAGGAAAAACTACTTGCCACTTACTTCTGTAATGCTTTTTATCCAGCTCCACTCAATGAATCTTGTCCTCTACAAGCATCACATTTTTATCAGTGCTTTGTGCTATGACTCAAGGACCAAACCCATTCACGACAAATTCCAGAAGGCCCTTCTTGGAAATTGATGTCAAAGGGGGAGAGAGAAATCACATCAAAGCTTACCACTTAGAGAGATCACATCAAAGCTTATCACTTCCAAAGGGAGAGAGAATATCACTTCCACAGGGGGAGAGAGAGATCTCCAGGGGGAGGGAATAGTTAAGAAGAGAGTATTTCTCAAGGATCCCAGATGCTTGGTGTTCAATAGGAGAGATGCCACATGTCTTCTTGAGGGGAAAGACATGCTCGTATGTGCTTATTTGCATTAGCTTTGTTCATTTGTTTCCTTGAGCTCTAATTTTCTGTTCCCTATCTTCTCCCAGTATCCCATGCTAGATTCAGGGGGAGCAAGACATCTAAGGGAAAGAAATCATTTAAATTCACTGCATATCTTTACCTTTGGGGACATGTCTAATCCAATGTGGTACTTAGTACTCACTCTTTACATGTCATCCCAGTCTTGGTATTCTTGTGGTTTCTTCTGTTTGCTCTGGTTAGTAGGTGTATCTGTGTTATCTAACCTTGTTTACGCAGGTTCATTCCACCCTAAGCCAACTCAAGACCACAAGGTAAGTATATGCACCACAATCATGTGTATGAGGAATTCTTGCTGATGTACATACTGTTTGCAAGAAGGACTCATGAGCATGAAGGTATTTTTTAATATTCTTCGCTCTGATGCATATGGCCAAGATACATGTAACACATTGCCTACTCTGTCATGGTTATGCTCTCACATGCTTCTACATTCCATATTCACATGATTGCATACATGTAGGGGGAGCCTATGCTTGTTACATGTCTTTCCAAAGCTTTACTTGCTATTCTTTATATCTCTATCTAAAGCTTTGATGTATGTTGTCATCAATTACCAAAAAGGGGGATATTGAAAGCACAAGTGCTCCCTGGGTGGTTTTGGTAATTAATGTCAACATATCTCTTGTTGGACTAACACTTTTACCTAGTATATTTCAGACAAGTTCAACAATGGAGTGGCATGCACTAAAGGATGTGGAACCCCTTCTAGATGCTAAGGACAAAGGATTGGCTCAAGCTTCAAGATCAAGACTCTGCATTTTATATTTTAGTGATCCAAGATCACATTGAGTCTATAGGAAAAGCCAATACTATCAAGAAGGGATGAGGTGTTGCTTAATGAGTTTCTTGCTCCACAGTGCTTAGTGATATGCTCCAAAAACCCTCAACTACTTTCCCACATCCACATATGTCCTAAACCTAAAGTCAAACTCGGCCCCACCGATTCTTTCTATCCGGCGCCACCGAGTTCAGATGTCATAGCCACTGCCACAAACCCTAGGCAAATTGGTCTCACCGATAGGGATCTCGGTCTCACCGAGATGGGATTGTAATCTCTCTGTGTAAGTCCATTATCAAAATCGGTCTTACCGAGTTTGAGCAATCGGTACTACCGAGATTACAATGCAAACTCTCTAGTTAACTTATTACCAAAATCGATCCCACCGAGTTTGAGTAATCGGTCCCACCTAGTTTACCTGACCAACTCTCTAGTTAACTTATTACCAAAATCGGTCTCACCAAGTTTGTGTAATCGGTCTCACCAAGATTATGTTATGCCCTAACCCTAACCATATCGGTCCTACCGAGTTGCATATCGGTCCCACCGAAAACCCTAACGGTCACATTGTTTACTGAATCGGTCAGACCGAGTTTGTTGATTCGGTCCCATCGAGATTGGTAAATTGTGTGTAACGGTTAGATTTTGTGTGGAGGCTATATATACCCCTCCACCTCCTCTTCATTCGTGGAGAGAGCCATCAGAACAAACCTACACTTCCAACTTACCATTTCTGAGAGAGAACTACCTACTCATGTGTTGAGGCCAAGATATTCCATTCCTACCATATGAATCTTGATCTCTAGCCTTCCCCAAGTTGCTTTCCACTCAAATCTTCTTTCCACTAGATCCAAATCCTATGAGAGAGAGTTGAGTGTTGGGGAGACTATCATTTGAAGCACAAGAGCAAGGTGTTCATCATCAACGCACCATTTGTTACTTCTTGGAGAGTGTCTCCTAGATTGGCTAGGTGTCACTTGGGAGCCTCCGACAAGATTGTGGAGTCGAACCAAGGAGTTTGTAAGGGCAGGGAGATCGCCTACTTCGTGAAGATCTACCGCTAGTGAGGCAAGTCCTTCGTGGGCGACGGCCATGGTGGGATAGACAAGGCTGCTTCTTCGTGGACCCTTCTTGGGTGGAGCCCTCCGTGGACTCGCGCAACTGTTACCCTTCGTGGGTTGAAGTGTCCATCAACGTGGATGTACGATAGCACCACCTATCGGAACCACGGCTCAAAAATCCCCATGTCTCCAAATTGCGTTTGAAATCTCCAAACCCTACCCTTTACATTCTTGCAAGTTGCATGCTTTACTTTCCGCTGCTCATATACTCTTTGCATGCTTGCTTGATTTGTGTGAAGATTGCTTGACTTGTGCTAAGATAGCTAAAATCTGCCAAAGACTAAAATTGGGAAAGGGCATAGTTTTTAATTGGTCAAGTAGTCTAATCACCCCCCTCTAGACTTACTTCTCAAGATCCTACAGATATTAGTATGCATAAAGGATCTGAACAGATGATCTTCCACCGAATAAACCAGCTAGCATCAACTACAAGGAGTAATCAACACTACACTACAAAAAAATACACTTATGTGATGATACGTGTTTGTCACAGTAGGTCGCGTTTTTTGTCATGCATGTACATCCATGACGATTTTATGACAGAATCAAGATAGTCATACCTGTGCTATCGTAGAAGTGTTCCATGACATTACCAAAATTATCATCACGGAAGTGTCCACTTCCATGATGATAAATCGCGTGTCACGGAAGTGCTTTCGTCAAGGGTGACCGACACGTAGCATCCACCATAATGAGACGTCATTAAGCTATCGGGTCTGGTTTTGGATCCGATAACCCGTTAATAGCCTGGACCAATGGGGATTTTCCATGTGTAAAATCATCATTGGCCGCAAGAAACACGTGTTGCCTCACCGTTGGGACAGATGTCATCCACTCATTGGACAAGAGGCACCTATGATAGGTCGACACGTGGCACGGTCCAACCGTGGCTCATTCCGGTGAAAAAGGCCAGCCCAGTAAAAATTAGCAGGCCGACCCATATAAGGCCTACTTGTGTCAGGTCCATTTAAGCCCACGGCCCATACGAGATGTGCCAATTCGACCCGTCAACGGCCCGTTAAAGATTTGACACCATTGCAGCTCATCGTGAGTTCAAGCCCGTTAACAGCCCGCTATATATTTGGGCTCAATATCGGCCCGATGAGATTTTGGCCTGTTAACGACCCATTCAATGGATGGACCAATTTTCAGGATGTACATCTTTCGGCCTTTTAGCGACCCATTTTAATGTTGGGCTAATTTCCGGCCCGGTGTGTCTTTTAGCATGTTGACGGCCCATAAATTTGATGGGCCATTTGTAGTCGGACCTAAGTTTGGGCCTTTTAGTGGCCCATTTAAGTGTTGGGCCAATTTCCGGCCCGGTGTCACTTTCAGCATGTTAACGGCCCATAAATCAGTTGGGCCATTTGTAGTCGGACCTAAGTTTTGGCCTTTTAGTGACCCATTTAAGTGTTGGGCCAATTCCCGGCCCTGTGTGCCTTTCGGCCTGTTAACGGACCATAAATGAGTTGGGCCATTTGTAGTCGAACCTAAGTTTTGGCCTTTTAACGGCCCATGCCCTTCATGGTCCAATACCAGCCCGGTTTCTCTTTCGGCCTGCTAGAGGCCCACAACACAGTTGGCCCATTTACAATACAACCTGACTTTCGGCCTCTTAGCGGCCCATGCTCTTCATGGTCCAGTACAAGCCCGCTGTCTCTTTCGGCCTGCTAAAGGCCTAGAGTATAGTTGGGCCATATGTAGCTCAAACTTAGTAATGACCTGTTAATGGCCCGTGAAATAAATTGGGCCCACCTGTTGCCCGCTTTGATGTCGGCCTGTTAACGACCCGGGAGGTAAGAGGGCCGACCATTAACTTTCGGCCTAGTAACGGCCCATTAACTTAATGGGCCCACTAAAGTTCGTACATGTCTTTAGGCCAAATTAGATAATTTGAGCCCATTACGACGAGCAATTATGCACAGGACCAAAACCGATCAAGCAAAGGTACGGCATACAGGGAATAACGTTGCACATCCAGCATATATTACAGGAAATTACATCCACTGTGCAATCAAAGATTGATGCCAGTGCAAATAAATGAGCAGAACCTAACCATCTACAACGTCACAATCTGCAACCTCAGCACAGATGACGCCCATAAGCATGTGGGCAAGTTCTTGCTGCTTTGCTACACTGTCTCTGAAAACATTGATCAGTTGTTGTGTCGCACGACTCTGCACCTCTGATTCATCCACCATTTCCATCATTGCTTCAGCCATTAATTGGTTCACAAACATACATTTATTCCGTTGCATTCGAGACAGAGGATACTGAACAGATTCAGATGGCGATTTTGGCAGGCTTGTATTATTGATAGTGGAGAGTGTCTCGACCACTGCATCATAACATAAATTAGGACGGGAACCAAACAGATTAATCATGAGTTATTGCCATATTACCTGGCCTAGATTTACTGGAAAGAAACAATGGGGTTGCCTTGCTGTTTTCAGAGTTTGTCTTCTTATCTTCAGCAGCCTGCACAAAATTAACACACTAGCATTGCTATCATTGGCCAAGTCAGATAATAGGAAAGCAACATTGACACAACGAACGTTTGGGCAACTAGCCTACACCAAATTAACACAATATGGCACAGCTATCATCAGCCAGGTAAGGTAATACGAAAGCAACATTGACACAATGAATGAATGGGCAACCAGAGAAGCACTACAATTCAGTAATGTGCGTGATATGAGATAGTACATTCATGCAGCTCAGTATGCAAAACTACCAGGCAGTTTTCCTTACAAAAATCAACATTGGCGCCTTTAACATTTTGCTACAACTAATTTTAGATCAGATAAAGGTTAGATTCACGCCGATTAACAAAATACATGCTGATGTAAAAATATAGTGATATACAACAGGTACTTACATCAGCATTGGAGCACAGAGAATTCCCGCAAGATATTTTCCTCGAATACGATCCCAATGGAGGAAGTCTTCTATCGTTTAACCTTATTTTCTAAAAGAGAGATGGGTAAGAAACATGTAGAAAATATGATCAGAATGCTATAAAATTTCATGATGCGAGGATACGCACACGCTTCTTAGAATGGAGTTGACATTCTTTTGCTGGACTGGAGCGGACTAGTTCTTTGGCCACTGGAATCTGCTTATTATCAGTGGGAGTTGGGTTTCTCTGTGCTGGAGCAGTATCTATGAAAAATGGAGTTGGTTTATTATCTCCTGGCATTTGGATCTTTTGCAAAGACCTGGTTTGTAACCCTTCAGATTCTAACATAGCCGTCTTCCCCTTGCATGCCTTATATAGAAGAATGGTGATTCAGTTATAAAACATGCTACAGCAGAGATGGAATAGGTACTGAAGAATAGAAAGGCATGACATATTGACATGTATTCCCTCCATCCGGAAATAAATGGATGGGTCTAGGCGTATTTCAGTTCTAGATACATCCAGTTTTATCCATTTCTGCGACATGTAATCCGGACGGAGGGAGTATGATGTAAGAGCTAGGGATACGACAGGACAACACAGTAAAAAAACACTGAAAACCCACTGCAGAACCAAAGTATTCAAACCCACTGATATGAGATAGTACACTCATGCAGCTCAGGATGCAAAACTACCAGGCAGTTTTCCTTACAAAAATCAACATTGTGGCCTTTAATCATACATTTTGCTACAACTAAATTTAGATCAGATAAAGGTTGGATTCACGCCGATTAACAAAATACATGCTGATGTAAAAATATAGTGATATACAACAGGTACTTACATCTACATTGGAGCACAGAGAATTCCTGCAAGAATCTTTCCTCATAACGATACCATTGCAGAAATTCTTCTATCTGTTAAGCTTATTTTCTAAAAGAGAGATGGGTAAGAAACATGTAGAAAATATGATCAGCATGCTATAAAATTTCATGATGCAAGGATACGCACACGCTTCTTAGAATGGAGTTGACATATTTTTGCTGGACTGGAGCGGACTAGTTCTTTGGCCACTGGAATCTGCTTATTATCAGTAGGAGTTGGGTTTCTCTGTGCTGGAGCAGTATCTATAAAAACTGGAGTTGGTTTATTATCTCCTGGCGTTTGGATCTTTTGCAAAGGCCTTGTTTGTAACCCTTCAGAATCTAACATAGTCATCTTCCCCTTGCATGCCTTGTATAGAAGAATGGTGCTTTAATTATAGAACATGCTACAGCAGAGAGACGGAATAGGTACTGAAGAATAGAAAGGCATGACATATTGACATGTATTCCCTCCATCCGAAAAAAATCGATGGGTCTAGGCGTATTTCAGTTCTAGATACATCCTTTTTTATCCATTTCGGCAACATGTAATCCGGACGGAGGGAGTATGGTGTAAGAGCTAGGGATACGACAGGACAACACAGCAAAAAAACACTAGTTGAATGTAAAACTGTATGCTAGCGGAATACGTATAGAAATAACTAAGGCAACATACACGGGTATGATTGGGAAACTAAGATGGCATTGCAACAGAGCACTAGAACATCACTTCAATGTAAAAAAACATGGTATGGTAGACAGATGAAGTACATACTGATGAATAACAATGCATAAGATATTCAGAAGCATGATGTCCAAATTAAGCAGATGGCATTGCGATAGAGTAGAATGATAGTACTTGAATTTGAAAACATGTTATCATGAATGGAATAGGTACTGAAAAACAGGAAGGCATGACATATTTACATGCATGATCAGCATGCTAAGCACATGGCATTGCAACAGAGTAGATACACTCCAGGACATTATATGCATGTTGTACCCATATCACAGGCCAAGTTAGAGCAAGGACCTTGTGGGGTGAAGAGGATTCATCATCTTTCTGCAAGTCTTCTGAAGAACTGCCTTTACATGTTCCATCATATTGGGTATCATTGACATCAAGTTTATTGGCCTTTACATTGCTCCGTGAGGTTCTTGTGGATATATCAGTGTGTGCAATTATATCTGACATGCATGGAAGACAACTAGTAGTTAGATTTATGTAATGAGTGCCTGTAGGAGACGACATAAATAGTAGGACTGGGGTTAACTAGCAGCAACAGGTCTCATAAACTAAAGGGAGAACACAGATGAAAGCTACAGAATATGTATCGTTTGTACTCGAGATTAACTAGATGGCACACAAAAGTATTAAAGAACAACATAGGTAATACTAGAAGTGGTATAATACTATAATCACCAGCCTGTGGGATAGCATTGGCTGATGGATGATAACTATGGAACAATGTTACCTAAAGAACAAGTATCTTAGTTGAACTATGGAACAGCGTTAACTCCTGAACAAGACCCGTAAGAGATCAGCATGAATATACAGTGAAATGTGATGATCTATTTTCCATGCTTAGATGAATAACAAAGCCATAAATGTTGCACACAAGTAAGATGAGGGTACAACCTATCTGGCTGCCATCCATAGGAGTGAGCATCATGTGTTGACTTGTCGATGGCCCTGTAGTTGTTGTGGTTGTCCATGTCGGGCACGCGCATTCGATGCAGGGAACTGTTGAGTGGGGACTATATCTCCCTTCTGGTGTATGCTTCCCTTGTTGGAGCAGCTGCGGTGAGTCGGAAGATGGTGTGTCTGAAGATGCAGATAACGCAAAATGTTAAGAATGACATGTCTCTTTGATCTAAAGAAATGCACTAAGAGATCAACAGCAAGGTACGAGAGTGGTCACACGTCTGTTGACTTAAGACTAAATTGGGGTCACACGATTTTATTTTATTTTGGTACTGTCTGATCTACACCGGATGGCTTGATGGCCGTCTTGTGCCTCCCGACTGACACTGTTCGGAATCTTCCCCGAAGAGCCAGCGACCAACGGCAGAGCAGCCTGCCTCTGCTGTCTGTGGCCCCAACCAAAACCCCGCTCCCCACGCCACCGCACTGTCGTGGTTGCGTCGCCCCTGGGCCAATCCACAAAGACTCCCCATCATCCAGATCCGACGGTGGTAGTACCTTCAACCCACGCAACTCTGAAAGATAGCCATCTAAGCGATGCTTCCGCGGCGAACTTGCGGCCCTGCACCCTTACGTTAGACACTAGCCAACTGGCGGCCTAGGAGTTCTGCCGCCTCGAGGGGTGCTGCTTCCCATTGGGAATCGATTGGCCCAGAATAAAAATTCAGACAACTGACGCCTAAATAAAGTGATTTGAGATGAGGGTGCGACCTATCTGGCGGCATGGTGAAGTAGGCAGGTCCAGCTGCCGAGTCAGTGAAGCTGGCACAGTTGCGGTGGCGACCGGCGATAGGGAAACAGCGATGTCATGACGGCCGACGACTACGTGGAAGCAGCACCGGGACTCTGGACGGATCCGAAGTTATAGCCGCTCCGGCACCGTGAACAACGGCGGGGGTGAATCGGCTCCGGTACGGTTCACGCGGCCGTTGTCGAGGCAGCTCCAATAGCACGGAGTAAGAGGCACACGACCCAGTGCATGACGGCAAATGGACAGCGTCTCCGGTATTAGGGAGGAGGGCGGCTGCGAAATTGGTGCGGTGGGGGGCACCATGGAGGAGGGGCTGAGGTTTCATGGCTCGGGAGAAGGGAGCTTCCCGGGAGGAAGGTGATTTGGCGCCCACGAGGTATGAATGGGGGGGCGGGGGGGGGGGAATTGGGAGGGGAGTGGAACCATGTCTTACGGATGCATTTGTCTGAAATGTGAGGGGGAGTTACAGTTCTACCCCTGCCTTTAGGCTTCTCGGCTTGGGTCTGTGTACTGAGGGTGTCGGGGATAGTAGAGTAACTTTGCTTCTCCCCAAATAGTGGGCGGGAGTGATTTCGGGCGAGGAGGGCGTGTTTTGAACTATAGTGGGCGCGAGCGATTTCGGGCGAGGAGAGCGTGTTTTGAAATAGTGGGCGCAAGCTATTTCGGGCAAGGAGAGCATGTTTTGCTGACCATGGTTTATGAATTATTTAGCACATGTCATTTCGGCCAAGGAGAAGGCGCGCTTGGATGAAGTTACGAACCTACCCTTGATGTACAACGGGCCAATTGATGCGTGTCCCACATAGGACGGTAATTTCGTGTCTCCCATTTATTTGCTCGGGCGAATTCCACCGAGCAGAGGATGTTTAATGGTTCGTTCAAATTTTGGGAGAACGAGCATCCACGTCGACCTTACCAAGTCGATTCGAATCAAATTTTGAAATATTAGCTTGCCACTTCTTTTTTAGATGGAGAGATGATGCTCGGGAGTAATGTGTTTTTACATGCTCATTGCTAGCGATTTACTATATGACAAATAGTTGACCCACTCAAAACGTGAATCAAACCCAAAATGAAATATCTCGATTCAATGAAATAGCTCGTTCACTAGGTCAAAATAGTGAACTAAATCCAAAATTGAACACCTCAATCGAGTAGCATGTTGTACAGTATTATAGTACTCCATGAACATGTTGAAAGTCAAATTAATGAACTTGTTTGATATACGCATATACCCGTTCATGTCTGGATTGCAGACAACATGTTCTCCAATTTAAATATTTGAATGCGAGTTTATATCGAAACATGGTTTATATCAGTCTTTGATGCATAAAACGCGACCTCCCCCCTCTCCCGAACTCCTGTTCTCTCTCTCTCTCTCTCTCTCTCTCTCTCTCTCCGACAATCTTCAATTCTGTCGCACGCATCCGACACAAAAACTTTGTTGGTCCCTCTCCCTTTCTCTCCATCTCTCTCTATCTCTCTCTCTTTGTGTGTGCGTGTGGGGGGGTCTTTCTAGTTCGCATGCATATATACACCATCTATAGGTCTCTCTCGCACACTATGCATGATACTCTAGCTATTCCAAGCTAGATATCTTGGGTGCACTCATCGTACGCACACAAATTCCTTTGCTCGTTGCCCGTAACTCTCTCACGCACCACTCTGTCGTCTCGGAGCTCTTCCCCCCTCTCTCAAACTCTCCATCCACCTGGGTCACACATACACATGCATATCTCACTCGCACTCGATAGGCCCATCTAAAACTCTATCTCTCTCCCTCGTTCTCTCTCCATCTCACACGCACACACACACAATCTCATGCCTAGCTAGCCAAGTATGATGGTCTCTCACTCAATTGTAGGCACGCGCAGTCCCCCCTGATACGTCTCCAACGTATCTATAATTTTTGATTGTTCCATGCTATTATATTACCTGTTTTGGATGCTTATGGGCTTTATTCTACATATTTATACCATTTTTGGGACTAAACTACTAACCTGAGGCCCAGCCCATATTGCTGTTTTTTTGCCTATTTCAGTATTTCAAAGAAAAGGAATATCAAACGGAGTCCAAACGGAATGAAACCTTTGGGAGCATTATTTTTGGAATAAATCTATCCGGAGAGCTTGGAGTGCAAGCCAAGAAAGCTCCGAGGGACCCATGAGATAGGAGGGCGCCCCCCCCCTATAGGGCGCGCCCCCTGTCTCATGGGCCCCTCGGGCGTCCACCGACGTACTTCTTCCTCCTATATATACCTACGGACCCCGAAAACATGCAGGGGCACCACGAAACATAATTTCCAACACCGTAACCTTCTGTATCCGCGAGATCCCATCTTGGAGCCTTCGTCGGCACTCTACCGGAGGGGGAATCGACCACGGAGGGCCTCTACATCAACATCATTGCCCCTCCTATGAGTTGTGAGTAGTTTACCACAGACCTACGGGTCCATAGTTATTAGCTAGATGGCTTCTTCTCTCTTTTTGGATCTCAATACAATGATCTCCCCCTCTCTTGTGGAGATCTATTCGATGAAATCTCTTTTTGCAGTGTGTTTGTCAAGATCCGATGAATTGTGAGTTTATGTTCAGATTTATTTATGGTTATTAATTGAATCTTCTCTGAATTCTTTTATGTATGATTGAGTTATCTTTGCAAGTCTCTTCGAATTATCGGTTTGGTTTGGCCTACTAGATTGATCTTTCTTGCCATGGGAGAAGTGCTTAGCTTTGGGTTCAATCTTGCGGTGATCTTACCCAGTGACAGAAAGGGTTGCAAGACACATATTGTATTGTTGCCATCGAGGATAACAAGATGGGGTTTATATCATACTGCATGAGTTTATCCCTCTACATCATATCATCTTGCTTAATGCGTTACTTCATTCTTATGAACTTAACACTCTAGATGCATGCTAGATAGCGGTCGATGTGTGGAGTAATAGTAGTAGATGCAGGCAGGAGTCGGTCTACTTGTTTTGGATGCGATGCCTATATACATGATCATGCCTAGATAACGTCATAATTATTCGATTTTCTATCAATTGCTTGACAGTAATTTGTTCACCCACCGTAATACTTATGCTCTCGAGAGAAGCCTCTAGTGAAACCTATGGCCCCCGGGTCTATCTCTTATCATATTTGCTTTCAATCTACTTTTATTTGCATCTTTACTTTTCTTGCATCTATATCATAAAATACCAAAAATATATTTATCTTATCATACTATCTCTATTAGATCTCACTTTCGCAAGTGGCTGTGAAGGGATTGACAACCCCTTTATTGCGTTGGTTGCGAGTTCTCGGTTTGTTT